>NC_056735.1:1710161351-1710858851 GCF_019279795.1 Protopterus annectens | reverse complement strand
TCAGTATCTTGAGAGGAGAAATGCAAAAGTGCAGTTGCTTGAAACAGCATATTGTCGAATGTTAGTTTGTTGAATCAGAGTCAGTATGCTGTAACATTTAGGTAAGTGGTTTCCGGGTAGAAAAGATGGCGGCCGACGTGTGGTTATGTTCGGAGGGTTAGGTAGGTGTACAGCTTTTAGTATTTTGTGTAGGAATGTAGTTTGGTGTAAAATTTTGGGAACTTTTAGAAGTTAGTTAGGGTAGGTAGATGTGTGTGTGTGTGTGTGTGTGTGTGTGTGTGAAAGTAGTGTGTTTTTTGTGTGTATAGTGTGCGTTTGTCATGAGATAGGTATAATAGAGTGGAATGGGAGAGTACTGCGCGTTCCTTTTTTTTGTGTTAGTGTGACCCCTCGGAGGTGGTATATGTAAGTAGTGAGGGGGTGCATGGGGACTTGCCCCCCTGCTTATATGCGTGGTAGTGGTATGTGTGTTGTTTTTTGTTGTTTTAGTGTATTTATGTTGAGGGAGTGTTGGGTTTTGCTTTTAGAGTGTTATTTTCGATGTTATGGGTGTCGTTTTTTGGGGGGGGGGGTTCGTGTTTTTACGATTTCTGTGTGTTGGTTTCGAGATACCGAAATTCGAGATTTCAGTATCTCGAGCTTGTAAAGTGAATCCATATATATATATATATATATATATATATATATATATATATATATATAGATAGATAGATAGATATAGATAAGTATAGTGTGCGCGTGTGTACATCTTATGTAGTACTTGAGAAAAACTGTTGTAACCTTTATATTGTTGTCTTGCATATATTTTTTTAAGTTTTCATTTACTCTTAACAGTATATAACTTGAACAATTTCCACCTTCTCTTAAACCTCACTCCTGCTGAGCATTATTACACATGTATTGTTCCCAGAAATTCTGTTTATTTCTATATAATTTGCTCCTTCCCTTGTATAAAAATTCATGTACTTATTTTATCATCTTTACAATATTCAGTATTTCAATTACAGTTGGTTTAAATTTCGATTTCCATTTTTGTTAGGAATTGCTTTTTTGACAGCAAGTAGAGTGAAACTTAGTAAGGCCTTAATGAGGCTAGGCAATTCAGATCCTCTATATAACAGCTCAAAAGAATAATTTCCTTGTTTACAACCATTTGCTTTTCCAACATTTTTGTTGGGAGTACTCTGTAAATAATTTTGTTTTTAATTTGCCAAATAGTTACATTCTGAAAAAACATGTTCCTTATTGCCTCCCTCTCCATAACAGCGCCAGCATTTGTGTTCTACCTGAGGAAAAATTCTCTGAAGTCAGCATGAAGTATGAACGTACCTATGCAAATACTTCCATGCAGTAATCATAAACATTCTGGACTTTGTTGCATGCTTGGGAGCTGTACAGGTGCCCTCCGATTGTTCCTGTGTACATTGCCTTTCTATTTTGTCTTCCTAATCTTTTCTACAGTTCTTTAATTGATTCTTATAATTCTCATGCAGTATTTTATATACCAAATTAATTATCCCTTTTTAATAGCAGCTTCTGTTCGAGTCCGCTAAAAGCTCCATCTGAGTTGGTCTTTCACTGAGCACGCCTCTATCCCTTCTTTGCATATACTCTGTTATTAATACTTGGTAGGGAATGTTATCCCTAACTTGCAGTCCAAATGTCTCTTTGGCCTCATCCCACTCTATTACCTTTCCTTTTCTAGTTATTTGTTCTCAACTCCTTGATTCCTTTGCTAATTTTCCCTAGTAAATTCCACACCGCTTTTGCCATTTAACTAGTTGCTGCTGTTTGTAGTATTAGGGTAATGGAACATCAGCTTTTTGTCTGGAGTAAAAGACACCTGGCTTCTCCAGATCATTGCTGAGAGATACAGATTCCATGTGGAGAAACTTCAACGTATGAAAGGCATTCCACCTACAAAAAGCATCTGATAATTCACATTATCTCCTGATACAAGAAGTAATGGAACCAGATTTCCCATTAGAAATAAAAGTTTTACTCCTCTTTTTCGGTTCCCAGAAAAGGAGTACCCATAGAGGCATTCTAGACATTAAGACTGAACAGCAGTCATAAAAAATTCCAATATTCCAAATGCTTAACCCTTCAGACCCTGTTGTCCCTTTTGTTTCCTCAGACCCTAAAGAATGCCTGCCTTTAATCCACAGGAACCACAGGTGTTTTCTCAGGTTCAAAGAAGGGGATTTGCATTATCAGTTTCTCATTACCCTTTGGTATGATCACTGCTCCAATGGAATTTATAGAGTGCTTGGCTCCAGTCGTTTTTTTTTTTTTTTTTTTTTTTTTTTTTTTTTTTTTTTTTTTTGGAAACCCGGTACATTCGTTAACTTCCCTCACTTGGATAGTTGCCTAATCCAGGCATCCTCTCAGGAGAAAGTGAACAGGACCCTTTCTCAGGTCATGATACTCTTCCCAAGGCTGAGGTTCCTTCTCAACCTCCAGAAATCCATCATCACTCTGTACAAGAGAGTGGTTTCCTGGACACAGTCACAGCATGTCTCAACTGTGAGATACATGGCCTAAAATATAATGATTCCTTACACCAGATTGCACATGAGAAAGTGCCAGTGGTACCCCAAGTACACCTGGAACCAACAGTCCCATTCACATGAAGAATTGATCCCCATCTTACCTTGCATTTCCAGAGAACTGAGAATGGGGGGGATGGGGATGGGGGGGCAGGCACAGCAGCTTGAATGCAGGTGTTCCTTTCTCTTAAAGATCATCCAAACTCTTATAGTAGATGCATCATTCCTGGTTTGGGAGGTATTCTACAGGAACTCAAGGTATAAGATGTGTAGAATACTGTCTAGATGTGGAAAAATGTCACTGTAAAAAAAAAAATACTTCAATGAATAACAGCCACCCAAAAAGGGAGAGAGCGAATCCACCAGTTATGAAACTAAATGTTTGCACTGATTTGGGCTCTCAAAACATTCAACCCAGTGTAGGCAAAGGGGTTCCTTCAATTTGTGACAGTAATGTGGTGTGTCAGCAAGCAGCATGGGATCAGATCTTACACCCTTGGAAGCTAGCAGTGATTGCTTGGACCTGGTCTTGCAGCACAAAATCTCTTGTAGCTTTCCATCAGAACATGGTGGCAGACCAGCTAAGCAGATCAAAGGCAGACTGTCAAGGGAGGTCTTCCTTTAACTAGTGCTCAGGTGGGGTGTCCCTCAGGTAAGTTTGTTTGCATCACCCACCAAGGGACCACTGAAAGTAAACTAGTAACTCTCGAATGGAAAACTTAATATCATGAAAAATAGTCCTAACATCAAAGCAACAAATGGCACTTGGATACAAGATAAAAAAAAATAACATTGTGATTACAGTGTGATTTAAAGTTTAAATGCTTTCGTCCCTCCAGTAAATAAGAGTTCATCAAAACAACCAAGATGCATTTTGAATCTATCTTAAAGACTTTCTTGCATCACATGATTTGATTCGACCAATTAGTACAATATTCTAGTTTTAAAAAATCAACAGGTTGCTTTTTAGATCTTCCAGCATTCACAATAGGTCTCAAAGGAGGATCATCCATACACTTTTTTGATTTTTGCAATCCCAAATAAACATGGAACTATGGGATATTGGGTATTTTAAGCAAACTTAGCGCAGTTTCAACAAGAAATGTTTAATAAAGCAAAGCTTTCAGGTAACAACCCTTCATCATTGTATAAAATCTTAACAAATAATCCATTTATATACTAATCTCACATGGCCAACAAATTAATCAGTTAAAATTAATAAAACTTTTAAAGTCAAAGAATGCCTGTTACAGGCACATATTTTTATATATTTCAAAACTGGTCTCAGTGGCACTGTTTGATTTAAATGTGGAAATGTGTCAGCAAGCATCCGCAAAATCCGCTCATTCTTTAACCTGCTGTTAATGTCACCTCTCCTTAAATTTTCTATAAGCCTTATCTATCACCTTAAGTTGTGATCACCTCCAAATTCATTAATATGTTTTGCCTAAGGTTCACAAATGTTTAGAGAATTCACCCATGAGCCCTATCGTCTCTGGTAGGGGATGGATAACAGAACCTGTATCAATATTTGGTGCTTGCGTATTATCGCAACCAGATATTTCACGGCAGTAACGGTTGCTTCTCATTCCTGAAATGTGTTTGTTAATGTTGCTGAAATGTGAAATACTGTGTTATATTCAGTAATACAGTTTTTCTGGAGTCTTATCAATAAAATATTAACAACATACTGTTGTTTCTTTAACTGAAATGACAGCATGTCGCTTTTTTTTTCATGACATGCACTTTGTAGAGGTGAGCAGTGCAGTGAAGAAGTCGGAGCAAGAGCTAAAGGGAAGTAAATCTGTTTGGTTTTACTTAGGATATACAGTCCACCAGTACTAGTGTACTGTAATAAAGCATGACATGATTTTCCATTGACATATCAGGTTAATGTACATGTTCTTATTACCAAATTAAATGTAGAATAACGTATGTAACTAGCTTTGCTTGTAATACTGCATGACAGGCTTTCTGTTAGACAGAAAGAGAGCATCCATGAAAATTCAAGCATGCATGTGTAATGCACGCAAAACAGGAAGACTGTTTCTGGTAAAGTTTGTCAGCCTGAAAGGACTCCAAACTTTTTTTTCTGCAGTAACGACTTCAAATTACACCGACCAATGTTTCCTAAAGTTGTTTCTATTCCAAAGCGAATTTCGCAACCGCAAAATTACAGAATGTCTTATCAAAATTTTTACAGTATGTGAAACATTACATAAAAGATGCTTGTGACTTTTTGAAATGTTTATATGATTGGTTTAGTGAGAGTAGTGAAACCATTTTTTTGATGGTAGTGCTTGATATGCAGTCATTATTTACTGTAATGCCAAATACATATGGTATTGATGCTATCAGGGAACTGCTGATAAAATAAGGACAAAATACTGGTACACATGTAGAAACCATATGTTAGCTGTTGGAAGTTGTACTAAATAACTATTTTGTTTTTGACAAGATCCTCTGTCACCAAGTTTCTGGCGTGGCAGTGGGCCACTCCCATTGCCAATACCCATGCTAATTTGGTGTTAGATAAATGGGAGAGTGAGTTCATGTATAATGGACCAGCACAGTATTTGATGAAGGTTAACTGTTTTAAACATTTTGTGGATGATATTTTTTTCATATGGCATGGTACCAAGAATGAATTGGACTCTTTTTTTTTTTTTTTTTTTTTTGAGTTATTTAAATCTGAGTACCAAGTTTTTAAAATTTACTATGACTAGTTCTGAATGTAATATCAGTTTTCTTGATGTTGCTGTTTCTTATGATGGTATTAACATACAGACAACAGTTCTTAAAAAGCCTGTACATAGGAATAAATTCTTACACCATGGCAGTATGCATGCCCCACACGTCTTTAAAGGAATAATTAAAGGACAGTTTATGAGAATAAGTCGATTGAACACAGAAACTGATCAACGTTATCAGCAGTTGAATGAATTGAAGTATGAGCTTGTAATGAAGGGGTATAAAGAGGCTTCTTTAGATAGGGAAATTAATGATGTGTTAAGACCAAGACAAACTGTTACTAAACCCTACTTTGGGGCGAGGTCTACTGAGAGTTTATCTGACGGACATATCACACAAGGAAAGGATGATAAGTACGCTGTGTGACAAGCTACAACAGAATTACATCAGAGAGAAAAAAAAATTATAAGTAATAATTGGTGTATATTAATATCATTGCCTAAGTTATGCCCCTTAATTGGTGATACCCCCAGCTTTTCTTATCGTAACTTCACAAGTTTAAAACAAAAATTATGTTATGAGGATATATGTACTGCCTTGGATAGAAATATTTTGAGTAAAAAAGGTACAGTCACTTGTCACAATTGCTGTTGCTGTGATTTTATCAGTAAGAGTATTGCATTCATTCATCCTACGACAAACATATATTTAACTGTTCTGCAACATGTAATTCCATAAATATAGTTTACTTAGCGACCTGTAATAAATCTACATCTTTTTATATGGGGACATCAACAAGAAAATTAAAAGATATAATGTCTGATTGATGCTCAGTAATTCTAATGAAGGAATATTGACACAAACTCTCTGGCAAAATATATTAATGAATTTGGATGCAATCACAAGTTTTATTTTAGGGTGATAGATAAGGTTTATAGAAATTTAAGGAGAGGGTGACATTATCAACAGGTTAGAAATTAAAGAATATGAGTGGATTTTGCTGATGTGTGCTGAAACATTTCCAGGTTTAAATCAAACTGCGTCACTGAGACCAGTTTTGAAATATAAACAATCCCTTGCTATTCCACCTGTTCTAGACATTGTATATGATGTATTTTCAGAGTCCGGTCTGTCCCCAGACTCATTACCCCCTGCACCTGCTAAGCCAGACAGAGATACTACAGGGTCCAGGATTCTCATAAATTCCTGTGTAAAAACCCGCTGCTGACCCAGAAACTATATCTCAGGGTCACAAGGGGATTAAAGCTTCCACTGCAAAAAACCCTGTCCCCTCTGATAGGGATTCCAGGTCTCTAGACAGATGGGGGGAAAAAGTCTACACTTCTGCAACCCTGGCCGTAGGGGCTTTAAATTGTCAGTTTCATATGCTTAAATATCAGCAATATTTAATGTCACTGCTTAAACAGAAAATGTTGACAAATACTGAATGTTCAGAGAACAAGGAATTGCAGGATTTATTGCATGCAGCTGAACAAGTGGGAAAGCATACTGTGCAATGTGGTTATGATTCTCTGGAGGCCTCTTGCAGGGCCGCTGTTACAGGTTCTGTTATTAGAAGGCATGCTTGGTTAAAGGAACAAAATCTGCCTGATCATGTTAAAGCAAAATTATTAGATGCACCGTTATAGCATGATACTTTGTTTGGTTCTAAAGCAGAAGAGGTGTTGAAAAAAATGGAGGATAAAGCAAAATCCATGCAGACAGTCAAGGATTTCTTACAGGTACAGCCACCCAGGTTTAGCAGAAACTGGCCTTCTAAAAATTGGTCCTTTCCAGCATCAGACAGACCACAAAGAGGCAGATACAGGCGTCCCAGAGGCAGATCTCGGCCCCAAGGCTCATACAGGCCTAAACAATGGGGTGCTCCTACCTCCAAAAGCGGAGAAGACAAATCACAAACTTTCAGGAAACAGTCCCAATGACTTTCCTCTACCAGATCCAAGCACTTTTCTTTTGGCAGCCCCCTTAGGGGGAAAATAGCACTTTTTTCATCAAATTGGCAAAGGATTACCCAAGACAAATGGGTCCTGAACATAGTGTTCCAAGGCTACAGGTTCCATTTTCACACTCTACCAAGGTCAAAAGGTATGCCAGACCTGCCACACAATCAATGGGCAGAGGCACAAAAACAA
This sequence comes from Protopterus annectens, assembly GCF_019279795.1. NCBI lineage: Eukaryota > Metazoa > Chordata > Ceratodontiformes > Protopteridae > Protopterus > Protopterus annectens. Next base: position 1,710,851,458 of record NC_056735.1, on the reverse strand, counting down.
ATTACAGCCCTCATGGATATGAGGGCCATTCAGCATGTACCACAACAAGAGCAGGAGCAAGGATTTTACTCCAGACTTTTCCTAGTACCCAGAAAGGACAAAACCTGGAGACCAATACTGGACCTGTCTATACTAAATACGTTTCTAGAAGTTCCAAAATTCAAGATGTTGACTCTACAGCAGCTACTGCTCATGCTGGGCAAGAAAGCTTGGCTCGTAACTTTGGACCTAAAAGAGGCATACCTGCATGTTTCAATCAGACAGTCTTGCAGAAGATAGCTCAGATTCATAGCTGGTTCAATGCATTACCAATTCTCTGCACTGCCCTTTGGCTTATCTACTGTGCCCAGGGTCTTCACAAAATGCCTGGCACCAGTAATTGCGTTTTGCAGACAAAAAGGAATTCATATATACCCCTACTTGGATGACTGCCTAATTCAAGCAGAGAACAAAGACATTCTACTAAAGCATCTGGCGTTTGTAAAAAGATTACTAATTGGCCTAGGGTACACAGTAAACGAAAAGAAATCAAAACTTAATAGCCTCTCAAGAGATAATATTCCTGGGTGCAAGCCAAAATACAACTGCCCAGATGGCTTATCTCACGCCAGACAAACAAAAGCAACTGACTACTTACTTCAAGAATTTGGCAACAAAAACCCACTTATCTGCAAGGAAAATCCTGCAGGCCTTGGGTTTCATGGCATCCTGCATTCTACTAATTCCATATGCCAGACTGCATATGAGGAAACTACAATGGTATCTAAAAAGTGTTTGGACTCAACATTGCCACAGCCTGGAGACGGTAATTGCACTCATTCCCTGCCTGCAACAGGAGTTTCGATGGTGGGCAGAAGCCTGTCACCACAACGAGGGTCTGCCATTCAGTTTACCCCCAGCCAGACAAACACTGACAATGGATGCATCAGATTATGCCTGGGGGGCCCATATGGCAGGAAAATGTATTCAGGGCACATGGCCTGCAAACCAGATGCATCTTCACATCAATCAAAAAGAGATGCTAGCTGTTCAGAATGCCCTGACAGCTTTCAAGGACCTACTTCAGCCAGGACAGTTACTGATAGAGACAGACAACACTACGGTCATGTGGTACATAAACAAATAGGGAGGTACGCATTCTTACCCCCTCTGCAGACAAGCAATGACCTTATGGGACACAGCACTTGCTTTTCAAGTTCACCTGCAAGCACAATTCTTGCCAGGAAAAACAAATACTCTGGCAGACGAACTACGCAGAAACCTCATGGATCCCCACGAATGGAAACTGGATCCCCAAGTCTTCAGCATGATAATAAGGAAATTGGGATGCCCAGACACAGATCTATTTGTCTCCCCTCACAACTGCCAATTGCAGAGATTTTGCACAAGAATTTATCACAAGCAAGCATGGAAAGTGGACGCCCTATCCTTCAGCTGGAAAAATCTAACAGTATATGCCTTTCCCCCATTGCCTCTCCTTCCCAGGGTACACCTAAAGGTCAGACAAGAGAAGCCAAAAATGATACTGATTGCACCAGACTGGCCACGCCAGCACTGGTACCCAATCCTGAAGAGCTTGTCTCAAGGTCCAGCATGGATACTGCCTCAAGCTACTCACTTGCTGACCCAACAAAACAGTCAGATCATGCACAGCCAACTCAGGACCTTAAATCTGGCAGCATGGTGGATAATGTAGCCATTCAGAACACTCCTCTTTCAAAAGCTGTTATGGATGTTATCTTGGAGGCCAGGAGGCCCAGTACCAGAAAATCTTATTCAGAAAAATGGAAGAAATTCTCTGCTTGGAACCAGGAACAAGGCATAGACACGTGTGTACCAAATATCCCTCAGATTTTACAATACCTAACTGAGATGCTAAACAAAGGCCTTTCTTTCTCATCTATTAAGATTCATGCCTCTGCCATTTCAGCCCATTACAATACGGAACCACCTATCTTTTCTCATCCTTTAAGGCAGTACCTCAGAGGGGCCAGAAACATTAGGCCTCCAAGGAGAGCACCAATTCCGGCCTGGGACCTCAGTTATGTTTTGGAAAACTCACACTGCCTCCTTTCGAGCCAGCATCAACAGCAGATATAAAATACTTATCCTGGAAAACAGCTCTGCTCCTAGCAATAACCTTTGCAAGGCGAGTCTCAGAGCTACAAGCACTCATGGTTGTGGAACCTTTCATCATTTTCCATCCAGACAGGGTTTCTCTGAGGACGAACCCTACATTTATGCCTAAGGTGGTGTCCAGTGTGGCCCTCAACCAAACTATTCACTTGCCAACCTTTTGTCCTAATCCACAGAACAAGGGTGAGAAAATTCTGCATTCTTTGGACATACACAGGCAGTTAAGATTCTACTTGGACAGAACTAAAGCTTTCAGAAAGACTGAGCAACTTTGTGTCATATGCTGCAGGTTCACAAGGAAAGGCTATCTCAAAACAGACTATTTCTAAATGGATAGGCCATTGCATCTGTTTCTGCTATTTTCAACATGGCAGATCAGTGCCTAAGGACATTAGGCCTCATTCCACCAGAGCAGCAGCCTTCCTCAGAGTACCAACCAAAGATATCTTAGAGGCTGCAACTTGGTGTTCAGTGCACACCTTCACAAAGCACTACCACTTACCTCTTTACTCTTAAGTCCAGAGCAGGCTTTGCCACTGCAGTTCTGCAGGGCCTCATAGCCTCTCCTAATCCTATTTAGCCCAGCCACCCTACCTCAGCTTTGGGATTCAACCCAAGAGTAATGGCTGCAACAGTGAAACACGATGAACATAGTACAGTTGGGTACCTACCATAAATGTAGATGTTCGAGTGTATTCACTGTTGCAGTCCAGGTTACCCACCCACCATCCCCCTTTTCCTTGCTAGGTCTTATCTGCACTTCTCTGTCCTATACAACCTTTTTGGTGTATTTGCTTGTAGATGAAGGACATGTTATTTTTGTGCATGTATTTTTATTGGCATATTCTTACAGCCTTCCAGTTTAGGGACACCTGACATCTGGGCCAAGAAAAACTGAAGAAAATGGCGTCGGCTGCATCTTTTATACCCCTGGCGCACTGACGTCAGGGAAGAGGCGACAGCAACAGACGCCGGACCTAGACTTTAGAATTCTGGCCGACTGCGGGTAGTCTGCCAGCAGGATAACCCAAGAGTAATGACTGTAACAGTGAATACACTCGAACATCTACATTTATGGTAGGTACACAACTGTACTTTCTTCCTCCCTTGGATGTGCACAGGTATCTAAGATGTTTTTTACCCAGAAGTAAGGATGCAAAAAAAAAAAAAAATACAGTCAGCTATTTGTCTTCTTTACAGCAAAGAAAGGTTGAGCCAGTGTCCAAGCAGGTCATATCTAAAAGGCTAGCACAATATATGCAGTTTTACCACTATTTTCAAGATTACCACCTGCTAGGCACAGTTGAGGCTTGTAGTACCATGGTCACAGCCACAACTATGACTTTCCTTAAGGGATTTAGTGCCAGTGCCATTCTGGAAGCAGCACTTGCACATCTCGTTACACTTTCTCAAAGCATTACAGATAGACATTGGCCATAAGGTTAGGGCTGGCTTTGCTATGGCCATTTCGAAGAGCATTCTGCAACCAAGCCTCTGTTATGAAGTAGCGAAGACATCTGCAACAATGCTGTAACAAAGAGCGTGGTGTAGTTCTGTAGAAAGCTGCCATAGTAGTAGCTGTTTGTGTAGATCACTGTTGTAGTATTACATCTTTTCCACCATGCCACCCAAATATGTCTGAGTCTGTCTTAGAAACGTCAAACTGTCATGTTGTTTTAAATAAAGAGTTTTAACTTCAAGCTATGGAGGTGTGTGTACCAATGGACTAACTTGATTGGTTAACATTCATCATTCACTGTAGGTTGTTTCATTGGATGATACCAACTTTTAAACACTGAACCCAGCTTACCTACTTGGATCTGAAGAAGGCTTGAAAAAGTTGAAAGCGCTTGTCCATTGTTTACATCAGAAGGGGTCTTCACTTTTATGTTTGCTTTTTCTGTTTTTCTGACATCCACATGTTTTAAAGCTGTGAAATTACAACGCCACTTGACTTTTACAACAGCAAAGCTGTTTATTTCATATATTGTGGATTCAATATGTTAAAAGCCTGTTATTGAAGCTGTTGTTTTGAAGCTGTCTTTTCGCCATTTTGGTTGTTTAGCAAGTTTTGAATACTCAGATGAAATACTAATACTTGTGGTGCAACGCACTTCCAATATTTACAAATTATATTCCTGGGAGCAAGCTTGAATACAACTTCCCAGATAGCTTACCTCACGCCAGAGAAACAAATTCATTTGACAACCTACTTCAAAAAAGTGGCCACAAATACCCTGCTGTCTGCAAGACAAATACTGCAAGCCTTGGGGTTATTGGCCTCCTGCATTCTTCTAATTCCATATGCAAGACTGCATATGAAGAAACTACAGTGGTATCTAAAAAGCCTATGTTGTCAACATTCTCAGGACTTAGAAACAATGATTCCTATCATACCTTGCCTACGCCTAGAGTTCCTTTGGTGGGCAGAGGCCTGCCAACAAAACAAGGGCAAGGGACTACCTTTCACACCACCCCTTGCTGCCCAAACCCTAACAGACGCATCAGACTATGCATGGGGAGCTCACCTGGCAGGGAAGTGCATTCAGGGCAAATGGAACCCAAGTCAAATGCACCTGCATATCAATCAAAAAGAAATGTTAGCTGTACAAAATGCTCTGACAGCCTTCAAGGAACACATTCTTCCAGGACAACTAAAGACGGACAACACCACTGTTATGTGGTATGTAAACAAGCAGGGGGGGTGCACATCCTTACTCCCTCTGCAGACTAGCCAGGGCATTGTGGAACACAGCCTTGAGCTACCAAGTGCACCTACAAGCTCAATTCCTGCCAGGAAAATTAAATACACTGGCAGACGGACTAAGCAGAAACCTCATGGACCCACACGAGTGGAAACTGGAACCAAGGACTTTCAACATGTTGACAAGCAAATGGGGGAGCCCAGATATAGACCTGTTTGCCTCTCCCCAGAACTACCAATTGGACACATTTTGCGCAAGGACTCCTCACAAACAAGCCTGGAAAGTGGATGCTCTGTCCTTCAGCTGGAAAAACCTATCAGTCTATGCCTTCCCCCCTCTGCCTCTGCTCTCCAAAGTACTACTAAAAATCAAACAGGACAAACCAAGGATGATTTTAATTGCACCAGACTGGCCATGCCAACACTGGTACCTCCTCCTGCGCAGTGCGTCACGGTCGTCTCCATGGCACCTGCCTCAGCAACCTTCCCTGCTGTTTCAGCAGGAGAACCAGATTCTACACCCTCAGCTTCTAACACTGAACCTTGCAACCTGGCTAATTACTTAATCTCTCCTTTATCATCCCTCAGCAAACCTGTGATGGATATCATTTTAGAGGCAAGGAGGCCTAGTGCTAGAAAATCTTATGCTGAAAAATGGAAAAGATTCTGTGCCTGGAACCAATCTCAAGGGATGAGCACAGCAGCGGCCAATTTACCTCAGATTTTACAATACTTAACTGAGATGCTTCAGAAGGGCTTGTCTCTTTCCTCCATTAAAATCCACGCCTCAGCTATTCAGCTCATAATAACACAGAACCTCCCCTCTTCTGTCATCCACTGCTGAACAGTTCCTCAGAGGGGCCAAAAATCTGAGACCACCCAGGAGAGCTCCAACCCCAGCGTGGGACTTTAACTTTGTCTTGGAGAAACCTCCTTTCAGAGCCAGCTGCTACTGCAGATTTAAAATTTCTTTCTTGGAAAACAGCTTTCCTTTTAGCAATCACTTCAGCTAGAAGTTTATTTCTGTATTATTTATTTATTTAAATTTGTTGACCGGGAGTGTCCGACTGGACGGACTAGAAGGGTATCTGAATTACAGGCTCTTATGGCAGTGGAGCCCTTCATCATCTTTCATGCGGACAGGGTGTCCCTCAGAACCAATCCATCCTTCATGCCCAAGGTGGTATCCAGTGTGGCTCTTAATTAGTCCATTCATTTGCCAAACTTCTTTCCCAATCCACAAAATAAAGGGGAATGGATACTGCATTCTTCAGATGTGCACAGACAACTTAGATTCTACTTGGACAGGACTAAACCTTAAAGGAAAGCTGAACAACTGCTGGTGGCATTTGCTGCAGGGGCAGAGAGGAAGGCTATTTCAAAGCAAACCATTTCTAAATGGATAAGCCATTGCATTCATTTCTGCTATAAACGCCATGGAAAACCTATCCCCCAGGGGATCAGACCTCACTCCCCCATGGCTGCGTCTACCTCTGCAGCCTTTCTCGGAGGCGGCCCTACCAGGGACATCCTAGAAGCTGCTACCTGGAGTTCCGTACATACTTTCACCAAGCATTATCATTTGCCAATTTTCTCTAAATCCAGAGCTGGCTTTGCCACTGCAGTCTTGCAGGGCCTCATGGCTGGCCCTAATGCTATCTAAATTCCTCCTCCCAACCGTAGCTTTGGGAATCTACCCAAATGTAATGACTGCAACAGTGAAACACGAAGGACATAGTACAGTTGTGTACACTTACCATAAATGTAGATGTTAGAGTGTATTCACTGTTGCAGTCCTGGTTACTGTCCCTCCAGCCCCCTAACTTCTTTTGGCTATACCTCTACTTTCCTTTACTATGCTTAAAAGCCTTTTTGGTGTATTTGCTTTTTTGTTGGAGGTATATCTTTGTACTTTTAAATTTAATTGCTTCCCATTAGGGGGGCACCTGACATCTGGGGCAAGAAAAACTGATGTAATGGCGTCAGCTGCATGTTTTATACCCCTGACAACCTGACGTCATGGAAGAAGGGACAGCAACAGATGCAGGACCCAAGACTTAGTTAATCAGGCCGACTGAGGGCTACCTGCAAGCAGATAACCCAAATGTAATGACTGCAACAGTGAATACACTCTAACATCTACATTTATGGTAAGTGTACACAACTGTACTATTTTGCTGTTCAGAATTCTGATGGTCTTTGGCACCATCATTTGTTTTTGCCTTTTACATTTAGAATTTCCAGCAATATCTTGAAATGTAAAATGCAGGATGGTATTTGGGACACAGTTATATTTATGTTTCTGTGGCACAGAATATTAATTTTTTCATTTTCTGCATTTTTAAGTATTATTTTTGTTGTATTATTTGTTAGAATGCTTCTTATTGAAATTGACTTTGTGGCTCTGTCTCTCTGTGATTGTCATGTTCCTGAAAGCACTGGGCTGTCCAGGGTGATTAAGTACTCTGCATTGCATAATGCAGACTTCCCACCTTTTATAGTTTTTAGGTAAAAATATAAGTTAAAAAAATGTTTTTAATAAAAAATGCTTTCTATTCAGTCACTCTAAAAAGTAAAAAAATAAGGAAGTTGAAAACTGTAAAAGAAACACAGACGAGCTGATTTCTGGAAAGCATTTGAGGTTGGTTTTGCTGATTCGTACTACTTCTGCTGTTGCCTCATTACCAGAATCAGCCAAACCAACTTCAAATGCGAGTGGGATGGTGGCCTAATGGTTAAGGTGTTTGCCTTACAAACACAAGGTGCAGGGTTTGAGTCTCACATGGGATAATTGGCTAAGCTTAAAATGGCTCACAAGGGCAGTTAGCTTAGTACTCATCTATGAACCTATATCAGCTCATCTGTGTTTCTTTTGCAAAGTTTTCACTCTTCTTCCTTTACTTTTTAGAGTAACTGAATAAAAATTATTCTTTGTTTTCAGCATTTTTGCTGCTGGGCCTGCTGAATGTTAAGCCTCCTTCCAGCTGGACACACCCCATTAGTTGTTGTTTCCCCATGCACATGAGCCGCACCTCCCAGTGTTAGGGTTAGTGCTGTAAACAGGGGGCCCTTATTCAGGCAGCCATGGGGGGGGGGTTGTACCAGTACTGCATCCTGGCAGCTGAGAAATTTCTAATGACTTAATCCCACCCCTGGATGGAGGGGCATGCATTCTGCCTCACCCCCCCCCCTTTCCCATATGAGTGCATGCTCCCACACGTCTACCTTGAGTACTACCATCCATTGTGTTCTAAAATTGCCAGAATGTGAGAAAATTTCATGTAGCAGTTTTTCCACTTGTAGCAGTGATCTTTTTTTTTTTTCAATTACTGCTGTCATTTTGTGCTTAGTTTAATTATCTTTTAGTTGAAGAATAGTCTTTGAGAATGAGATGTGTTTTTTTTGTCTTGATCTTTCTATAATTTTTATACCCTGCTTTTAACATGGTGCCACACTTACTGTTGGAAAGCCGTCTGATTTTAGCCAATCAGCATGTAGGCTTTAGTGACTTCAGTGAGCTGTTGGTGCTGTTTGCATTGTATGGCTTCACACATTTGCACCATTGTTATAATTCAGTGATTGATAGTATTTTATACGTGTCTACCATTTTACAGTAATTAACCGGATTTATCGTTTATGTTGTATTTACAATAATCTCCTCCTCTTGAAAAAGTTGATGTATAATTTGGAGAATTGGTGATGCTGTGTTTTAATTACACAACCAGCTTATTCACTGGTATAAAGAGATGTTTTGAGTATAATAAACTGTGGAAAATACTTTCTGTTGCTTTATTTCATTTGAAACTTTGAGATATTTCAATATCGTCCGACCTGTTCAGACATGATGTCATAGTTATCTAGTTCATTGATGCAATTGTCTATTCATCAGTGGGTATATTTTTGTGATCAGAAATGCAGACCCTTGCTGTGTGTCGATGATTGCCTTGAGCTCTTTTGTATTGCACTTCACCTTCTTGCAGGTTAGCTGTATCATTGTCTTCATATAGTGGAAGATTTAATTCCTTCAGTCAGTTGGACCTTCAGACATTTGAGTGGCAGTGTGTCATATAGACTTCTGAAGTACAGCTGACTTCCAGCTAGGTCTTTGTACACTTTTAATGGTTCAGGCTTGTGAACTTCAAGTTGAAACTCCTCAGGTTTGAAAGCCGATAATCTGCTTACTCCACTGAGTCAATTTAGTGCCTCCTTAGTTTGGACACAGGACAGCAAAGTGGTGTGCAGTAAGTAGCATTATCTCCCTGAAGGTGGTTCTTCAGTTAGTCATGTCTTGATGCCTTCTCTGCAGAGTCTACATCTATGTCCCTATGTTTGTGTGGGTTTTTTCCAGGTGCTTTGGGTTTCTCCCACATTCCAAAGACAGGATAGGTAGAATGGCAAATCTAAATTGCCCATAGGTGTGTGTGATGCGGAAGAAAGACCTGGCAATCTACTTCCATTCCTTACTTCTCCAGTAAACATCATGATTGATGAAGTCTGTTCACGATATCACTATAGGAGTTGGATGTGACTTGTAAGCATGGGTGGGGGATTACACACGAGAAATGAGCAGTGCTACTTGCCTATTCGGTACAGCCCTCCAACCCCCACCCCTGCAGTCGTATGCATATTTCCAGCCGGCCACCCCCATCAAGGTAGTGTTCAAAAGCAGTTGCCCTGTGTTTGACCTTACCTTGTTTCTCTTGCAGGAGTCTGTTTCTCTGACCTGAGCAGCATGAGTCTGCTCATGTTGCAGGCTAGTGTCTTGTAGGTATTTCCTGCAGTCGGTCAGTAATCCACTTTATTCAGTTCTCGAGGTTCTACTGCATATACATTACAAACTATCAATTTCTTAAGACAGTGAGCAAATGCAATGTTTCATTGTTTTCATGGATGCTGCACCATTAATCACACCCAGAGGTTGGGTATCCTAAGTAACCGAATTGTTTGGCTATGCTTTGACATTTGAGTCAGTAATGTGGTAGGAGTATAGATTCACAGCCCCTTGCAACATAAATGGCGTTCCTTTATTGACTTTGCATGCTTTGGCTGCTTGTTGTCACTCTAGTAGGGTCTTGGTGTGCCATAATGCTTGCCCTTGTTACTTACTGCAAAATGTTCTTTTACATAATTTTTTCAAGTGACTAAGAGGAGAGCACTTGTAGACTTTGTGCACTCCACTGCCAGCCAACATTTTTTGGGTGCTTCAGGATGACCATTGTGGCCTCTTGGAGTGATATTGTATAACTTTTACATGCTGGTGATTGTATCTATTTACTACTTCAGCTGATGTCCCACTCAGTTTCATCCGGTAACTTACAATTGGTATTTTAGAGGTTGATGTTTTGATTTTATGACCTCACACTAATACCCTCCATTTCTTGAGACAAGTAGCTGCATGTTTTTAACATAGCATCAGGTGCAGCATTTGGGTCATCCTACTTATGTTCTGCACTGTTTGCTGTTTTAATGTGTTTGCAGACCAGTTGTGTGGGGATGAGTACAATTTGGGTCCTTTTTCAGCTGGACCTCCTTTTTTTTAAATAAGTATTAATGTCTGCCTCACACTAGTTTTTTTCCCAACCGTATTTGCTGTGGCTTTTTTAGTTATATAAAATATTTCTATAAAAGCTCTGCTGAGTTCTTGCTAATTGTATAATTTTATTAGGATTAAGCTTAGAACTTTAATAGTCACAGCGGCTAGATTCAGACTGTATAGCAACACCACTTTCAACACAAACTGTTCTCTCTATTTGATATGGTTTATAAAACACTTTAGCAGTTTTTAACTGTATAAGGAGCCTTCTTGTATAAGGTTTAAAGGGAGCTGATGTGTTCATGTACAGTTCAAGAGAAGTTGTCATTCGTTTACATCACTGGTCGTGCAGGGTCTCTGCATTCCTTAAAAAATTTCTGTTGGGTGTGTTAAAGTAAAAAATATAGCATGGTGTGCAGAGGGGGAAGACCTGCATTAACTAAAAACGAATGAAGTACTTGCTGATAACTGCTTACTGATAAACATGTAAAAGCCATTACGTGGAGCCTAAAGAAAGAAAGCAGATCTAGTGCATCAGCATATGTAAGATGGTGTCCACAGGTTGCACTGTGGACCTGTGAAAGAAGTCCATTTCTGAAGCAAACCCACACCTCACCAGGCTTCCTAGTGCAACATAAACTCAAGAAGGCTAAAAATAAAGCCTAATAGATGGCACTTTTGCTGAGTATGTGAGTCGTACAAACTGACACCCCTGTGGCTCTGGAAGCTATCCTAAATGGCAGTGGATATGTGAAAGTTTGTTCAATTATCAAGTCTACCCATCATGATAGTGAGGGATATTATAGTTCAACAAGAGTGCAGATGGCAACTGATGACCTTACATTATTACCATATGTGGATGGTGGAGGATGCAGCAGTAGTAATGATGTGGCTGCACATCTTTTACATTGCCTGTGTCATATACTGTTAATTAAAAAGGTAAAAAAACTTTGATCACATGATTTGATTACGTAGACCTGTATGTATTTACACTTTTCACACCTAGAGTTTCTTTATCTGAAAAGGTTTCCTGTCTGATGGTTTGTGACTGTTATTTGAGGGATGTAAGTGCTTAACTGTCTTATATGTGCTTTTTGATCTGTAGAAGGTTTATAAGCTTTCCAAGAGGTTTTCATTATTATTATTATCATTATTAAAGATTGTATTGTTTTTGGAGTCCTTCGGTGCCTTTATGGTTTCAGTTCCTTTTGGTTTTGATATACTATTAATTAGATGTTACAGACAAAAACAGCATACATTTATTGCCAACTTTATTTTACAGGTCTTCCGACCCCGCACTCCACCAGAAGCTATTGCACTTTGTAGTCGCTTATTGGAATACACACCTAGTGCACGTCTAACACCATTGGAAGCCTGTGCGCACACGTTTTTTGATGAATTACGGGAACCAAACCTTAAGCTACCAAATGGCCGAGAAAGACCTGCACTGTTTAACTTTAGCACACAAGGTATGGGTAACATCCTGCTTGTTCAAACAAAGTTCTGATGACTTTTATGGTATTTTGGTGCACTTCATTGAGGGTAATTGATGTGAGTATCCTTGTTAAAGCTTGGCTGTCAGACTGTGGGACATAATGGAAACTTCTGCATAGTAGCTTGCAGCCTAAGGTACTCGCACTGTTATGACTCCCAAGTTGAAAGGCAAGCAGTGTATCATCTATGCCTCTCCACTTCTTCCTTTAGGCTGCATATGATGGATTCTTCGTATGTCTTTGCTACCACTCCGAAATTAACTTTATGCCTTGGATATATGTTTTTATTTCCATTGATCTATGTTGTATAGTTCAGTTGTCTTCTGTACCCACAGAAGATTGTGCTTCTGATTGCAGTTTGAATAAAATTATTTCATTTAGGCTTACCTTTTCAGTTCAGAGGGAGATTGTGACATCACTACTTGATGGCTCAGATTTCACCATATAGATAGATTTGGTTGCAGATGTTTACAAGGTTGTTTCTTGATAGTAAAGTTGGAAAAGCCATATACAGGAGTAAAATGCATTTTCATCCCTTGCAATCTTATATTGTTTTAATTTATTTTATGGTGCATATTTTATTTTACTGTAATTGTTGTTGTCCTTGACATATGTATCCAATATTTTATGGATGCATAGCTCTGCTTTTGTAGCTCCCCAGGCAAAAAAAATTCCAGTCTTTGTTTTTCCTCACTTGTATCTCAGTACTCAAATTCCTCCTCCCACTTCTTTTCTTCTTTGCTTCACAAACTCTGCTAAAGTAACATCTGTTATTTCTTCCATTGTGTCATATCACATTTAATCTCTTTTATAACCACTTCTTTGACTTTTCTCTCTGCAGTTACTGTTATAGACTATGCCAATTGTCTGTTTTTCTTTTTTTCTATTTCAAAAGAAACTACACTCTCCATTCTGCCCTATGCCTAAGTAACTGATAAATGCTGGTGTTAATGTAGCACATTTGTGCTTCGTCTGTGAGCACTGTTAGTAATTTATTTTGTTCCCAAAATCATATGTCTGTACTTTCATAGTACACACAAATGATATTTTGAGGGACAGTGTCTCAAATGTCATTGTTTTTTAGAATGGTGTGTGTTTAATCATTATGGTTTCTGTACCTTCAAGTGTACTGGAATTTGGAGCTTTTCTCCCCAGGCATCAACTGAAAAGTAGAATATATCCAGTCTGTCTCTTCTGGTGATCAAAAGCAAATACGCCTGCCTTTCTCTCACTTCATATTGCAGTTCCTATTTGTATTATACTAACTTACCTTTAATTTCTTTATAAATTGGCTAAAATTTCTCTGTGAAATCATTGTCTTGTAACTTGTATCTGTTCTTAACCAATGCTTTCATGTTGTCTAATCTGGTGTAATTATTTAAACAGTAGTTTTTTTTTAATTATTTTTTAAAGACTGTAAAATGTATTGTTTTTAAAATGTTTTGTAATACTTTGGAGCTTTTCTCCCCAGGCCTCCTACCCGATTCAGCTTCCCCAGTAATTAAATCTCAGTAAATAAAATAAAAATATGTCTTGGGTGCTGCATGAATAGGGTCAAGCACCTGCCCATCTACATTGTTTACAAACTATATAAGTAAAAATTATTATCATCAGTGGCTTCAGCTGTTGTATTTTTTGTTTGTTTTTTTTCCTGATGGAGACTTTATATTTTAAGCACAAAGCAGGCATGCATAAGGATGAATGCTAGCATTGTTTTAGTGCCTTTTTATCAGCACTGCCAGGAACTGCTGCTTGGCCAGCTTTCTTTATTGTAGAACCCATTCTGTTTTCAACATTTTTGGGCATTCATTCTTCATTTAATTACAGTAAATCCAGAGCTAAAGTTTTGATTTTAATCCTTGGGTTATAGTCCTACCAGCTGTAAAAAGCGCTTCCATTTTACAGTGTTTGCATCCAGAATTACACCGTCCCCATTGTTAGTCATTAGCAGGGCATCAGCAGTTTTTTTTTTCTTTTTTGACTTTCTTTTTGAAAAGTGACACTTGTGTCACTGATTACCATCCTGAAGCATCTTGTTGGACACTCTTGTACATGCAGGCTTTGGAGGGCATTCTTCCTGCAGACATATCCTCCTGCATCCTACCTAAATCCATCGTGGCACCTACTGGTTCATTTGGGACTATTCGTAGCACTAGAGTTTGTGTTAATTCTGTTTTGTGGATACTAAACTCCTAGCTCCATCATTTCATTACAGGCTTATCTGATACTGTTGCCAGGAGGCTGCTTCATCACCGTTGCTAGGTTATCCCATGGTTATTTATATAATTTGTTGCATTTGCTCACAAGGAAAGTTGGACTGGGCATCTCCCCTTTTCATTGGAGGGCTGGGGAGATAACCACAGTAAAATATTATTTACATTGCACATGTTAAGTGAAGTATTCAGTGTAGGACAAAGCAGAGAGTAATCTTAGTATTATTTGACAGCATAATTAAGTTGACACTTCTAGTATATGCCCTTATGTTTGCCGTTGTCCTTTGCTGTCCAAACCACCAGAAGTGGTTTGGCCAAATCCTTGTGCTACTGTTACTGAAAACACTTTTGAAGTGGAAATTATTTGTCAAGATTTGATGTAAAATGTGACTTGTATAAGACAGGATTTATTGGTGATGAAGCACCTTCATATTTAATCTTTTTCCTTTTTTTTTATGTTCTGGGCACATTTAACCAGGGACACATGGCACTAGTCTCACCTTATCCGTAGTTAGCCTTTCTGATTTATGTTTTTTCTAGCAGTAGCTTTTCTGTTGATGGAATACATGTGCCTTTCAGAATAACTATGTTCTTCACATTGTTGTGGACTCGCAAGTCAGGTTGGACATATTTAGCTGCTTTTCTGAAGATGGCTGTTAGTCACACTGCATTTCTTGTCAAACTGACAGGTGCAGAATATCCTAGACATACTTTACTGGCAAATAGATGTTCTTCGTGTTTCACTGTTGCAGTCATTACATTTAGGTTATCTGCTTGCAGGTAGCCCTCAGTCGACCTGATTAACAAAGTCTTGGGTCCTGTGGCGGTTGCTGTCCCATCTTCCATGACGTCAGGTAGTCAGGGGTATAAAACATGCAACCGACACCATTACATCAGTCTTTCTTGCCGTGCGGTGCCCGAAGCAGAAGCAGTTCGCAAGTGCCGGTCGGCCGACTCCTGAAATTTTTGTTTTTGAGTTTCAGAACCAAAGTCTTCAACTAAAGCTAAGTACCCCTTTGGGGAAACTTTTTCTTGCTCCTTACCGATGTCAGTAAAAGTTAATAATTGCATTACTTGTGGAAAGCAAATACCTCATAAAGATTTTCATTCGTGCTGTATTCCTTGCCTAGGCCCTGATCATGACGTGCCTTGCTGTTGGTTTTGTGCTTTATTTAATCAACGCACTATCAGTTGTCTGTATATTTTCGCCTCTAAATATTTTGGTTCTCGGTTTAATTATCCTGAAATGTCGTCAGTTAGCCATCCGACTACTGGGATTCCAAAAAAAAACACAAAAATAAAGACAGAGACAGGCCGCCGTGGTCCAAAACTGCCGCCGACGCTTCTCCTAAGCCATTCGCCAGTTCGCCGGTGCTCAGGCGATTTCACAGCTCCAGATACATGTTACTTCTGATTTGCAGGCCTCGAGATGCTTCAACTGTGGAACCCGCAGATGTCTCTACCTTGGATGGGTCTGGAGCCACTGTGCAGGCACCGGCTTCTGAGGGTGTATTCAGGCCTATGGACTTGCATATTAAACAGACTCCTCCTTCTTCAATTAGGCCTAAATCTTGAACATGCCTAAAAATACAATGCCCAGGCCACATGTTCAGGCCTCTATGCCTAAAAAAACAAATGATAAGAATGGCTGAAGATCTAATAACTCTAATCCCGGGTAGGCACCCCCCCCCCCCCCCCCCCATTCTAAGAGGCCTAGGATTGAAGTTGTTTATGAATCTTCTGACCAGGATTCTGTTTTTTCTGATTCTTCTGATGATCTGGATTTGCCCTTATCTACTTATGAGGATTCTGATGCAGAGGACTCCATTCCCTCTGCTTCCCCACCAGAGGATTTATCTTTTAGGAAAACCTTACATACTTTAAGGGAGCATTTCCACTGGGAAAGCCAGGATTTTTCTGATTCAAAAAAGAGGCTTAGGGATTTCTTACTCCTACCTCAGCATAGGCCTTTAGCTATTCCTCCTGTACTAGACATTGTTGATGATGCTTTTTCGGAATCTAGTTTGGCCCCCGATTCCTTGCCTCCTGCTCCCAGAAAACCTGACCGATACTACAGGGTCCCTGAGTCACACAAGTTCCTTTTTAAAAATCCTATTGCGGATCCAGAGACTATTTCACAGGGGCCCGAGGGCATTAAGGCTTCTACTGCTAAAAATCCTACCCCTTCTGCTAGAGACTCCAGGGCGCTGGATAGATGGGGTAAGAAGGTTTATACTTCTGTAACCTTGGCCATTAGGACTTTAAACTGCCAGTTTCATGTTAAAGTATCAGCAACATGTTATTGGGTTGCTTAAACAGAAACTTATGTTGATTCCAGACTGTGTGGAAAATAAAGAATTACAGGGTTTAATGCATTCTGCTGAACAAGTTGGAAAACATACTTTGCAATGTGGTTTCGGTTCTTTAGAGGCCTCTTGCAGGGCTACTGTTACTGGATCTGTGCTCAGAAGGCATGCTTGGCTTAAGGAGCAATCTTTCCCTGATCATGTTAAAGCTAAATTGTTGGATGCTCCCTTAAATCAGGACCACCTGTTTGGCAGCAAGGCTGAGGAAGTTCTTAAAAAGATGGAAGATAAAGCTACATCTATGCAAACTGTTAAAGATTTCTTACAAGTTCAGCCTCCTAGATTTAGTAGGCACTGGCCCTCTAAGAATTGGTCCTTTCCAGCCCCTTCAGGTCTTCTCAAGCCAAACCCAGGCACAGCAAAAACCCCAGGTTTCGGTCCCAGGGGGCACACAGGACTAAGCAGTGGGGGCCTCCTCTTCCAAATCTGGGAATAATAAGACTCCCCCTGTGGTAAACTGTCTCGATGACTTCCTTTTAAAATTTCCAAGCACTTATCAACTGACTGCCCCTTTGGGGGGAAAGATCGCTCTTCATGCAAAGAACTGGGAACTCATTACCCAGGACAAATGGGTTTTAAATAGTGTCCCAGGGATACAGATTTCACTTCCTCATGTTGCCAACGCCAAGCGGGTGGCCGGACCTACCCCCAAATCAGTGGGCAGAGGCCCAAAAACAAGTACTTTCTCTCTTAAGCATGGGGGCTCTTCATCTGGTACCAGAAGAGGAAAAGGGACAAGGTTTCTACTTGAAACTTTTCCTGGTACCCGGAAAAGACAATTCATGGCGTTTTATCCTGGACCTGTCTTCTCTAAACACCTTTTTGGAGATTCCAAAATTCAAGATGCTGACTTCACCAATTACTTCCCATGCTAGGCAAAGATGCCTGGTTGGCAACACTAGATTTAAAAGAAGCATACCTGCACATCCCAATCAGGGAGTCTTGCAGAAGATACCTACACTTCAAAGCAGTTCTCTGCACTGCCCTTTGCCTTATCTACTGCGCCCAGGGTATTCACAAAGTGCCTAGCTCAAGTTATTGCATTTTGCAGGCAAAGAAATATTCACGTATACCCATATCTGGACGATTGTCTAATTCAGGCAGAAAGCCAGGATATACTTTTGAATCATCTGGCCTTTGTACAAAAGTTTCTAACTTGTGTGGGGTACACTGTAAATGAAAAGAAATCACACCAGGTACCCTGTCAACAAATTATATTCCTGGGAGCAAGCTTGAATACAACTTCCCAGATGGCTTATCTCACGCCAGAGAAGCAAATTCATTTGACAACCTACTTCAAACAAGTGGCCACAAAAACCCTGCTATCTGCAAGACAAATACTGTAAGCCTTGGGGTTTATGGTCTGCTGCATTCTTCTAATTCCATATGCAAGACTGCATATGAGGAAACTACAGTTATATCTAAAAAGCCTATGGTGTCAACATTCTCAGGATCTAGAAGCAATGATTCCTATCATACCTTGCTTACACCTAGAGTTCCTTTGGTGGGCAGAGGCCTGCCACCAAAACAAGGGACTACCTTTCGCACCACCCCCTGCCCAAACCCTAACAACAGATGCATCAGACTATGCATGGGGGGGCTCACCTGGCAGGGAAGTGCATTCAGGGCAAATGGAACCCAAATCAAATGCACCTGCATATCAATCAAAAAGAGATGTTAGCTGTACAGAATGCTCTAACCACCTTCAAGGACCACATTCTTCCAGGACAACTAATGGTAACGACGGACAGCACCACTGTTATTTGGTATATAAACAAGCAGGAAGGGTACACATTCTTACCCCCTATGCAGACTCGCCATGGCATTGTGGAACACAGCCTTCAGCTCCCAATTGCACCCACAAGCTCAATTCCTGCCAGGAAAATTAAATACACTGGCAGACAGACTAAGCAGAAACCTCATGGACCCACACAAGTGGAAACTGGAGCCAAGGATTTTCCAACATGTTGACAAGCAAATGGAGGAGCCCAGATATAGACCTGTTTTCCTCTCCCCGGAACTACCAATTGGACACATTTTGCACAAGGATTCCCCACAAACAAGCCTGGAAAGTGGATGCTCTGTCCTTCATCTGGAAAAACCCATCAGTCTATGCCTTCCCCCCTCTGCCTCTGCTCTCCAAAGTACTACTAAAAATCAAACGGGACAAACCAAGGATGATTTTGATTGCTTCAGACTGGCCACGCCAGCACTGGTACCCCCTCCTGTGCAGTGTGTCACGATTACCCCCATGGCACCTGCTTCAGACTCCTTCACTGTTGTCTCAGCAGGAGAACCAGATTCTGCACCCTCAGCTTCTAACACTGAACCTTGCAGCCTGTCTAATTACATAATCTCTCCTTTACCATCCCTCAGTAAACCTGTGATGGATATCATTTTAGAGGCAAGGAGGCCTAGTACTAGAAAATCTTATGCTGAAAAATGGAAAAGATTCTGTGCCTGGAACCAATCTCAAGGGATGAGCACAGCAGTGCCCAATTTACCTCAGATTTTACAATACTTAACTGAGATGCTTCACAAGGGCCTGTCTTTTTCCTCCATTAAAATCCACGCCTCAGCCATTTCAGCTCATTATAACACAGAACCTCTCCTCTTTTGTCATCCACTGCTCAAGCAGTTCCTCAGAGAGGCCAAAAATTTGAGACCACCCAGGAGAGCGCCAACCCCAACCTGGGACCTTAACTTTGTTTTGGAGAAACGCACGCTACATCCTTTCTAGCCAGCGGCTACTGTAGACTTAAAATTTCTTTCTTGGAAGGGCAATCACTTCAGCTAGAAGGGTATCTGAATTACAGGCCCTTATGGCAGTGGAGCCTTTCATCATCTTTCATGCGGACAGGGCGTCCCTCAGAACCACTCCATCCTTCATGCCCAAGGTGGTATCCAGTGTACCTCTTAATCAGTCCATTCATTTGTCAACCTTCTTTCCCAATCCACAGAACAAAGGGGAACAGATACTGCATTCCTTAGATGTGCACAGACAACTTAGATTCTACTTGGATACGAGTAAACCTCAAAGGAAATCTGAACAACTACTGGTGGCATTTGCTGCGGGGGCAGAGGGGAAGACTATTTCAAAGTAAGCCATTTCTAAATGGATAGGCCATTGCATTCATTTCTGCTTTAAGCACCATGGAAAACCTATCCCCCAGGGGATCAGACCTCACTCCACAAGGCTGCATCTACCTCTACAGCCTTTCTCAGAGGCGTCACTACCAGGGACATCCTAGAAGCTGCTACCTGGAGTTCTGTACATACTTTCACCAAGCATTATCATTTGCCAATTTTCTCTAAATCCAGAGCTGGTTTTGCCACTGCAGTCTTGCAGGGCCTCATGGCTGGCCCTAATGCTATCTAATTTCCTCCTCCCAACCATAGCTTTGGGAATCTACCCAAATGTAATGGCTGCAACAGTGAAACACGAAGAACATAGTACAGTTGTGTACACTTACCATAAATGTAGATGTTCGAGTGTATTGAAAGTTGCAGTCCTGGTTACCCTCCCTCCCTCCAGCCCCTAAGTTCTTTTGGCTATACCTCTACTTTCCTTTACTAGGCTTAAAAGCCTTTCTGGTGTATTTGTTTTTTTGCTGGAGGTATATGATTGTAATTTTATATTTAATTGCTTCCCATTAGGGGGGCTCCTGACATCTGGGGCTAGAAAAACTGATGTAATGGTGTCTGCTGCATGTTTTTATACCCCTGACGACCTGACATCATGGAAGAAGAGACAGCAACCGACGCAGGACCCAAGACTTTGTTAATCAGGCTGACTGAGGGCTACCTGCTAGCAGATAACCCAAATGTAATGACTGCAACAGTGAATTCACTAGAACATCTGCATTTATGGTAAGTGTACACAACTGTACTTTTTATACATTCTTCAAACTTATGCTATATATTTTCACACATATTTTCCTAGGTTTATTCAAAAGTTTGTTTTTATTTCTTTTGGTGACCATTTAAGTGGTCTTATCCATTGAGCCTTTCTCAGCCACTTTCATTTAAATAAACAGAGCATTCAACTTAATATATCATTGGCTGTACAGATGTAGAACCGTGTAGAGATCATTTTCAGATTATCCATGAAGAAACTGTGTTTGTGCTGCAGTGTTCTTGTATTCTTGTGAATGCAAGTATGTCCCAAAAAATGGCAAGTACAAGCATAAATTTACAAACATTGGAACTGTAGTGTAGAGTCATCAGACAGTTCTGGTCCCTTTAGTCATATTTTCTGTGAAGTTACAAAAATCATGTCTTTAAGTAACTTCCAGATATGAGGATAGCTTGAAGTAAGGTGGGAGAAGCTTCATTTTTTTAACTAAATGCCAAATACTGTTCAAGGTAGGCTAGTGTCGAGCAGTCCTTTATCTGACTTATTACGAGGATATGGTTGAGTAACATTGTTTATGCATAGTAAAGTCTGTAACCCTGATAGTTGAAGATCAGAGTGCAGTGACAAAGTCCTGGATTCAGGTAATAGGTCCAGATGCTGGAGAAGTGGTTCGACCATTGATCCAGGTAGCTACAGCCTCTTAAGTCTAACCATCCTCATATGTAAGGCTGTGGAAAGAATCATCATCGACATGATAAATGAGGACATAGGTAACCTGCAAACGCTGGACTCGTCTCAGTTCGGCTTTGTTAAAGGAAGGTCCTGCAAACGCTGGACTCGTCTCAGTTCGGCTTTGTTAAAGGAAGGTCATGTCTGTTAAATCTGGTGGACATTTACGAGACTGTCACCAAAGCAATGGTTGAAGGCAAGACTGTGCACACAGCTTATCTTGACCATTCCAAGGCTTTGGATACAATACTGCACTTAAGCATTATAGACTGGCTCACTAATTTAGGTATAAACCCTTTTATCACTTGCTGGGTAGCCAGCTGGCTCACTTATAGGACCCAGGAGGTCAAAATAGGTGAGGCCACCTCCACCAAAAGGCCAGTCACTAGTGGAGTCCCAAGGGCTCAGTACTGGTCTTGCTCCTTTTTGGCATCTGTATCTCTAAAATGCAAGCAAATGCTGAAGGTTTGTGTCTGGCTATGTTTGCATATGATTGCAAGCTGGGGGTTATCACAGACTTTAAACACACGTTCAGCTCCAGAAAAGGCCATAAAACACACGCATCGTCAGGATAAAAGATTTTACTGATGTATCTGGTACCTTCGCTTGCGCCTTCAGAGAATAAATTATTACATCAAGCAGCTTTCTTTATGTACATCTTACTTAATACATTCAATTAACTATCCTTCGGTAAAAAAAAAAAAGTTATTTAAAGTGCTCATCAGATGTTGCCCATATTTAACTATTCATTGCATGTTTTATACAAAATTTCAAAGATGGATCCCAACTAATCACTAACATGAAAGTGAAACATCATCATTCCATTCCCATTAAAAAAATTGAACATTTTCAACCATACAACAAGAAATAGCAGTTTACATGTTATGAACGTTTGTATCTAATTCCATGTTTAAACCTTTGGGATATAATGTCCTGAAATTAATCATAGGTTGTGGGTGCTCGCAAGTAAAATGCTGCATCGGACATACCAAAGAGCTGTCAAGAAAAGAATCATGGAACATCTGGGTGACATAAGAAGGAGTAGGATGGAGAATCCGGTAGCACCACATTTTATTCAGGTACATGGTGGTTCAGTAGAAACTTTCTTTTTTAGTGTGTTGGCCAAACTCAAACCCTGTAATAGGGTGGCGGATAACAGCAAGTTATTAATATTGGAGTCAAAATGTGTTTTATGGTCATCATAGACTTCCCTGCAGACACTAGTGTTCAAGAAGGCCTTTCTCAGATGAACCAATGGTGCTAAAGTCATGGTCTTAAACTCAGTAATAAGAAATGCATAATTGTACCCTTTGGGAAGTCAATCCTGGCCAATTACCATGTTGATAGAACACCTCTAAAAGTCTACCCAATAGTCAGGGATCTAGGTATGCACGTAGACAGTAGCCTTACATTCAGCCACCATGTGGCCACAGTGGTGAGGGTATCCTTTAATGTTGGACAACTTATAAGTAAGGGCATGGCATCTAGGTCCAAAGATGTCATTATCCCACTGAACTCTGCCCTTATCAGACCAGTCATAGAGTGCCCTAATCTTCCACTTTCTTTGCAGCAACCTGGATGAATGATCTCCAGCAGAAACAGCTCCACTGAGAGAGAGAGAGAGACGCTGTACTGCATATGACTTCAACTAGAGAGCTCAAATGCATTGTTTGATGTGCTAACTCCCAGCCCTTACATTGCCTCTGCTG
Organism: Protopterus annectens; assembly: GCF_019279795.1. Lineage (NCBI taxonomy): Eukaryota > Metazoa > Chordata > Ceratodontiformes > Protopteridae > Protopterus > Protopterus annectens. Next base: position 1,710,828,719 of record NC_056735.1, on the reverse strand, counting down.
CACAACTAGTTCTGCACTAAGTGAACAGGCCCACTTCAACACCCAGTATAAACAAGCCTTCCAAGCTGGCTTCTCCGGTGCCCATATCTCTGGTTGATCCCAAGTCTCTGTTATGCATTTTGTCCATGCTGTAGAGCCAGACGTCAGTGGTAATGTAATTCTGGAAGCAGCATACTAAATGCCACACTGTACAGTTTTGTATGCCCTCCAAGTCAGTGTCTTTGGGGGCCTATGTTATAGGGCATGGGTGTCCAACAGGTGACCCTAGGGCCACAATCCATCCCACTGCGGTAATTTTGTTATGTCCTATAACCAACTGTTTTGAATAGACAGATACATGCTGGACATGGTATTGTGACACCCCCAAACCTTGCCAGGTATGGTACGTGGTCCCTCAGCTGTATGGTAAATGGCCCCTTTAGTCAAAAATTTTGAAACCCCCCCCCTGGTATAGGGCATTGTGCTAGTCTAGACAAAAGGAAGTAAGTAATTGCACAGTCAATGCAAGGTCCTGAGACTAACTTAGACTTGATCAGGCAATATTCTTAAGGTGACAGTACGGAGATTTTCCAAATACTGATAACCTGCTCCTTAAAATACAGAATATCATCTGTGATCTCTGTAAAGTTATACATATTTAAAACTGACTCCAGGTGATTCCTCCATGTTTACGTAGGATGAAGACTATATGCTTCTTCCTTTATCCCATTGAGAAGGGTGTGCGAACAGTTCTGCAAAGAATTAAAAGCTTATGTACACTGGAACTTCCAAAATGGCTGCACACTGCAGGTTCATTAATGCTTTCCTAGTGTGAAAACTGAGAATTGTTAAACCCGTTAAAAGTTATTAAATTGAGGAAAATTCAGTTGCTGAGTAGTAATTGCACTGCCTGTATGCCAACAAAGAAGAAATCCAGAGTAAATAAGAGAAATGCCATCATGAAAGGAGAAGAAAAAACTCTTCCTGAGAACTTTGCAGCTGTTGCAAAAAGCAGTTGATGTTTCAGCTTTAATGCAAGAGGTTAATTTTGCCTCTCAAATTATTGGAAGCTGTCAGAGGTGTCTAAAGTACATGAGAAACTGGAGGAAAATGTAAAGTCAAATGACAAAGGGGTGGAAAGACTAGAATATGCTTTAAGTAGTTATTCAGGTAAGCTGATAAAACTGCAGAGATCACCAGATGAAATGGAAGACTGGCTGGACATGAGGCTTCACAAGAAGAATTGTTTCAGAAACAGAGTTAGAAGACAGTATATGTATCAAGCCTGAGATTTTCTTCTGCAGGCACACTAAAATGAAAACATTACATTAATTTATGGAAGTACAGATAAGAAATCTGACTGGTATTCCACAACAGGCTTTATTGAGAGGGCATTTTATTTATTTTTATTTTATTTATTGCTTTTGTTTACCGGGTGATGTCCAACTGGGCAAGAAGTTCATTTTCAGCGGAGACCCGGGGAGAAAAGCTCCTGACATTCAGTAGAAAACAAAATGCTAATTGCTACTAACAGTATTTACAATATTAATAGAGTTTGTGATGTATTAACATGGTAAGCAAACAGAAATATTAATGGTAAGGACAAAAAAATACAGTTACAAAAATAGTGTGTGTGAACATAACAGTAATTAAGGAGGCATATTTTAAACGAGCAGTGGCAGAAATAGTTACAATAAGATCAGTATGATTACCTAGGATCTTAGTCCAATCTAGCTGCTAATAGAAGAGTAAGAAAAAGTTAGCCATGTGTTAAAAAGCATTAGCCATGGGGTATGATATAGTTAATTGGAGGAGCAGAACTAGGAGATAGTCAGAGGAGTAGGTAGACTTAGCCTGGAGTATGGTAGGAGCATACCCAATGTTTGGTTAGATGTTCTTTTAGGAGGTGTTTGAACTCATTATAGTTAGTTTTTTTTTTTTTTTTTGCTATGGGCTGAGGAAGAGTCTTCCAGAGCTTTAGCAATTTTGTACGAGTGGAGGGAGGTGCCTTGAGTGTTGTGGGGTTTGGTAACCTTTAACATTAATTTGTTTGAGGACCTAAGTGACCTGAGATTTATATTAGGTTGGATTAGGTTAGTAAGTGCAGGACAGTCGTCTGGTTGGTGAATTACTTTGTGGGCTATGGTCAGTTGATTGAGAGTTAAAAGGTTTGGGAGCTCTAGCTAGTTGAGTTGGGAAAGTATGGAGCAGTGGTGGGTTCTGTATGGGTGGCCTGTTGCAAACTTGGCAGTTTTGTTGTAGCAGGATTCTAGATTATATAGGTCTGTTTTTCCACAAGTTGGTGAATATTTGGGATCCATAGAGGAGGGTGGAAAGCAGTTGTGTGCTGGCAGTGGCTAGTCTGGCACTTTCTGTAAGGTATGGTTTGGCTCTGTATAGGGTGCCTAGTTTGGTGTGGGCTTTTTTGATGGTGAGGGAAATGTGGCTGTCAAATCTTAGGTTGTCATCTGTTGTGACACCAAGAAGTTTGGTTTGGCTAGTGGGTTCCGTTTTGGTTCTGTTTGAGGAAAGTGAAAATATTGTTAGAGGGGACAGGCATTATTTGAGTTTGTTATTCCTGAAAACTATTATCTTGGTTTTGTTAGGGTTTAGTATGAGATGATGATCTGTGAGATATTTTTCTACATACTGGAAAAACGTTTGCATTTTTGTTTGTAGTTCCTTGGGTGTGGGGTCTCAGCAAATAAGTGTGGAATCATCCACGTACTGGACAATGGAGGCTAGTTGTGTTGCAGAGCTGAGGTTGTTTGTAAATATTGTAAAGAGAAGTGGGCCTAGCATGGAGCCCTGGGGTACTCCAGTAGAGATGGATACCAGGCGGAAAGGGTGTTTTCCCATTTGGTGGCTTGTTGGTTAGAGAGATAACTATGGAACCAGGACATGGTAGTTGGACTAAGGCCATAGGATGACAGTTTGTTGAGAAGGATTTGGCGGAAAACTGTGTCAAATGCTTTTGACATATCAAGGAATATAGATGAGACAAACTGGCCTTCATTTATAGGACTTTGGATGGTGTTTGTAAAAGACAGTAGGGCAGTACTAGTACTATGTTTTGGCCTAAAGCCGTGTTGAGTGGAGTGGAGGAGAGGAGGTTGTGGTTGAGAAAATGGGAAGGAGTTGGTTGTGAATGGATTTTTTAAGATTTTGGCCAGAGAGGAGAGAAGAGGATGGCTATGGGACGATAGTTTTAGTTCTTTAGAGGGTCCAACTTTGTGTAGGGGAATGATGTGGAATATTTCCCATATACAGGGAACATATTCTTCAGCAATAGAATGGTTGATTAGGGCTGATATAGGATAGGCGATTGAGGGGGCAACAATTTTAAGAAATTCATCGGGTAGTTGATCTGCTGCTAAGCAGCAGGATTTTAGTTTGGTAAGGAGTGTTTTTAAGTAGCTAGTTTGAATGGGTGCATATGTAAAAGGGTAGGGAGAAATCGACAATGGAGTGGGTACAGTAAGAGGTTGTTTTGACTGGTTATCCAGAAGTGATGTGATTGTGTTAATAAAGTGAGTGTTGAATTGTGTGGCTATGGGGTCTATTACATTTGAGGTGACTGGTGGGGGGGTAGGGATGTAGCCTGGGTTGAGGAGCTTGTTAATGTTTTTCCAGAATTTTTGGGGGTTGTTTTGGTGTTTTTGTTGACCTGTTTGGAAGTAATTTTCCTTGTCTGATTTTTTTGTTTCTTAGCTAAATTTCAGAGTTGTTACTATGAGGTGAGATTTGTTTTATTTTTGGTGGTAGATAAGCTTAACCATGCCTTGTCTCTACATTTGAGTAATGATTTGAGTAGTGATTTGGTGTCTTCTGTTAGCCAGGGTATGTGCTTAAATTTTGATCTTATTTTTCTAGTGGGTACGAGATTTAGTACTTACAAAAAGGTATTGCTAAAGTATTGTGCAACCAGATCTAGAGGGAGGTTTTAAAGAGGTGACAAGTTGCTTTATTGAATTAGTAGGTTAAAAGTGAAGGGGGAGAAGTTTTTCTTGTTACAGATGAATTTATATATTATATTGGTTTGGGTGTGTACTCGTTTTCTATATAGGAAGATTGGTGAGTGGTCACTGAGGGAGTCTGGAAGGCAGCCAGCTAGGTAACTTAGGTTGGGTTTGTTAGTCAGTATCCAATTCAGTGTAGACTGCCTATTGGAGTGTTTGTCTACCTGTGTTTGACAGGATATGGTTTGGGTGAAGTTGAAAAGGTTTAGGAAGTGGGAAGGGTTGTTGGAGGAGCAGGAGTGCCAATCCAAGTTGAACTCGCCTAGGATTATAGTTTCTTGGGTGAAATTAGATGATGCCCAAGAAAGTATATTTTCAGTGGTGGGTAGGTTATTGCTGGGAGGAGATAGGCGATTATGATAGTAATAGTTTTGTTTGGGTTTATCTCTAGTCATTTAGTTAGGATTTCAGAGTTATTTAGGTTGGGGGGCACAGTTTAACTTCTCAGTTTTGAGGGTGTCTTTATATACAATGGCAACACCACCACCTCTTTTATTTAATCTGTCTAGTATTATAATTTTGTAGCTAGTTGTAATTATATCTTTGTCTTAAATGTGTGGCTTCAGCCAGGTTTCAATAATTGCAGTGATGTCAGGTAAGTAGGTGTGTAGAGTTGCGTGGAATTCCGTAATTTTACTTATGATGCTAGAAAGATCAAAATTGATAGAGTAGGTCAGAGTTACAAGTTTTTGGAAGAGGAGGGAGGGGTGGTGGTGTGTGGTATCATGGCTAGGGGTTGCCGGAGGTGTGGGTGGGGGGGGCTGTTTGGCTAGAGGGGGTTAGTTTGTGGACCTGGTTTGGGGTGGATGTCAGCTCGGAGCTTAATATGTGCTATACTGTATAGCAGAAGTCTGAGCTTATTGGACAGTTTTACATATCTGAGGGCTGAAGGATTAGTACAGTGAGTGTGTATGTGTTTGAAAGGTAAGAGGAGAGTGGTTGGTGTGTTGTAGAGCTTTGGGCTGATGTCCGCATATGTTTGGTTGTGTTGGTAGGTGGAGGACAGAGGGAGAGTAGGTGAGTGGAAGTGATTGATTGTGTGTATGTTGAGGGAGGTGGAGTTATGCATGAGGTAGAGTAGGTGGAGTAGGAGAGCGTTGGTTAGTAGGGAGTAGAACCGAGACATGGTGGAAGGGTGTATTATGTTGGGGGAGGTGGTGTGAGGTGGGTGGGGTCACTATGGAAGTGTGTGTGTGGTTGGGTAAGGGGAGAAGGGATGTGGTTAGGTTAGTTACAAGTCGGGTCTATATCATATGAGCGAATCGCACAAATTGCGAACGCTCATATCGAACGTACTGGACCTCTAAGTGCTTTTTCTGAGATCACAGTACAGTGAAGAATGGGATATTTGCCCTTTCCTCACTGTTGTGGGATCTCGGAGTTGGAATATATATTTAGCAGGGGGTGTGGGGGGCACAGCCCCCCCCCCCCACAGTAGGAAGTTTGAGGTCCAGTACGTTCGATATTATGAGCATTCGCAATTTGTGCAATTCGCTCATATGATATAGACCCTTATAAGTCTACATGGGGGTGGGTGGGAATGGGGGTAGGAGAATGGAGTGAACCCCGAGTGTAGCAAAAGCGAACAGAACGGGTTGAAACTAGAAAGTACAGCTTGCCCGGAGAGTACACTACCAAAGGTTAACTGAAATTGAACTAGTGAGTCATTCAGCACAGAGTAGGCTTCATCATTGTCTAGGATGGCTTGAAAGTACAAGCATTGAGAGGTAGTGCCTGTAGGTTAGAAGTAGAAGGACATAGGAGGGATAAAATAGTGTTATTTCACTAGGGGCTGGAGGGAAGTAGAAAGTACAGAGTGTAATGTAGGCAGTCCTGGGGGGGAGGGGTTAGCCGATCCAGTGGTGTGTGAACGCCACTAACAGATTAGCTCAATAATTTATACAAAAAAAATTGGCACATGTAAGAATGCAAGAACTTAATATCAAAATACACACTGCAAGAGCACTGTATTGATGGCCACAAGCTACTTGATTTTACTTTTGGGTCCGTTGGGTTTATAGACAGGAGTCCACAGTAGTATACAGTAAAATGGAGATAGTTTACTGTGGAAGAAAGAAAAAGATGTAACCGGGGTCTATATAGTAGGGAAAGACACAGGGCAGACAGTTCAGCTTACTTGTGAGCAGCTAGAATGTCAGTTTAGGCACTGCAACAATTCTACATGATGAAGTACACCATGTTAAACAGTAGAACTTAAAACAACGAAAAACTGAACAAACTCTGGAAACCACAGGCTAAAGGCTCTCAGTCCACTCCCAACAAACAACCACAAATGGTTATAAATTCATTTATTATAAGTGCTTTCTCTGGTAGAATTTCTCCAGCTTCCTCAGACAAAAAACACTTTTACCATGAAACACACTCTCTTAAAAGTTCATTTGAAAACCAGGCTACCTATGAAAATCATTGAGCCTCCTGATGTCATGCAAGCACATTAAAAATTAAAGCAACGCAGCTTTAGACCATCACAGTGACCATAATAGTCAAAGTTCCAGCCCTACAACATACTGACTACAATTTAAAAACATTCAGAATTGTCAGTACTATTATGTACTTTTATATGAAAATGTGCAAATTATGCTTAATTAAGAAATACATGATTAAAAATATATAAGCACCATATACAGCCATTGAATACCCACAAATTCTTGCTGTCCATACAGTTGTTGTTGAACCATGATGGAACCAATACTGTTTGGAAGATGTGACATCATAGCCAACAAAAATAAAACTAGAATAAAAAATACAATTTGGAACTTACATATTACTCCCAAAATGAAAATAATAAATAAAGGCCATTTGAACATACATGTGTATGGAATAAACTATACAGACTAAGCTATACTACACCTTGTAAATAAATGTACAATAAAATTGTGAAATTTTATCGGTGTAGTGACAGGCAATGCACACATTAGGGCACAATTTCTCTCTATTTTTTCTAAGACTATAAAGGAAAACCTATGCGTGGGACATTCTAAAATATGTTTTGCCAATGCATTAGTGACGACTGAATTACTGATACTATGTGTGTTCATAAATTCTTTGTAGTCTTACAAAAAATAGAAAGAAATTTAAGAGGGGGGGGTCACCTGGGAGCTGGCATTGGAGGAAGCCGAATTAGCATGGCAAATTCGGACAGGAGCTCACACTTTGCAGGACTAAATGAAGCATTGTCTATAAAATGCTTAGTAAAAAAGAAAGCTTTAGCTAGGTGAAGGTGGGTTATATGCTGTATTAGGTGATCTCTAATGTGTGCATTGCCCATCACTATACCGATAAAATTTCGCTATTTTTATTGTACATTTATTTACAAGGTGTAGTATAGCTTAGTCTGTACAGTTTATTCCATACACATATATGTTCAAATGGCCTTTATTTATTATTTTCATTTTGGCGTAATATGTAAGTTCCAAATTGTATTTTTTATTCTAGTTTTATTTTTGTTGGCTAGGATGTCACATCTTCCAAACTATGAATATCAAGTTTAGTATTGGTTCCATCATGGTTCAACAACAACCGTATGGACAGCAAGAATTTGTGGGTAATCGATGGCTGTATATGGTGCTTATATATTTTTAATCATGTATTTTTTAATTAAGCATAATTTGCACATTTTCATTTAAAAGTACATAATAGTACTGACAATTCTGAATGTTTTTAAATTGTAGTCAGTATGTTGTAGGGATGGAACTTTGACTGTTATGGTCACTGTGATGGTCTCATAGCCGGTTTTAGGCACCAGCGAACCCTGCGGTCGCTGGGGGCCCCCTGTTCCCTGGGGGCCCCCAACCACAGCAAGTTATCTTATCCTGATATTTTGTCACATCTGTAAAACCAGCAAAAGCTAGTGCAGCAGTCTTGCATACTTAATAAACTATGAGGGTAATAACTCTTATTTATATCTCCCTTAAAATTCAAAGATATTTCTGGATGTAGTAACGGTGTTTTGTCAAGTAACAGGCATCAGAATGCCATTAAATATTTTACTACTGACATAGTGCTCCTGGCTTAGTTAAACCCTGCTTTCGGACATTTGCTCCACTAAAACTAACTACATAGCCAGCTTTTAGTCCCTGCAAAACCATGGCTGCAGGGGCCCCTTAATCATCTTTGTCTGTGTGGGGGCCCCACAAAAGCTGCTGCTGATTGGGGAAAAATGAGGAATGAAAAATGCATTAATTTCCTAATTATCCTCTTTAACATGAACAGGGCTGTGATATGACCCTGTTAGGATGAAGATGATAATGAACATGAACAATATAAGCACTAGAGGGATCAGCAGCCCAGAGTGACTTACCTCAGTGCAAACTTTGGATTTTAAGAAGAGCTGATGCTTCCGATCATCAGGGATAGTTTCTCTTTCAGGTAGTTTTATAACTAATACCAGAACACCTGATTCTATAACTCAATTTCTTTGCTTAAGAATTCAGTACAATCCCAAAAATAATAGAATAAATGCTCAGAATCATAAATATGTTTAAATATTTCTCTAATTCACTTATAAAGTTACTAGAATAACATATTTTGCATCAACATCTATTTTTGGACAATAAGTATAAAACTCAGATGTCTGGATTAATTGACTGTTTGTAATCCTGAATGATTTACCAGCAAATCAGACTTTTACGACGGATAAAGCAAAAGTATGAACAAAATCAGGGAAGGTCTGTGAAAGTAGGGACAGTGACAAGTATGCATTACTCCTCAATGGGATAAATCTTACTGCTTCTGCTGTTTGATGACTGCTAAACAGCAGTGACTAATCTGGTGTGGCAGTACCAATGTTGCACAAGGCATTGCTGTTTGCTGAAATTAAGTACATAACTAGTACTGCTGTGGCTTATGCATGCATGTTTTGTGTGTGTGTGTGTGTGTGTGTGTGTGTGTGTGTGTGTGTGTGTGTGTGTGTGTGTGTAAAAAACATCAATGATTTTTATCTGTGCATGCACCCAATAATGCCAGGACACAGTCATTATTCTTCTGTGTATCAGTAAAAAATGTACCTAACAAGTAATTATATTTCGAAGGTAAGACAGAACATATATCACAGAACATTCAGACACTTAGATATTCTTGGAGCCTGGTTGCCCCCACTCACCAGACTGTCTAAATGGATAATGGGGACTCCCTTTATCATCCTTGACTCTGTGGGGGCCCCCACCAAAGCTGTTGCTTGTTGGAGAAAAATGTATCAATTTTCTGAATACGCTGTTTAACCTGAATGGTGCTGAGATATGACCCTTTTAGGATAAAGCTAATAATAGCCTCTGTTTACAACCACACCCATTCTAAAACCAGCCCTGCTCAAATGTGTGTGTGTACATAAAAGCTGCTACAGGTTATGCGGGGCTAGAGATTGTGTGGATATTACATCTTTAATTTTCATCACAGTCAAACCTTAGAGGTGTGCACATGAAGTCATTATAGCTTGTGTCTGAGCTGAGGGCAGTGTTTCTCACAGACCTCAGAGGTATACAAAGAAGGTTACTATAGCTTGTGTAAGAGAGGTGTACTGTCCAGGAGCAACAAACTTGAATATTACTGAAATCATTCTCACAATCACATACTAGGCACATATACATGCGGCTACCTTTGACGGCTGGGGTGAAGAACATGCTATGTATATGTATATCATCAGTCACTTGAAATATATGACAAAGGAAATTTAAATCTCTGCTTTTATCCCAGTCTAACACCAGAGGGATGCATAGGCAGTGACTTGTCTTTATTAGAGAGTTAGGGAGGTAGGCAGTATTTCCAGATAAGACTTAAATATTCTCACAACTACTGGCTTGTTAGTTTACTGTAAGCTACAATTTTGTCAGCTTTGAAAATTAAGCCTTGGGCACAAATTATGCCTTGAAAGAAAAAAATAAGACTGAAATTCTTTTTTTCTTCATAATTTTTATTTAGGCAACCATTGGAGTAAAATGTTAAAAAAATGCTCTAAAATGCATCCCAGACCATCTGTAAACCTGTGGCTTCTTGGGCCCTGACTTGAGTTATTTTCTAAATGGTTATTACTGGGCTGTCTTGTTCAGGAAAGGTGTGTTGAAGGATGCAAGGAAAACTAAAGCTGAACCACAACAGTGAATTTCTTTCCTTAATCATAATTTCTGTTCAAGCTATTATTGGACGAAAAGGTTGTGTAAAATGCACTTCAGAGCATATAGAAAGTTATGGCTTCTTGAAAAAGCTTAGAGTAAGGCAAAATGTGAGATAAGGAAGAAAAAGGTAACATGGATGGTATGGGGAGCCCAAAAGGAGAAGGACTCAGAGGAGAGGACTGGGGTGTGTGTGTGTGGGGGGGTTGAAATGTAGGCCCAGTCATCATTTCACTTTAAGTCCAGACCTGTACATAGACTTGTTGCAATGTATCACTGTTGCAACTAAGTGCCAGTAACTCTAACTGCCCCTTTGTTAGACAGCTCAACATAGTGATAGTGTGATACATAGGCCTGTTGTAATGTAAAAGCTTGTAGCTGCAGGTCTGTCTGTGGATACTGCTCCTAAAAGTTTGCAGCATGAAATAAAAGGTTGCTTAGGATGGATGGCATTGTTAGGATGATGCTTATACTGGAAGTGCCTAGGGGGCCCCCAACTTGACATTTGCTGGGGGCCCCCAAAATGCTAACACCGGCCCTGGATGGTCTAAAGCTGCATTGCTTTAATTTTTAATGTGCCTGCATGACATCAGGAGGCTCATTGATTTTCATTGGTAGCCTGGTTTTCAAATGAACTTTTAAGTGTGTGTTTCATGGTAAAAGTGTTTTTTGTCTGAGGAAGCTGGAGAATTTCTACCAGCGAAAGCGCTTACAGTAAATGAATTTATAACCATTTGCGGTTGTTTGTTGGGAGACTGAGAGCCTTTAGCCTGTGGTTTCCTGAGTTTAAATAGTAGAACTATTGAAATATCTGCACTCGCAACCTAACGTTTGACACATTTCATGTGTATACTCCAAATGTAGCCTAAAAAAGTAGCCAACACCTATATAAGTAAAGTTGCAGTCATATCAACAGAAAGAGTTGCTCCTGACAAAACTGTGACTGAAAGTGACTGTATTGTTTGTGGAGAGTAATTATTCTGTACACCAAGCAGAAGAGAACTATGTTTATCCCGGCATTCTGGGGATGTTGAGATGCAGGTGTGAAATTTAGTTTTATGTACTGAACTCTTTTCAGAATATTTTTTCCTGGATGTTCAATGACTGTGTTGGACAAAGAACAAGCTCAGGAGGGGAAAAAGTCTAGCCAACAAAGAGTGAACCAGCAGGCTGAAGTAGATGCTGCTTCTCATTCATCTGACAAAGACCCCAGAGCTACTCTCCCCAATGAACTTTGTTTCCATTTATTCCAAAGGAAAATGCTTGAGTGATCGAAAAATAGCCCAGGAGAGTACCGGTAACTTGAACCAGAAACTGATGTTGGGAGGTTAAGATGATGAATTAACAAGGTGAAATTGGTCAGTTTGAGAGAACTGTAATGCATCATTCCCACTGGATATATTTTAGACATTAGATGTGGTTCTGCAAGAAAAAGTGGATAAAAAAATGTGTTTTGACTTTTGAACTGGTGAGGGGCCTTTGAAGGGTTTGTCAGTAGTGTCTAGAAGGACAATGTAGAGAAGTAACTGCTGGAAAAAAGCTTCTTTTCTTATTACTAGTTGTGTAATTATGTAAATGGTGTGTTATATTGTATTCTGCATAGAGGTATTTTAAATATGAAGTGGTCCAGTTTTATCAGTGACTGCTGTTTTTGCTAATGATACTAAACTCCAAGTACTTTTTCATAAGTGTCATGTATCCAGGCTTTACACTGTAACAAGGGTATTAAGACTAGAAAGAAGCAAACTGAAGTTAATATAATGCAAAACTGAGCTGAAAGAGTGATGTAAAAGTACATTGATCATATGTGTTTAATGATGATTTCCCTGGTAGAGATTCCAAGATGAGTAGTAATGTGAGCAGTTAAAAACAGAGCTGCAGGCTGAGGACTTTTAACAGCAAAGCTTGTAGACTGCTATAAACCTTTAACAGAAACAAGTAGCTGAAGTAACTCAAAAGGGGACAGAAAGCCATGTGGAGCAGAGATGGGGAAAAGCAGATGCTAATGGCATGTGAAAGAGAAAATTAATCAGTCACAATAGAGAGACTGGCTGAGTGCATTCTGAGATTTTCAAGAGAAGAGGCTCCCTGTTGGTAAAAGAGACCAGTTGGCATTGGCAGTGCTAGCTACTTGATAATGTAAAACATGGCTGTAGGTGATTTGGCCATGTTGTCTAATGTCAATAAATGGCCATAGGTATAAATGTGATAAATGGGTTGAGGACCTGGCCTACTCCAACCTATGCCAGGACCCATGCTAACAGTGTTAGGGGTGTATGCGCCCCCATTGGTCAGTGTGTGCCCACCATAAAACCCAGCAGCCCTGGGTCAATATGCTGCTGGCTGGCTGGTGTCCAGTTGCCCAGCTACACTGTGTAGGTCTACTGACAGATTGGAACTTGGAAATGGAAGACATGATGGTAAGGAGGAGGCTGAACAGTGCAGCAAAGCCACATGGCTGGGGATTCAGAGTCATCTACTCAGGAGGACAGGCTAGAAATGGTGTGGGAATTGTGCTGTGGAAGAGGGTTCAGAAGGCAGTGAGTGATGTTATCAGAATTAGTGATAGACTCTTTGCAATCGAACGCCAGTGTGTTGATAGGACAGTATTCATAATTTCAGCCTATTCCCTATAGCAGGGCTGTGACAGTGAGGAAAAGAGTGCAGTCAGACAGCAGTTTCAGAACCTACTATGTAAAGTAGGGCAGCATGAATTGGTGCTGATAATGGGTGGCCTGAATGCACATATTGTGACAGATATGTGTACATACATAGAACAGGATACGAGGACTGCCTTGGGTCTACATGGGTGGGGCAACAGGCAGGAAGAAAGAGAAGCCATTCTAGACTTCTGTGTGGCAGATGACTTGAGAGCTGCAAGCTAACCTATAAGAGTGGCCAACTTACAAATCGGGTCGACTTCCACCTAGTAAGGAAGGTTCAGTGGGGTAGATTCAGCAATTGCAAAGTCATCCCCAGTGAAACAGTTGACCCACAGCATAAACCAATGGTTGACAAAGTCAGCTGCAAGCAGTGGTAAAAGAAGGCTGTAAGGTCAATAAAGACCAGGCTGAAGACTTGGAAGTTGACTGGAGAGAAAGCACAATAGTTCAAGAAATTCCTGCTGGGCTGTAGTACCTCAAGAAGATGAGGAAATAGAGTTGAAGAATGGCATTGTCTCAAAATAGCTTGCGTGAGGGCTACAGAGCAGATATGTAGCCAAGCCAGGTATGGAAATAATGTACATAAGGAAAGCTGGTGGTGGAATGGAGAAATTGAGGAAGCCATCAAAAGAAATGAGTGCAGAGAAAAGTGAGAGAGAGAAGAGACGGACCAAGCTAGGAGGTAATACTGGTTGGCTAACAAACAGGCTAAAGAAAGGCGTTCCATTAGCCAAGATCACAGCATCAGAGGCACTCTACCACCTTCTGGAAAGTCAGTCAGTAGAGGGCACAAAGAAAGTGTAGTAGGTTACAAGTCAAAGACAGAAAGAAAAAGAAGATAGACAACATTCATAGTGTATGCCAGCAACAGACCTGCTCACCGGTTCACAGGACATCAAAGGCAGATGGAAGGAATACTTCCAACAGCTTCTGAATGAAGAAAACCCCAGATACAGTGTATGATGAGAGAAGAGCCCACCACAGAAAAAGTAAGAAAAGCACTAAGGAAAATGAAGTCATGGAAAACAGCAATTTTTATGCTAAAAAATACTTGATTAGATGGGAGAAATGGCTCTTGAGCAGGGACGTCGGGAGGCATATGCACTGTACTGATTTCAGTACAACTTATTTAGAAGAGGGGGTAGCTTTTTAACTAAAAAAAAAAAAAAAAAAAAAAGCGTTGGCTCTTTAAGGATGCTTGCTGGGTGTTGTGGTGAAGGCGAACGTGAGCTGACGTCATGTCCGGCTGGGTGCGAGCGGGAAATTAGCTTGAATGGAGCAATCGTTAACAGATAGGAGTGTGAGCGGGAAACGGATCAAGAAAGTATGGAGCAATCAGGTAAGGAGAGTATGTGTGACACAGATCGGGCTTGAATGGAGCAATCGTTAACAGATAGGAGTACGAGTGGGAAATGGATCAGGAAAGTATGGAACAATCAGGTGAACAGATTATCAGGTAAGGAGTGTGTGTGTGTGTGTGTGTGTGTGTGTGTGTGTGTGTGTGTGTGTGTGTGTGTGTGTGTGTGTGTGTGTGTCCACATAATGCAACAGGTGTTTAGGCTCAAACCCTGTACCTTTGCTTCAGGGTAAGAAGAGCCTAAAGACCCTAACCACCATTTCTGAACTTTGTTCAGATTTTTATTTCTAACAGTTATGAGCTATGGTGAGAACTGAAGTTGATTCCCCAGTTGTGGTGAGAAGTGAGAACTGAAGTTGTATTCCCCAGTTGTGGTGAGAAGTGAGAACTGAAGTATTTCCCCATTATTATTTCTTTCGTTTGTCCAGGTTTTTTGTGCTAAGGTGTGAAGTGAGAACTGAATTTGCATTCCCTCATTATTGCCTTTGTTTGTCCAGGTTTTTTGTGCTAAGTGGTTGAGAGCTATCTAATAGCCATTAAGTTTCAGTCTTCCTATTTTTCAAACTGCTGATTTAGCATAGTGGTATGTTGCACTTGACTGTAGTGCATATGGTTCTGGGTTCAAGACATGCATGGTGGTAACACAGCAGTTTATTCTAGCAGCTTTCCAAAATTATACAAGCAATGTTTAAAATGTGTCCCTGTTTTTTGGGCTTTTGCCCCCCCTCCCAATAAATGTTGGCTTTTTCCAGATTTCTTGTGCTGCAAAGTTCTGAGATACAGCTGAGTGTCGAGTGCATTATACAAGGAGCTGAGAGCTGCAGGGGAACTAAAGTTTAGTGCTGCTTATGCTGAGTCTGCTTATGTTGTTAATAGCACAACAGATGGTGTACTTGCTTTTGATGCAGAAGGCTGTGGGTTCTTCTCCCACAGTAGGTAGTTGCATTGCTGATACTGTACTATGTTGTAAAGGGGGGTGGATGCTGTAGTCCTTTTTGGCAAAGATATCTAGTAGTACCTGATCTAGTAGTACCTGAACCTGTTATCAGTTTGCCATCCATTCCCTATTGCAATATTACTAGCGTATCACTTTTTTTAATGCAACATAGGCAATTTATTCCTCAAGGGCAACAGGCACTTTATTTGTAGATGAAACAATGAAATATAAAGTTGTTTGCTAGCAGCAACCTCTTCATTACTTGCAGATTTCTTTAATGTGGAATTGTGTAGATGGCTTTTACTAGTTCAGAGATTATGCATATTTACTGATACTGGTGGACTGTAGAAGTTTGAGTAGACTTTTATGATGGAAATGTTCTGAATTGGGCTGTTTTGTCATTATTGGTGCATGCATTTTGTTTCATTGTTTACTGGAAAAACGTTTAAAACAATAAATGTAAAATGCTCTCTAACAACTATATTGTATTGTACAAGGAATATAATTTAATACAGTCAGGAAGGTGTATCAAAGAGCACGTGTATGTTCCATGTGCAAGGGGCCTATGATTTGAAAACAGCACAAAGTTAATCTTTATCTGCCACTGGCAAAATGTATTTTCTTTGAATGTGGGTTTCAGTGCTGTTTCAATGAATGTGAGTTTCAAGGGCAGAGAAGTTTTAATGCTATGTCTAGTTTCATTGTGAGACTGCATTGCTTTGTTTAGCAGATATTTATTGGTGTTCGTGCTGTAAAATGCAAAATAAAACTTTTCTGGCAAATCATTTAGGAATGAAGTCACTAAATAATGACAGACATTAAGTTTCAGACATCATAACCTTCAGAAAAATGCATGCTAAAGCAAGACCTGTTAGTCTATCAACTGTCTTAAGTTAATACAAGATCAATTTTTAGTACTATTTGTATGTTCCCCCAATATATTTGGCCTTGTCCCGATTTCCTGCATTAAGAGGTTGAGAGGTACGTGCAAATAAATCACTTTATAGAATTAGGGATATCCAAACCTCTCAACTGTCCCCAATTTTGGCTCAAAATGTTGCTCCCCCCTAATAATCCCTCCTCAAAATAGCAATTTTGGAAGAAAACGTGGAGGCTTTACAATTATAAATAACTAATGATCAGAGTTATACATTACTTGTATTTCAGAAATGCATGTAGATTCTCTAATTTTGTCAGCTGCTCAAGTTAACAGTGCTCATATTAAAATGGTGTCCCTTCTTTGACAGGTTCCCAGCTGTATTGTCTGGCAATTTTATATTTTTGCATCACATTTTTGGTCCGTTTTTCATAAAATTGCGGTTTTCTAGCAAATTAGTGGCAAATCAGTAAAGACTGAAGTTAGAAAATAATGGCAGACATTTGAGTTTCAGATTTCATACCTTTCAGAAAATTCGTACTAATGCAAGACCTACTACTATTTTATTATCTTTCTAAATTTATAAGGGCAATATTTAAAAACAATGTATTTATTTTTGGGCCTTTGTCTCAGTTTTATTTATGGGTTTGTTGCTCTAAGAGGTTGAGAGGTATGTGTGTGGTAGGTAGCATACCTCCCAACTATCCAAATTTTGCAGAATGCCCAGATTTTTGCCCCACATTTTTTGTCTGTTCCTCATAAATTTTGTGATTTTCTAGAAAATCATTGAAGGCTAAAGTTGCTAAATAATGACACATTTGAGTTTCAGACTTCATGTCCTTTAGAAAAATTCATACTAGCACAAATCCTGTTATTCTAGCAACTTTCTCATACTAGCACAAATCCTGTTATTCTAGCAACTTTCTAAGTTCACAAGAGCATTATTTAATCTCTGTCCCTGTTTATTTTAGGCTTTGTCCATATTTCTTGCACTAAGAGGTAGGTGGGGTGTGTGTGTGAATGAAACACTCTAGATGTTCATCGTGCATACAGCTGCAGTAATCACAGATGGGTTTTCTGCCGTCAGGCGGGTCCTCGGTCGGCCGAATTCCAAAGTCTAGGTCTGGCGTCGGTTGTAGTCGCTTTCTTTCCTGACGTCAGTGAGGCAGGGGTATATAAGACACAGCCGACGCCATTTTCTTCAGTCTTTTTTGCCGCGCGGTGCCCGAAGCAGAAGCAGTTCGCAAGTGCCGGTCGGCCAGCTCCTGAATTTACGAAAAATTGGAAACCGAAGTCTTCTTTAAAGCTAAGTACCCGTTGAAACTTTTCTTGCCTCAGACCGATGTCAGAAAAAGTTAACAATTGTATTTCTTGTGGGAAGCAAATACCGCATAAGGATTTCCATTCCCTCTGCATACCTTGTTTAGGCCGAGACCACGACGTCTCGGGCTGTCGCTAGCTACTTTCAATAACGCACTATTAAGCGTCGGGCGGAGTTCGCCCAACACTTTTTTGGTAAAGCCTTTGATTATAAAATGTCGTCGGAGACTCCGACTACCGTTTTGTCCAAAAAACGCAAGGACAAGGACCGACACGCGAGGTCCCCACCGACACCACGCCAAAACCGGCTACACGTGGTCTGGTTCTCAGCGAGACGCCTATGCAGTCCCTGACTACCGACGACACTTCTTTGGCGGTGTCTTCTGTAACCGAGACCGCAGGTACCTCGGCCCATACCCAGACTACAACCACCGAAGCCACTGTGAGCGTTGAGCCTCCTAATGTGGACAGGTCCACTTCCACCCATGGTGTCTTTAGACCCTCATCTTCCTTTTCCATTAAGGCCTTTACTAAGTCCAAATCAGCCAGGCATCCCAAGAGGCCTGTTGCACAGGGCCCATCTCCAGGCCCCATGCCTAAAAAGCAGATGCTAAAAGTGGCTGAGGATTTAATTACTCTTATCAGGGGTTCCCAAACCCCTCCAGATAAGAGACCCAGAGTGGAGGAAGATTCTCCCTTTTCTGATCAGGGCTCCATTTTTTCAGAGCATTCTGATGTAGAGGAACACTCTTACTCCCCTTTTGAAGATTCTGATGCAGAGCAATCCATTCCTTCTGTATCTCCTCCAGAGGATTTTTCTTTTGGGGAAACCTTGCACACCTTGAGGGAACACTTCCATTGGGAAGGCCAAGACTTTTCTGATTCCAAGAAAAGACTTAGAGAATTTCTTTTGTTACCTCAACACAGACCTCTGGCGATACCTCCTGTCTTGGACATACTTGATGATGTTTATTCAGAGGCTTGCCTTAATCCGGATTCCCTGCCTCCTGCCCCAGTCAAGCCTGATAGGTACTACAGAGTTCCTAACTCTCACCAATTTCTTTACAAAAGCCATAATGCTGACCCTGAAACCATTTCTCAAGGCCCCAAGGGAATGAAGGCCTCTACTGCTAAGAATCCACTACCTTCGAAGAGAGTCAAGATCCTTAGAAAGGTGGGGGAAAAAGGTATATACCTCGGCCACCCTAGCCATGAGGGCCTTAAATTGTCAGTTCCATATGCTTAAATATCAGCAGTTTCTGTTATCACAATTAAGAAATGAAATGTCTCAACCTGAACAACCAGATTTGAAGGAGTTGCAGGATATGATGCATAGTGCAGAACAAGTGGGTAAACACACCTTACAATGTGGCTATGATGCCCTAGAGGCCTCAAGTAGAGCTGCTGCTACAGGATCAGTCATTCGTAGACATGCCTGGCTTAGGGAACAAATCTTGCCTGATCATGTGAAAGCTAAACTACTAGATGCTCCTTTACAAAAGGATGTGCTATTTGGTACCAATGCTGAGGAGACACTACGGAAAATGGAAGAAAAAGCCAAATCTATGCAATCTGTCAAAGCTTTTCTACAGGTTCAACCACCACGTTTTAGCAGAAATTGGCCTTCTAAAAACTGGTCCTTTCCAGCCACGGACAAGCCCCAAAGAGGTAGATACAGGCGCACAAGGGGCAGAGGACAATCACAAGGATCATATAGAGGCAGGCAATGGCAAACTCCGGCACCAAGAGGTGGCGAAGGCAGTGCACAACAATACAGGAAACAAACCCAATGACTTCCTCCTTTCCATGCCAAGCAAGTCTCAGCTGGCAGCACCCTTGGGAGGAAAGCTGGCATTATTTACAAGAAATTGGCATATTGTCACAACAGACAAATGGATCCTGGACGTTATAAACAGAGGCTACAGATTTCATTTTCACACTCTTCCAAAAATGAGAGGCATGCCAAACCTGCCACACAATCAAAGGGCAGAGGCACAACTACAAATTTCAAAGCTCATAGACATGAAAGCTATTCAAGAGGTACCTACTCACGAACAAGGTCAAGGTTTTTATTCCAGGCTATTTCTGGTACCAAGGAAAGGAACCGACTGGAGACCCATTTTGGACTTATCCATCCTAAACACATTACTCGTACCAAAATTCAAGATGCTCACATTACAGCAACTTCTTCCCATGCTGGGCAAGGAGTTTTGGCTGGTAACATTGGACCTCAAGGAGGCATACCTGCATGTCCCAATCAGACAAAGCTGCAGAAGATACCTCAGATTTCTTGCAGGTTCAATCCACTATCAATTCTCTGCATTGCCCTTTGGCTTATTTACTGCGCCCAGAGTATTCACGAAATGCCTGGCATCAGTAATTGCCTACTGCAGACTTCAAGGGATACAAATTTACCCTTATTTGGACGACTGCCTGATCCAAGCGTACAGCAAGCACATACTTCTGGAACATCTGGCTTATGTAACACGGTTACTGAATTCTCTGGGATACACAGTCAACAAAGAGAAATCCAGGCTAACACCATCTCAGAAAATAACTTTCCTGAGTGCCAACTTGGACACAAACACTCAGATGGCCTATCTTACGCCAGAAAAACAGGGGCAACTAACTCAGTACTTCAAAATACTAGCAAATTGTACCAGGCTTACTGCAAGGAAAATCCTGCAGGCTCTGGGCTTCATGGCATCTTGCATTCTTTTAATCCCATGTGCAAAGTTACATATGAGGAAACTTCAATGGTACCTAAAAAACCTATGGTCTCAACACAGCCACAGTTTGGAAACAATAATACCAATAATTCCATGTTTGCAAAAGGAATTTCTATGGTGGGCCCAAGCATGTCAAACAAACACAGGTCTCCCATTCTGCAAGCCTCAAGCAAATCAAGTCATCACAACAGATGCCTCAGATTACGCCTGGGGGGGCGCACATGACAGACAGGTGCATTCAGGGCAAATGGTCCCAAAAGGAAAAGCACCTTCACATCAATCAAAAAGAAATGCTAGCAGTGATAAATGCAATTACAGCTTTCAAGGACCTCCTGCATCCAGGACCATTTTTGATAAGAACAGACAACACCACAGTAATGTGGTACATAGACATGGAGGAACACATTCATACCCCCTGTGCAGACTAGCCATGACTCTTTGGAACTTGGCTCTGGAATGGCAAATCGAACTTCAAGCACAGTACTTGCCAGGTTTGGAAAACACGCTGGCAGACAATCTAAGCAGAAATATGACAGATCCACACAAATGGAAGTTGCATCCACAAGTGTTTACAAAGATAATCCAAGCGTGGGGAAGGCCAGACCTAGATCTCTTCGCCTCCCACAGGAATCATCAATTGGAAAAGTTCTGTTCAAGGACCTTTCATCCAAAGGCCTGGAGAGTGGACGCCCTTTCATTCAGTTGAACAGCATGGACAGTTTACGCTTTCCCACCTCTGCCTCTTCTGCCCAAGGTGCTCTTGAAAGCAAGAGCAGACAGACCGAAGATGATACTGATTGCTCCAGACTGGCCAAGACAACACTGGTACCCACTCCTGAGGAGCCTAACGCATACTCCTCCCTGGCCCCTACCTCTAATGCCTCTTCTACTGACTCAACACAGCTACAAAACTCTTCACAGTCAGTTGAAAACACTCAATCTCGCTGCATGGAAAATTCCTTAACAACACAACAGACCCTACTCCCCAAAGAGGTGCAGGATGTCATTTTGGAGGCCAGAAGGCCATCTACTAGAAAGGCTTACTCCGCAAAATGGAAACGGTTTTGCTCTTGGAATGAGAAAAAAGGCCAGGATCCTAGAAAACTGAATTTGCCTCAGGTATTACAGTATCTAGCTGAGCTGCTGAACAGTGGACTTTAATTTTCCTCCATAAAAATCCATGCCCCAGCCATTTCTGCAGAATTCAACACTGATCCACCCTTATTCTCTCACCCACTCTTAAGACAGTTCCTCAGAGGGGCTAAGAATATAAGACCACCAAGGAAACAACCAATGCCAGCCTGGGATCTTAATTACATTCTAGAAAAATTAACATTGCCTCCCTTTGAACCAGCTGCCTCAACAGATTTGCAATATTTGTCGTGGGAAACAGCTTTCCTTCTGGCCATTACCTCAGCTCGTAGGGTTTCGGAACTACAAGCCCTCATGGCTGTGCAGCCCTTTCTCATCTTCCATCAGGACAGGGTTTCCCTTCGAACCAACCCGTCATTTATGCCTAAAGTGGTATCCAGGGTAGCTTTAAATCAAGCCATACACTTACCTACCTTTTACCCCAATCCTCAAAACAAAGGGGAAAGGCTGCTACACTCCTTAGACATCCATAGACAGCTACGTTATTATTTGGACAGAACAAAGCCTTTCAGGAAAACAGAACAACTCTTTGTGTCCTATGCTGTAGGAGCTCAAGGGAAGCCAGTTACCAAACAGACAATTTCAAAATGGATAGGCCACTGCATACGGTTTTGTTACTCCTATCATGGAAAATCTGTCCCTACAGGCATCAGATCCCACTCCACCAGGGCCACAGCTACCTCTACAGCCTTCCTCAGAGGAGATCCTACCAAAGATATTTTGGAGGCAGCCACTTGGAGTTCTGTGCATACCTTCACAAAACACTACCATCTGCCTTTATATTCCAAAACTAGAGCAGGCTTTGCCACTGCTGTGTTGCAGGGCATTCTGGCTCATCCCAGTTCCACCTAGTGCCTACCACCCTGTGCGTAGCTTTGGGATTCTACCCATCTGTGATTACTGCAGCTGTATGCACGATGAACATAGTACAGTTTTGTACCTACCATAAATGTAGATGTTCGAGTGCTAATACAGCTGCAGTACAGGTTACCCTCCCTCCTTCCCCTCTTGGTAAAGGCCTAGGGCCTAACCCCTCTTCATACAACCTGATTGGGTTATCCTTCTATGGTATATTTGCTTGCAACTACTGATTTTTGATTATATTGCATTGCATATATATAAATATAATTTATGTATTGCCTTCCTTCTGGGGGCACCTGACATCTGGGGCAAGAAAGACTGAAGAAAATGGCGTCGGCTGTGTCTTATATACCCCTGCCTCACTGACGTCAGGAAAGAAAGCGACTACAACCGACGCCGGACCTAGACTTTGGAATTCGGCCGACCGAGGACCCGCCTGACGGCAGAAAACCCATCTGTGATTACTGCAGCTGTATTAGCACTCGAACATCTACATTTATGGTAGGTACAAAACTGTACTTTAGGGGTAGCAGGTGGTTAGTAATTTACTCAAGCTCAAAACCTGTACCTTAGTTACAGATAACAAAAGCATGAATACTCTACCCCAACTACCATGCTGCATTTTTCAAAGAACTGACTTTCAGGTTCATTTTCAATTCAAGGAACCGAGTTTGAGTGAATCTATATTATATTACTGAAGAGGCATTACAGCGAATGCCTCTTCATCGATACTAAAAGAGCGAACCGTGAATTACGAGAATGGCCGTAGCTTGGCTGGGGAGGGGGGTAGCAGTTTGAGAGCTGTGAGTACAAATTTGAAAATCCTCGCTACACCCCTTCTCTTGAGGGTGCACACAATATGGAGCGAGAAGTGTATCCTAGATGACTGTAGAAGAAGCATACTAGTGTCAGTGTATGAGAACAAAGTAAACATCCACAACTGTGGGCAGAGGTACCAAACTGTCACATTGCATGAACGTTCTGTAAAGGTTAATAAACGAATATGCAGAGTAATTGAAAGTAAGATGAGAGATGAGGAGTTTGGATTCAGATCAGGATGCAGCACAGCTGACCCGATGTTTGCAGTGAGACAGATGGATAAGCTAGAGATGAGGAAAGATTCCAGTTGGGCATTCCTAGACTTGGAGAAAGCATATAACAAGGTCCCAAGAAAGATAATTTGGGCAGTCTTGCGGAGGTTCGTAGTCCATGAAACGTTGGTAGAATTAGTGCAAACTATGTACAAGGACCCAATGACTCGAGTACGAACATTATTCTGTCTCACAGAAGGGTTCCCAGTGTGAGTGGGTGTGCATCAGGGTTTAGCTCTGAACCCTCTGCTGTTCATACTGGTGATAGACTACATTAGCAAACAGATTGGACGGGACAGATCAAAGTTGCAATATGTTGATGTGGCATTATGGGCAGACTCTGAGCAAGGTCATCAGCAAAGGATAGGGGAATGGAATGCAAAACTGAAGGCACATTGGATGAAACTAGGTAAGAAAAATTGAGAGCAGTACTAAAATTTGAGTTGCACTATGAAACAAACTTTAAAACCTGTAAGTACCGGAGAGAGAAATATTTAGTTGATATAAAAGCAAAGTAGTGTTATATTTCAAATTGTATTTGGAAATTAAAGTTTATATATAACTGGTGGACAGGGGGCATTATTGCCTGTTTTCTGGTTAAAGTCCCATTTGTTTTCAGTTTGCAGGCTGGGTTATTTTGCTTCCAGTAAATGTTCTATGGCAGCATGAAGAGGAAGGGAAAATAAATAACTGAATGATGAATGAAAAAGAAAACCAGTATAATATATGTTGGAAGCAAATGGGCAAAAAGGTATAAAGTTGGCTGTATCAGTATGTTTACCAGATGTAGGAATTAAAAAAAAAAGTATGCTGACTGAAAGTAGATAGTAAGATAGCAGCTGCTTGCTTCTGAGATTCTCAAACTGCAGGCAACTGAAGCAGATTAGGGAGATGCTTTTTAAAAGGGAGTGCACAGGAAACGTCGATTAAGGACAATAGTTTAAATGCGTGGGACTATATTGTTGACAATATAACTAGAATGCAAGTTGAAAACTAAAATGCATTTTAAACACTATTGAAATCAACAAGTACCAATGAGAAAATAAATATTGCATGCTGCTTGATTACAGTTTAATTTATCAGACTGCAGAATGGAATGTCTTCAGTTTTCAGACTTGGATATTTTGTTCCTAATGCTTTTTGAGTGCAGCTTGCCTTTCTTGACAAGTTATGATTGATTGCAAGAGAGTGGATCTGCTTTGTCTAGATATATTTAACAAGTTTGTCTTTATGAAAATAGTTACAATATTTAGATGTTTTTAAGTTAAAGGGGAATATTAAATGTGCATCATTTGCAAGAATGAATAAGCTGCATAAACGAAAAATGACAATATTAAATGAAAGAATGTAGATAGCAATGTTACAACACGGGAAGTGAGAGACAGATTCAGAAGTAAAATATCTAAATTGCTAGCTACAGACAAGTGAAACAAATAAATTGGTGGTTTATCAGAGGCGTTCTCTAGTCCAGAAGAGTAAATCTGTGTTAATCTGATTGGAAAGGGGTGGAATAAAGTTTTTTTTTTTTTTTACAGAATGGAATGGACCTTGTGAAAAAAATGCATGTAGTTAATTCCCTCCTTTTCCAAAAATTAAATGTGTGTTGTTTTTAATGAAACGTGATTAGGTAAAGTTGGGAGATTATGCAAAAATGTATAAAGTGGCACAAAAAAATAGACTATAAAGGACTAGTGTACAATAGCAAGGCAATATATGTAAGCAGAGTGATGTCACAATTTGACTTATTAGTCTGGAATGTTAATAGGTAGGTAGAAAGGAGAAACCAGGGTATGGTGCTGACTTATAAACTTAGAAGAGTAATGCACAGGTAAAGTTACAAGAAACACCTTTGAAGCTTAAAGAACACGAGGGTTTCAGAAAGAAAATGTTTTTGATGGAATAGGAGAGCAAAAAGGGGATCTTATAAAGTGTCTAAATAAACCTTCAGGAGCAAATGAAAGATAAGCAGGGAAGATTTATAATGATGAGAGGCTGCTGGTAGGGTTTAAGAATTGCACTGGGTGATGTATGTATTCTACTAAATACACAGACAAGCTATACAGGAAATTAGAGGAGACATTGTAATATTTCATCAAGGATGAATGGTAGAGGTTGCAGATTTGAAAACTAATATGTGGAATACAACAGGTTGAAGAGCAATTTAAAAAGCTAGCATGTCCATGCAAAAGTATTTAGAGGATATGAAAGAACAATGGTTTTAAAATGACTTTTTTACAATAACCTTAGAGCAACCAAATGGTGAAAGAATATTAAATCAGGATTTATGAGAATGGTAGGGCAGAAGTGGACCCAGGGAAAATTATGAATGTAATAGTTAAACTATTACGTTACACTTTATTGACAATTTGTAAAGATCAGGTGACATAAGAAATAACAAATCTGAGACTCTTACAACTTCCTCAGTTGAAAGAAGTAGAAAGAGGGGTACTTAACCCTGAAAATAAAGGAAATTGAAATTAAAGAAGCAATGAAAAACATAACACATGGAAATCTCCTGGAAGTCATGGCCTTCCAAGTGTGGAAAAAGAAGAAGCAGGAGAGAAGTCTGGCTAGTACATTTTAATAATCTTTTTTCTAGGTGGGGACATGCTGTAGTGATAGTTATTAGTGGAGTGAAGATAAAGAGCCTCTTGGTCCAAGGTCATACATCCCGTTTCATTTCTCAGTCATGACTACAAAGTGTTTGATGATTTTGGCAAAAAGACTGGCAAAGATATTGCCAAGAATAATACAAATGGATCAGTGTGGGTTTATAAAAGGTAGGCAAGCATTTGAAAGCATTACGAGAACCCTTATAATTCAAAAAAATACATTAAACAATAGTAAATTACTAGTGTTAATTGGTTTGGATGCACCAAAAAGCATTTGACAGTGTGTTGGGAATTTGGGAAAATGTCTTTCGAGGCATTTGAATTTCCATAAACATGAGTAGCATTAATATTTAATATCAATGCAGGAGGTCAAACTAGGGTGTAGTTGTGGTGGTAAGCTATGTAAAAGTGTTTAGTTTTAGAAAACGAACTAGGCAGGGATGTCTCTTTTCACCATTACCCTTAGATTTTATTTAAAATCATTAGAGTCAGAAGGCAAATATAATTGGATGTAAATGGAGACATGCCAGCAAGAATTAAGCCTTCTAATGGATTACATAAACATTCTGTGTTAGCAGTCTGGAACATGATAAAAAAATTACAGTTGATATTAGCAGGATATAAAATAAATCAGAAAAAATGGCTATTGTAAAACACTGGGCCAAACGCATGACTTGGTACAGAATATCCCCTTTTTATGTGGGTCATGGCAATGTGATATTCGTGAGAATGTGGTTGGAGTGGATGTTGAGCAAGCAGCTAAAGAAATGTTGAGAGAGATTACTCAAAAGATAAGTAAGATAAGAATATAAAAATTATTTTTGAATATCAGCAATAAGATACAAAGTTAACAGAGCCCCCCCCCCCAAAAAAAAAAAAAAAAAGATGCACGTTATTCAGATATTTGATTCCACGGTTTCTTTTTGCAAGTCAGGCTTGTGTGTCAACCAGTCCATCCTATGTGGAAGGTATGAAAAGGGAAGCTAAGGAGTGTTTTTTTTTTGAGTAACAAAAACAAGTGCAGCAGGAAAAGCCAACTCTGACAAAGGAACAGACTGGTTTGGTACTACCAGCTTTGGGCACATTAATACAAGGCCATTCAGCTTAGGTTAATATATTTGAATCAGGGCTCTGACTATGTGCCCAAATGGAAGGATGTGACAAGCACAGTGCTTGATGAGGCAGTGACAGGGTCACATGTGGGCATTTGAGCAGATTTAGGAAAGGAATCTAAAAACATTATATACAATATAAAACTGTTAAACTTTCCTTCTCTTTAAAGCAAGTTCGAACCTTGGAAAAACAGAAATGCATCAGTTGGATGTACAGTATGTAGTAATAAAGACTTTGTAGAAAAGATAATGAGCATATAGAAAAGAAAGAGCAAAGAAACAAGATTTTGGGAACTTGGATATACAACTAAGAACATTTTGAGTGTTTGCACGGAAACTTCGAGACTTAAAAATATTCCATAGATGAGGCATATGTTTCATATGTGATAATTCAGAATGAAGTTCTTGGGAGAGTATATCTCTGTAAAAAGAAAGACTGGGAGATGAGTCTGGAGTTGATTCAGTACAGAAATGAGTGGAGCAATATACTTGTAAGAGAATTTAACTTCAGTCTACAGATGTTCTTATTGAGTTGTTGGAGGTGAAAGCATTACTATATTTACTGTTAATAGTGGCTTAAGAAATGGAACACCAAAGACAAACCATGAATAACAGAGGCAAAAAATATGACTAATAAAAATTAAAAGCATGGAACCGAGAACTTTTAGAGATTAAAAACAGAACTCCCTGATTTAAAAAAAAAACTGTATGGAGTTCCATAATGGAAAGTTAGCTTGAAAATGTTGACACTGAACAAAGAACCTAAGATGTAGATATGCTTTAAAAAGTAAACTTTGATACAGTATAGTGATAAAAAAAAACTGTGGCTGCTAGTTAATACCCAATTCAAATTATATATTTTGCATTTTCTGACTTTGGGATTTTTGGCTGGCTGTAACACCCCCTTTTCAGCAGAGGCCCGGGGAGAAAATCTGCAGTACATTCAGAATCTTTTTAAGTTATATCAACAGTGTCAGAAAAAATACAATTACACTAAATTTTTCAATGTCAAAATAGATAAGATAGTAGCTACACATATAGCAGCAAGGCTTCTTATACTAATTATACTGTATACAAATGTAGTTGAGTAGGTAACTATTTAGCAAGACATGTATCACAGTACTGAGGGCTGAGTCATTTAGGAAGGGTAGGTAGCATAAGGATGGATTTGTTTTGCGATATAAATGGAGTGAGTGATAAAGGGTTGAGAGGCATTGGTAGAAGTTGGGGTAAGTGAAAGCATAGTGATGACTGGTAACACAGAAGAGGAGAGCAGAGGTGTAGTAGAAGTGGCGGAAGAAAGTGGGGATGTTATACTTATCCTGGAGATGTGCAGCTGTAGAAGCAGGATGTTAAGAGGTGTAAGAAAGAAAAAAATGGAAATGATGTATATGCAGGTGCAAGCAGTAAACCAGGAAATGCCTGAATAGTGAAATATACAAGGAGCTTTATAATTAACTGGTAAAGGAAAACTGGCAAGCAGTTCACTGAAAATAAGTGAAGTTCACACTCTATAAAGTGAAGTTTAAAACTGTTGGAAGTGAATAGTTATACAAATAGTGACTTCCCCAGGAGGCTTAATGCTTTAATGTATTAAATATAGCAGTGCACGATTTATTTATTTAAGAACAGCTAATGTACAACTAAAAGTTAAAGTTTACTGAATCCATGCTGCTTTTCATATATAGGAGGGGAATAGAGATAGGATAAGTCAAACGCAGTCTGTGTAAATGGAAACACAGGCTCTAATGTGCATTTGTTAGTATGGTTAATCCTAAGTTTTACAGTAAGTAATGCCTGTGGGTGCAGATGTTGATTTGGGGCAGCTGCCCCTGTATGGATGGGTAATCTTCCTTTATGGAAAAGATATATAGCTTTATATTTTTGATGCGAGTGAAAAGTGGTAGGGGGTTTTAGCTGGAAAAGTGCCTGCGGTGGTTGTCGACAACAAAGTGAAGGAGGTAAAAGAGAATATGGTGAAGGTGGACCAAGCAGTTATGGCCCATAAGAAGGGCAAACACCTAAGGGATGTAAAAGATTATAACAACAACGCCATTTTCTTACGGCAGTGCAAAGAACCCAAGGGCAGGCTAAACAACAGAAGGCCTAGTAGCAGAAACCAGGAGTTTTGTGATTCCTCAGTATCATCTGGGGACTTGGCATCCAGTAGCAGTAAGAAGAGTGTCTCATTCGAGGAGCGTAACAAGGAACCGAAGGCCATGGATCCAGCGAAGGAGAATTCAGATTTTGGAAGGGGCCGAGGGTGAAGATGGCGACGGAACACCAGCAATGAGGAAGGTACGCAGAGATAGGGATTCCAGCAGAAACAGAACAGCAGGAGGCGAAGGAAGAGATATTGAACAAAACTGTGAGATCAACCATATCAACGACAATGAGAGGAATTTTTCAGTGAACATTGGGACTGATATATGTGCGGACAATTTAAAAGTGGTAAATCTGTCTGATCTTTTTTTGGACTCTAATGCTTTATCCGTCTTGGATAAGGGTAGTAAGTATGTTCCTACACATTGCCCTAGCCTAGCTGATGTGATTTTTTAAATAAATAGTCTGTCGTAAGGGGTTCCTATTAGATTGTCAAAACTCTGTTTACCCGAATACGAAATCGACACGTATTGCTCGAAATACGAAATCATCAAACGTGCAAAACTGCAAAATTCGAAATGTCGAAGTGTTTTGGTTGGCCCGTCTGCGGTATAGCTCCGTAAGGTAAGTGTGCGTGCGATAGTTACGGACCTTAGGGTTAGGGTGCGGGTTAAGGTAAGTGCATAGATAGGTAATGTGTGTAAGATTTAGTGTAGTGTTATAAGTAGGGTTTTGTTAAACGTATTTATGCATATTAGTTATTTTGTTTGGGTATATCGCCATAGGGGCAGTGTGGGATAGTTACGGACCTTAGGGTTAGGGAGGGGTTAAGGGTAGTGCATAGATAGTTGTGTATGTGGGGTTTAGTGTAGGGTTAGAAGTTGAGTTTGGTGCTTTACTGTAGGGTTAGGAGTAAGGTTTGGTTAGTGTATGTATGTGGTTTATTTATTTTGTTTGGGTAGGTAGTATGTAGCGGGTGGTGGGGTTGGCCGACTATGAACGTTCGATATTTTAAATTTCTCGGTTTAGTGCATTCGGTATTTTCACGGTTCGAGTAATATGTGTCACTGTTTTGGTATTCAATGTAATGGATTTTCGTTGATTTAATATAGACCCTGCCGTAAGTTAAATTTAAAAATATTTTTTGAAAATAAACGAAGGCAGGGGGCAAGAGGTGATAGCAATGCATTGGATGCTAAAGGGCACTTGATGTAAATGATTCTTTTGGTGGTACTGACAGCCTTTTGTTAAATCTCTCTATATATGATTATGAGGATACTGATTTCTATGATGAAACCATGGAAGCGGGGACAAACAAAATGGAGGCAATTCCGGGTGTTTTTTTACTGGTTATGGTAAAATGACAATACCGCCTGTACCTTATAACAGCACGTTTATGCCACCCAAGATGTGTAATAATGTTTCAATATTCGTGAATGTGTTATGCAAGCATGTGGAAAGAGAATGA
Organism: Protopterus annectens; assembly: GCF_019279795.1. Classification (NCBI taxonomy): domain Eukaryota; kingdom Metazoa; phylum Chordata; order Ceratodontiformes; family Protopteridae; genus Protopterus; species Protopterus annectens. The sequence goes on along the minus strand of NC_056735.1, from coordinate 1,710,798,311 downwards.
CGCATTCAAAAGGAGATTCAAGTCTTTTAATTTAACTAAAGTACAATGGGAAACGCATCGACGACTAAGAAGTTGTAGAAGGGAATATGTGTTTACCGAAGCTGACAAGGGTGGCAATTGGGTAATCATGAGTGAGGCTCAATATAAAGAAATGAGGTATGCTTTATTGAATGATGATGCAGTTTATAGGAGACTTTTGGGGAAAACAGTTTCAGAATACAATGGGGAATTATTGGAAATTCTGGAGAGAGCAGAAAGACTGGGTTTCTTAAATGCTTCTGATGTCAACAAGCTTCACATAAAATGCCCTAAGGTTGCTATGTTTAAAACTATTCCCAAGATACATAAATACATTCAAAAACCACCAGGGAGGCCATTAGGTTCAGGGAAAGGAGCTTTCCATGAAAATGTAGGGATATTTTTGGATTTTCATCTAAAGAATAATCTAAATAAGGTGAATTCTTACATTAAAAATGGAAAAATGTTGGATGAGTTGTTGAAGGGTAAGGAGTGGTCCGAAGAGTTATATTGGGCCACGGTAGATGTGAAATCCCTATATACGAGCTTAAAACATGAATGGGGTTTGAGAGCCATTCGCAACATGTTGGGTGAAGGTCCGAGAACAGATTTTTTGATTAGTCTCCTTGAGTTTTCCCTAACGCATAATTGTTTTGCATTTGATGGAAATTATTATTTGCAGTTGGAAGGGACTGCTACGGGAGCAGTGTACGCTCCCGTGTATGCAGTACTATTTATGGAATATTTTGAGAAAACAAAACTGTATAACATGTTTTATAAGATATTTTTTAAGAGAAATATTGATGATCTCATATTCATTTGCAGTGGCGACATGGAAGAGTTTGGAAATGTCTAACATGTTGCAGGACAATAATTTTGGCTTACAATTTACATATAGGACAAGTAAAGTGACAATACATTGCTTTGGACTTGGGAGTTTTTTGTGGATGACAATTTTAGGGTGGCTCATAGACCATATAATAAGGAAACGGCTGTGAACAGTTTTTTGACAGCAGACAGTATGCACACACACACTCCCCCCCCCCCCCCCCCCATATTTTGGCATCTCTGCCATACGGTGAGTTTTTAAGGATAGCAAATAATACATCAGACAAGGATGAACTGGTGAATGAGTTCAGCAGAGTAAAAAACAGATTACATGTAAGAGGCTATCAGGAAGATGTCCTAATGGCCGCCGAAAGTAAGGCCAGAAGAAAGCTAGGCCTAACATGGAGTATTAGGGAGGGAGTGAATTGTATTAGATGGCATCAGGCCAATCCGAATAATAAGATGGATGGGCAAAATCCTGTTTTCTTTGTCACTAAATATTCTCCCTTTTCGGACAAACTTAAGGAGTTAGTGATATTGGCCAGTAGTTTTGAATGATGAAAGGTATGGGGACATTTTCCCGGAAAGGATAGTGATCTGAAGTAGGATATTCATTTGTATGCAACCTGTGGGTTATGGATCCGATATCGGATCCGAACCGGCATGGTTTTCCAGCTATGGATCCAAGCTCTCAGCTCCTCCCCTCACCCATAATGCCCTGCTCTACCCTCATGACCTCAGATCTCGTTTGCCGCGCTGGTGACTGGATTTGGGTACATAGCTCTCAGCTAAGTGGATTTTGTTTCTTGTAAAAATCAGAGAATTTTTTGGTTTTTTGAGTGTTTCTGAGTGAAAGTTTAGGTTTCCCTTTGTTATAAGTGTATTTTGACTTTATTTGAGTTAAATTAAGTAAATTTTATTCCCTCCCCTCGCTGTTGCGTAGAGTGTGTGTGTAGGCCTGTGTGTCCTTTTATTTTAAGTTACTTTCTGTAGCTTTAGTGTTTTATAGATTATGGCTGACCAGCCTAAATCTATTTTTTCGAATGCTCGAGTGTGGCCATAAGCTCTCACCGGCTGATGGCCACACTCGGTGTGTTAAGTGTCTGGGTTGAACACCTCACATCTGGTTGTTCCATTTGTGCAGGGTTCAACCCCAGGGCACTGAGGGAGCGGAGGTCCAAGCTGGTCTTGGCGGGTCTTTTACCGCCAGACTCGGCTCCGGCCTCCGCTCCTTCGGGGACTGCTGTGGCTACAGTTGTTCCCCCTGTGGCACCCCCTCCTGCTCCTGGGACTCAAACTCCCGCTTCTGGAGAGGAGAGGGATGCTACTAAAAAGGACCGGAGGGAGAAGCACCACAAGCGGCGGGCCGAGACCTCTGTTTCGGCCCCGCCAGCCAAGCGGGCTTCTCCCCCGGCTCCGCTGTCGGTTCGGTCTCCTCCTTCTCGGCTCCGGTCCCCTGTGTGCTTTTCACCGGGTCCTGAGGAGGAGGAGACCCGATCTCCGTCGAGGCTATCGAGGAGGCACTCCAGGCCTACCTCGGTAGCCTCTTCGAGATCTACCCATAGCCTTTCTGATGCTGATCTGGACCGGATGATGAGAAGGTTCATCCAGGCCCAGATGCAGATGGGAGTGCTCTTGCCTCCCCCCCCTCCGGGGGGGAGCTCAACACCCTTTTTTAAGCCTATTGCTCCTTCTCCGACCCGCTATCCGGGTTCGAGCAGCTGGAGCCGAGCAGCCGGGCGGGGTGGGTCGGCGCCGATAGTACTGGTACCGGATCCGACCCTGCCCTCGAGTGCGTCGGACCCGATCTCGGAGCCTGGATCCGAGCCGGATCCGGGGATCAGTGCTCGCCGGCGCCGTCTGTGTCGGAGCGCACTGTCCTTCGGATCCGAGTGCTTGGCGCCGGCTCCGATCCACTCTTCGGATCCGAGGGGAGCCGATTGTCGGATCCTTTGGTCGAGGTCGGCTCCCTTCGGCTTTTGATGTAGTGGAGAGGGCTCTGTTGAGGGTCTCCGGACCCCGGCACTTGTTTCGGCTCCGTCCGCTCCCTCTGCACTGGGCCAGGCTTCCACCATCCGGCCCCTGGGACAGCCCGTTTCTGTGCCCCAAGTTGCTCCTATGGAGCAAATTGCTGCTGCGAGGACTCCTCTGACAGCCCCCAGAGGAGGTCCCTCAAGCATACGTGCAAAAGGAGGCACATTGACTCCCGAGTCTCTCACAGAAGACACGGACTTGGAGGAAGGGAAGGCTCCCCACGGTCACCCCGAGGATGTCTCCTTTGGAGACATCATGGAAATGCTCCGTATAAGGGGGGGGTGGTCTGCCCCCAAGTCTTCCTCGGACGAGTCCGTGTTCTTGGAGGCATTCGAAACGGGCCCGTCTACCTCTTGGGTGTCCGGCCCTGCCGACCCCTGGTGGACCTTATTACCACCAGGGCGTGGAAGGAATCGGACACCGTGGAGCCAATTCCCAAAAGACCGGATAGGATCCTTAGTCCGCCATCCGACCGGACCCATTGGAGTAAGGGGCCTCCGGTAGATGCCATGTTGACGGGGGCGGCCACAAAGAGGGAACTGGCTCAGGAGAGTCACTCAGTCCACCCACCGAGCAAGGAGTCTCGGATGATGGACCGCTTGGGGAAGCGGATGTTCAGTTCGGCGACCTTCTCAGTAAGGGCGCTGAACTATTTGGCACATGTTATTCGGATGCAGCGAGATCTTATTAAGGAATACGCTGCATCCCCCCCTGAGTCCATTTCGAAGGAGGACAGAGTTCTGCACTCCACCCGTATGGCCACTCTTAGGTCAGTTACAAATACTTCTATGCGGCTACTCTCCCATGCAACGGAGGGCGCCGCTAGAGCTGCGGGGACAGGACTGGTCACTAGACGTCAGGCCTGGCTCCGTCACTGCGATTTTTCTGAGCCCTTCAAGGCGTCGTTTGCGAATGCCCCCTTTGATGGTTCTGCTCTGTTTGGCAAGACCGTTCGCGAGACGCTGACCCAGAGCGAAAAGGACGGGAAGACGCTGTCTGCCGTCGGAATCCGCTTCTCTGTACCCCAGAGGCCCTATTCTAGGAACCAAAAGGGTCAGAAGAAGATGTGGTTCCGGAAGTCGCAGCAGTCCCAGCCTGCTCCGGACAACCAGTCCTTCCGTGGCAGAGGAGGACAGGGAGGACGCCGCCCTAGAGGCAGAGGGGCTCCCAGAAACTTCGGGTCCAGGGAACCTTTCTCTGAACGGCCCGCGCAGCAACCCTGAGGGGTTGCCCGACTGCTCTACTCTGGAGGCAGTCGGGGACGTTCGGGGCACCTAGCGGCATGGGAGTTCATAACATCGGATCGCTGGGTTCTCCAAATCATATCCAGGGATATCGCATTCCTTTCCTTCACCTTCCAAAGTTGAAGTCCTCCCAGACGCCCCACCCGGTCAACGGGAGGCCGCTTTGGCAGAAATTGGCCATCTGCTAAAGAAAGGAGCCATCCAGCCCGTTCCCCCAGACCAGATCGGATCAGGGTTCTACTCCAGATTCTTTAGTGCCAAAAAAGACGGGGAACTAAGACCAATCCTAGACCTCTCTCTCTTGAATCTGGCAGTCCCCAAAGAAAAATTCCGAATGGTCACTCTGCAATCTATTCTCCCCCTTCTGGGAGAAAATCACTGGATGTGCTCGATAGATCTCAAGGACGCGTACTACCACATCCTGATGGACAGGCGCTCCAGGAGGTTTCTCCGCTTCCGGCTGGGAGCCAGTCACTACCAGTTCCGGGTCCTTCCCTTTGGTCTCACCACAGCCCCCAGGGTGTTCACCAAAGTACTAGCAGTGGTAGCGGCCCACCTGAGGCTTCAGGGGGTGCAGGTCTTTCCCTACCTGGACGACTGGCTTCTTACCGCCCCAACAAGGCATCTACTTCTCTTGGCGCGAGACTCCTTTCTCCATCTTGCTCCCTTTCTGGGCATCACAATAAATACAAAAAAGTCCAACCTGGCGCCCACACAGCTCTTAGATTTTATAGGGGCCAGGCTAGACACAAGGAGTTTACGAGCCTTCCTCACTGCGGACAGAGTTCTAAATCTGCAGCTCCAGGTGCGGGCCATTCTCCAGTCAAGTTCTGTTCCAGCGGAGTTGGTCCTGAGGGCCCTAGGGTCCATGGCTTCGCTATAGCACTTCTTCCTCTTGCCAGGCTCAATATGCATTCTACAGTGGACGCTCTTAGTACAGTGGTCATACCTTGCTCTCCCCATGCATCATCCCATAGCGATCAGCAAGGCTTGCAAGCGGTCCCTCTTGTGGTGGCTCCACTCCCCGGATCTCCACAAAGCCCGCCCATTTTGTGCTTCTCCCCCTCTCGCCACGGTGACCACGGACGCCTCCCGCCTCGGGTGGGGGGGGCACTTTGCGGGCCGGACAGTCCAAGGCACGTGGAACGATTCAGAGACCTTACTGCATATCAATGTTCTAGAGATGAGAGCAGTGCTCTTAGCGTTGCTAGCACTTCAGGACTTTCTTCCCTTGGGAACAATTGCGATTCAATCGGACAACATGTCTGTTGTCTGGTACATCAACAAGCAAGGGGGAACAAGGTCTTACCCAGTTTGTCGAGAGGCCATGAGAGTTTGGGAATGGGCAATCTCCACCAACCGCTTTCTAATAGCAACGCATTCCGGTCGGTCCAACATCCTAGCGGACAAGCTCAGTCGCACCATTCTGACCCCTTACGAGTGGTCTCTCAATTGTCAAGTAGCGAACGCATATTCGCACGGTGGGGAACCCTTCATGCGATCTTTTGCTTCTCCCTCAAACACCAAGTGCGACAGTTTTTTCGCTCTAATACCTCCTCCGGAGGTACCCCAAGAGACGCTCTGGTGCATGCTTGGCCACCCGGTCTTCTGTATGCCTATCCACCCTTGCCTCTGATGCTGCAAGTTCTTCAGAAAGCCTCTCGGGTGGGTTGCAGAATGATTCTCATTGCTCCATTCTGGCCTCGACAGATCTGGTTCCCCTTCCTAAGGTCTCACTCGGTGAATCCTCCTTGGATTCTAGATCCCATCCCGGATCTGATATCCCATCCATCCTGCATTCCTACTCCGAACCTGGACAACCTGAAGCTGACCGCTTGGCTGCTCCAGTTCCACTCTTGATAAGGACTCGGTATTTCTTCACCTGTAAAGGCTATTTTGGTGGCGGCTCATAAACCATCCACTAGAAAGGTTTACCAAGCAAATGGAAACGTTTCTCTGTGTGGGCGGAGCGGCAAGGCCTGAATCCCTTCACGGTTCCTCTCCCTTTAGTGCTTGACTTTCTAACCACTCTCTTTAACGATGGTGCCAGCAGTTCCACAGTCAAAGTTCAACTGGCGGCAATTTCTCACTATCACATTGGCCATGACTCTAATCCTCTTATGTCAGCCAAATTGTGTAAAATATTTCTTAAAGGTACTTTTCTTCTCAGGCCCCCTATAAAACAAGCAGTTCCTCCTTGGGACCTTTCTTTGGTCCTACAGGCCTTGACCGCTCCTCCTTTCGAGCCAGCGGCTACGGTGGATCTCAAATTCTTGTCCTACAAGACAGCCTTTTTTGGTAGCCATTACATCTGCCAAGAGAGTTTCTGAACTTCAAGCTTTATCAGCTAAACCTCCTTACTTGGTATTTCATCCGGACCGTGTCTCCCTCAGGACCAACCCGTCCTTTCTTCCTAAAATCGCTTCTGAAGCAAACATCAATCAATCCATTAACCTCCCTGTTTTCTTCCCTAAATATGAAAACAAAGGTGAATATAAGCTACATTCACTAGATGTTCACAGGCAACTTAGATTTTATCTGAACAGGACAGCTGGTCATAGGCAATCCGACCAGCTGTTTATTTCCTTTGCAAAATTCAATTTGGGCAAGCCAATCTCTAAAGTTTCTCTGTCACGCTGGATTTCACAGTGCATTTTATTGGCTTATCAAGCTTCAGGAAGGCCCGCACCGGAGGGTGTTCATGCCCATTCAACCCGGTCAGTATCTACCTCGGCAGCCTTCAAGGCTAGGATTCCTCTAGATGATATTTGTGCAGCAGCCACGTGGGCTTCATCTCATACGTTTATTTCCCACTATAAGTTGGATCTTGCATCTAGGGGTAGAGCATCCTTTGGCTCCATGTGCTCGGAATATCCTTCCATGATGGCCGCCCAAGATTCAGGTAGCTGGGGACTCTGTCCCACAGGTTGCAGACAAATGAATATCCTACTTCAGATTTAGAAGTTATGTACTCACCATAACGTTCCATCTGAGTAGGTGTATTCATTTGTCTGCAACCATCCCGCCCTCCTATCCCCCTGGCCTTTCAGTTTCCTGCATATTCCTTGTTACCCTTTTTAGGGTATTGTTGCTTTGGCAAACTCGATCTGAGGTCATGAGGGTAGAGCAGGGCATTATGGGTGAGGGGAGGAGCTGAGAGCTTGGATCCATAGCTGGAAAACCATGCCGGTTCGGATCCGATATCGGATCCATAACCCACAGGTTGCAGACAAATGAATACACCTACTCAGATGGAACGTTATGGTGAGTACATAACTTCTAATTTTCTTACGAGAGATCTAGTAATTTAAAAGAGCCCTCTTCATATGGCAAAGTGTTTAGAGCAGAAAATATTAGGGGAAGCTTTCCGTGCAGAAATTGTATAGTCTGTGAGAAAATTAAAAACTTGGATGGGGTCAATATTAATGGCAAGGTCTATAAAGCCAGTGAAGTATATACATGTGAATCTAGTGGAATTGTCTATATTATAGGTTGTGGGTGCCTGCAGATAAAATGGTACATTGGACAGACTATAAAAGAGCTGTGAAGAAAAGAATCATGGAACATCTGAGTGATGTAAGAAGGAATAGGATGGAAAATCCGGTAGCTACACATTTTATTCAGGTACATAGTAGCTCAGTAGAAACTTTCTTTTTTCGTGTGTTGGCAAAACCCAAATCTTATGACAGGGAGGTGGACACTAGCAAGTTGTTATTTTTGGAGTCCAAATGTATAATAAACTTCAGGACACTACATCCCGAAGGTTTAAATATGGAATTAGATACTAATGTTTACGACAAGTAAACTGATATTGTCAGTAGTATGGTTGAAATCTCACATTTTATTAATGGAAATGGAATGATGTTGTTGTCTTATTTTAACATCAGAATTAGGTGGGACTCATCTCAGTATCTTACATTTTACTAATGGAAATGGAATGATGGTGTTGTCGTCTCATTTTAACATCAGAATTTGGTGGGATTCATCTCACTAATTTTAAAATGATGTATAAAATGTGTTGTGCATAGTTAATACATGGACAATGTATAATGTGTGACGGGCACTTTAAATTATTGATTTGACATGGGATGGTTAATTGAATGTATTAAGCATGATGTATATAAGAAAAGCTGCTTGATATAACAGTTTATTCTTTGAAGGTGTAAGCAGAGGTACCAAATACATACTATCCTGATGTTTTGTGGATTTAAAATTTACTTTGTTTTCATGATCTCCTGACATCTGGTCATCAAAGCCACCTCTGCCAGCCAGTCACTTCCACCCACAAGTTCAATCCTTTTAGATCCCTGGTGTTTCCATGCCAGGCAGGCCTCCAATTTAAGAGAGCTCCTGCACAAAGGGGAAGCCTCTGTCCTATGTGCAGGTCCATTGGGTTTGGTGCACACTGAGCAGCAAGGTGAGATGGGCCAGTGGAGAATCCATCATGCTTTTGCTTGGCCTAAGTCCCCCAACTATGCTAACATCAGTTTAGTGTTGCTATTTTTCTATTTTACAGATTATCTGGAAAACGGGCAGGGAGAGGAGATGGGTGGGGTTATGGGAGGTGTGAGGGGTGTGGGCTTGGTCCAGTTTTGGCCAGAACAAAAAATGGCAGCCCTACATCATAGTGCATAGGCTGGGGGCAGTTGGAGATCAATGAGTGTACATTTGTGCCCCTAGTTGAAAGGCAGTCCTGCCTACTTGTTCCCTCTATCCTTGCAGCCAGGTGTTTATTCTTATTGAACCCTGTCCTCTACCAGTGTTCATTAGGAGATGCCCAACATATAGTCCCTTCTACCTGGGATGGACAGTCCTGTACTCCTAGTCTTGTCATCAGATGTCTGAGCTGCAACTCAAATTCTGGTCACTTGAGCTATTGTCAGAGATTTATTCCTCTGACACCCGAGTGATAAAAATGTATTTATTTATTTATTGTTTTTGAGTGCTTTTATTGCAGCAAAAAGTCTGGGAAATGAGAAGAAGCAACTACATAAAAGGTCAACTTGCTAAACAGTGTATGCATGTAAGCTGCAAATTCAAACTTGCTAAACAGTGTATGCATGTAAGCTGCAAATTCAAACTTGCTAAACAGTGTATGTATGTAAGCTGCAAATTCAAAGTGTATTTTCAAAGGAGATGTCACAAGTAACTCATGATCTCAAAACAAGTCGGATTTCAATAAAGTACAGAATATATTTGTAATAATGAACTCCTTTAGCTCAAACTGCAGAATTAATCTAGTGTAAGTGGTTGATGATAGTACAAGGTTTTCTTTAACTTCATCAGGAAACTGAGTAAGCATCGAGAGTAAACAGTGGGAAACATTACTTTAGTAAATAAACTTTATGTTCAGTTTCAAGAGACGCACATTCATTTCATTCACTGTGGGGCAGAGTACCTCGGTTCACAAGACATTTTAGTACAGCAGCGAATTAATTAAAAATAAGTGTTGTGAACCTTGAGGATAACTCAGCTGGCTTCTTCCACATAATCAGGGTAAACTGTATTAAACCCTGAGTCAGTAATATTCTGTAAGCTTTTACCAGCACACTGGTGCCTGGTAAAAAGCCAGCGTTAGACAATGGAGTGGACACTGCCCAGCCTGATTGTTAGAGACTTATCACATTATTCTCTGCAAGATTAAGAAGCAAACCAGATTGCAACCAATTCAGTGGGATGTAGGCAACTTCCCTCTTAGGTTTCTCAAAAGCACGTCTTGTTTTCAGCTGGACTTGGCAACCCTTTGTTACAATTTCTTATAGAAAAATGATGATAGTGAAATTGTTTTTAGTTCAGCGTTGGGGTATGTGAAGTACTGACTGAGCACTAGAGCACATAAAGGGTTAGAGGTCTTCTGTTAACATAAATTTGAGATCAAATGAATTATCTATCCACAAATGCTTATTTTAAGAAGTTGGTAAAGTGGAGCATATTGTGAAGTATTTGGAGGAACTACCCTTTTGCACTGTTTCTTGATTAGCGTCTGTAATCAGTGTTGCTGGCTACTTATGCAGATTCTGACAGCTAGACATTTTATTTATTTATTTATTTAACATTTGTTGACCGGGAAAGTCCGACTAGGTTCCACAGATCCTGTTTTCAGCGGAGGCCCGGGGAGAAACGCTCCAGAAGCATGTCTTTAGACTGTGGGAGGAAACCGGAGTACCCGGAGGAAACCCACGCGAACGCAGGGAGAACATGCAAACTCCCCACAGAAGGCACCCCAACCGAGAATCGAACCAGAGAACCTCTTGCTGTGAGGCGACAGCATTAACCGCTGCACCACTGCGCCGCCCGAAATCCAGTAACAGCTAAGATAATGCCCATCTGTAATTGTGCTCTAATGGAGCCCCAGACAGAATCCACTTTTAGGTGAGTGTGACACAACTGTATTTTCTTTACAGCAGGAGAGAAACTGGATGAGTATGTGAGGATGGCCCCTTTATAGTGACATGAACATTCAGTGGTTGTGGAATGCCAAAAAGCTGACCTTTAGTATGACACTGCTATATAAACCTCCTGTACCTCCTACTTGACAGTGAAGTCTGATGGTGATGTGTCTGAAATGTGCCCCTTGAGAAGTGCTGATGTATAATTAAGCTTTTCTTGCCATCATACAACAGATCTTCCTGTCTGATGAACTGCTTCCTCTGCGTTAGTACGGGTTTGATTTCCTTCCATTTTCATTTGCGTACTGTTGTAACTTTGAGTAAGTCACTTGGCCATCAGCTGTGCATCATCAAGTAATTCTCACAAGAGGATGATTTGCTGTTTGGCATTCAATACCACATTTTCAAAGTGTCATGGAAAAGTAATAAGCTTAGACTGACAGATGACTTATCAGTGTACCAGGCCACCATTTTAAATCTCATAAGGTTTTGGATAGTCTTCAGCAACCAAAGAATCGGAGTAACTTAACTCCTTCTTCATGAGACACAGAAAATGCAAACCCAAGCCAGCAACATGTAGTCTTCCAAGGGGCAAGAATGTTTGGGTGTCATTAGTTGTTGTGGTCCTGTGAAAGTGAGTAGTACAAGGCAGGGTGTACCACTACGATGCAAAGCTTATCATTCAACTTTTATTACACTGGGACAACAAGCAGGAGTACTACAGGGTCTATGCAGGGAGATTTTTTTTTTTAAATTTGGTCATGTTAATCAGTTTTTGTTGCAAGTATTCTGTAAAAGACTACTTGTGAAGGGGAGGTCACTAATACTGGTATGAAGTGAGAAGGGCAGTAGAATTTCTCTAAGTTCACTACATAGAGCATCACAACCATTGTTTTATAATGTAAGTGAACATCTGAAACGTGTAAAGTCATGCACTGTTTCCTAGGCAGGATTTTTGATCATATTACCTACAGTGAAGTCACCGTGAATGAGCATAAGGATGTATTGGCACACTGCTTAGTCAGCATTTTCTGTGGTACTTGTGTATTTTCCAATGGGGTACATATGTATGTGCACATATTTATATAGGCAAATGGATTGATTGGGAGGGTTGGAAATGCATCTTGATTGATTTTTAGAGAATTGGGTTTATAAGAAGGCAGGAGGAGATATAAGCACTCTGCTGCTCCTGTAGCAGTCAGTATGGTTGTGGTAAATGTATACTTGGAAGCTGATTGTAGTGGGTGTGTATAAGGCTTTCAGCTGTCTAACTAACCAAGGCACCTAGGATATCAGCACTTTAGAGATACAGTGGGCCTTCAGTCCCTTGTTGCTTTTCACTTCAGGCTGCAGCAGTTAATCTGTGCAAGTTTGATTCAGTTTCTGTCTAGGGAAGCAGACTGAATAAAATGAATCACTGTCATCAGCAGAAACATTTGCTTATATCAGGCAAGAGTTGTGTGAGCAAGAAAACAGGGGATCATTATAGACAAGGGTGTAAATAATGTGGTGTGTAAGTCAAACTAAACCAGGAATAGAATCAGAGCTGCCTTGTCAGGAAACGTGGTTGGCTACTAACTTGATTTTTGAATTGAATATATTTTAAAATATTACTATTTGTAGCAGTTCAGACCATGCAGTGACTTCACTGGCTTATGAGTAATATTTCTGTTGCTAGTGGTTCAATTTTTTTTCCTCCTGCTAATGTGACTTTGTCTCCCTTCATTTAGAACTGTCAAGTAGTCCATCACTTGCTTCAATACTCATTCCACCTCATGCTCGAAACCAGTCAACTGCTTCAACTCCTACAAATGCAACAGCACCTTCAGGTATGAAGAAAAATACACCAAACACTATTTTCAAACTGTGGCATTCTTAAAACTGAAGATTGAATAATGTTTCCTTTAATGTAGATGAATAAAATGAAGTCTAACAACTGACAGTACAGCACAGCAGAATCCGTCTGTTTCACCACTAGGAAATGTAAGGTCATCTTGTTGTAGACCTGAGTATTTGTTTTCTTTGCAGATGTAAATCGCACTACCTTTTTGCCTTATCAAAAATATACTCTTGTCAGGCCCATCCCTTCAGAGCATCAGAATAAATCCGTGACTGTGTCCAGACACGTATGATGTCCTTCTATTCAATGTTGCAGTATTCTTTACATATGGGGGAAGTCCTCTGCCCAAGCAACCCGACGTCTGGCCAGTATAGAACAGCTTTTAGCCACTGCCGGTATGCACATATGTGCTGGCAACGTCAGCCATAAAAGGCCGTCTGCACATACAATCCTCAGAATATTTCAGCCACCATTCGAAATGCTTGACTCATATGTCAGTCTGCTGCCTGATTCCTTTGCTTGCTGCCAACTTTCAGGTAAGTTCCCCGTTGGGGATTTATTTCTTTGCTGCTGCCTTCTTTGCTTAGTTCATGTCATCCAGGAAGATCAAGTGTAGATGTGGAAGGCATATTCCACATAAGGAAAGCCATGTTCTTTGTCTTTTCTGTCTAGGTCCCAATCATGACTGTCGTTCTTGTTCCATTTATCAGGCCTTTGTCCCAAAAACATTGCAAAGCCGACTTTCGGCTTTGAATCTTTACTTCAAATATCAACAACTTAAAAAACTAGCTAAAGATGTTATGGAGGGTTCCATGGGTCCTTCTGCTAAGCCAATTTTGAAGAGGAAAGTCAGTAAACCTAGGCCTGAATCCTCTTCGGCTGTCCCTCTATCCACTGAAATATATCCCTTGAGGTTAGTGAAGACCTGGAGTTCCATTCAGAGGTTGGATCTGGTTTATCGGTGGATACCTCATTGGAAGCCATTAAAGAATCCGACCTTGGCATATCTTCAGAGGCAGTGCCAGTGTCCATTTTGGACAGACAAGGGGAGCCACGGCTTATTGTGCTTAAAAGTCATAGGGGCATACCACTTATTCCAGATAGGGAACAGATTCCAGAGTTGGCCGCAGAAGCCAGGCCTATGCCGGGTTCTTCCTGTACTCGTCCGTTTAAAAAAAACAGAAAACCAAACATTCTCGGGCCCCCTCCTCTTCGTAGTCTGAATGGGATACATTTTCTTAGGGGCTGATTAAAGCTTTGTTGGCTCTGAAGCCTTCAGCTGCTGTTTCTGTTCCTCCTTTCACATCCTCTTCTTTTAAAAGGGTTGGGGAACAAGAATTACCTGATGAGGATCCCTCCTCTGATGAGGGTCATTGGCATACTCTACACAAATTACTTCCCCTTTAGAATATGCTTCTCCAGAGGAAGAGTCCAATGGAACAGATTCCCTGGTAGAAGATATTTCTTTTGGGGAGACCATTAGTGACATCTCCAGGTGCATCTGCAGTTAACTCTTACTGATGCCTCTAGGTGTCAAATATTGCTTGTTCATATTTGCATCAATAATTCCAAAACCATGCTATGTACAAGCTTTTAAAATATTACATCTTAAAACTTACACAATATCAAACTCAACTGCATTAATATTTGTCCTCTGACTTGTGCAGGTAAGTAGATATTAACTGTTTTTGTGATATTATTTTTTATAGGTATAATTTTTACATTTTTCTAGCTATCTTAATCAAGTGACACAGAACTCCTTAGCCTCATATGAAAGCTCTCAGCTATATGAATAAAATGCTGCTGACAGTATATGTGTAATATGAGTGGTTGGTGAGATATTGTAAGTTGTTTACAAAACAGGACAAATGTAATGGCGTTTACTGTGACTTGTAAAAATCAGTTTAAGACCTGGAACCTAAAGAATCCTACCACTGTGAAACTAGTTTGTGCTGAAGAGTGTGCTATTTCTGCTTCTTTCATAACCCCTATGATTCCAGAGATATGAACATTTGTTTGAAATGTGAGGTCATTATTTGATTCTATAAAAAAGTTTAGACTCCGCCCATTGGAAGTTACAGTGCAAACTTCCTGAGCTCCATTGGAATGAATTAGTTAAGTGGGACTGCTCACAGATCTCAGAAGAGCAAAAAAAGGTATTATGAACTTTTACAAATGGAAACTCCTTCTCCTGCTGCTATGCCTCCTGTTTTGCCAGCATTCTTGGGTGTTTTTTCATCTACTTCTAAGACCCCTGATTCATAAGCTCCTGCTCCTAAAAAGCCAGACAGGTTCTACAAGGTGCTTATGACTACAAATTCCTGTACAAGTGTCCTTCAGCTGATCTAGCTGTAGTATCCATTGTTTGGACAGGTCCTCTAGGTTGTCACCTTCTTCAAAGCTTCTTCCTTCAGATAGGGAGAGTAAAATTATAGAAAGACTTGGTAAGCATGTTTATACTTCATCTTTGACTGTCAGAGCTGTAAACTGTCAAACACACATGTTCAGGTATTCATTGGCCCTGCTTGCTTCACAGGCCTCTCAACTTCTTTCACAGCTTCTAGACTCTGACGTAAAATCAGGTTATGTGTCTATTAGCAGCTTCTTCACAAGTGATTAAATGCAGTTGAAGCATCCTCTAGAGCAGCTGCTTCTGGCTCTGACCTTAGAACGCACTCTTGGTTGAGGCTTCAACCTTTGCCAGATGACATGCACCTCTAGATAACTCTGCTCTGTTTGGTTCTGCATTTGCAGATTTGTTTAAGTCCTTACAAGAGAGGGGAAGGGAACTTTAAGATTTGAAACATCTTTTTATGTCTCCTATTCCCATTAAGACTTCCTTTATTTGGAGACCGACACACCCATATTCTTCCTCTGCTTCTTCTTCCATATCTGAAAAGACTGCAAGAAAACCTCCACAGTCTGACTACGGGTTCTGACGCTTCATCCCAGCAGCCCTTTCCAGACAGGCCAAGTACTCTGTGACTACCAACCTCTTCCAAGTCTTACTCCTCTATCTCTTCATCTATCCCTTTCTTTTCCAGCTTGGGCAAGTATAACTCAGGATTCTTAGGTTCTTTCTGTTATCCAACAAGGATATTTCATGAACTGGAAGTACCTTCCTCCTTTCATAGGAGTTTCACAGCCCCCTACAAACCAGTTGACTTTGTTTCCACAAGTCCTAAAGGAATTACTTTCTCAAGGCACAATTTAACATATGCCAGTGGACCAGAAAAGCAGAGGGTTTTACTCAAGAATGTTTCTTGTCCTCAGAAAAGGATGGTCCTTGCAGACCAATTCTGCACCTATTCTAGTTAACCACTTTTCTAAAAGTACTAACTTTTCACGTGCTGTCTTTCACAGCTTTGTTTTTTTTTGATTGCTTCTCAGTCTTGCATGGCTTCTGTAGACATCAAGGATGTCTTCCTTTCAAATACCTATCCATCCTCTTTACAGGGCATTTTACATTTCTGTGTACCTTCCTTGCACTTTCAGATGTTCTTTGTGTTTCACTGTTGCAGTCATCACACTTGGGTTATCTGCCTGCAGGTAGCCCTCAGTCGGCTTGAATACCAGAGTCTTGGGATTTCTGCGTCAGATGCTGTCTCTTCTTCCATGACGTCAGGTTGTCAGGGGTATAAAACATGCAGCCAACACCATTACATCAGCTTTTCTTGCCGAGAGGAGCCCAAAGCAGAAGCAGTTCGCAAGTGCCGGTCGGCCGCCTCCTGAAATTTTCGTTTTTCGAGTTTCAGACCTGAAGTCTTCTAAAAGATAAGTACCTCGTTGGGGATCCTTTTTTCTTGCTCTAACCGATGTCAGAAAAAATTAATAATTGTCTTACCTGTGGAAAGCAAATACCTCACAGAGATTTTCATTCTTACTGTGTCAGCTGTTTAGGCCCAGACTACGACGTTCCTCACTTTCGGTTTTGTGCCATGTTCCAACTCCCGAACTATTCGTCGTCGGGCTGTTTTTGTTACTAAATTCCTTCACTCTCGTTCTCAGTATTCCGAAATGACTTTGATAATTTGTGTTTGGATACTCCTTCTGGGCCCATCTCATTTGCTCACTCAACTGAGTGCAGTGAGATCATATTCTGATTTCAGGCACTCCTACTGTGTACAAAGAGAGCATCTGGGAAACAGAAAAAAAAAAATTTTAAGCTTGTTTCCTGCCTTTCCTGTTAAGTGGTATAGACTGTTTGTAGGCTTCTGAGCCCCCAAGCCCTTCTGTGTTGGAGGGAAGCCTTCTAGCTTAGTTTTTTTTTTCTTATAACTAGCCAGTTTTCTAGTTTCAGTACTCAAATCTGTTTCTTTGAACTCAGCACTTGTTCAGAACTCATTGTAAGCACTACATAAGCTGCAAATTACTACAGCACTCAACTTTCCTCACTTGTCTAGTGGAAAGCAGTTTTTAGTACTTAATAAATAAGCACTTATCCAGGCATGTCTAAGGGTCAGCTCCCAGTGATTTCTCCTGTCTACCTGATGAGTCTGGGCATCTTGGGGCAATGCAGCAGTTGCCTCATGTACACAGACAACCCTCTCCTCCTACCACCCAACACCACAACCTGTGAGAGATGCACTTATATAGCCAAACTGGAAGCAAAGCTCTCTTCACCCAAGACTGGACTAGACAGTCAAGAGGAGAAGGTAAACACTTGCACCACACCACACTCATCACATAGTCCCTCAAAACCTACGCCACCAAAACACACACATAGAAACACAAAACACACACCTACATTTGCGGAGGCTGTCAATAAAAACCTGCCCAAGCATCAGGGACATCCAAAGCATAAACGCAAGCAAACTCCACCCCCCAACACAACCCAAATGACACATAGCCCACAAACTCAGTGTGCCACTCAACCACAGCCCATAAGGCATAACAACGTACCCAACACTCTAGTCATAGGTGACTCTATAGTCAGGCACACTGATGTTCCACTCACTAGACTAAACAAGGAGAAAGTTACTGTCAGCTGCCTGTCAGGTGCCAGGAACCGCCACATAACGCATGCACTCAGGTCACTCCACAATAAGTACAAATGTGACACTGTCATTGTCCATGTTGGTGTGAATGACCTGAGACGTACCTCCCTGGACTACATGAAAAGAGACATGGAGGAGCTCTCCGATCTTGTATCCAAGGCAGGTATAACCCTAACCCTGAGTAGCATCCTGCCATCACCCAGAATGATACCACAGTACAAGGACAAAATGATTGACTTCAACAATTGGCTAAGCTTCTGGTGTCATTCTAAGGGGATCCAGTATTTGTCTGCCTGGGACGACATGATCGACAGTCCACGATGCTTTGCCAGAGATGGCCTGCACCTGTTGCCCTTAGGATTCCGGATACTGGCTAAGGCTCTTGCCACCCCTATAGTGCCTTTTTAGGCAAGGTTCAAATGACAAATTCACCACCGTAACAGGTACAAGCAAGCAAAATCTGAGGGTAATGCTGCTCAATGCTAGAAGTCTAAACCTCAAAATGCACTCACTCGAGGCACTCCTTAAAATGGAGAACATTGACATCTGTGCAGTGACAGAGACCTGGTTCAAAGCTCCAGAGAGTACCCCTGCATTACCAGGCTTCAATTCATACCACACCTTTCGGCCACCTAACCCAGAAATAAGCACTAAAGGCGGAGGCGTGCCCATATTCATTAAGGATATCCACACCTCCAGGCTAGTTGCACAGCATAATGCATCCGAGATTATCCAAGTGCAACTAACTCTGGGCAAGACCACAATCCAAATTGTAGCTTGCTACAGACCCCCCACCATGCCCCAGGATTCACACTCCTCATTTCTTGATACACGGGAAAGTATTGGGGTACAACCCAACACCCTAATAATGGGCAATTTCAACTACCCCACCATTAACTGGGAAAACTACTCATGTACCAACTCTTTTGCTCAACGTTTTCTAGAATTCATAAATTCCAATGCCTTGGATCAACTTATTCACACCCCCACCAGGGGCAGCAATATCCTAGACCTGGTCATTACCAACATGGGAAACCGGAGTTCCACACCAGAGGTCAATTCCTCGTTGGTCAGATCCGACCACAAGCTAATCAGCCTAGATATCCACATCCCACCCCCAGCCCCAATTAGGGAAGCCATCGTAAAACCTTCTCAAAAGCCAACTTCACACTTCTTAAGACAGAAGTGGCAAACTTCATGACACCCATGCAGACGGACAATAGAGGTATGACTGCCGAATCCTACACAAATGCACTTTATAAGCACTTATACAAGTGCATGGATCATGCTATCCCTAATAGAACCAAGATGTTATCCTCCAAAAAAGGAAGCCAATCTGGTGGTCCTCTGCCATAAACAAACTCTACAACAGAAGAAAGAAACTGTTGCAAAAAAGAGGAAAATCCCATGACTGGAGGAACTCCCTGGTCAACCTCAGTAAGAAACTGAGATCCCTCATAAAATCCTCCAAAGCTAGTTACGAAAACAAAATTGCCACTGACTCTAAAGACAACCACAAAGCATTCTATAGCTATCAAGAATCTAAATGGGAACACTCAGATCTGCTCTGAGTTGCAGCATAATGGCACTAAATGTACAGAACCAACTGATATTGCCAACATCCTAGCAGATAGGTTCAGTGCTAACTTTAACCCCCTCTCACCCCCTAGAGGGCCCATCTCTATACCAGAAGAATGCAAAGTTCCTATAATCACGGCTGCACAGGTAAAAAACACACTCTCCAAAGCCAAGAACACAGCATCCATGGGACCAGACAATATCCCAGGCTGTGTTGTACACGAACTACAGAATGAACTGGCACCCTACCTAAGTACCATGTTCAGTCATAGCCTCACCTCAGGCTTTGTACCCACTGAATGGCGCACCGCAACAGTTATCCCACTCCACAAAGGGGGAGCCACGACGGACCCCGGGAAGTACCACCCCATTAGCCTGACTAGCCTGGTCTGCAAGGCCATGGAACGTATCATCGTGGAACTCATAAACAAAGACATTGGTAATCTCCAAACTCTGGACCCTACTCAGTTTGGATTTGTAAAAGGTAGATCATGTCTCCTAAACCTGATTGACTTCTTTGAAGCAGTCACCAAAGCCATAGATATGTGTAAAATGGTTCACACAGCTTATCTAGATCTCGCCAAGGCTTTCGACACCATCCCCCACTCTGGAATTATAGATAAGCTCACTAAACTAGGTATAAATCCCTATGTCACAAGATGGGTTGCCAACTGGCTCACGGACAGAACCCACACTGTGAAAGTAGCGGATTCCAAATCCGACATCAGACCAGTGACAAGTGGAGTACCACAGGGTTCAGTCCTGGGTCCTCACCTGTTTGGTATCTACTTCTCTGAAGTGTAGGCCAACACAGAAGGTCTTTGGCTAACAAAGTTTGCAGATGACTGCAAACTAGGAGCCATAATCGAAACTCCTAACGATGTGGACAAACTACAAAAGGGCCTCACTGAGACAGATACCTGGTGTCAAAGCCATGGCCTGAAGCTCAATGCCAAAAAGTGTATTGTCATCCCCTTTGGTAAAAACTCACTACCCATGAACTACCACATAGCTGGTAGTCTACTTAGTGCCGAAAATGTGATGAGACCTTGGGACACAGGTGGATAGTAGTCTCTCCTTTGATAATCACATCGCCACAGTAGTCAGGAAATCCTTCTACGTGGCTCATCTCATCACAAAAGGATTCTCATCCAGAAAAAGAGAGGTCATTGTTCCCCTCTACTCATCACTCATTAGACCGATTATAGAATACAACGCCCCTTTTGGTATGTACCTCACAAGACATCTACAACAACTGGAAAGGCCACAGAAATACCTCACAAAGAGGATTACTGGCCTGAAACAGATGCCCTATGCAGACCGTCTCAAAAAACTACAGCTTTACTCCATCTCATATCGCCTACTCAGGGGCGCGATCTCTGCTAACATACAAAGCTATGTCAAACCCAGAGCTGTTGAACATGCTCCACTTAAAGAAATCCCAATCCCTCCGAGCTATATGCTCTAGGGACCTTAACCTTGTCACCACAATAAACAGAACATGCTGGAGGGATAGATTCCTGTCCCAGAGACTTCCCATACTCTGGAACAGACTACCTATCTATGTCAAACAGAGCTCCTCATTAGCACTCTTCAAGAAAAATCTTGATGATTGGATGGGAAATGGGAAATTCACCCCGGGGATCACTTCTGTGGCTCTGCTCGACAGGGGCACAGGAAAATAATTTTCTTGGGTGGCGAAAGCCAGGGTACATTTTTTGGCTAGGCTTGTATGGGCCCTAGGGCCGATAGCCTAGTACCTACCTATGATAAGCCATCACACTACCAATCTTCCAAAAAAGCATAAGGATAAAGACAGAGACAGACCGCATATGTCCAAAACTGCCGAGCTAGTCGCCAGTCCACCTGTACTCACGCGCTTTTGCAGCCCCTGATACCCACTTTTATAGATTTGCAGGCCTCTACTGAGACCCATTCGGAGTCCAGTATGCCGCGAGATGCTATTTCGACTATGGAACCTGCACATAGGTTCATAGGTTCATACTAGGCTAGCTGCCCTAGGGCATTTATAAGCCTAGCCAGAGTGTGTTTGGCTTTCGCCACCCATTTTAAATTAATTTTGCTATGCCTTTTTTCGAGGTTAGTATACTGTGCCTCTGTCTAATAGTGACACAGAAGTGATACCCGGGGTAAACCTACGATCTCCCATCCACTCATCAAGATTCCTCTTGAAGAGAGTCAATGAGGGACACTGCCTAACTTGGACTGGGATTTTATTCCAGAGTGAAGGGAGCCTCTGGGTTATGAATCTGTCCCTCCAGCATGTCCTATTTATTTCAGTGCTGAGGTTCAAGTCTCTCGAGCGCATAGCTCGATGGGATTTGGATTTTCTGAGGAGCAGCATGTCCATTAATTCCGGGTTGGACATGGCTTTATACGTCAGGCACAGATCGCCTCTGAGCAGGCGGTATGCCACTGAGTAGAGCTGGAGTTTCTTTAACCGGGCAGCATATGGCATCTGTTTGAGCCCTTTGATCCTCTTGGTGAGGTACTTTTGGGGTCTTTCCAGTTGCTGCAGGTGTCTGGTAAGGTACATCCCAAAAGGGGCATTGTACTCAATTATGGGCCTGATGAGGGATGAGTAAAGAGGCACGATGACCTCCCCTGATCTAGATGTGAATCCCTTCATGATTAGGTGGGCTATATAAAATGTTTTTCTAACCACTTTGGCCACGTGGTTGAGAGATTGCTATCAACTTGGGTCCCCAGGTCTCTAATTACTTCTTCTGTACTTAATGGATTACCACCTATGTGGTAATTTGTGGGCACTTTGTTTTTGCCAAAGGGGATGACTATACACTTTTTGGCGTTTAGCTTGAGGCAATGGCTCTGGCACCAGTTGTCTGTTTCTATGAGGCCCTTTTGGAGGATGCTTGTGTCGGCTGGAGAGTTGATTATGGCGCCCAGTTTGCAGTCATCTTAGAACTTGGTCAGCCACAGTCCTTCCGTGTTGCCTGTACCTCCAAGAAATATATACCGAACAAGAGAGGTCCCAGGACTGAGTTTTGTGGGACGCCATTTGTAACTGATTTGGAGTCTAACATGGCTCCAGCAATTCTAACCATGTGGGTTCTGTCCTTGAGCCAGTTTGCAACCCATCTAGTGACATAGGGGTTTATATTTAAGCTGGTGAGCTTATCTATAATGCCCGAGTGGGGTATTGTATCGAAGGCTTTTGCGAGGTCCAGGTAGGCTGTGTGGACCACCTTCCCCTCGTCAATGGCCTTGGTGACTGTTTCAAAGAAATCGGCCAGGTTTAAGAGGCAGGATCTGCCCTTAACAAAGCTGAACTGGGTAGGATCCAGTGTCTGTACGTCCCCAATATCTTTATTTATGAGGTCCATGATGATCCTTTCTATAGCTTTGCAGACCAAGATAGTCAGGCTTATGGGGCGATATCGACCAGGTTTAAGAGGCAGGATCTGCCCTTAACAAAGCTGAACTGGGTAGGATCCAGTGTCTGTAGGTCCCCAATATCTTTATTTATGAGGTCCATGATGATCCTTTCCATAGCTTTGCAGACCAAGATAGTCAGGCTTATGGGGCGATAGTTTCCAGGATCTGTTGAGGCACCACCTTTGTGGAGAGGGACCACTGTTACTGTACGCCACTCTTTGGGTACATATCCTGTAGTAAGGCTGAGATTGAACAGTAGTTTTATGTTTGGGTTTAGCTTTTCTTGGAGTTCATGTAGGACGCAGCCCGGGACACCGTCTGGTCCCATTGATGCTGTGTTTTTTGCTTTGGAGTGGGCGGCTCTTACCTGAGCATCTGAGATGTCAGGGGGCAGCACTGTGCTGGGATAGATATTCGCCCCTTTGGTGGGGAGGGGGGGGGGGGATTTGCGCTGAACCTGTCCGCTAGGATGTTGGCAATGTCTGTGGGTTCGGTGTATTTTTTGTCATTTTGGACTAATTCTGAGCATATCTGGGAATTCTCACCCAGGTTCCTAACATAACTAAAGAAAGCCTTGTGATTATCCTTAGTGTCCTGTGCAATTTTTCCCTTGAAGCTGGCCTTAGACGATTTTATGAGTGCCCATAGTTTTTGCTAATACTGATCAGAGATGCCTTCCCTTTTTGGGATTTTGCTGTATCATGTAGTAGCTTCCTCCTTCTATTGTATAGTTTGTTTATGGCTGGGGTCCACCAGACAGGACGTCTGCCTTTGGAGGATTGGGTCTTGTTTTTATTTGGGATTGCATGATCCATACATTCCTGAAGGTGTTCATAGAATGCGTTTATAAATGAGTCTGCGGTCTGGGCCGTATTCTCCACAGGCCCGGGGGCTTTGAAGGATTCCGCCTCGGTTTTGAGGAGTGTGAAATTTGCTTTAGAGAAGTTTTTCACTGTGGTTTTCTGGGCAGGGGGGTGGGGTCGGGATGTGAATATCCAGTGAGATTAGTTTATGGTCTGATCTTACCAGTGAGGGATACACTTCTTGTCTGGAGCATAGAGTCCCCATGTTGGTGATGATCAGGTCCAGTATGTTTTCCCCTCTTGTGGGAGTGGTAACAATTTGTTCCATAGCATTTGAGTTTATAAATTCTAGGAACCTTTGGGCTAGGGTGTTGGAGCTAGAGTAATGCTCCCAGTCTATGTTTGGGTAGTTGAAGTCGCCCAATATAATGGTGTTTGGAGAGACCTTCATATTTTCCAGTGTTCTCAGGAAGGCCGAGTGGGGTTCCTGGGTTTGGGAGGGTGGTCTGTAGCAGGCTATAAACTGGAAGGCAGTTTTACCCACTGTTAGTTGCACATGGATAGTCTCTGATGCTTCGTGCTGTGCCACCAACCTGGAGGTGTGTGGGTATCTTTGACGAATATTGATACTCCCCCTCCTTTTGTGGTTTGGTCCAAGTTTTGGGGCCGAAAAGCATGGTATGAGGTATATCCTGGTAGTGCTGGGGTGCTCTCGGGAGCCCTGAACCAGGTTTCTGTTACTGCACAGATATCGATGTTCTCCATGCTAAGGAGAGTTTCGAGTGCATGCATCTTGAGGTTTAGACTTCTGGCGTTGAGTAGCATTACTCTTAGTTTCTTATCCCTTGTGATACCTATGGAGGTGGGTTTGTCTTTTGAGCCTTGCCTAAAAAAGGCAGTATGGGGGTAGCAAGAGCCTTTGCCAATATCTGAAAGCCCAGGGGTGACAGGTGCAAGCCGTCCCTAGCGAAGCATCGTGGCTTGTCGAGCATGTCATCGCAGGCTGACCGGCATTGGGATCCCCTTTGAATGACACCAATACTTAAGCCAATTGTTGAAATTGATCATCTTGTCTTCATATTGTGGCATCATTCTTGGTGAGGGTAAGATGCTACTCAAGGTCAGGGTCATACCAGCCTGGGCTACATGCTCAGAGAGCTCCTCTATGTCTCTTTTCATGTAGTCCAGGGAGGTACGTCTCAGGTCATTCACACCAGCATGGACAATGACTGAGTCATATTTGTACTTGCCTTAGAGTGACCTGAGTGCGTGTGTTATGTGGCGGATCCTAGCTCCCGACATGCAGCTCACCGTGACCTTCTCCTTGTTCAGCCTGGTGAGCGGGACGTCAGTGTGCCTGATGATAGAGTCACCTATTACAAGTGTATCAGGTGTGTTGTTTAGCCTTAAGGGCTGTGACTGTTCGGCACACTGGCTTTGTGAGCTATGTGTTGCACGTGTTTTGTTTTGGGGTAGCGGTTGCTTGGGTGTCTGCTTTGGAGGTCTCTGCTGCTTAGGCAGATTTTTATTTAGAGCCTCTGAGTATGTTTTTGTGTGTTTATGTGTTTGGTTTGCTGACGTGGTAGGTCTATGTGAGACTGGAATTGTAGTGAGAGTGGTTTCCTTCTCCTTCTGACTGGTTACGCCAGTACTGAGTTGAGAGATCTTAACCTCCAGTTTGGCTATATGGTTGCATCTCTCACATGTGTTGGAATTTGTTGGGAGGAGGAGAGGGTTGTCTGTGTACATGAGGCAGTTGTAACATTGCCTCAAGATTCCCAGATTCACCAGCTGGACCGGAGAGGAGATTGACAACTGACCTTTGGACATGCTAGAATAGTATTGGGAATTCCTTTATAATTGAAAAAAAGGGCCAATGGGGAACAAGGTACTCAAGGGGAGTTTGTGAGGGTGTAGTGCTTTTAATTTTTTAGTGCTGACTTAGTGAGCAATTGCCAGGTAACTTAAATGCAATGTGTTACAGGTAACTTAAATGCAAAAACGACAAACAGTAACTTTCTTTCAAGTGAAACAAGGAAATAAGTACAGTAAGCAATGCAGATATCACTAGGGATTCACAGAAGCGCTGAAAAGCCGCGTTTTAGGTGGAATTAGCGTTTCAGGGAAATAACAAGCAAACAAACAACAAGCATACAAAGAAAGCTAGATTCAGCAGGCCTGGATCTAGTCTATGCTACAGCAAACAAGGTGTACCAATTTCAGTAAGAAACAGTTCAAATATGCAGGCACTATAAGCCTTTAACCAGAAATTCCCAGCTCAGAAGGGCAGAGTCCAGCCTCTCCTCCCACAAGAGTGCAGACCACGAACCTTCTTAATGTAAAATAACTGGCCTGAAGCCCAAGTGCTTAAACCAGAACTAATACACTTTTAGAATAACAGACACTGAGCCCTCAATCAGCCGTTCCCAACTTAGAAGGATGTAAGCTACCTGTCCTGCCACCACAGTGCAGGCCACAAACCTTCCTAATGTAAAACAACTGGTCTGAAGCCCAAGTGCTTAAACCAAAAGACTTAGAATGATAGCTACACTTTAATCAAGTTACTACCAAGCAGTAATAAATACAATTGAATACTTTAAAGAATGCCTGGATTAGTGCTCAAGTTATACAAACAAGGCTAGATTCAGCAGGCCTGGATCTAGTCTATGCTACAGCAAAGAAGGTGTACCAGTTTCAGTAAGAAGCAGTTCAAATATGCAGGCACTATAAGCCTTTAACCAGAAATTCCCAGCTCAGAAGGGCAGAGTCCAGCCTCTCCTCCCACAAGAGTGTAGACCACGAACCCTCTTAATGTAAAATAACTGGCCTGAAGCCCAAGTGCTTAAACCAGAATTAATACACTTTTAGAATAACAGACACTGAGCCCTCAATCAGCAGTTCCCAACTTAGAAGGATGTAAGCTACCTGTTCTGCCACTACAGTGCAGACCACAAACCTTCTTAATGTAAAACAACTGGTCTGAAGCCCAAGTGCTTAAGCTAAAAGGCTTAGAATGAGTTACACCAAGCAGTAATAAATACAATTGAGTACTTTTAAGATGACATGTCTCTGCCTTGGATGGGTCCGGAGCCGCTGTGCAGGCACCTGCTTCTGAGGGTGTATCCAGGCCTCCTGATGTTCATATTAAACCGACTACTTCGTTTCAAACCAAAAATACTGAATTTCTCAGGCCCAGAGTTCACACTATGCCTAGGAAACAGACGACCAAAGTGCATTCTCAGGCCCCCATGCCACAGAAACAAATGCTTAGAATGGCTGAAGACCTTATTATTACCTTAATTAGGGGAAGCCAGCCTTCCCCCTCCAAAAGACCGAGAACGGATTTTCCTTCTGATTCTTCAGATCATGAGTCTGATGACTCTGATCCTTCTGATTACCAGGACATACCTTTATCTACCTATGAGGATTCTGATGCAGAGGATTCCATTCCCTCTGCTTCCCCACCAGGGGATTTTTCCTTCGGTGAAACCCTGCATACTCTTGAGATCATTTCCACTGGGAGTGCCAGGGCTACCCACAGTCCAAAAAGAGACTCGGGGAATTTTTAAACTTGCCTCAGCACAGGCCTCTAGCAATCACTCCTGTTCTGGAAATTGTAGATGATGTCTTCATGGAATCCAGTCTTACCCCTGATACTTTGCCACCAACTCCCAGGAAACCTGATAGGTACTACAGAGTACCTGACTCTCACAAATTCCTATTTAAGAATCCTACTGCGGATTCAGAGGCCATTTCCCAGGGACCTAAAGGCATTAAGGCTACTACAGCCAAAAACCCTACCCCTTTGAGCAGGGATTCTAGGGCTTTAGACAGATGGGGTAAGAAGGTATATACCTCTGCTACTGTTGCCATCAGGGCTTTAAATTGCCAGTTTCACATGTTAAAGTATCAGCAACATATCATGGAACTAATTAAACAAAAAATTATATTGATTCCTGATTGTGCAGAACATAAAGATTTACAAGAGTTAATGCATTCTGCTAACCAAGTTGGAAAACGTACTTTGCAATGTGGTTTTGATGCCTTAGAAGCATCTTGCAGGGCTGCTGTCACTGGGTCTTTTCTTAGAAGGCATGCTTGGCTTAAGGAACAGGTCTTGCCAGACCATGTCAAAGCAACATTACTAGATGCTCCATTAAACCATGAACGTCTGTTTGGCACTAAAGCAGAAGTCATCCTCAAAAAGATGGAGGAAATAGCTAAATCTATGCAAACTGTTAAAGATTTCCTACAGGTACAGCCACCTAGATTCAGTAGGCATTGGCCTTCTAAAAACTGGTCTTTTCCAGTCCCTCCCAGACCTGCTCAGTCCAAACCAAGGGGCAGCAGACCACCAAGACTACAGTGTCAGGGTATGCACAGATCTAAACAATGGGGTGCTCCCACCTCAAAAACAGGGAGTTTTAAGCCACCATCCTATGGGAAAAGTTCACAATGACTTGTCCATCATTCCAAGCCTTGCCCAACTACTTGCACCCTTAGCAGGAAAACTAGCCCTGCACACAAAAAACAGGGAGTACATTACCAGAACAGATGGGTCTTGAACATTGTATCCCAAGGATACAGATTCTACTTCCACTTACTGCCAACCCCAAGCAGATGGCCAGACCTCCCCCCAAACCAGTGGGTAGAGGCCCAAAAGCAAGTACTTTCTCTTCTCAGTATCAGGGCTATTCAACCTGTCCCAGCAGAGCAAAGGGGACAAGATTTTTACTCCAGACTGTTTCTGGTACCCAGAAAAGAAAACTGTTGGCGCCCTATCCCGGATCTATCTATTCTCAACACCTTCCTGGTGGTTCCAAGATTCAAAATGCTAACTCTCCAACAGCTGCTTCCTATGCTAGCCAAGGAATTCTGGATAGCCACCCTTGACTTAAAAGAAGCTTACCTGCACATCCCATTAAGGGAATCTTGCATGAAATATCTACGATTCAGAGCAGGTTCTATGCACTATCAGTTCTCTACACTTCCCTTTGGCTTATCTACTGCGCCCAGGGTATTCACAAAATGCCTAGCTCCAGCCATTGCATATTGCAGGCAGAGAAAAATTCAAATTTACCCATAGTTGGACAATTGCCTGATTCAGGCGGACAGTCAGGAATTGCTACTTCAGCACCTGACATTTTAGAGAGACTTCTAACTTCACTGGGGTTTACCATCAACCAAAAGAAATCACATTTGGTACCCAGCCAAAAGATTGTATTCCTGGGAGCAAGCTTGAACACAACTTCCCAGATGGCATTCCTCACTCCAGAAAAACAGATTTGACAAACTACTTCAATCTACTGGCCACCCAAACCCAGCTATCTGCAAGAAAAATACTGCAAGCCCTAGGGTTCATGGCCTCTTGCATTCTTCTAATTCCATATGCAAGACTGCATATGAGGAAACTTCAGTGGTACTTAAAAACTCTCTTGTGTCAACATTCTGAGGACCTAGAAACAATGATTCCTGTCATTCCTTGCCTAAGGACAGAGTTCCTTTGGTAGGCAGAGGCCTGCTGCCACAACAAGGGGCTCCCTTTCACTCAACCCCCTGCTGCACAAACCCTAGCAATAGATGCATCAAACTATGGATGGGGGGCTCACATGGCAGGAAAATGCATTCAAGGCAAATGGAGCCCAAAACAAATGCACCTGCATATCAGTCAAAAAGAAATGTTTGCTGTTCAGAATGTTCTGAAAGCCTTCAAATACCTTATTCTTCCAGGGCAACTGTTGATAAAGGCAGACAACACCACAGTTATGTGTTACATAAACAAGCAGGGGGGGAACCCATTCCTCCCTACTCTGCGGGTTAGCCATGGCTCTGTGGAACACAACCTTGAGCAATCAAGTGCACCTGCAAGCTCAATTCTTGCCAGGCAAACTAAATTCAATGGCAGACAACCTAAGCAGAAATCTAATGGACCCACATGAGTGGAAACTGGAACCCAAATTATGCAAGCTTCTGATCCACAGGTGGGGGGCACCAGAGGTAGACGACTTTGCTTCCCCAAAGAACTATCAATTGAGTAAATATTGCACCAGAGCTCCCCACAGCCAAGCATAGAAAGTGGATGCCCTGTCCTTTACATAGGAAAACCTCTCAATCTATGCCTTTCCTCGCTAAGATTTTACTAAAGAGCAGACGGGACAAGCCAAGAGCAATCCTGATTGCACCAGACTGGCCATGCCAGCACTGGTACCCACCTTTGCGCAGTCTGACAGTAGTGCCACCATGGCACCTGCCACAGACCCCTTCCCTGCTGTCCCAGCAGGAGGGTCCAATTTTGCATCCTCAGCTACAAACCCTGAACCTAGCAGCCTGGCTCATCCCCTGAACACATCACCAGCAACCCTCAGTAAACAGGTGCTGGATGTCATCCTTGAGGTAAGGAGGCCTAGTACTAGGAAATCCTGTTCATAAAAGTGGAAAGGATACTGTTCTTGGAGACGGTCTCAGGGAATGGACACAACCATGCCCAACTTACCTCAAATACTAAATTACCTAACAGAACTGCTCCACAAAAGTCTATCCTTCTCTTCAATTAAGATTCATGCCTCTGCCATCTCAGCTCATTACAATACTGAGTCACCCCTCTTCTCTCACCCTCTGGTCAAACAGTTCCTGAGAGGAGCTAAACATTTAAGACCCCCCCCCCCCCCCCGCCAAGAGAGCTCCCACTTCAGTCAGGGACCTTAACTTTGTACTGGAGAAGCTCACGCTTCCTCCCTTTGAACCTGCACCTACAGCAGAGTTAAAATTCCTCTCTTGGAAAACAGCCTTACTTGTAGCCATCAATTCAGCAAGAAGAATGTCTGAATTGCAGGCACTTATGGCCGTGGAACCCTTCAGTATCTTCCATGCAGACAGGGTTTCCCTCAGGACTAAGCCATCATTTATGCCCAAGGTGGTATCTAGTGTGGCTTTAAACCAATCCATTAATTTGCCAACCTTTTTCCCTAATCCTCAGAATAAAGGGGAAAGGATCCTGCACTCCCTGGACGTGCACAGGCAGCTTAGGTTCTACCTGGAGAGGACTAAACCTTTCAGAAAATCTGACCAGCTACTAGTCAACTTTGCTACAGGGGCATTGGGCAAGGCCATTTCAAAGCAAACCATTTCTAAATGGATAGCACACTGCATCCATTTCTGCTACAAACACCATGGGAAACCTACCCCACAGGGGATCAGAACTCATTCCATTAGGGTTACCTCAACCTCTACAGCATTCCTCAGGGGAGTCCCTACCAGGGACATCCTGGAAGCTGCAACCTGGAGTTCTGTACACACCTTCACCAAGCATTACCACTTACCTATCTTTTCTAAATTTAGAGCTGCATTTGCCACAGCAGTCTTACAAGGCCTGCTAGCCAGTGCTAATGCTTCTTGACTGCCTCCACCCTTCCTCAGCTTTTGGAATCAACCCAAGTGTGGTGACTGCAACATTGAAACACAAAGAACATAGCATAGTTGTGTACACTTAGCATAAATGTAGATGTTCGAGTGTATTCACTGTTGCAGTCCTGGTTACCCTCCCTCCAGCCCCCTGACTTTTCTGTACTTTCTACCTATCCTTTATTTAGCCATATCTTATAACAATGGTATTTACTTTTTACTAAGGGTGTTCCACACCATGTAATTGCTTCCTATTTTGGAGGCTCCTGACATCTGGGGCAAGAAAAACTGATGTAATGACATCGGCTGCATGTTTTATACCCCTGACGACCTGACGTCATGGAAGAAGCTACAGCATCCAACGCAGAAATCCCAAGACTCTGGTATTCAGGTTGACTGAGGGCTGCAGGCAGATAACCCAAGTGTGATGACTGCAACAAGTGAACACTCTCGAACATTTACATTTATGGTAAGTGTACACAACTGTACTTTCTCTGCCTAGCCTTTTGGACTTTTAACTGCCCCAAGGGTATTCAAAAAGTGCTTGGTCCCTGTGATTGCTTTCCTCAGGGCCAAGGGGATTCAGATATACACATACCTGGACGATCTTCTTTTGCTGGTTCCTCAGTCAGAACAGTTGATTCAAAATCTCCAGTTTGTCATTTCTCTTTTCCAAAGTCTAGGGTTCACCGTAAATGTCAAAAAATGTTTTCTTTCCCCATCACAAGATCATGGGTCTATATTATTTGAATGAAAGTTCATTATAATAGAATGCTGTAAACAGAGAAAATGCCAGACTTTGAACCCTTTATGTGGGTGGCTGCACCCCCCCCCCACACCCCCTGCTTATTATATATGCCAACTCCAAGATTGCACTACAGTGAGGAAAGGGCAAATTTCCCGATCTTCACTGTACCGCGATCTCACAAAGAACACATTGATAAACGGCATACAGCCGTTCGATATTTTGGACTTTCGTTCTTCTAAAAGGAACCCCAAGATCACATCTTTCTAGGGTGCAGGTTCAGAACAGACCTCATGATGGCTTTTCCTTCACCAGAAAAATATTCTGTCCCTCACTTCCTTCTTCGAAAGGCTTCTGCCTCTTCCCTCTATTACAGCCAGGAAGTTTCTGAGATTTCTAGGGTTTATGGCATCCACAATACCTATGCTCCCCCTTACAAAACTCTACATGAGGAAATTTCGGTGTTATCTAAAATCAGTGTGGATGCAGCTTGCTCACCCTTTGGAGTTTGTGATCACTCTTCTCCCATGCCTAAAATCCGAGCTCCTTTGCTGGATTCAACAATTTTCTCTGAATCCAGGACTTTCCTCTTGATCTGCCCCAGCCAACTCAAGAGTTGTTCATAGATGCCTCAGACATAGGCTGAGGTGGCAAATTTTGCATCAGAGGAGGTGCAGGGCCTTTGGTCTCTTTCACAAAGCAAAGAGCATCTCAACATCAAGGAAATTAGGTCACTTATTCTAGCTCTACAGGCTTTTCATCTTCTCTTTCATCCAGCCCATCTGAAAGTGTTTACAGACAACACCACAGTCCTTTGGTATGTCAACAACTTAACTTCTTTGCAGGTTAACTGTCATGGCATGGGGTTTGATAGTTCAGTACAAGGTGACTGTTCAAGCTGTTTACAACTCATCCACCCAAAACATTGTGGCAGAGGCACTAAACTGGTCCATGACTCAATCACACGAATGGATGCTTCACAGGGAAGTGTTTCTGAACTTTGTCCATCAATGGGATACTCCTCTACTGGATCTTTTTGCCTCCCCTCCGAACAGACAACTTCCTCTATTTTGTGCCAGAGTCCCACATAATCTGGCTTGGAAGGTGGAATGCCCCGTCTTTCTCATGGAAGAGGATGTTTCTCTATGCACCCCCCCCCTTTCAAAATTCAGCAGGACAAACCAGAAATCTTGCTAATGACTCCCCTTTTGGCCAAGACAGCATTGGTTCCCTCTTCTGCATTTAGCCAAGGGCAGTCATCACAAGTTACCTCACAGAGTGGACCCTTACACACAAGACGAGGGATCTCTACTTCATCCACATCTGTCAACCTTACAACTGACTTTGTGGGTGATAAACTTTTGATACCTTTTAGACACCTTTTTTCAGTGGATGTGCTTAGAGATCTGCAGGAGGCCAGGAAACCCAATACTAGAAAATTTTACTTATCCGAATGGAAGAGATTTTCAAATCGGTGTCCTCCTCAAAGTCTGGATCCATTTTCAGTAGATGCTCCAGTAGTTCTTTCTTACTTGTGTGAGTTACTAAGAGTGGTTTCACTTATTCTTCATTGAAAGTTCACTTGTTAGCCATTTCTGCCTGTCTGCCATTTTCTCCACCTTTGGCTTCCAGATTGGAAGTAAAACTTTTTCTTAAAGGCATCCTTCATAGTAAGCCTCCCAGGAAACCAGTTCCACCTCCTTAGGATTTGAATTCTGTCTTAGAGAAAAAAACAACGAAGAGTGCAACACCCCACAGAGCAAATGCCTTGCTGCTAAAAAGAAGTAAAAAGTATAGTCCAAAGCACAGCAAGCAGCAAAGGCAACCACGTATTCCAAAAAACACCAGTGCTCACTTCAATATAAAATAAAACAACAATTCTTTATTGTGCACACTCGGTAAGCGCTTTCACTACTTGCTTCATCAGACCATCAAGAGCACATATCCCTGGTCACTCCTTATATAACAGCAGCTTTAATCAATCAAACAATCAACTAACAATCTTTTTAAAAGCAACACTCCCATATTAACTACACTCTGAATGTAATGGGAAGTAGTGTAGGCATATAAGGACACAAACATATATAAACTTGAGACCTATGACACTCAAACTGTCTAAAACTAATAAAATTATAAAAACTATTAACTACAACCAAACAAAAATGAATTAATATCAAAAGGTATGATATGCGAAGACATGTTGAACAGCAAAATTAATAGCGGGTACCTTCTTGTAAGACAGAGTGTAGATATCTGATTCAAAGATGTATACAACAAATCAGCAAACCACAGAGGGCTAGTTCACCATTAGCCCCCTGGATTTCAAAACAGGTTTCAATGAGGCTCTCTCATTGAGCCCTCTCCCTCGGTCAGCCCTAAGCCTCATAATCCATTTCATCTCCCTCTTTTCTGTGCCATTCTTAATATCACCCTCTTGTGCAATGGGTAAAATAGTGTCAGTAACCATAAACTTAAAGTGGTGGTCATGGCCCTCAGCCAAGACATGCTTAGCTAATGTATTATTAGACGACTGTGTCCTGATGGTATATAGGTGCTGCCTAATCCTGTTCTTAAGCATCCTATTCGTTTTACCAACGTAGAACGACTTGCAAACTTCACACACAGCAAGGTCAACAACATTGGAGGTGACACAGTCGGCTGAAGAGTGAAACACATACTCACGTCCTTTATCAGGATGCATAAACCTCCCACTCGAATCTATACTCTCACAAAAATTACATTGGCCACAAGGCAAAGTGCACATCCTCTCATTCCTCTCTGACACATGCCTATCAAATGGTAGGCATAAAATCCTTTTAAAATTAGGCTTATATTTAAACCTAAACCAGCCTATCTTCTCTTATCTCCTCGACATCTGGGTTGGTTAACAAAACACGTCAATGCCTGTTGATGATATCATAAACCTTCATGTTATCTGTTGTATAGTACATAGGTACTCTCATCACAGAGGAAATATCCCAGAGACACTCCACCTGGGTTACTCTCATGGCAATCTGAGAAATATGGAATAGCTCGTCCTCTTCTTAGCAAGTACATTCCACTTAACCTTTCTCTGATCCCCCTTTCATTGTAACCTCTCTTCACAAATCTTTCTTCCAGAGTGTTCATACTCATACCCCTCATTAGAGACATTCAGACGAGATGCCCGCATCCCCTGCCCTCTGATAATATTCTTAAATACATAGGTGGGGTGCATACTTTGTCTATGTAGAAGGGTGTTCCTGTGACGCTTTTTTCTCTAAAACCCCCCGTATTTATATTGCTATTATCCGACCTCTCAACATAAAGGTCAAGGTATTCAATCCTACTCTTAGAAAACTTCAAATAATCAGTCATGCTGTTCATCCCTAGCATGAACATCTCAAGTGTGACCACATCTCCAACCCAAATGAAAAAGATATCATCTACAAAACGATGATAGAAAGGAATGAACTTCCTCCTTATAAACCTCATCCTCAACCAGCTTATAAAAAGCTTCCACCAGGGGTTATTAGTCGGCACTTGCATGCTAGGCTTCTTATAACAATTAACAAAACCAGCATTTCCTTCCTTTCTATCGTCTTTTTGTAGATGATGTCTTTTTGGTGCAGTGGTTAGCATTGCCGCCTCACAGCAAGAGGTTCTCTGGTTCGATCCTCAGCTGGGGTGCCTTCTGTGCGGAGTCTGTATGTCCTCCCTGTGGTCGCATGGGTTTTCTCCGGGTGCACCGGTTTCCTCCCACATCCGAAAGACATGCTGTAGGTGGATTGGATACTCTGAATTTGGCCCTAGGGGTGTGTGTGTGTGTGTGTGTGTGTGTGTGTGTGTGTGTGTGTGTGTGTGTGTGTGTGTGTGTGCGTGCGTGCCTTCCATGGAAGGTTAGGTGCTGTGGTGACCCCTAACTGGGAAAAGCCGAAAGAAGATGATTAATCATTTAAAGTGTATACAATCTTGTAATATCTCAGGATACCATAGTAGTAATATTAATAGTTGGAGCAAGACCGCACAATTTATAGATAGTTTATTTATGTAAATGCCTTGATCTTGCGTTAGAGGCACATTGCATATCATTATACTGTCTAATATTAGCTGACAACTGAATGTGATTCTCAGTGATGCCAGTGAGTGAGTAGTGGTTTTAACAGTAATCTATGAAATGTATATGCACTCCCCTATGACAGAGAGCACCTTAATGATGCATATTGCTTAGCTGTCCAGGCTTTCAGAAACTGTCCACATTTTTGCTTTATATTTTTCTCTTGTTCCTCATAAAATGCATGGAGCAGTGCCAGGGAAGCTCAGCTGGAGTGAGGATCACTGCAGTTTTCAGTGAAACACTCACCTGAAACTGGATTTATCTCCCAGCTTACTCTTTACGTTACTACATTGGCAAGGCCGTTATAATAAGGAAGTACTGAAAATTGCATATGTACAAATGGAAGAGATTTTTGTTTCAGTGTCTTAAACATTACCCGGATCCCTTTTCATTGGGAGCCTAATTGGTTCTTTCCTACCTGGTGAACTGCTGCATGCTGGCTTGGTATACTTTTCAGTGGAAGCTCACCTGTCAGCCATTTTGCCTGTCTGCCACTTACTCTAGATTGGAGGTGAATCAGTTTTTGAAAGGTGTCTTTCATATCACTCCCCCAAGAAAGTACATCCCATCTTCTTGGGATCTTAATTTTGTTCTTGAAAAACTGACTCAGGCTCATTTTAAGTTTGCTGCATCATCTTTGCAGCATTGCACCTAGAAAACTGGTTCATTGGTTGCTTTATCCTATGCCAGAAGGGTATCTAAACTCCAGGCCTTGATGGCTGTCCCTTCTTTTTCATTTTTCATAGAGACGACATGTCTTTTCTTATGAATCTATGTATGCCCAAAGTGGTTAATGTAATTAGTCACTCCAGCTTCCTTCTTTTTTTTTCCCTTATCCCCAGTCTGATAGTGGGAAGGTTCTTCATACATTGGACTTGCATAGACAGCTCAGATATTATTTGGACCGAAAAAGACCTTTCATAAATCTGATCAGTTTTTTGTTTCTTTCCATACCAGGAAATTGGGTGTGGCAGTTTCTAAGCAAATCATCTCCTGGATTTCTAAGGCCATTTCTTTTTGCTGTTTTCATGGCAAACAGTTATCTGCTTCTTTTAGGGGGTCATTCTACTTGAGCAGTGGCTTCTTCGGGGGCTTTCTTTATGGGTGTGGACACCAACTCCATCCCTGAAGCAATCGCTTAGTCTTTGGCTCACACATTCACTAAACATAAACTGGATGGCATTTCCAGAGCTCAGGCAGGTTTGCTAGTGCTGTTCTGCATTGGTTTGTGGAGGACTCTTTGCCTTCCTCCTCCCCATCTTCACTGTAGCTTTTGTACTCTCCCTGATGTGATGAATACTGCAACAGTGTTGTGGAAGGACATAGTACAGTTGTGTAAAATCTTAGCATACAGTAGATGTCTTTCGTTGCACTGTTGCAGTATTCATTCCTTCCCTCCATCCTACCCCCCTGTTCTTTTTCTCCTTGTCCTTGGATGGTATTTTCCTTCTGGTCTAGAGGTTCTCCTTCTCTTCCTTCCTTTTTCTAGATGTACATGTTCTTCTTTTCACTGGTGGTTCTGGCTCTCCTGGGGCACTTCAGTTCTGGGTCAGGAGCATTTGTACATCACCTTATGTGCCCTAAGCTTGTGTGGGGAGCATACATCTGGCATACAATGCTCCTGGGTAATTGAGGATTTGGTATACTGGCCAGACATTGGGCTATCCTTGGCAGGTGATACCAGAGGTGATAAGTACTTCAACAGTGAAAAGGACAACGTCTGCTATTTTGGTAACATTTAACACAACTGTACTATCGTCTTAGTTCCTGTAACAGTAAAGATACCCAACCTCTACTTTCCCAATTAATGAGTTTGAAAGTCTTCATCTTAGGAATATTATTTGCAGGGAAATCTGAAAGATTTCTCAGGATTTGTTGGGAATGGTATATTCACTGACCTGTCAGTATAATGCATACCCCATAGTTGATTTTATTAACTGCTTTATTTTCTATTTTTTTTTTTAGAAATGTATTACTAACGGGTGTTACTGAAATATTTCTTTGACTTGCTGACTAGCTTGGACATACAAACTACTTTTTTTTGCGTGTGTTTTCATGCACACACCATTCCAAGATAGCTATCAGGATGGTAACCCATACTACAAGTGATGTTTTCAAGGCTTAACTTGTATTTACATTTCAGAAGCATTCCCTGGGCTTGCATCTTTTTACCTTTTTACTTTGGAAGAACAGGAAAGTCGTACATAGTATCAGAAACCCAGGTAGCGGTTTCTGCCATTTGCTGCCTGACTGACCCCCTTCTTTCTACTTGTGTCCTTCCTGTTTAGAATGACCCTTCACTTCTCCCTGATATGATATTGTGTACTTTTATCCCTCCTACCCATGTCTCTCCTGTTTTTTTTTTCAGACATATTTTGCTAAGTTCAGTAGGGTCACCATTTGGACAAAGATGCATCCTACCCTGCTTTATTTGGTAAATTTGCAGGTAATTCTTACCTTTCTCAGACTCTTATTTGGTTTGGATTTCAGTTATTACATTGTCAAGATGAGTCTACCACTACAGCGTGCCATGCACTTGTGGACATCAGAGCTATGGAGTCCAGCAAAGGTTTGACAAGTCAGTTTCTGTAGGTCAGACTGTATCTTTGTCTGTCTTTGAGTAAATTCTCTCCTTGTGACTTGAACTTCCAGATAGAAAAGCTTGCCAGTTTCCCATGTAGACTGCTTGGTTTCATTGATTTGAAACTCCTTATTTGGGGGACTCTTGCTTACTGCTAAATCTAGGAGACCCTTTGTTGCCTTTTACAGGGGTCGTGTGTCTCTTTGGAGTAACTCAATATTTCATCCTGAAAAGTATTTTCAGGTGTCTTTAAACC
This sequence comes from Protopterus annectens, assembly GCF_019279795.1. Lineage (NCBI taxonomy): Eukaryota > Metazoa > Chordata > Ceratodontiformes > Protopteridae > Protopterus > Protopterus annectens. The sequence goes on along the minus strand of NC_056735.1, from coordinate 1,710,760,084 downwards.
ATGCCTATTTATCTTAGAGGGCTTCTTGCCCTTGACATTCATTATTGGGTCAGGTTTTACATGAGAAGGCTGCATTACAGATAGACTTTTTGTCTTGTCTGTTGTGTGCAATGAGGGCATGGTTGACCCTAACCAAGTGAATTGCTAAGTTTATCATATTTTGTCACAGGGTTGCTCACTTTTTGCTGCTGTGCTGAAAAGCCACTCCCCAGTAGTGTGGCTCTTTCAGTAACCTTTTGTTCAAGAATGATTTGATATGGTTTGGGATTCTTCACAGCCATTATCAATTGCAGGTGAGCATTCAGAGTGAAATGTAATGGGTTTGTGAGCACTTGTCATATCAGCTGATTTTCAGGAAGGCCCTTTGCAATGGTATGCATCACTATTGTACTGCCCCTTTTTGCCTAGATAGTCCATCTGGCCCCTTTGTAGGTGGGTTGCAAGCAAGTCTGGTAAATTGATGTATTTTTGTTTATCTTACAGGTGCGCTTTCAAGCCTGGCTAATGAATCTCTCTCAGATGTGCTTGGTCAGTTTTAGTGGAGGTAAAACTTGGGCTCATGCAGTGAGGCACGTTCTCCTAACTGCTGCAGCTATTGGCCTTTACAACATGTGCCTCAAGTGGCAGTTTAATAATGCAAGAATTTTTGTGGGTAGGTACTTGGAAGAAATAGAGGGCTTTCTAAAAGATGGCTGAGATGACGAGAATTTGTTCATCTAAGAATGGTCTGAATTTTTATGACAGAAAAGGTTGCAATTGTTTGGTTGCTTGTTTATTTTCCGTTTGGTAACCAGGTAGGTGGGATTGATACAGACACCCATTTAAGCTGCAGCCCATGCTCAGAGGCAATAAGCAGTGCAAGTAGTCTTAAGTTATACATTTCAGTTATTATAGATTGGTAAGTTTACATAGCTGCAAAACTTCATAAAGTTCATATACAGTTATTTATAAAGTTTTTATAAAGTAGTAAAACTGTCTTGCTTATATATTTTTAATGAAGTAGGTTTACATTGGGTTTTATCAGTTTGCATGGGTTGCAATACAGTTTGACTGCATGAAATTGCTTCTTAAAAATTAAATTTCCTTTTGGGGGGGGGGGGGCTCAAATGGAAGTGAGTTTTGAAAAAAAATGCAGATTACAGAGATCAGCCTGGAGACTAAGAGGAGAACACAGGAGAAAGAAGAGTTAATTGGCAAAGGAAAACAGCTGAGAGACTGTAACCATTTGTAGAATTTTAAACCTTTTAAAGAATGTATCCATTATTCCTAAAGCAATTACAAGTAATTTCTTTGAAGAGCACCTATCACTGTGCACTCAGAATTTTTTTTCACAGTTTGTCACAGTAACCTTTGAAAGAATGCCTAAATTGTAAGTCTGATGTTACCAAAAGCCTTATCCAGTTTTATAACTGTAGCTATGGAAGGCAGTTCATCGTTTATGCGAAAAGAGTGGCCTAGGTATACATAGATAACTTAATTTGCCTAGACAAACCCAAAGTGTTAACTTTGGATGCATTTTGCAGTGATTAATTATGAAGAGATGTCCTCTTTTTATATCACTAGCATGGTACAGTTTAACATTTTCAAGATTTCCAGTGCCTCATGCCGGTGCTTGTTATGGTATATTGATTCTGACCTTGGAAGGGAAAGTCAGGTATGATCGGCTGAAGATGATCATGCTTGCTCCACACTGACCCAGGCAACACTGGTTCTTTCTCCTTTGCTCCTCAGCAGGGGGGAAATCAGACCCTTGCCTCTGTGTCTGTGGACCTTTTTTCACAGAACAGGGTCAGTAATTCACCCAGATCTCAATGCTCTGAAACTGACAGGTTGGTTGATTTGTCCATAGTTTATTCTCTAAGGGTGTGGTCTTTATTCTAAGAGAATCCAGAAACCCAAGTACCATGAAGTTATATCTTGCTAAGTGAAATGGGTTTTCTATTTTGTGTCCGTCAAAAGAGTTATTTCCTAGATCAGTGTTTTTTAGCATATGATGTGTAAGATTTATACTCACTGTAAAAGGAAAACTGGTCATAGTCTTCTATTTAGGTATATGCCTCTGCTGTATCTGTATGCCTACCCATGTCCCCACCTACTCACATCGTCGTATGAAACTGTTTCTTAATGAGGTATTGCATCAGAGCCCCTCCCCCCACACCCCCCAGAAGCACCCCATCCGTGCTTGGGATCTTAACTTTGTCCTAAAGAAGCTCATCCCTTTTGAGCCAGATGTTTTCCTACACCTTTAAAAGTGCTCACTTGGAAAACTACTCTTCTGCTAGTTTTGACTTCAGTTAAATGCATTTGTAAACTGCAAGCTCTGGTGTGCAAAGAGCTTTTCCTGATTTTTCTATAATGATATGGTCACTCTTGGGGTCAGTCCCTTCTTTTTGTCCAAGGTTGTGTAAGAGCTCTCCCATAACCAGGCCATTCACCTTCCAATCTTTCTTCTAAGCCCCTGGAACAAAGAAGAAAGGATACTCCAGTCCTTACATATTCACACACAGCTGAAAATTCTACCTGCATAGAACCAGATTTCCTCACATTACAGACCTGCTCCTGGTTTCATTTGCATATGTCAGTAAAGGAAGGCTTATGAGTAAACAAACCGTAACTAAATTAATTAACAATTGCATTATACTGTACTGCTCCAATCATTGCAAACCACCTACTTTAGCCATTAGAGCTCGTGTTGCCAGGGCAAAAAACAACCACTGCAGCCTTTCTAAAGGGGGACCTCTACTTAATCTGTTATGGAAGCATCTACCCTAATTTACGCCTTTACAAAGCATTGCAAGATCGCTGCTGCATCTGTAGCCAGAACTATGTTTGCCACAGCTGTTCTGCAGAGCATTATCTCATCACCTCCTAACTCTACAACTATCTAATCAAAACTAACTCTGGGTGTCTTCCCCCAATACCACAACATCAACTACAAAGAAAATAGTGTAGTTGTGTCATGAATTTACGATAATCTTATATATATTCAAGTAGATCGATGTTACAGTACCCTTTCCCTCCCACCTTCCTCTCCTTTTCCTTCTCACTCCTGTTGTTACCTCTTCATTACCCTTCCCCCTGCCCCTCTCCACCTGCTACTGCAACCATCCTTCTCTGGATAGGTTTGGTTATGTGAGCATACAGAAAAAGTTGGCCCTTTGTTCCTTGGCCAAGAAAGATCTGAAGATGACACTGTCAGAGGACTCCTTTTAATACCCCCCAGGCATCCTGATGTTGGACAGGAAGAGGAAGTCCACCAGTTGGGAAATGATGAACTCTGGTATTCTGGCCAGCTGCTGAATAACAAAAACTTAGTACTGCTACAGTAGTCTACTTGAACATCTACATTTATGCTAAGTTTCTAGCACAAGTCTAATTCTCTGTTGAATTACTATACATCACCGTTTTTATGTCATCTCTTTTTATGTTAAATATTAATTGTTGAGCTTCTTCTTCCCCTAACCGTAGCATAATTAAGTCTTCCATAAATATTTCTATTGGTGCCTTTTTGATTTTCCAATTCCTTTGCTTTTTGTTTTTTCCCCATAATATTTCAAGAGGTTTGTCTAATACATATATTAGATCTTCAGTTATTTTCCTTGTTACAGGTTTTCTAAGTTTGGTCACAACTCTACTTTTACCTTAGTCATTGTTTAAAGGTTTTTGCTGTGTAGAGAGAGTTGTTTAACCTCAACCTTTGTAAGTCATGCATATTATTCAAATACTCCCTTATTTTCAGTTTAGAACTCTGCAGTTGCTGTTCTTTTTCTGCAAGTCCCATTCTCCTGTGTGCCCGTTTGCTCATTCTCTAAATAACTCCTGTTATTTCATTCCATATCTTTCCCTTTTTTCTAGCATGTTTTAAAACTTTTTCATTTTATCCCATCTGAAATAATTTCTATCTTTCCAATTAAATCTCATACATTTCAGTATCCTAACTTTTTAATAGATAAGTAGGAATGTGTCAGTAGTTATTTTTCCATCATCCTGCATCTTTATCATAGATTTTATTTGGTTAATGATCTATTTATTGGATGCGTCTCAAAAGCTTTCATTTAAATACACTTGTTCCTGTGAAGTATAAGTGCTGTATGGTCTGGCCCAATTATTGTATGTTGAGGAGCCATATGTATATTCTTTTATGAATTCCTAGTAGTAAATTCACATATTCTACCCCAGTATTATTCTTGTGTTTCTCTTCAGAAGATCTACCCTCATTTGTTGTATTTTGTTTTCGATTTCTGCTGATATATCCTCGCTATTACAAATCAGGTTCTACTCCCCATTCATAGTCTCTGATGAATGTGTATTTTCTCCCAAAATTCTCCTAAGTTTCATAATGTTTAGGTTGACCACAAATGCATACTAGTGCAATCCTGCCAATCAACCCTTGCTAATGCAAATCTGCCATTGTTGTTTTTTTTCCAGTTCTATCACTGTTGGATCCCTTCTCTTTCTAATATTCTAGTGAATGGCATTTCGTTATCAACTTCACTTGCTCATTTCTAGCCAGTTGTGGTTTCTGAAACATTGCTGTTTACAGCTTACATTTAATGTCATTCAATATTTGCTTTTTGTCAGTATCTATAAGGCTTTTTGCATTCCATGTTAATATTGACAAAGCAGCAATTCTGATTAAAAGCTGCCACTCCCTTTTATTATACATATAAGTTCTTTTGAGTGTATAATTTTGACATTGTGGTTTATATGCATGCACTGATGTTTCAGTGAAGCAGTTGTTGTTTCTAGTGTCTGTTTGAACCCATGTCATATTTTCTGTTTCCACATTAATTAAAATACTTGAGAAACAAAACTATATAAAATGTAAATCCCCATTCCTCTTTTAAGTCCTGGATCACACAAAACTATATGCACTTTCTAAACAGGAAGTTTACCCCTCCAAATAGGTGCAGTTGTCTCAAGTCAGTGACTGCACCTAAAGGCATAATCTATTCTAAAGTTAGCAGTACTAAAGTGCATGTTATAGCCTGTGTTCCCGCTTATATTGATTGATGTCTGTTCATATGTTATCTCAATTCCCCTCCCAGATGTGATGTGGAAAATGGCTTATGTGATTTAAGTGAACGTTAACTTTTAAGTCTTAAAGTGCACAAGTGTTCTGTTTAGTACATTAAAGTAATAAGGATGATAGGGAGGCAACTAATTGTATAACCCATTCACTTCCCATAGTTTTACACTTTTATTTTTCAGTGAACTGCTTGCCAGTTTACCTTTAAATGTTACATACATAGTACCTTGTAAATTTTGCACAGAACACACTGTTCACAAATTTAATGATTAACTCTTTACACCTGCAGACTCACTATCTCCAACTAGAAGCATGCACTAATATAAAAACAGCTAGTAACTTTGCAAAGCAAGAAGCTGCTACAATTTTAAGGCTTTTCATTATTTTGTCAAGCTTACTTGCTTAAAATCTACTTGTCTAGAACTTAAATTTAAGGACGTTAGGTAGTGGCCTTCGAAAGACCTGCATGAATGGGCATGCCTTCGCTGAAGGTTGGGCGTCAGGCTGGCAACTCGGCACCATAAACTGCCAATCATTAGCGGACCGGAGTTACGCTGTGGCAACCCCTAACCGGGAAAAGCCGAAAAGACAAACAAGTGTAGACATCTACCTCTATAAAACAAATTAATGTTTTCTTTTAATTGTACATGGATGATCAGTGCACTTTTTTGTTTTTGCTCCATCCTGAAGCCCTATGTCACAACATTATATTAATTTTAACCTGCCTATTTATAGCCTTTCTTAGCTTGTTGCAGTTTGAAGAATGGCTATGCAAGTTAAGAAAAAAATGGCTTCTTACTTTACTTTCATTAACCTATACAGCAATCACTGATGTATACTACAGTCACTAATAAAACACTCTCCACCTCATGTTTATTGTGTCTTACAGTTTACCCATCATTTTAATACTTTCAGCAAATGTGCAGTCTTTTTCAGACACTTCTTTTTGCCGAAACACAGATTCACTTGCCCAGTCCTTTATCCAGTGGGATAGCTGCTTTATAGTTGTCACATTTATTAATGAATTTCACATTATTGTTGGTCTTTCTCATCATCTCTGTCTCCCACCTTTGGTTTCTTGCTCAACTCCAAGGTACTCCTGATTCTGTGTCAGCTACTGGCCTTTTTTCTGTCACTCAAACATTTACCGCTCAAACAATGGAAATGGTTTCACTGATACATTCTTACTATGAGCTTTGTTATTGTCAGAAGAATAAGAAACCATTCTCTTCAGTTTACTTCTCAGTGTTTGATAGCTAAACTGTTTTTCCTGCTTAGCCCGTTTCACATCCAAAAATGTCTTTGATCCACCAGGAAAAAAAATATTCTGAAGACAGGAGGAGTATAACAACTTGAGTCTCACACTTGCATTCGATATCCCACAATTGCTGATAAACTTGCTTTTCTTCTACCTGGTGTATATTAAATAATGTTCCACAAACACTCTGCAGTTCTGAAATTTTAATACTTTTCTCTTCTGCCACAGCTCTCTTAGGAGAAGCTCATTCTAATGTTATGATTACATCTTTACTAATATAGATCTTGGTTGCCTTGTAATGGCCAGATTTAAAGCATACACAATGTGCCAACTCATATCAACTAATCCTGCTGTGGAGCACAAGTCCAGTTGCTTCCTAATTTGTATTTTTGTAAAATAAGTACAGTCTATTCCTTCCAATTTCTGTAGTTTAGCAAAAAAAAAAAAAGTGTCCAGTTTTCCCTGTGTACTCTTATCTTCTGTCACACATGAGGCCCCAAGCATGCCCCACCAGTCTGTAGACCAGGCCTTGTGCTTCTTAGATGCCAGCTTTATCATGTTCACCTCCGAATGCTGCTTGAGCATCCAACAAATGGAGGGTGGTATTCCCATAAATATAGTTAAAGAAGACATCTGCCCCTTAATTTTAGAATTCTGGGTCTATCCCGCCTAACATTCCAATATCTCTTGCTGCTTGCAGCCCTCTGAAGAGCCCATATTATGTTCCATATTTGCTGCTTTTTACCCCGACAGGCTGCCTCTGGGTGGGTCTGTTCCCTGTAACGCCATCCAGACCCCCTCCCAGGTTTGGGATAAGTTGATAAGAGTTTCCTTCAGTTTCTGTATACTGTGATGCAAAACTCTGGGGGAGGGAAGTCTCCCCAGTGAGACACACTGATTCTGATGAAGAATTGAGTTATAGGACACATCTTTCCTCTCTTGTGGAGTTCGACACAGACAGTGAGGAGACACTGGTCACTCTCTCTCCAACAGAAGGTACGTCATTTGGAGACTAATTCAGTCATGAAGGAATACCTCAAATGATTCAAGTGACAGTCTTAGGAGGTTTCTGACTTCCAGAAAAGATACTGGGACCTTCTGAGTCTTAAGGCCCCCAAAACTAGTCCCTCCATCCAGGAAGCTCTCTTGAATGTTATCCAAACAGCACCCTTGAAACTGGTTTCCCAACCCCTGCCCTTACTGCCAAGAGGCAAGACAGATTTTATAGGATTAAATAACCTCATAAGTTTTTGTTTATAAACTTTAAAGTGCATCCAGACAAAGCATCTGCATTGTGGAGTATCCTTCCCACAATGACAGGGGAAAGCTGACGGCCCTGGCCTTCAGATCCCCAGCATCCAGGGCTGCTGCTACATGGTTTGTTAGCCACTTTGGTTGAAGACTCTCACCCTACCGGTGTATATGAAGGCTCAACTCCTTAATGCCCCAGTAAATAGTTGCTCTTTGGCTACCCATCTTATAATGTATTTAAAAGACTGGAGGATAAAGGCAAAACTATGGAGTCAGTCAAATGCAAGTTTCACTTCACTATTCCTAATGAAACAGAAATTGTCCTTCAAAGCAAGGACATGTCTAACAGAGACTGGGAAAAGGCAACAAGCCAAAAGGTACAAGGGACACACAAAAGATAATGGCAGCAAGAAGATGGAGGTCTGGGACCCTCAGTGCTCCACCCTCTCAAGAGCAGCTGTGACAATAAAAGCATGTATATTCCCACATAGGAGAACTTCATGACAGACCACTTGAGAAGATCCTAAGCAAACACAAGTAGATGCTAGATAGCAATACATTCTTGGAACTCAAACATATTACTCCAACCAGAGGCAAGATCTCTCATTTCTCTATTCAGCAAGCAATCTCTGGCATCTCATCTACCTTACTTCCTTTTCTCCTTGTGCAAGTTCCCTAAGGAAGGCTTATATTCTGTATGTCATAGGCAACACTTTTGCAGTAAGTCTGATCAGTAGACACTGACATAGGCATTATGTGACCAAGTAGGCCTTAATATGTGCATGGCTTTGCTCAGTTTTATGGATAAGAAGAAATCATAAGGTGACTTGGGGGGGTACTGTCTTTATATAACAAGTATGTGCTAATATCGTCTCAGTCATGAGGGAAGGATTCTCCGCTATGAAACATCAGACCAAATGTCTGAATCAGCCTGGGGCAGAAATCCCTATCAGTCTTGACTGCAACAGTAACCATACTCCGACATCTGTATTTATGGTATGTTGCCTTCACAAGTGTACTTTTCCTGTCATTTGCTGACTTCCTTGCATGTTAAGTGAGCCAGGGGCACCCCCTATAAAGGTAGAGCTTAGTGGAGGGGTCCTTTCTCCTCGTTATTCAGGGAAGTGATACTCTTGTGTCTGAGAGAGAGGCAAGAAAAACAAGAACTCTGCATTCTGTAGATCATTTCCAGATCTCCCATGCTTTGCGTGAGGCAAAGACTTGATAAAGTCCACTGTGGAACAACCTATCAGTCCTCTGCCAGCCATAAGAAATACCTGAAACAGTATCGCTGCAAGAAAGATGGCAAACCTTAGATAATTTTCCCTGTCAAACCTGTTTTGATGGCTGCAATTTTTGCGGCCTGCAAGCTTCCAAATTCAGTTACTTTTATACTAAAGGAGGTGAATGATCTCTCGTCTGGCATAGACCACAACAGTTTTCAACCTTGCCATCTGATAAGGACTCCAGAGCTTTGGACAGAGTGACAGAAGTGTTATCTTCTGTTGGTTTAGGTGTGAGGTCCCATGTCTGTCCCACCTATTCAGGCACCAGTCTTCCCTTGTGACCAGGCACTAGAACAGCTGGCAGGTATCACTGTTTTGCAATTAAGAAGGGTCTGTATTATGCCTTTACCACACTTTTTGTAGTGGACTTTCATTAAGCCTGTTGTAATTGTCCTTGCTGGTGTAGCTAGTGCAAAAGGTTGTTGACTGTCTTTGCTGGATAGGAGTGGTTTAGTATGTACTCTAAATAATGATCTTATATAGGCCATCTTGTGCACCACTATGTATGGAAATATTCTCTTTAGGCAGGCCACTAAGAAGCTGGCAAGGACCTCAAAAGAGTAAACAGACACTGGTCACTAATAAGGATCTGAACGTATCCTTGCAGCTTTCTTTTAGGTATTTTCATAGGTAGTTACTAGGCATGCAGACAAGAAGACCATCCAGGCTATCCCGGTTTCCCACTTGCCCCAGAGCCCTGTATGGTTAAGTAACTTGCTCAGAGTTGCACAATAGATAAACAAAGGCTGATTACCTAATCATATCATGTAATACAGGAAGCAGCTGATTAACGGCATTATAGTTTATTCTTCTGTGCTAACTGCCAGACAAAATGCTGCTGTCAGAAGTGGGATTGGAAACTATTCCTGCAAGTGCAGCCAATACAGTCTTGACTACCTTGCAGCTACATTCATTTGTGGACTTTTCTCTGATTTGCCCAATATTTAAGAGCCTTTACTGCAAATCAGTGGGTTCTTGACAATGGTCGCAGATTATCATTTCTTAGAATTGTTGGATCATCCTTCAGAGAAGAGCTGCATTCTGAGGCCACTTTGTTTTGCATACTTCTTGAAACAGGCTAAGACTGAACTTCTCGAAGAAGCAATGGATTTTGTACCCCCTTTTTAGGAAAGTGGAGAGTTCTACTTCTACCTTTTTACTTTTCCTGAAGGTGAAAGGAGACTTCACTGTCATCAAGGAATATAATAGCTATACTGAGCACATCCAATTTGTCAAGTTCTGGGCAATGACTCTCCAGGCTTCATCACTGTGCTGCAGTGAGATATCACTGTGGTGTCATTGGCCATATTAGATGTTGTTTGGCTTGTCATTGTCTGGTGTTCACACAAGGGGGTTCCCGTAGTTTGTCACCAGGTAGTAGACATTGCTGCTATTTGGTAACACCTCTTTGCCCAGAGTGTTTACCAAGTCAGTAGCCACAGTGACAAGGCCTTGTAAGAGACATAATCCAGATGGAGCTGTCAACTGTAGAAGGCGCCTCACCAATGGAGCTGCTGTTGCTGGGGTTGGACATCCAGACCTTAGTGAAGTACTTCAACAAGTAGTGCAGCATGCAGTTTAACTTCATGTGCAAAGAGGTGATGGGTGCAGGGAAGTGAAGTCCAGGACATCATTCTGATAGCTGTTTACATTCCATGGAAAATGATGGTTGTGACAGACCTCCCTCATTTAGACAAGGACATAACTCTGACAGCCATTACAGCCAAGGGAACTTGATAGTGGGGACAGACCTCCCTCATTCATAGCTGAACCCTTTGTTGGAGCTGAGGTAAGGTAATCCTGCCTGGATACTGTTCTGCAAGTGGGCTGTCCCAGAGCATGATGTTTTTAACACAGTGTAATGCACTTCTCTCTTTGCTCAGGTCTGAAAAGTGAGGAGAGGTGGTGGATATCTTCTCTGTTTTAAAGCAGAAAGGACTTGTCTTTCCCTTTCAGTGGTTACTTTGATTGCACAGCCAATCCCAGAATTCAGGGGAGACTTTTACAGTAGGCAAAAGTGGCTATTAGGTCCCTGGCTCTGCAGGAGCTTATCCCCATACAAGTTTTTCTTGTTTGAGGGGCTACAGCCAACTCCACTTCTAGACCTGAATCCCCATTTAAATTGTGTGTTCCATCTGGCCTTTCAAACATGATTGTTGCTGTTAGGAAGCCTTTCATTTAGCAAACTGCTACTACAAAGTGGTTAAGAATATATGAAGCTGAGTGGAGATACGTAGTTAGCGTCTTGGATATTCCATGGCCCAAGACCTGTTGTCAGTATCATCTTCACATATGGATGGCTTTGTAGAGGGCAGAGCTAGAGTCAAGAGGGAGCAGTCCCTTATAGTGGTTTTGCTGCTTCAGCTGGGTTTAAAGAGCCTTTTCTTCTCCTGTTTGGGATTTAAGGCTCCTGAAAGACAGGCCTGTCATTCTCTGTTTGAACTGGCCATTGTTGTGCCATCAGATTTCAAATCTTGGGAGATGCTGTTCTTGTACTGTTTTTTTCAGATGAAAGACCGAACTTGTGTTTGATTACTTCTAGTGTCAGATCACATTCAGATATGCAGGATGGCCTAAATGACAAGGATTTGTTCCAGTGCTTAGAGGATCTTTGAGCTTTAGGTCCCTATCTAACAGGAGCTGTGATTCTTCTTTCTTAGCTGGCATCCTTTAGGAGTAACTGACAGTTTTCCTAAAAGAAGCTTCAAAACTGTTCTTAAACCAGTCCATGCATTTCCCTGCTTTCTTTACAGAGAGCAAATCCAAACGAAATGGAGCTTTGCATTAGTGGCTAAGGTTATAATTGAAAAGCATGCATGAGTTCAGAAAACAGAGCAGAAGTTTTGCCATTTTGTTTCTAGAGTGGAGTTTGGAATAGCTTATCAAATCTTTATATAAATGGATCCCTAACTGTGTTGTGTTTAACTGTAAGAATGTGCCCATTGGAAAATGCTACTGCTGTTATGGGGCCACTCCACCAGAATCATGTCTGTTTCATGTGCACTTTTCAAAATGTTTTCATTTTGGCCATTTGTTTTACAGCCACTTGGTCCATTGAGTAATCCCTTCACCAAGTGTTAATCATTTGGATTATGTCTCCTGTAGTTGTGCATCCTTTGGCCACTCGCTGCTTTAGGATTCAATTTGGCTCTACTTTCCCAGAAGGTTTAAGTTTTAGTAATTTAGATAATTCCCAACAGTTACTCAGCTGCAAAAGACTTTTGAAATGAAATGTAATGAATCTGTACTTGTCAAGTTGTGAGGAGGTCTTTCACAATGGTGGATTATAAACACACCAATACCGCTGTCCCCTTTCTGTGGATTGCCTGTTCGTCCAGCATCTATAGACGGTTTTCTGTGCAAGTTGGGCAGGTATGTAACTGCACTAGCTGATGTTCACCAGCCAGAGGTGAGTGTGTCCCTGTCCACAGAAATGGGACTTATGAATTTTGTCCGGCTAGTGATATCAGAAGAGGAAATCACAAAAGTTACCCACTGCAGAAGACGCCAATATGTACTCTATATTAGAAAAAGGCCAGTTTATTTTTCCTTCATGAAAGGAAAAGAGAGCCTTCATTTCAGAGACAGATATTGTTAAAGTAGCTTGCACATTGCACTGCCTTTGGAAAGTTAGATGCAGCAAAACACTGTGGGGTATTCTCATGGTACATTTTTCTAGAGATGTTGCCCCTTAACTGTTTACATTAACATAGTTTCAGCTCAAGACATGAAACTGTGATGTGGCTAAATATGCACATACGTGTTCACTGAACACCACAACCTAGATGTCTGCTCTAAAATGTGGCAGCTTGTGGTATAGCAGTGTTGTGAAGAGTTGTGCTTCACTCACTCAGTCATTGTGGCTCGCACGGTCTACTTTTAATTTTGCTCAGATGTTATATTACTGTTGTGCCCAATCTTACAACAGTTTGAATACTTTCCCACAATCCACCTACTTAGAGTTGAGTTTGAGTTTCAGTTATATTGTGTATTGATAGACAACTGAATTTAAGTTCTACAAATTAATGTTATGATTGTCTTTGTTTATTATTGGTTGCAGTAATTACTTTTTAACAAGGTTTAAAGCTTCTCCCAAGATCAACTGAAGTGGACATGGGTTGAATGCATGATGCCAGAAAAGCAGCAACTCGGGGAAAAAGTGATGTTCTTCGTTCCACATTGCTGCAGTCCTTACTATTGGGTAGTCCGCTGTCCAGTCGGCCCGAATACCAGAGTATATGGCTGACGTCGGTCAGGGCGCATTAGACTGACGTCAGTACGTCAGGGTACTAATGCGCATGACCGACGTCATATCCTCAGTCTTTTTTGCCGCATGGTCCGATGCAGAAGCAGTTTTGCGAGTGCAGGTTGGCGTTCTGAAATATTTCCGAAGTCGGAGTTTCAGACCGAATCAGAGTTGGCTAAGTACCCGTTGGGAACATTTTGGTTTTTTCTTGCCTCAGTATTTAACCGGATGTCAGAAAAAGTGAATAACTGTATTTCTTGTGGGAAACAGATACCTCATAGGGATTACCATACCTTGTGTATACCTTGTTTAGGGCCTGAGCACGACGTTGTTGGATGCCGCTCTTGTGCTAGGTTTAACAAACGCACTATTAAGAGACGGTTAGACTGTGCCAGGTTAGTGTTTGGGAAGCGTTGCAATTATAAAATGCCGTCGGATACTCCGACGCCCGCTTCGTCCAAAAAGCGCAAGGACAAAACAGCGAAGCCTAGGGTGGATGAACCGGCAGTCCCAGACGTCGGTTCTTTAGAAGGCTCAGTGGAGCCGGAGGTTTTGCCAGGAGTTTCTTTGGAGTCTCAGGCAGAGACTTTACTGTTACAGGATGTGCCTTCTCAGGAAGTAGGCCAGGCTGAGGGGGCTTCTCAGGTAACTGTTCTTCCCTCTCTTCTCAAGGTAGTTAGAGCTTCTCCTTCTGTTTCCAAAACTTCTTTGAGAGGTAGGCCAAGTTCAGCTTCAGTGGGGGCTGCTCCTAGCACTTCAGGTTCTGTGCCTAAGAAACATATGCTTAAAATGGCAGAAGATTTAATTGCTATGATTAGAGGCTCTATGCCCCCTCCTGATAAGAGGCCTAGGGTGGAACCTGAGTTTGAGTGTTTGGAACAGTATTCAGAGGCTTCAGAGTCTTCTGCGGAAGACTTGCAGGAATTTCCACCTTATTCTGATTCTGATGTGGATGATTCCACACCTACAGCTTCTCCTCCTGAGGATTTCTCATTTTCAGAGACTCTGCATTCCATGAGAGAACACTTTAAATGGGAAGGCCAAGATTATTCTGATTCCAGGAAAAGGCTTAGGGAATTCTTATTTTTACCCCAACATAGGCCCTTAGCTATACCTCCTGTGTTGTATGTGGTGGAAGATGTTTTTGCAGAGGCTTCCCTGAACCCTGACTCTTTGCCTCCTGCTCCTGTTAAACCTGATAGATACTATAGGGTGCCCGAAGCTCATAAGTATTTGTTTAAGAGTCCTAGGGCGGACCCAGAAACTGTTTCTCAGGGGCCTAAAGGTGTTAAGGCCTCTGTGGTTAAAAATCCTGTTCCCACTGATAAAGAGGCAAGGGCTTTGGATAGGTGGGGAAAGAAAGTGTATACTTCTTCCACTCTAGCCATGAGAGCGTTGAATTGTCAGTTTCACATGTTAAAATATCAAAATTATCTCCTTTCACAATTGAATTCTAAGGTGGATGCTTTGGCGGAAGGTATTGAGTGTAAAGAGTTGTTGGATTTAGTTCATGTGTCTGAACAAGTGGGTAAGCATTCTTTGCAATGTGGTTTTGATGCTGTACAGGCCTCCTCGAGGGTGGCTGCCACTAGTTCTGTTCTTCGCAGGCATGCCTGGTTGAGGGATCAGAATTTAGCTGAGCATGTTAAGACAAGGATTTTGGATGCTCCTTTACAGTCTGATGTGTTGTTTGGTTCGCCTGTGGAAGCAGTTTTAAAGAAAATGGAGGACAAAGCTAAGTCTATGCAAACTGTTAAAGATTTTTTGCAGGTGCAGCCACCGAAGTTTAGTAGAAATTGGCCTGCTAAGGGGTGGACATATCCTGCTTATGATTCCCAGTCTAGGGGTAGTTCTAGACGTGGTAGGGGCAGAGCTCAAGGTTCTTTTAGGCCTAGAACAGGGAGTTCACCTGCTCAGACTTCTGGTGAGGGCAGGGGTCAGTCCTTTCGTAAACAGACCCAATGACCTGCCTTTTCAGCTGCCGGTAGATTCTCGTCTGGCAGCTCCTTTGGGAGGAAGACTGTCTCTTTTCAAAGACAATTGGGATTTAATTACTCAAGACAGATGGGTGTTGGATATCATTCACCACGGTTACAGGTTTTATTTCCATACATTGCCCCCTTTCAAAGGCATGCCAGACGTTCCTCCTCCACAAAGAAAAGAGGCTCACAAGCAAATTTCTCAGTTACTCCAGATGGGGGCCATTCAGCCAGTCCCTGTATCAGAAAGGGGCCTAGGATTTTATTCTCGCCTGTTCCTAGTACCAAAGAAGGGGAACACGTGGAGACCAATTTTGGATTTATCTCTCCTCAACACTTATCTGGACATTCCCAAGTTCAAGATGTTGACGTTACAACAGCTTTTACCTCTGCTGGGCAAAGATCACTGGATGGTAACTTTAGATCTCAAGGAAGCTTACCTTCATGTGCCTATAAGGCTAAGTTGCAGGAAGTATCTGCGGTTTCGAGCTGGAAATTCTCATTATCAGTTCTCTGCATTGCCCTTTGGCTTATCTACTGCCCAGAGTATTCACAAAGGTTCTGGCTCCAGTGATAGCTTACTTCAGGCTACAAGGAATTCAAATCTATCCTTACTTGGACGACTGCCTGATTCTGGCTCAAGACAAGGAAGACCTTCTACAGCATCTGGAATATGTTATAGCAGTGCTAAGATGCCTAGGGTATTCTGTGAACGAAATAAAGTCCAGTCTAGTACCCTCTCAAGACATGTGCTTTCTGGGTGTAAGACTGAATACAGCAGCCCAGATGGCCTTTTTAACCCCGGACAAACAAAAGAGTCTATCACTTTACTTCCATCAACTATCTCATCAGTCCGTGCTGACTGCAAGGACAGTCCTTCAAGCATTAGGGTTCATGGCATCTTGTATTCTGGTGCTTCCCAATGCCAAACTGCATATGAGGAAGCTACAATGGTATCTCAAAATGTATGGACACAGCACTGCCAGGATTTGGACACTGTCATTCAAATAATACCTTGCCTTCAGAAAGAATTTTTGTGGTGGGCTCAGGAATGTCACCTAAACAAGGGACTCTCTGTGACCCGGCTAGAGGCGAGTCAGATTTTAACGACAGATGCCTCGGACATTGCTTGGGAGCTCATCTAAATGGAAAGTGGATACAAGACAAGTGGCCTGCCAGACTACAGCATCTACATATCAACATGAAGGAGATGTTAGCAGTCCAGTTTGCATTAATGGCTTTCAAGGAGTTACTTCTTCCAGGGCAGGTGTTGATTCTAACAGACAACACAACTGTCATGTGGTACATCAACAAACAAGGGGGAACACATTCTTACCCATTGTGCAGGCAAGCAATGATTTTATGGGAGACTGCGCTCAGCTTGCAACTAACTCTTCAGGCAAGGTTTCTGCCAGGAGCACAGAACTCCTTAGCAGATGTGTTAAGCAGACAAATCATGGATCCCCACGAGTGGAAACTGGATCTTCATGTATTTCAAAGGTTGACAGTGTCCTGGGGAACTCCAGACATAGATCTGTTCGCTTCTCCACTAAACCACCAGCTGCCAAAGTTTTGCACAAAGAGGTTACATCACACAGCTTGGAAAGTGGATGCTCTGTCTTTCAGTTGGAAAAATCTTCATGTGTATGCGTTTCCACCTCTGCCTCTTCTTCCAAAGGTGCTTCTGTCAGACAAGACAAGCCAAGGATGATTTTAATAGCTCCAGATTGGCCTCGGCAGCACTGGTACCCATTACTGAGGAGTCTAGTAAAGAAGCCTCCATGGCCTTTACCCTTGATTCCGCACCTGTTGTCTCAGAGAGAAGGCCACCTGCTCAATGTCAAGCTTCGCTCTCTTCATCTAACAGCATGGCATATTCTGTTTTGAAAGACAGCCGGTCTCAACTTCCTCAACAAGTTTTAAATGTGATTATGGAAGCTAGAAGACCTAGTACAAGGAAAGTGTACGCAGAAAAATGGAAGAGATTTTTTATTTTGGAGTGCAGCAAAGAATTTGGAGATTTCTGAGCCTAATTTGAGTGTGGCTCTTCAATATCTTACTGAGTTATTGGACAAAGGTTTGTCCTTCTCTTCCATTAAGATTCATGCTGCAGCAATTTCAGCTCACTATGATTGTGACCCACCATTGTTTTCGCATCCTTTGTTCAAGCAGTTTCTTAGAGGGGCAAAGAATATAAGACCCCCACGTAGAGCTCCTACTCCTGCTTGGGATCTCAATTTTGTGTTGGAAAAACTTACTCTACAACCTTTTGAGCCTCGGCTACTGCTGAATTGAAATACTTGTCATGGAAGACTGCTTTTCTGTTGGCTATTACTTCTGCAAGAAGGGTGTCTGAGTTGCAGGCCCTTATGGCAGTAGAGCCCTTTTGATTTTCCATAAGGATAGGGTATCATTACGTACTAATCCTTCCTTTATGCCTAAGGTGGTTTCTAGTGTGGCTTTAAACCAAACTATTCATTTGCCTACTTTTTATGCAGACCCCCAAAATAAAGGGGAAAAGATTTTGCACACTTTAGATGTACACAGGCAATTGCGTTATTATTTAAGCAGGACTAAGGATTTTAGGCAGTCTCAGCAGTTGTTTGTTTCTTTTGCTTTGAGTTCACAGGGCAAGCCTGTGTCAAAACAGACTATTTCTAGGTGGATTGGGTTTTGCATTGCATTTTGTTATTCCCATCATGGCAAGGAGATTCCAGCTGGGATTAGGCCTCATTCCACTAGGGCTACTGCCACTTCAACAGCATTTCTAAGGGGTGGCAACAAAGGATATTTTGGAGGCAGCTACTTGGAGTTCAGTGCATACTTTCTCTAAGCATTATCACCTTCCTCTCTACTCTAAGTCTAGGGCTGGTTTTGCCACAGCTATTTTGCAAGGCATGTTGTCAGCTCCTGCTTCTTTATGATTTGCCAGCCTCCCTTACCTCTGCTTTGGGATTCTACCCAATAGTAAGGACTGCAGCAATGTGGAGCGAAGAACATAGTACAGTTTTGTACCTACCATAAATGTAGATGTTCGAGGATCCACATTGCTGCAGTCCAATTTACCCTCCCTCCTTCCCCTCTGTGTTTAGGGGTGGTTGTGTAGGTGAGATTATCTGCTGATATTTTTGTATATATTTTTGTATATAATGTACATATTTTTGGTGCAGGTATTTTGGGCCTTGTCTTTTTAGGGTCTTCTGACATCTGGGGCAAGAAAAGACTGAGGATATGACGTCGGTCATGCGCATTAGTACCCTGACGTACTGACGTCGGTCTAATGCGCCCTGACCGACGTCAGCCATATACTCTGGTATTCGGGCCGACTGGACAGCGGACTACCCAATAGTAAGGACTGCAGCAATGTGGATCCTCGAACATCTACATTTATGGTAGGTACAAAACTGCACTTTTTCACTCGGTGCTTCCTTCACTTGTTTGAAAGTCTAGATGGATGATAGATAGGAGCAAGTAAGAGCTCAAATGTGTACTGCTGCAGAAGTTTCTGCCTTAAAAATGTGTTGATCTTACTATGCAGATAGGATCCCCTTCTGAGAAATGACTCGTGGCAAGTTGTTTTTGATCTCAACATTTTGTTCACCTCTTTGATACATGACTAGGGGTTATGTGCTTGGTAGAGTGCTTCTCAGTTGCTTTGTACTACTTACATGAGATGTAAACTGTATCATTAGAAAGTTTACCATGTCCTATGCTTAGAAAACCACTAACTTTTAAGTACTTCTGCACTGTTCATATTTTTACCTAGACATCCCACAGCAGGTTATACTAGAACAGACCACAGAATGGAAATCTGTAGAAGGTGCCAGTACTTCAACCCATCTTACCTGATGGAAGTGTGAGAAATGTTACCGTGTCTTAGCACTCTCAGATTGACAACGATGGAAAGGAAACCACCTCAACAAGCAGATGGAAGGTTATTTCCATGGTTCCAAATGGGTGCCAGAGAACTCTAACATAAGAGAGAAAGAGGACACCACAGCCAGTAACTCATTATTTGATGTTGTCAGTCTTCATTCATTCTTGACAAATGGGACTCTTTTCCACTCCTCAGAATGGGCTCAGCTGTTGTACAGCTCGCACCAGCCAAAAAAACTTTCGAGCTAAAACTCTACCCAGAATGCCCCTCTCTCTATTACCTCAGATCTCGTTGCCACTAATAAGACATGTCAGCAGATATTATCCAGCTAAATTTAAAAATCTTTTAATCTTCTTTAACAAGTTCCTGTTAACGTTAAGTAATTAGTTTACTTTCCTTCTCATTTGCCTTTCTTGACTGGTTCTGCTTCTCTGCCCTACATAACTTCATGGTATTCTCATTACCATTGTTGGTAACTTTTCCCTCACCGTCTACCTTTTAAGGTAACCCTCTTTTTATATTGCCATCATTGCTATTCCTCATTTTCTCTACCATTCTTGGTAGAATTCCATCTATCCTGTGTGTGTGTGTATGTGTGTCTGTGAGTGTCTCTGTCAGCCTTTTCATTGGCGACTTTCTGTTCCTCACAACATGGCGGAAAAAGAAAAGGACACTTAAGGCTTTAAACAGTGCCAAGACTGTGGTCGAAACATGCCTAATTCAGACGGCCATCTTTTATGTGTATACTGTTTGGGTGCACCCCATTTAGACATTGTTCTATCCGCAAGGCCTTCAGTTCCAGAGCCTTAGAAGAAAGACGACACAAGTTGATATTAAAAGGACTGTTAAAATAATCTTTTGAAGAAGCCCAGTCTAAGCCAGATCCTACTTCATCTAAATCTGAGCGGGCTAAAAAGAGAAGTCATTATTTGATGTTGTCAGTCTTCATTCATTCTTGACAAATGGGACTCTTTTCCACTCCTCAGAATGGGCTCAGCTGTTGTACAGCTTGCACCAGCCAAAAAAACGTTCGAGCTAAGACTCTACCCAGAATGCCCCTCTCTCTATTACCTCAGATCTTGTTGCCACTAATAACAAGACGTGTCAGCAGATATTCTCCAGCTAAATTTAAAAATCTTTTAATCTTCTTTAACAAGTTCCTGTTAACGTTAAGTAATTAGTTTACTTTCCTTCTCATTTGCCTTTCTTGACTGGTTCTGCTTCTCTACCCTACATAACTTCATGGTATTCTCATTACCATTGTTGGTAACTTTTCCCTCACCGTCTACCTTTTAAGGTAACCCTCTTTTTATATTGCCATCATTGCTATTCCTCATTTTCTCTACCATTCTTGGTAGAATTCCATCTATCCTGTGTGTGTGTGTGTGTGTCTGTGAGTGTCTCTGTCAGCCTTTTCATTGGCGACTTTCTGTTCCTCACAACATGGCGGAAAAAGAAAAGGACACTTAAGGCTTTAAACAGTGCCAAGACTGTGGTCGAAACATGCCTAATTCAGACGGCCATCTTTTATGTGTATACTGTTTGGGTGCACCCCATTTAGACATTATTCTGTCCGCAAGGCCTTCAGTTCCAGAGCCTTAGAAGAAAGACGACACAAGTTGATATTATAAAGACTGTTAAAATAATCTTTTGAAGAAGCCCAGTCTAAGCCAAATCCTACTTCATCTAAATCTGAGCGGGCTAAAAAGAGAAGTCATTCAGTGCCAAGCTCTCCTACAGCACCAGAGACTAAGACACAAATCTTAGGTTCTGTCGACCTCCTTGGAACTGAAGAGTAAGGTTCCAAAATTGACAGAACGAGAATCTTCGGCACCGGCAACCTTAATTTCCCAGTCAGTACCAATTTCACCATTTGCTTCACAGCAGACTCTACCTTCCCATTCGGTGCCAAAATCAGAGTTGTTTTTCATTCCCAGGAGAAGGTATTCTCTTTCCATAGACCCCTTTGTGAGTCATCTTCCCAGTCCATTTTTGATAAGGCCAGAATCCTCTTTGGGGATGTCTTTCCGAGGTAGAGGTCATGAGACTGCTGGATCAGCTTTTGGTGACCAGAGGTCTTCCTGCCTCTTCTCAGACCTCTCTCCTTCTGGAGTTTTGGGTCTTTTCTCCCAGGACTTCCCTGGATTTTCCTCCTCTGACCTCCTTAGGAGGCTTAGAGCCCTCCACTTGGATTTCCCTGGTTCTAGCTGTTCTGGTGCCGATGGGCACTCCTCCTTCAGCTCCAGGAGGTGCTCTGATATCTTCGGTTCCCCCGGAACTGGTAGATTCTCGGGGCCATAGCTTGACTGTCGATTCTGAGGGCTGTGGATAAGTTCCTGCCTTTTTCCCGGAGTCGTCCTTGGCTGTCGGAGCACTGAGAGTTACATGGTCTTCCCCGGCTCCTGCTTTGGTTAGTGGTCCTTCTGGACAGGGTTTGACCTCTTGCTGAGGTTGTCTTTCTCGATTCTGGGCTCCTCTATCCCTCTTCGGGAGGAACTGCCTTCCAGATCATGTAGAAGGCATTAGCCTCTGCGAGTTGTCACGTGGCCCCTCCTGTATCAGAGTGTGATATGTCTGTACCTTCTGGTCCAGAGCTGCCACCATCTCTCACGTCAGGACAGTGAGCACCGAAGATGCAAGTTACCTCTGCACAGGGCCCCTCTTCTTCAGAGTCTTCCTCAGAGATTCCAGCTGAGGAACCACCCTGAAAGAAGATGTGCAAGAGGAAGCAGTTAAATCCCCCAGAAGAGTCTGTCACCGAAGACACGGACTTTGATGAGGGGGAGGGTTCTCTCCCCATTCACCCCCTGAAGATGTTTCCTTTGGAGACATCCTGGAGATCCTAAAACAAAGGGGTGATTGGAGGCCCAAAGACCTGTCCTCTGAGGAATCTGTGCACTTCCAAGCCTTCGGTGCCCTCCCATCTACTTCCTGGGTAACTCCGCCTGCTGATGACCTCATTCAGTTGTGCAGTGGGCGTGGAACGCCCCCGATTCCATACTGCCAGTTCCCCGGAGACCAGACAAAGTACCATCAGCACCTAAAGATAACCAATATTGGGCAAAAGGCTTAGCAGTAGATGCTATGGTGTTGTGCCAGTGAGAGTCCCACTGTCCATCCACATAACTGAGAGTCTAGAACAGTGGACAGATATGGAAAACGAGTCTGTGCTTTGGGCTTCGCCCTGAGGTCCTTGAATTTCATGGCACACTTTACTAAACGCCAGAGGGATCTGATCAAGGAGTTGTTGGATACCCTCACTGGAGCTGTGTCTGATGAGGTGCAGGATAAGGTTGCCTCTCAGCTGGCCACCCTGGAGTCTGTATCGAACTCGTCAATGAGGCTCATCACTCATGCAGCCGAGGGGATGACCAGAGCAGTGGGTTCAGACTTTGCCATAAGGTGTTACACCATTTGTGTGCATTCGCGGAGCCTTTCAAGTCTTCCTTCATCAGTGCTCCCTTTGACTGATATTCATTGTTTGGCCCCAAAGTCAGAGACATGCTAGCCAAGTGTGAAAAAGATGGAAAGCCCCTTTCTGCTCTGGACATTCATTTTTCTACTCATCAGCGATCCTATTCTAGAAATCAGAGGAGTGGGAAGATGTAGTTCAAGAAGTCCCAAGGGCCTTTTCAGGACACACGTGGCAGTAGCTCCCCTCGGGGCAGAGTGGGGGGGGGGTGCTCTAATGGAAGATGCCCACCCCATAGCAGAGGTGGCCTGCAAAATCTGGGCTCTTGAGACTCCTTTTCTGGAAGAACCTACCAGCGCTCCTAAAGGAGAGGCTGGATTGCTTACCTCTGGAAGCAGTCAGGGGAAGACCTTCACTGCACCAGACTGCCTGGCAACTAATAACTTTTGATATGTGGGTGCAGAGAATCATTGCCATAGATTACCATATCTCCATTATTCTTTTCCCAAGATCACAAAGAAGACTCTCCAATATTCCACCCAATCAGAGGGATCAAGCAACCTTTGAGATTCAAAAGCTGCTAGGAGTCGTCATCCAAGAAGTCCCACCAGACCAGCTAGGATCCGGATTTTACTCCGGATTCTTTTTAGTGCCGAAAAAGACAGGAGACTGGAGACCAATACTGGATCTCGGCCTTCTAAACAAATTCATTCAGCAAACAAAATTCCGGATGGTCACGGTACAGTCTACACTTCCCTTCCTAGACGAAAATGATTGGATGTGCTTTATTAGACTTTCAGGATGCATATTACCACCTAAAAGTGGACAAATGCTCAAGAAGGTTTTTCCACTTTTGACTAGGATCCAGTCATTTCCAATTCAGAGTGCTGTCCTTTGGTCTTACACAACCCCCAGGGTGTTCACCAAATGCATGGCAGCAGTCATAGCTCACCTGAGACTACACGGACTCAGAGTGTTTCCTTATTTAGAAGACTAGCACCTCACCCCCAGGCATCTACTGCTTCAAGCCACACATTTTATCCTGCATCTTTTCAACTCTTTGGGCGTAACAGTCAACAAAGAAAAATCCCAGCTGACTCCCAACACAAGACCTAGAGTTTATAGGAGTTAATTTCAATGTAATATCTTGTGTAGCTTCTCTCCCTCTTAATGGACTGCAACAAATAAGGTCACAAGTACAATTCATCCTGTCCAAAGGCAAGGTTCCTGCTCTTCTTGTCCTCCCAAGTTTTGGGCTCTGTGGCAGCGACCATAACCTTAGTACCTTTGGCAAGATTTCACATGAAGCTACTTTGCCTCTGCAAGCCTTGAACCCAGGATCCTGCACACAATAGCCAGAGTGATTTACCACTAAACCATGTCAGACATACTTCAGTGGCTGTTAGCTGCACAATGGTCCATACTAACACATCCTATGTCTTATTTCATTCTAATAAGTCGCTACAGGAAGGATCTATCCTGGTGGATAAAGTCATATGAAACCCTTCTGGGCCACCCCTTCACTCCCTCTCAGCCTAAGGCCGTAGTGACTATGGACACCACCTGGTTTGGGTGAGGGGGGCATTATCTGGGAAGAACAGTCCAAGGCACTTGGTCTCCACAAGAGATCAATTTGAACATCAATGTCCTGGAATTGAGGACAGTGCTCTTAGAGTTGCAGGCTTTTCAATCTGCCCTCCCTTCGAAGACTGTAACGATTTAGTCAGACATGTCACTGTTGGTACCTCAGCAAACGAGATGGATCTTACCTCCTGTGTCAGGAAGCTCTCAGAGTGTGGCCATGGGCGATGTCCTCCAACCATGTTTCATTTGCAAAGCATATCCTGAGGAGCTGCATTGTGATACCAGACAAACTGAGCAGATGCATTCTCCTGCCTCACGAGTGGTCTCTCAATCCCAAGGTAGCAGTGGAAATCTTTCATCGATGGGGCAAGCCTTGCTGCGACTTCTTTGCCTCCCCAGTGAACAACAAATGCAACACCTATTTTGCCCTATTTCCCCCTCAGGGGAAGACCTCGAGATGCTCTCCTTCTCGATTGGCCCTCTGGACTGCTCTATGCCTTCCCCCTCTCCCCTCATTTCTCTGTTCTTGAAGAAAGCTCAAAGGTTGAGAAGCAAAGTGATCCTCATTGCACCCTTTTAGCCCTGACAAGTCTGGTTCCCCTTTCTTTGGACTCACTTGATTCACCGTCCATGGATTCCTGTCTCACCCACAGGGACCAGTGCATCCCAATCTTTGCAGTATCAAGCTGACAGCATGGTTTCTTCAATTCCATTAATTACCAGGCATAGTAATGTAGCTTCCTCAGTGCAAACAATTCTTCTGGCTTCTCGCAAACCCTCCACCAGGAAACTAGAGTGTTCCATCTGTGTTTTCAATCTGCATTCATTTTGGACATCCTGCCCTCCTTCCCTTTCTTCCAGATTTTCTGAAGGATTGGACACTGGTTCTGGGAATCATTTGGAGAGAGGGGCATTGTGGGTAGTGTTAGCTCAAGAGGTTTTTGGTTGGTGCGAGTTGTATAACAGCCAAGCCAGTTCCGAGGATCAGGACAGAGTCCCATTCATCATGAATGAATGAAGATTGATAACACAGATGGAACGTTATGGTAAAAACATAACTTTTTTCTTGTAAACTGATTACTTTGTTGGCAGCCTATGAGAAGTGGTCTTGCTCTGTAATAATGGACTAGTCTCCCAAATGTCTTGCAAGAATAACAGTAAGCGATAATAGAGAAACACCATCCTAGCACCTGTTTTTGGAACAAGGACCTAGAGGATAGCCACTACTCCTGCATTTGACCACATGACTGGTCAGCAGTCTTGTGAAGAACAAACCTCGCCCCACCCCCGTGCTTGTCCCTGAAGCTGAAGTTGGGGTACACTCTCTTTGTTGACTTTTTATTGTAATTCCGGAACCCATAACTGCAAGTCTCAGAATTGGGGGGAAGGGAATCAAAACTAAAGGAAAACAGTAAATGTCAGCAATTACATTTCTCCTTTAAAGTGTTTTTTAAGAGGAAAGTCCGACTGTATCACCCACACTTTTGCTGCTACTTCCCACTTTTGCAAAGTCAGTCTCACTGTTCCACGCTCACACTAAAAAGTTGCAGAATTTAAAACTTTTGCCCTCTTTGCTTTCTCCTTAGTTGAAGTTAACTTTCATATGTTTTGAAATGACCCTGGCAGGCTGTTATGAGCTGCCCAGAGGTTTATTTGGCCCTGGAGCACTGGTTTGTTAGTCAGAGGAGGTTAGAAGGATTGGGAAGAGAGATTAGACAAGCAATTCACAAAGAAACAATGGGAGGATATATGTATGTCTCCCAAGTTTGCAACAAAATCTAGAAGATTTAAGATTTTTGCCTGGAAATGTTTACATAGATATTTTTATACCCCAAGTAGACTCCAGAGAAGTTTTCCTGAGGCAGACAGCAAATGTTGGAGGTGTGAAGGGGAAGAAACAGGTAATTGGGGACATATTTTCTGGAAGTGCGGTGAGTTGGCAGACTTTAAGGATTCCCCGCAGGATGCACTGTCAGAGATGCTTGGTGAACAGATTGGTCTGATGAGGGAAATTATTTTTCTGAGTTATGATCAGAGTCAGAATTGCCTAGACATGGTAAGGCCTTGTCTAATAATGGTGCCTGCCAAAAAAGTAATTACTAGAAAATGGAAAGCAAAATCTAAACCAACTGTATTGAAAGTAAGGAATATAGTGAGAGAGAGAAAACAACTGGAATTGATATCTTTAGAAAACGGTAGGAGCAAACTGCATAGGAAAAGTGGGAATTGTGGGAACAGTACTTAGAAGGGAGGAATGAGGTTTAAAAGGTGGTAGGGCTTAAATGAGCTGTGTAATGTTTGAGAAAGATTAGGTAGATTGTAAGTGATGTAAAATGCTTGCGACTAGGAGTTTGCTAGTGTGGTTTGTTTTCATTTATATAAGTGTATGATTGCCTATCTAGTTAGTGATGGTTTAATAAAGATGTTTCTTGTTTGAAAAAAGTCAGGAATTGAATAATGTATGTAATGTTGCTTAGGTTATATGATATATAACAATATGTGTGAAGTATAATGTTTGTTATGTTAATATAGTTTGATTATTTTTATATGAATGTAAAGCTCTAAATGTAAAGCTCACATGATTAAAATGGCGGTGGATCTGATCTCCCTTATCCGAGGTACTCAGGCTCCCACTCCTAAAAGGAAAAGGCACCCTTCTCCAGAATTTGTCAGGCCAAGAGTCTGAGGAATCTGATTATTCTGCTTTTGAAGAGGAACATCATCCCTTAACTGTTTATGAGGATTCAGATGCAGAGGAATCCACCCCCCCCCTGCCTCCACTCCAGAGGACCTCTCCTTCGGGGAAACCCTTCACTCCCTCAGAGAACATTTTCAATGGGAATCTTAGGACTACCCACAGTCAAAGAAACGACTTAGAGAGTTTCTGGACTTGCCCCAGCACAGACCCCTGGCCATCCCACCTGTTCTGGAAGTGGTGGATGATGTTTTCCATGAATCCAGCTTAGCCCCTGATGTCCTGCCTCCTGCTCTAGCTAACCCTGACAGGTACTACAGAGTACCGGATTCTCACAAATACCTGTACTGGAACCCTGCTGCAGACCCTGAGGTCATTACACAGGGACCCAAAGGAGCTAAGTCTAGATGTTCTTCGTGTTTCACTGTTGCTGTCATTACATTTGGGTTATCTGCCTGCAGGTAGCCCTCAGCCGGACTGAACATCAAAGTCTTGGATTCCTGCATTGGTAGGGTTACCATATTTGGTTGTATTTAAAAGAGGACGAAAAAAATATGTGCATATTATTTCGTCCTGTTAGGGCTGAAGAGCAAAAAAAAAAGGTCTTTAGTTTTGTAGTAGTCCATGTTTGGGAATTTTTGATTGGCCCATATGCCGGTATATGAGCCAATCAAAACCTCGCATAGCGGACCCTCTTCTGTTTAATGCGGAACATCAAGCAGTCCCGCATTGAACAGAGCTCCACTTTTTGATTGGCTCGTATACTGGTATATGAGCCAATCAAAAAGCGGAGCTCTGTTCAGTGCGGAACATCAAGCTGTACCGCATTGAACAGAGCTCCGCTTTTTGATTGGCTCGTATACCGGTATACGAGCCAATCAAAAACGCGCACAGCAGACCCCCTTCTGTTCAATGTGGAACATCAAGCAGTTCCGCATTGAAAAGAGCTCCGTTTTTTGATTGGCTCGTATACCAGTATATGAGCCAATCAAAAAAAAAAAAAAAACAAAGTGGAGGAAAGACTCCAAAATAGGGATGTCTGGTTTTTGAAAATTCTGCGATTTGTCCGGGTTTTAAAACCTGGACAAATCACAGAATTTTCTAAAACCGCCCAGACAGGAGCCCAAAAAAAGAGGACGTGTCCAGGGAAACCCAGACGTATGGTAACCTTATGCGTCAGATGCTGTCTCTTCTTCCATAACGTCAGGTCGTCAGGGGTATAAAACATGTAGCCAATGCCATTACATCAGTCTTTCTTGCCGCGCGGTGCCTGAAGCAGAAGCAGTTCGCAAGTGGCGGTCGACCGACTCCTGAAATTTTTTTTTTCGAGTTTCAGAACCGAAGTCCTCAGAAAAGCTAAGTACCCCGTTGGGGTACTTTTTCTTGCTCTTAACCGATGTCATTAAAAGTTAACAGTTGTCTTAACTGTGGAAAGCAAATACCTCATAAAGATTTTCATTCGAACTGCATTCCTTGCTTAGGCCCAGACCACGATGTCCCACACTGTTGGTTTTGTGCCTTATTCAACCCCCGAACTATTCGTTGTCTGTCTATTTTTGCAGCAAATTATTTTGGTACTTGGTATAACTATCCAGAAATGGCTTCGGTAAGCCATCCGACTACCGACATTCCAAAAAAAGTAAGGATAAAGACAGAGACAGACTGCATAGGTCCAAAACTGCCGGCGATGCTTCCGTTAAGCTAGTCGCCAGTTCGCCGGTACTCAGTGAGGCGCTTTTGCAGCCCCTGATACCCGTTACTTCAGATTCGCAGGCCTCTACTGAGACCCATTTGGCTATGGAACCTGTGGCTGTCTCTACCTTGGATGGGTCCGGAGCCGCTGTGCAGGCACCGGCTTCTGAGGGTGTATTCAGGCCTACAGATTTGCATTTTAAACAGATGCCATCTTCCTCTTCCAGGCCTAAAACTCGACCCACGCCTAGAAAACCGACGTCCAAACCGCATGGTCAGGCCCATATGCCTAAAAATCAAATGCTTAGAATGGCTGAAGACCTTATTACTTTAATTAGGGAAAGCCAGCCTTCCCCCTCTAAGAGACCTAGAACGAATTTTACTTCTGATTCTTCTGATCATGATTCTGATATTTGTTTCTTCTGATTACCAGGATTTGCCCTTATCTACCTATGAGGATTCTGATGCAGAGGATTCCATTCCTTCTGCTTCCCCCCCAGAAGATTTTTCTTTTGGTGAAACCTTGCACACTCTTAGGGAGCATTTCCGCTCAGAAAGCCAGGATTACTCTGACTCCGAAAAGAGGCATAGAATTCTTACTCCTCCTTCAACACAGACATTTAGCTATCCCTCCTATTCTGGACATTGTAGATGATGCCTTCTTTGAATCAAGCCTATCCCCAGACACTACCTCCAGCTCCCAGAAAACCTGACTGGTATTACAGAGTACCTGACTCTCATAAGTTCCTCTTCAGGAATCCTACGGCTGATCCAGAGACCATTTCCCAAGAGCCAAAGGACATTAAGGCTACTGCTGCTAAAAATCCTACCCCTTCTGATAGAGATGCTAGAGCCCTGGACAGATGGGGTAAGAAGGTATACACTTCTACTACTTTGGCCATTAGGGCTTTAAATTGCCAGTTTCATATGTTAAAGTACCAGCAGCATATTATGGGATTACTTAAACAGAAAATGATGTTGATACCTGACTGTGCTGAACTCACAGAATTACAGGATTTAATGCATTCTGCTGAACAAGTTGTAAACATACTTTGCAATGCAGTTTTGACTCTTTGGAAGCATCTTGCAGGGCTGCTGTCACTGGGTCTGCACTTAGAAGGCATGTTTGGCTTAAGGAGCAAAACTTGCCAGATCATGTCAAAGCTAAATTACTGGATGCTCCCTTAAACCAAGACCACCTGTTCTGCAACAAAGTAGAGGAAGTCCTCAAAAAGATGGAGGAAAAAGCTAAATCTATGCAAACTGTTAAAGATTTCCTGCAAATACAGCCTCCCAGATTTAGTAGGCATTGGTCTTCAAAGAATTGGTCCTTTCTAGTCTCTTCCAGGCCTTCTCAGTCCAAACCCAGGAACAGCAGACCACTTATGTTACAGTATCAGACTACGCACAGGCCTAAGCAGTGGGGGGCTACCACTTCCAAAGCAGGAAGTAGTAAGACACCCCCCCCCTACGGAAAAATGTCACAATGCCTTAACCTTAACCCTTCCAAGCCCTACTCAACTGCCTGCTCCCTTAAGAGGAAAGCTCGCCTTGCATGCAAAAAAACTGGGAGCTCATTACCCTGGACAAATGGGTTTTAAATATAGTTTTCCAAGGATACAGATTCCACTTCCACACCCTACCAACCCCAAACGGTTGGCCAGACCTACCCCGAAATCAGTGAGCAGAAGCTCTAAGTATCAGGGCTAATCAACCTGTCCCAGCAGAAGAAAGGGGACAAGGTTTTTATTCAAGACTTTCCCTGGTACCCAGAAAAGACATCTCCTGGCGTCCTATCCTGGACCTCTCTATTCTAAACACCTTTTTGGTAATCCCAAAATTCAAAATGCTAACACTTCAACAGCTGCTTCCTATGCTAGGCAAAGATGCCTGGTTGGCAACCTTAGACTTAAAGGCAGCTTACCTGCACATTGCAATAAGGGAATCTTGCAGGAAGTAACCTGTGCTTCAGGGCAGTCTCCATGCCATCCAACACTAGATTTAAAAGAAGCATACCTGCACATCCCAATCAGGGAATTTTGCAGAAGATACCTACGCTTCAAAGCAGGCTACACGCACTGTCAGTTCTCTGCACTTCCCTTTGGCTTATCTACTGCGCCCAGGGTATTCACAAAGTGTCTAGCTTCAGCCATTGCATTTTGCAGGCAGAGAAATATTCAAATATACCCATACCTGGATGATTGTCTGATTCAGGCAGAAAGCCAGGACTTGCTATTAAAACATCTGGCATTTGTAAAGAAACTTCTAACCTCACTGGGTATACCATAAACGAAAAGACATCTCACCTTGTACCCTGCCAAGAGATTGTATTCCTGGGAGCAAGCTTGAACACAACTTCCAAGATGGCTTATCTCACGCCAGAGAAACAAGGGTATTTGACAACCTACTTCACACTACTGGCCACAAAGACCCAGCTATGTGCAAGAACATTTTTGCAAGCCCTGGGGTTCATGGCTTCTTGCATTCTACTGATTCCATATGCAAGACTGCATATGAGGAAACTACAGTGGTATCTAAAAAGCCTATGGTGTCAACATTCTCAGGATGTGAAGTCAGTGATTCCTATCATTCCTTGTATAAAGACAAGAGTTCCTTTGGTGGGCAGAGGCCTGCTACCACAACAGGGGGCTCCCTTTCACTCTACCCCTTGCCGCCCAAACCGTAACAACAGACGCATCAGACTATGCACAGGGGGCTCACTTGGCAGGGCAGTTGGAACCCAAGTCCGATGCACCTGCATATCAGCCAAAAAGAAATGTTAGCTGTACAGAATTCCCTGACAGCCTTGAAAGACAACATCCTTCCAGGACAATTATTGATAAAACAGACAACACCACAGTTATGTGGTACATAAGCAGGGAGGAACCCACTCATACCCTCTCTGCAGACTAGCCATGGCTCTGTGGAACACAGCCTTGAGCTACCAAGTGCACCTACAAGCTCAATTCCTGCCAGGCAAGCTAAATTCACTGGCAGATGACCTAAGCAGAAATCTCATGGACCCACACGAATGGAAACTGGAACCAGAATTATTCAACCTCTTGAGGAACAGATGGGGGACTCCAGAGCTAGACCTGTTTGCCTCCCCTCAGAAATACCAATTGGACAAATTATGCACAAGGAATTCCCACAGTCAAGCTTGGAAAGTGGATGCCCTGTTCTTTACCTGGGAAAGCCTCTCTGTTTATGCCTTTCCCCCTCTGCCTCTCCTCTCGAAGGGTCTGCTAAAGATCAAACAGGACAAGCCAAGGACAATACTGATTGCACTAGACTGGCCTCGCCAGCACTGGTACCCCCTCTTGTGCAGTATTGTACTGCTGAACCATGGCACCTACCTCAGACACCTTCCCTGCTGTCCCATCAGGCGGGCCAGATTCTGCACCCTCAGCTTCAAACCCTGAACCTTGCAGCCTGGCTAATTCCTTGAGCTCTCCAATAGCACCCCTCAGTAAGCAGGTGCTAGATATCATTCTGGAAGCAAGGAGGCCTAGTACTAGAAAATCTTATGCTGAAAAGTGGAAAAGATACTGTTCCTGGAACCAGACTCAGGGGATGGCCACAACAGTGCCCAGCTTACCTTATATTCTTCAGTACTTAACAGAAATGCTCCACAAGGGCCTATCCTTCTTGTCAATTAAAATTCATGCCTCTGCCATTTCAGCACATTATAGTACTGAACTTCTCCTCTTCTCTCACCCCCTGCTAAAGCAATTCCTCAGAGGGGCTAAAAATGTAAGACCCCCTCTCCAGGCGAGCCCCCTACTCCAGCCTGGGACCTTAACATTTGAACCAGCTGCAACTGCAGAGTTGAAATTCCTTTCTTGGAAAACAGCATTCCTTCTAGACATCACTTCAGCAAGAAGAGTGTCTGAATTACAGGCCCTCATGGCAGTGGAGCCCTTCATTATATTCCATGCAGACAGGGTTTCCCTTGGGACTAACCCTTCCTTTATGCCCAAGGTGGGGGTCTAGTGTGGCCGTAAATCAGTCCATTCATTTGCCTACATTTTTCCCTAATCCACAAAATAAAGGAGAATGAATACTGCACTCTTTGGACGTGCACAGACAACTTACATTTTATTTGGACAGGACTAAGCCTCTCAGAAAATCTGAACAGCTGCTAGTTGGCTTTGCTGCAGGGGCAGAGGGGAAGGCCATTTCAAAGCAAACCATTTCTAAATGGATAGCCCATTGCATTAATTTCTGCTGTAAGCACCACGGAAAACCTACTCCACAGGAGATAAGATCACATTCCACCAGGGCTGCATCTACCTGTACAGCCTTTCTCAGACGAGTCCCTACCAGGGACATCCTAGAACCTGCTACTTGGAGCTCTGTACATACCTTCACCAAGCATTACCACATGCCCATTTTTTCTAAATCCAGAGCTGGTTTTACCACTGCAGACTTGCAGGGCTTAATAGCTGGCCCTAATGCTCTTTAACTTCCTCCTCCCTTCCTTAGCTTTGTGAATCAACCCAAATGTAATGACTGCAGCAGTGAAACACGAAGAGCATAGTACAGTTGTGTACACTTACCATAAATATAGATGTTAGAGTGTATTCACTGTTGCAGTCCTGGTTACTCTCCCTCCAGCCCCCTGACTTCTCTTTGCTGTACCTTTCCTTCTTGTTTTAAGCTTTCTTGTGCATTTGCTTTTTGATGGAGGTGTAACATATCATGTAATTGCTTCCCATTGCGGGGGCACCTGACATCTGTGGCAAGAAAAACTGATGTAATGGTGTCTGCTGCATGTTTTATACCCCTGACGTCATGGAAGAAGAGACAGCATTCGATGCAGGAATCCAAGACTTTGATATTCAGGCTGGCTAAGGGCTACCTGCAGGCAGATAACCCAAATGTAATGACTGCCACAGTGAATACACTCGAACATCTACATTTATGGTAAGTGTACACAACTGTACTTTCTGCCAACAATCCTCTTCCTTCTAACAAAGACTCCAGACCTCTGGACAGATGGGGTAAGAAAGTATACACATCTGCAACCTTAGCTGTCAGAGCACTCAATTGTCAGTTCCCTATGTTAAAATATCAACAGCTCACTTTGGAACAATTAAAACAGAAGATTGCTACCTCTCCTGACAGTGCCAGCTCAAAAGAGCTGGCAGAATTACTACACTCTGCTTGTCAAGTTGCCAAGCACTCATTACAATGTGGATATGACACCCTAGAAGCCTCTAGCAGGGCAGCAGCGACAGGATCTGTTATTAGAAGACATGCATGGCTGAAGGAACAACCTCTCCCTGATCTTGTCAAGTCTAAACTTACTGATGCACCCCTAGATAAGGAACGCCTATTTGGGGAAAAAGCAGAAGAGGAGCTTAAAAAGATGGAAGACAAAGCAAAATCTATGCAAACAGTAAAAGATTTTTTTCAAGTTCAACCACCCAGATTCAGCAGGAACTTCCCTAAGCAATGGGCCTTCCATGCACCCAGCTGACAGGGCCAAGGTAAGCCCCACAGGGACAGGACATCCAGGCCTCTATCCCAGGGCCAGCAAAGAAGCAAACAGTGGACCACTAACGCCTCTAAGGCAGGGAGTTCTAAGCCAAGCTTCTATGGCAAGCACTCACAATGACTCTCCCTCCTTTCACTCATCTAAAAACAGGAAGAAGGCTCACCCTCTTCAGGGACAATTGGATCTCTATAACCAAGGACCAATGTGTATTAAAAATCATTTCTCAGGGATACAGATTCTACTTCAGCAAGCTCCCTATTCCAAGAAGGTACCCAGACCTCCCCCAAACCAGCGGACAGTGGCATTAAAACAGGTAAAAACACTAATATCCCAGGGGGCAGTAGAACCTGTCCCTCTGGATCAAACAGGAAAAGGTTTTTACTCCAAACTATTCCTTGTTCCCAGAAAAGAGGCCACTTGGCGCCCCATCCTGGATCTGTCCAAACTGAACACCTCCTTGGTGGTCCCCAGATTCAGAATGCTAATTGCAGCAGCTCCTGCCTATGCTCATACAAAATGCCTAGCTGGTGACACTAGATCTGAAAGATGCCTACCTCCACATCCCCATCAGGGAATCATCAAGAAAATTCCTGCGCTTCAGAGCAGGCAATCAGCACTTTCAGTTCTCTGTGTTGCCCTTTGACTTATCTACTGCTCCCAGAGTATTCACCAAATGCTTGGCCCCAGCTATAGCATTCTGCAGACAGAAAAATATACAGATTTACCCTTACCTGGATGACTGCCTCATTCAGGTGAACAACAAAGAAAAGTTTCTCCAGGACCTTCTTTTTTTCAAGAAACTCCTAACTTCCTTGGGGTTCACTATCAACGAGAAAAAAATCAAAGAAAACCCCCACAAGGAAAATTGTTTTCCTGAGAGCTGTGCTGGACACAGAAAATCTAATGGCCTTCCTATCCCCAGAAAAGCAGAGCTCCCTGCCTCTCTGCTTCACCCAACTGGCTTCCAGGAGTCACCTCACTGCGGGGAAGTTCTTACAAGCCCTGGGATACATGGCATCTTGCATCTTTCTCATCCCTCTCGCCAGGCTTCACATGAGAAAACTTCAGTGGTACTTAAAGAATCTTTGGTGTCAGCACTCAGTCCCTAAAGACCACTCTCCCACTGATCCCTTGCATGAGGGATGAATTTCTCTGGTGGGCAGAGACCTGTGCCATGAACAAGGATCTTCCCTTCATCCTCCACCCTTCTGGCCAGACCATCACCACCGACGTCTCAGACATAGCTTGGGGCGCTCACCTAGCAGGGAGGTGTACCCCAAGGCCTTTGGAATGCCCAGCAACTTCACTTGCACATCAACCAGAAAGAAATGATGGCAGTGGAAAATGCTCCGACTTCCTCCCAACCCCATCTCAGGCTATAGGTCCTACTTATAAAAACAGCACCACAATAATATGGTACATTAGCAAGCAGGGGGGCACCCAGTCTTACCCCCTATGTAGGTTAGCCACGAGTCTCTGGCTTACAGCCACTTCCACGGAGCTACACCTAATTGCCCAATACTTACCAGAAATCAACAACACACTGGCAGACCACCTAAGCTGAAATATACTGGACCCCCACGAATGGCAGCTCCACAGAGAAATATTTCTGCAAATCACCCAGGAGCGGTGATCCCAGAGGTGGACCTCTTTTGCCTCGCACCTCAACCACCAACTGCACAAGTTTTGTACCAGGGAGCATCACCTCCTAGCATGGAAGGTGGATGCCTTGGCCTTCCCCTGGAGCTTTTTGTTTGTGTACGCATGCCCTCCTCTGCCCCTTATTCCCAAGGTTCTGATCAAAGTAAGAGAGGAGAGACCAAAGGCCATCCGCATTGCTCCAGATTGGCCCAGAAAGCATTGGTACCCCTTACTGCGCAGTCTGACCTTACAGCCCCCGAGGCTACTTCCCCTAAGGTCAGACCTCTTGACCCAGGATGGGGGAAGGTGCTGCACCCAGACCTACAGACTCTCAAACTTTCAGCATGGTTTATACTCTAAAAACTAACAAGAAGTCCCAATTAAGCAAACAGGTCCTGGACATCATCACAGAGGCCCGAAGGCTCAGCACAAGAAAATCTTATGCAGGAAAATGGCAAAGATTCTGCTCCTGGAAACAGTCAAACGGGGGCAGTACTTCCCAACCTTCCATCCCTCTTATCCTGGATTACCTAGAAGAGTTGCTCAATAGTGGCCTCTCTCCTCTCTATCAAAATCCATGCCTCAGCCATTTCTGCCCATTATGATTCAGACCCACCCCTCTTCTCTCATCCTTTGATTAAGCAATTCCTCAGAGGGGCTTCTAATATCAGGCCTCCCAGAAGACCTCCTACTGTGCCCTGGGACCTGAATTATGTGTTAGAGAAACTAACCTTACCTCCTTTCGAACCTGCCACTTCAACAGAATTGAAATACCTCTCCTGGAAGACTGCCTTTCTACTAGCTATCACCTCAGCCAGAAGGGTCTCGGAACTTCAAGCTCTCATGGCTGTCGAGCCCCTCATAATTTTCCATGCAGAGTCTCCCTGAGGACTAGTCCCTCCTTTATGCCCAAGGTGGTATCTGATGTGACCCTTAACCAGGCCATACACCTTCACACCTTCTTTCCCAACCCTCAAAACAAGGGGGAAAGAATTCTACACTCACTAGACGTGCACAGAGAACTTGTATACTATCTGGACCGTACTAAGCCATTCAGAAAAACTGACCAGCTTCTTGTAAGCTTTGCTCCAGGAGCAGAGGGGAAGCCCATCTCCAAACAAACCATTTCCAAATGGATTTCACACTGTATCCATTTTTGCTACAGACTACATGGGAAACCCATCCCTAAGTCTATCTGTACCCACTCCACTAGGGCAACCTCCACTTCCACTGCCTTCCTCAGAGGAGTACCTACCAGGGACATCTTGGAAGCGGGCACCTGGACCTCTGTCCATACCTTTACAAAGCATTACCACCTACCTCCCTTTTCTAAGTCTAGGGCGGTTTGCCTCTGCAATTCTGCAGGGCCTCCTGACCCATACCTAGGACTCTACCTATCCTTCAACCCTTTACCTCAGCTTTGGGAATCCTCCCACAGGTGATTACTGCAACAGTGAAACATGAAGAACATAGTACAATTGTGTACACTTACCATAAATGTAGATGTTCAGGTGTATTCACTGTTGCAGTATTGGTTTCCCTCCCTCCATCCCCCATTTAACATCTTCCCCTAGGGGGACACAAGCTTCCCAAGGAGGCTCTTAGCCACCAGGACCACATCTCTTTTTTCCCTTTTGCTTCTGACAGGTTAGGGCAAGAAAAACTGAAGTAATGACGTTTGCTGCCTTGCTTTATAGTACTGATGACCTGACATCAGACTACAGGCAACAGCAGCCGGCGCACAAAAACATTGACTCTGGTATTCGGGTAGGCCAAGGGCTACCCCAGCAGGGATAACCCACAGGTGATGACTGCAACAGTGAATACACTCACATCTACATTTATGATAAGTGTATACAACTGTACATGTTCTTCGTGTTTCACTGTTGCAGTCATTACATTTGGGTAATCCTGCTTGCAGGTTGCCCTCAACTGCCTGAATTCCAAAGTCGTGGGTCCTGCGTCTGCTGCTGTCGCCCCTTCCCTGACGTTAGGTCATCAGGAGTAAAAAAAGAAGCAGCCAACGCCATTTTCTTTGCTCTTTCTTGCCGCGCGGTGCCCGAAGCAGAAGCAGTTCGCAAGTGCCTGTCGGCCGACTCCTGATATATTCGTGTTTGAGTTTCAGATCCGAAGTCTTCAGTAAAGCTAAGTACCCCATTGGGGAAACTTTTTTCTTGCTCCAGACTGATGTCAGAAAAAGTTAGTAATTGTATTTCTTGTGGAAAGCAAATACCTCATAAGGATTTTCATTCTTACTGTATTCCTTGCGTAGGCCCTGATCACAACGTTACTGGTTGTCGGATTTGTGCTAGATTTAACCAACGCACTATTAAGCGTCGGTATGATTTTGCTTTAAACTTTTTTGGACGCCAGTTTAATTATCCTGAAATGTCGTCGGATAGCCATCCGACTACTGGAGTTTACAAAAAATGCAAAGAAAAGGATAGAGAAAAACAACCGAGGCCCAAAACCGACGAAGCTTCTCCTAAGCCAGTCGCCGGTTCGCCATTTCTCAGTGAGGCACTTTCACAGCCCCTGACACCCACTACTTTAGAGTCGCAGGCCGCTACCGACTCCCACATGGAGTCGGCCATGCCACTGGATACTCAAGGTATTGGAGCCTCGGACGCTAATCCCTCAGATGGGTCTGGAGCCGCTGAGCAGGTACCGGCTTCCGAGGGTGTACTCAGACCTAAACATCTTTACATTAAAATGACCTCAAAGGCAAAGACTAAAGCACCTTCTAAAGCAAGGAAACAAACTCTAGAGCCACGTGGACAGGCCTCTATGCCCAAAAAACAGATGCTCAAAATGGCCGAAGACTTTATTACCTTGATCAGGGGTTCCCATCCCCCTCCTGATAAGAGGCCTAGGCAAGACACTGACTATGAATCTTCAGATCAGGTTTCTATTTCTTCTGATTCCTCTTCTGATCAGGAATATTCTGTTCCCCCCCTATGAGGATTCTGATGCTGAAGAATCTATACCTTCAGCATCACCTCCTGAGGACTATTCCTTTGGGGAAACCTTGCATACTATGAGGGAGCATTTCCACTGGGAGAGCCAAGATTTTTCAGAATCTAAAAATAGGCTCAGGGATGTTCTTTTACTACCTCAGCACAGGCCTCTAGCCATTCCACCTACGTTAAGACATTGTAGATGATGTGTTTTCGGAGTCTAGTCTGACCCCTGACTCCTTACCCCCAGCTCCTGTTAAGCCCGACAGATATTGCAGGGTTCCTGACTCTCACAAATTTGTATTTAAAAACCCTGCTGCTGACCCAAAAACTGTTTCACAGGGTCCAAAGGGAGTTGAGGCTTCCACTGCAAAAAACCCAACCCCCACTGACAGAGATTCAAGGGCACTGGATAGATGGGGAAAAAAAGTTTACACATCTGCAACTTTGGCTATAAGGGCCTTAAACTGTCAATTTCATATGCTTAAGTATCAGCAACATGTCATGGGATTGCTTAAACAGAAAATGTTAAATTCTGAATGTGCAGCAAACAAGGAAATGCAGGATTTATTGTATGCAGCAGAACAAGTTGGAAAACATACTTTGCAGTGTGGTTTTGATTATTTGGAGGCCTCCTGCAGGGCCGCAGTTACAGGTTCTGTAATTAGGAGGCATGCTTGGTTAAAAGAACAAAATCTACCTGATCATGTTAAAGTTAAATTACTAGATGCACCTTTACAGCATGATACTTTGTTTGGTGTTAAGGCAGAAGAGGTGTTAAAGAAAATGGAGGACAAAGCTAAATCTATGCAAACTGTCAAAGATTTTTTTACAAGTACAGCCACCTAGGTTTAGTAGACACTGGCCTACAAAAAATTGATCCTTTCCTGTGTCAGACAGATCTCAAAGGGGCAGATCCCAGGTGCAAGGTTCTTGTAGGCCCAAGCAGTGGGGTGCTTCTACCTCCAAAGCTGGAGAAGATAGATCACAAACATACAGAAAACAGTCACAATGACTTCCCCCTGCCTGCACCAAGCACTTATCTTCTGGCAGCACCCTTAGGGGGAAAATTAGCACTTTTTGTTCAAAATTGGCACATCATAACCCAGGACAAGTGGGTTCTAAACATAGGGTCACAAGGCTACAAGTTCCATTTCCATACTCTGCCTAAGGCAAACAGCTGGCCAGATCTGCCAAAACATCAATGGGCAGAGGCACAGAAACAAGTTTCATCCCTCGTGGACATGGGGGCCATTCAACAAGTACCAGAGCAAGAGCAGGGACAAGGATTTTACTCGACTGTTCTTGGTACCCAGAAAGGACAAGGCCTGGAGGCGGATACTGGACCTGTCTATTCTGAACACTTTCCTGGATATTCCAAAATTCAAAATGTGACTTTGCAGCAGCTTCTGCCCATGCTGGGCAAGAGTGCTTGACTTGTGACTTTAGACCTCAAAGAGGCATACCTGCATGTTCCAGTCAGACAATCATGCAGAAGATACCTAAGATTCAAGGCTGGTTCAATGCATTACCAATTCTCTGCACTGCCCTTTGGCTTATCTACTGCACCCAGAGTCTTTACAAAGTGCCTGGCACCAGTAATTGCATTCTGCAGACAAAGAGGAATACAAATATATCCTTACTTGGACGACTGTCTCATTCAAGCAGAGAACAAGGACATTCTTCTTCAACATCTGGCATTTGTG
Source organism: Protopterus annectens (assembly GCF_019279795.1). NCBI lineage: Eukaryota > Metazoa > Chordata > Ceratodontiformes > Protopteridae > Protopterus > Protopterus annectens. The sequence continues at coordinate 1,710,719,971 of NC_056735.1, read as the reverse complement.
AAAAGACTTCTAACATGCCTAGGGTACACAGTCAACAAAAAGAAATCAAAACTAGTACCCTCACAAGAGATAACATTCCTGGGTGCAAGCTTGAATACAACTGCCCAGATGGCTTATCTCACGCCAGACAAACAAAGGCAACTGACTACCTATTTCAAAATGTTGGCAACAAAGGCCCAGTTATCTGCAAGAAAAATTCTGCAGGCTTTGGGCTTCATGGCATCCTGCATCCTACTAATTTCATATGCAAGACTGCATATGAGGAAACTTCAATGGTACCTGAAAAGTGTTTGGACTCAACATTGCCACAGCCTGGAAACAGTCATTATTCTCATTCCCTGCCTGCAACAGGAGTTTCGATGGTGGGCAAAGGCTTGTCACCAGAACAAGGGACAGCCATTCACATTACCTCCAGCCAGGCAGACACTAACAACAGATGCATCAGACTATGCCTGGGGAGCCCACATGGCAGGAAGATGCATTCAGGGCACATGGTCCTCAAACCAAATGCATCTACATATCAATCAAAAAGAGATGTTAGCTGTTCAAAATGCCCTGACAGCCTTCAAGGACCTACTTCATCCGGGACAACTACTGATAAAGACAGAGAACACCACAGCCATGTGGTATATAAACAAGCAGGGGGGCACACATTCTTAACCCCTTTGCAGACTAACCATGACCTTGTGGGACACAGCTTTGACTTACCAAGTACATCTGCAGGCACAATTCCTGCCAGGAAAGGAAAATACTCTGGCAGATGAACTAAGCAGAAACCTCACGGATCCCCCATGAGTGGATCCACAAGTCTTCAGCATGTTAACAAGGAAATGGGGATGCCCGGACATAGATCTATTTACCTCCCCTCTCAATTGCCAACTAAAAAGATTTTGCACAAGGACTTATCACAGACAAGTATGGAAAGTGGATGCTTTATCTTTCAGCTGGAAAAACCTATCAGTATAAAATAGAAAAGGTTTTTTAATGTTTTTTACTCTGATGAAACCCACGGACTGGCTGGGTGAAAGCGCTTAGTGTGTTATAATAGAATTTGAACTAAACGGTGCTATCAGTCTACGGATCACTTTTGTTTTTCTTTATCAGTTTTTTAGTGTCCGTATCTTTCGCTATCAGTATATGCCTTTCCTCCACTGCCTCTCCTCCCCAAGGTGCTCCTAAAGGTCAGACAGGAACACCAAAGATGGTACTGATTGCCCCAGACTGGGCATGCCAGTACTGGTATCCAATACTAAGAAACTTATCTCTATACCCAGCTTACCTTACCTCAAATACCTCGACTACTGTCCCAGCAAAACAGTCAGATCATGCACAGCCAACTCAGGACATTAAACTTGGCAGCATGGCTGATAATGTAGCCATACAAAAAACACCTCTCAGTAAAGCTGTGATGGATGTCATTCTGGAAGCCAGAAGGCCTAGTACTAGAAAGTCTTATGCTGGAAAATGGAAGAGATTCTGTGCCTGGAACCAAGCACAAGGAATTGATACAGCGGTACCAAATATTCCTCAGATTTTGCATTACTTAACTGAGATGCTGGACAAAGGCCTATCTTTTTCATCAATTAAAATTCATGCCTCTGCCATTTCGGCTCATTACAATACAGAGCCACCACTTTTTTCTCACTCTTTATTAAGGCAGTACCTCAGAGGAGCCAAAAATTTAAGGCCCCCAAGGAGACTACCAATACCTGCATGAGACCTCAACTATGTCTTGGAAACGCACACCCTGCCTCCTTTTGAGCCAGCTGCTACTGCTCTGAAGTTTCTATCTTGGAAAACAGCTCTGCTCTTAGCAATTACTTCTACAAGACGAGTTTCAGAGCTACAGGCGCTCATGGCTGTGGAACCTTTCATCATTTTTCATCCAGACACGGTCTCCTTGAGGACAAACCCAACATTTATGCCTAAAGTAGTGTCCAGTGTGGCTCTTAACCAAGCCATCCGTCTGCCAACCTTTTACCCAAATCCACAGAACAAAGGGGGGAGAATTCTGCATTCTTTGGACATACACAAACAACTTAGATTCTACTTGGACAGAACCAAAGCTTTCAGGAAGACAGAGTAATTACTAGTGGCATATGCTGCAGGATCACAAGGAAAGCCTATCTCAAAGCAGTCTATTTCTAAGTGGTTAGGCCACTGCATTTGTTTCTGCTACTTACACCATGGCAAGCCAGTGCCTAAGGGCATTAGGCCTCATTCCACCAGAGCTGCAGCCACCTCAGCAGCCTTTCTCAGGGGAGTACCAACCAGAGACATTTTAAAGGCGACTACCTGGAGTTCAGTGCACATCTTTACAAAGCATTATCATCTGCCACTCTACTCTAAATCCAGGGCAGGCTTTGCCACTGTAGTTCTGCAGGGCCTCATAGCCATTCCTACTGCTGTCTAGTTCCAGCTTCCCAACCATAGCTTTGGGACTCTACCCAAATTTAATGACTGCAACAGTGAAACATGAAGAACATAGTACAGTTGTGTACACTTACCATAAATGTAGATGTTCGAGTGTATTCACTGTTGCAGTCCAGGCTACCCATCTGCCTTCCCCCTTTTTTCTTTTGGATCTTATCTTTCCTTCTCTGATTTATACTACCTATGTGGTGTATTTGCTTATAGATGAAGGTAAAATTTATATTGGTGTATTTCTGAATATATATATATATATATATATATATATATCTATAAACTTTAACTACCCTTTTTGAGGGAACCTGACACATCTGGGGCAAGAAAAACTGAAGAAAATGGCGTTGGCTGCTGCTTTTATACCCCTGACGACCTGATGTCAGGGAAGGGGTGACAGCGGCTGACGCAGGACCCAAGACTTTGGAATTCAGGCCGGCTGAGGGCAACCTGCCAGCAGGATTACCCAAATGTAATGACTGCAACAGTGAATACACTCTAACATCTACATTTATGGTAAGTGTACACAACTGTACTTTTCCAAGCTACCTCTCTTTCCCATTACACCTCCAATATTTGCAGTCTACCTGAGAAATAATTCTTTGTGGAGTCTGCTTGCAGTGTAAAAGTACCTATGCAAACATTTTCAGGAAAAAAATCTTAAATTGTCTAGATTTTGTTGCATATTTGGAAGCCATACATATGCCCTCCCATTGTTTCTCTATGAATTGCATGTTTGATCTCTCTTCCCAGTCTTTTCTGACTTTTTCTTATTGATTCCAATTTTATATGCCCTACTAATTATCCCTTTTTAACAGCTGCTTTTGTTCTAGATTCAATTCAAAACTCAATCAGTGCAGGTCTTTCATTTTAGGATTCCTCTTTCCCTTTCTCTTTGTCTATACTCTTGATATCAATACCTCATAGGGAAGGCACTCACTAGCCTGCCATCCAATTGTCTTCTTGGCTTCTTCCCATTGTTTTTCCTTTCCCTTTCTAATTATTTGATGCCTGTCTATTCTAATGTTGCACTATTCTACATGTGGGTTTACTCCTCTTGTCTCGCATACGTATGGCCAGTATACAAAAGTTTTCAGTACCTGTGAGGTGCGTGGGACGTCTGACGTGGCTGAGGGAAATGTGGACCATAAAAGTGACATCTGCATGCACCAGCCATCAGAACTTCTCAGCTGCCAGATGTACGCTAGGTGTTCCTGCTACTGCTAAGTGATTCTAAGAATTAGGATAAGTACCCCATTGAGGACCCTTTCAGTCCTTCCTTTTACTTGTATTGCCTGTTCATGTCATCCAGAAAAGGCAAGTATAAGTGCAGCCAGCAGATTCCCCACAAGGACGCCCACGATCAGTGTCTTTTCTGCTTGGAACGGTCGTACGACTATAAAGCCTGCCCCATTTGTCAGGCATTTGTACCTAAGACCCTATGTAGCCGCTTGCGTGGTTTAAATCTTTACTTGGAAAATGAATGCCTTAAGCAGATTGCATTAGGGAGGAAAGGCCCCTCCGATATTCCTTCGGAACTGCCAAAAACGAAGGCCAAGACCTTACAGCCTACCTCTTCCGCTGGGTCTGTACTGTCCAATCCTTAGCATGTGGATGACCTCGGCCTGGTAGAGAGATCCGGATGTTCATCATGCATACAGCTGCAGTCATAACAGATGGGTTATCCTGCCGTCAGGCGGGTCCTCGGTCGGCCAAATTCCAAAGTCTAGGTCCGGCGTCGGTTGTCGTCGCTTCTTCCCTGACGTCAGTGCGCCGGGGGTATAAAAGAGGCAGCCGACGCCATTTTCTTCAGTCTTTCTTGCCGTGCGGTGCCCGAAGCAGAAGCAGTTCGCAAGTGCCGGTCAGACAGCTCCTGAGATTTACGCAAGTATTTCAGCCGAAGTCTTCTTGAAAGCTAAGTACCCCGTTGGGGAAACTTTTCTTGCCTCAGACCGATGTCAGACAAAGTTAATAATTGCATTTCATGTGGGAAGCAAATACCACATAAGGATTTCCACTCTTTCTGTATACCTTGCTTAGGCCCAGACCATGACGTCTCGGCCTGCCGTTTTTGTGCTAGATTCAACAAGCGCACTATTAAGCGTCAGGCGGAGTTCACCCTTCACTTTTTTGGCAAAAAATTCAATTATATTATGTCGTCGGATACTCTGACTCCAGTTTTGAGCAAAAAAACGCAAAGATAAGGACCGACATACGAGGTCCGCACCACCTACTGAAACCACGCCAAGGCCGACTACCGGTTCTCCGGTACTCAGCGAGGCACCTACGCAGCCCCTGAGTACCGATGACAATGCATTACCGGTGTCTTCAGTACCCGAGGTCGCAGGCTCCACGGCCCCCATTCCTACTACAGATACCGACGCCACTCCTGGCGGGGAAACTCAGAATTCAGACAGGCCTGCCATTTCTCAAGGGGTCTTCAGGCCTTCCTCCTTCTCTATTAAAGCCTTCACTAAATCTAAAGCAGCCATGAAAACCAAAAAACAGGTTCCTCAGACCCCCTCTCAAGGCACCATGCCTAAAAAACAGATGCTTAAAATGGCTTACTCTTATCAGGGGCTCTCAACCCCCCTCTGACAAAAGGCCCAGATTAGAGGAAGACTACCCTTCCTCAGATCAAGCTTCTATTACCTCAGAACTATCTGAGGACCAGGATTATGCCTATTCTCTATTCGAAGACTCTGATGCAGAGGAGTCTATTCCCTCGGTCTCCCCCCCCTGAGGACTTCTCTTTTGGGGAAACCCTGCATACACTGAGGGAACACTTTCACTGGGAAGGCCAAGATTACTCAGATTCCAAGAAAAGGCTCAGGGAATTTCTTCTACTCCCCCAGCATAGGCCTCTGGCTATCCCTCCTGTTTTAGATATATTGGATGATGTGTACACAGAAGCCAGCCTTAATCCAGATTCTTTGCCTCCAGCTCCTGTTAAACCAGACAGGTATTACCGGGTTCCTGATTCTCACCAGTTCCTATATAAAAGCCATACTGCTGACCCAGAAACTATTTCACAGGGTCCCAAGGGAATTAAGGCCTCTACTGCTAAAACCCATTACCTTCAGAGAGAGATTCCAGAGCTTTAGAAAGGTGGGGGGAAAAGGTGTACACCTCGGCCACTTTAACCATGAGGGCATTAAACTGTCAGTTCCATATGTTAAAGTATCAACAGTTTTTGATATCTCAGCTGAAAAGCAAGATGACACAACCAGAACAACCAGATTTAAGAGTTGCAGGATTTGTTGCATGGTGCAGAGCAAGTGGGTAAACATACCTTGCAGTGTGGTTTTGATGCTTTAGAGGCCTCATGTAGAGCTGCTGTTACGGGGTCTGTTATACGTAGGCATGCTTGGCTCAAAGAGCAAACCTTACCAGATCATGTCAAAGCTAAATTATTAGATACACCTCTTCAAAAAGATGTAGTGTTTGGTGTTAAAGCTGAGGAGGTGCTAAAGAAAATGCTAAAGAAAATGGAGAAAAAGCGAAATCAATGCAAACAGTGAAATATTTCCTGCAGGTACAGCCTCCACGATTCAGCAGAAACTGGCCTTCAAAAAATTGGTCCTTTCCAGCCACGGACAGACCTCAAAGGGGCAGATACAGGCGTCCAAGGGGTAGAGGGCAACCTCAAGGATCTTTCAGAGCCAGACAGTGGCAAGCATCAACCCCAAGAGGTGGAGAAGATAGATCACAGTCTTTTAGAAAACAGACACAATGACTTCCCCCTACACCTGCCAAGCAAAGCTTTAATGGCAGCACCTTTGGGCGGAAAACTGACATTATTCTCGAAAAATTGGCATATTGTTTGCAAAAGACAAATGGATTCTGGACATTATAGACAGAGGCTACAGGTTCCACTTTCACACCCTTCCAAAAATGAGAGGCATGTCAAACCAGCCACAAAATCAAAGGGCAGAGGCACAAAAACAAATTTCAGCTCTCATGGACATGAAAGCAATTCGAGGTACCTACAAAAGAACAAGGTCAAGGGTTTTATTCCAGACTATTCCTGGTACCAAGGAAGGACAAAGATTGGAGACCTATCTTAGACCTATCCATCCTAAACGCATATCTACAGGTGCCAAAATTCAAGATGCTCACATTACAGCAGCTTCTTCCCATGCTGGGCAAGGAGTCTTGGCTGGTAACATTGGACCTCAAGGAGGCATACCTGCATGTCCCTATCAGACAAGATTGCAGAAGATACCTCAGATTTCTTGCAGGTTCAACCCATTACCAATTCTCTGCATTGCCCTTTGGCTTATCTACTGCGTCCAGAGTGTTTACGAAATGCCTGGCATCAGTAATCGCCTTCTGCAGACTACAAGGGATACAAATCTACCCATATCTGGACGACTGCCTGATCCAAGCGGACAGCAAGGACATACTACTGCAGCACCTGGCGTTTGTAATAAAACTGTTGAACTTCCTGGGATACACAGTCAACAAAAAGAAATCAAAATTAATACCCTCTCAACAAATAATTTTCCTGGGTGCCAGCTTGGATACAACCACCCAGATGGCCTACCTCACGCCAGACAAGCAAGGGCAACTGTCTCAATACTTCAGAAAAATGGCAACTTACACCAGGCTAACTGCAAGGAAAGTCCTGCAGGCTCTGGGATTCATGGCATCTTGCATCCTACTAATCGCATGTGCAAAGCTGCATATGAGGAAACTTCAATGGTACCTAAAAAACTTATGGTCTCAACACAGCCACAGCTTGGAAGCAATTATACCACTCATTCCATGCCTTCAAAAGGAATTTATGTGGTGGGCTCAAGCTTGCCAAAGAAACACAGGTCTTCTTTTCTGTGTACCTCAAGCAACTCAAATCATCACAACAGATGCCTCAGACTACGCCTGGGGAGCACACATGACAGATCAGTGCATTCAGGGAAAATGGACCCGAAAAGAGAAGCACCTTCACATCAACCAAAAGGAAATGCTAGCCGTGCAAAAGGCTATTATGACCTTCAAAGACCTACTGCATCCAGGCCAGCTATTGATAAGGACAAGACAACACCACAGTGATGTGGTACATAAACAAACAGGGGGAACTCATTCATACCCCCTGTGCAGGCAAGCCATGACCCTATGGAACACAGCACTGGAATTGCAAATTCAACCACAGGCACAATTCCTGCCAGGGAAGGAAAACACATTGGCAGACAACCTAAGCAGAAATATGTCAGATCCACACGAATGGAAGTTGCATCCTCAAGTTTTCAGAAAGATAACTCAGGCATGGGAACAGCCAGACATGGATCTCTTTGCTACCCACAGAAATTGCCAGTTGATAAAATTTTGTTCAAGGACCTATCATCCACAGGCCTGGAAAGTGGACGCACTTTCCTTCAATTGGGCAACATGACAGTCTATGCCTTCCCGCCTCTTCCTCTGCTACCCAAAGTTCTATTAAAAGCCAGAGCAGAGAGACCGAAAATTATTCTCATTGCGCCAGACTGGCCAAGACAACACTGGTATCCGCTCCTGAAGAGCCTGACACATTCCCCACCATGGATCCTACCTCTAGTTCCTCTTCTGTTGTCCCAGAACAACTACAAAACCCTTCACAGCCATCTCAAAACTCTAAATCTAGCTGCATGGAGAATTCCTTGATTTCCCAACAATTTCTCCTCTCCAAGGAGGTGCAGGATGTCATCTTGGAGGCCAGAAGACCTTCTACTAGAAAGGCCTACTCCGCCAAATGGAAACAATTTTGTGCCTGGAATCAAGAAAAGGGACAGAATCCTTGGGTAATAAATATACCTCAAATTTTACAGTACCTAGCTGAGATATTAAACAATGGACTTTCCTTCTCCTCCATCAAGATCCATGTTTCAGCCATTTCTGCACAATACAACACAGATCCTCCTTTATTCTCTCATCCTCTCTTAAGGCAGTTCCTCAGAGGGGCAAATAATATAAAACCCCCAAGGAAACCACCAGTCCCTGCTTGGGACCTCAACTTCGTATTGGAAAAGCTGACCCTTCCTCCCTTCGAGCCAGCTTCTTCAACAGAGTTACAGTACTTGTCATGGAAAACAGCCTTTCTTCTGGCTATCACCTCAGCACGCAGGGTTTCGGAGCTACAGGCCCTCATGGCTGTGCAACCATTCATCATTTTCCATCAAGACAGAGTTTCCTTACGAACCAACCCTACCTTTATGCCAAAGGTAGTATCCAGTGTAGCTTTGAATCAGACTATCCACTTACCTACCTTTTATACTAATCCACAAAACAAAGGGGAAAGACTACTACATTCCTTGGACATTCACAGACAACTTCGTTACCATTTGGACAGGACAAAACCATTTAGGAAATCTGAGCAACTCTTTGTGTCCTATGCTGCAGGTGCTCAAGGAAAGGCTATTTCCAAACAGACAATTTCAAAATGGATAGCCCACTGCCTACGCTTTTGTTACTCATTTCATGGAAAAACTGTGCCTGCATGCTTCAGATCCCACTCCACCAGGGCCACAGCTACCTCTGCAGCCTTCCTCAGGGGGGTCCCGACCAAGGACATTTTGGAAGCAGCCACCTGGAGTTCAGTGCACACTTTCTCCAAGCACTATCACCTCCCACTATACTCAAAATCTAGAGCGGGCTTTGCACAGCAGTCCTGCAGGGCATCCTAGCCCCTCCTAGTTCCACTTAGTGCCTACCACCCTTACTTAGCTTTGGGATTCTACCCATCTGTTATGACTGCAGCTGTATGCACGATGAACATAGTACAGTTTTGTACCTACCATAAATGTAGACGTTCGAGTGCTCATACAGCTGCAGTCCAGGTTTCCCTCCCTCCATCCCCTCTTAGGACAGGCCTTATGACAAACACTTTTCATATAAACTTTTTGGGGTATTCTTTTATGGTGTATTTGCTTGCAACTACTGTTTTTGATTTATCAACATTGCATCTTTGCATAACATTATGTTTGCCTTCCTTCTGGGGGCACCTGACATCTGGGGCAAGAAAAACTGAAGAAAATGGCGTCGGCTGCCTCTTTTATACCCCTGGCGCACTGACGTCAGGGAAGAAGCGACGACAACTGACGCCGGACCTAGACTTTGGAATTCGGCCGACCGAGGACCTGCCTGACGGCAGGATAACCCATCTGTTATGACTGCAGCTGTATGAGCACTCGAACATCTACATTTATGGTAGGTACAAAACTGTACTTTCCGCCACAATGGATATAGCGGGGAAGATGAAGGATCATTTCAAGTGGGAATCTTCTGAAATCCCTGAGGTCCAGAAAAGATACTATGACCTCATTCAGATGGATTCCCAGAGCCCAAGATACCATGACCTCATTCAGATGGATTTCCCGAGCCCATCTGCTATTCCCCCTGTCCTTCTTGCTTTTTTACATGCCTTCACCTCAGCATCACTTAATCCAGATTCTCAGACCTGACAGACTTTATAAGGTGCCTGACACTGTTAAGCATCTGCTTAACTGCCCACCTGCTGACCCAGGCATAAACTGTATCTCTACGGACAAGGCCTCTAAGCTTTTACCCACTACCACCATTCTCCCTGCTGACAGACAGCAAAGCAATGGAACATTTGCGTAAGAAGAGTTATACCTCTGCTACCTTGTCCTTCAGGGCAATTAACTACTAGACACGCATGGCCAAGTAAACTTTATCCCTCCTGGAATCAGCCACCAAAGAACTGGCTGATATCCCTGACTGCTCTGCCAAAGAATCACTGTCCTCTCTCCTGACCCTCCCTTCATAGGTTACCAGACTCTCTATAAAGTGCAGTTATGATGCTGCTGAATCTTCAGCCAGGTCAGCAGCATCAGCATCTGCCTTATGCAGATACTCTTGGCTTCGCCTTCAACCCCTGTCTGATGATTTTAGGGCAAAGCTTATTGATGCACCCCTAGACAATACAGCATTGTCTGGCTGTAAAGTAGCAGACCTTTTCAAGTCACTGCAGCAAAAGATAAAGAAATGCAGGACTTTAAACACTTGCTGATCTCCCCCATATCAAAGTTTCAAAGAAACTATCCAGCTAAAACACAGTTTATAAGGAAGCAGTCTCGTCCTGGTGCTCCTGCAAGGCCTAGGAAGCCTACAAGGAAACAACCACCTCCAGCGAAAGCATCTCCCTCCCCTAGCCAGGGACTGCCCTTTCAAGATAGGGCAGGTAGCATCTGACTTGCCTTCCTTGCCTCCTCCTCCCCCCTCCTTCTTTACCTCTGTCAGCCTGCCTCTCTCACTGCCTCCCTGTGTGAACCAACATCACCTCAGACAAGTGGGTGCTGTCCATCCTCCAGAATGGTTTTTTCATGTCATGGCTCTCCCCTCCAAAAGGAAAAGGCACCCCACAGTCACCTACACAACGGCTGCACCTCATGCAACCAGTGTTGCACACTCTGCTGGCTCAGGGCACCATCAAATCAGTTCCCTCAGCTGCAAAAGGAAGAGGCTTCTACTCCAGGATCTTCTGGTCCCCAGGAAAGACTGACCCTGGAGACCTATTCTAGACCTCTCCCACCATAACCTATTCTTAAAGGTCCCTATTTCAGGATGTTGACCCTACCCCAACCCTCTTTTCTCTCCTGCTCCCCCGAAGGTTCATGGCCACTTTAGATGTAAAGGATGCTCATCTGCACATCCCCATAAAACCAACTTTCAGGAAATACCTGAGGTTCTTGTTGGGCTCTTCTCACTTTCAGTTCTCTGCCTTGCCTTTTGGGATTTCCACTGCACTCAGAGTCTTTACAAAATGTTTGGCCTCAGTGATTGCTTATTGCAGGACAAAGGGAATACAGATGTTCCCTTACCTGGACGACATGTTGATCCAGGCAGGCAGCAAGGAGACCCTCCAGCTACAAATCCACAATGTAGTGTCTCTGCTACAGTCCCTGGGATTTCAGTTAAACTTCACAAAATCGCATCTCCAACCAACCCAAGACATTGTCTTCCTTGGGTGCAGAATATGCTCAGACTTCATGGAAGCATACCTTCCACCCCCAAAAGTTGAAACATTGACAGAACATCTACTTCTGGTCCTTCACTTTACAGATTTGACAGCAGTTCCTCAGTCTCTTGGGCTACATGGCAGCCACCATCCCCATGCTACCTTTAGCAAGACTGCATATGAGGAAGGTACAGTGGTGTCTTCGGTCAGTTTGAGCACAGCACTCCCATCCTCTGGAGCACAGGATGCCCCTTCTCCTTTGCTTGGAAATAGAGTGGTGGTTGGAACAAGTGAATCACAATCCAGATCTTCCCCTCCAACTACCTCTACCCACACAGGTCATGCAGACAGATGCCTCAGACTTGGGCTGGGGAGCAACTCTGGGCCATCAAAGGGTGCAAGGCTTGTGGCCAAAACTTCACAAACTGGAACATGTCAATGTTTGAGAGATGAGGGCAATTCTTCTGGCTCTTCGGGCATTCCTACCTTTCCTCCAGCAAAGTCCCTTGAAGATTTACACACACAACACCACTGTGCTGTGGTATCTCAACAAGCTGGGAGGGACCAAGTCATACCTTCCCTGCAGATTAGCCCTTCTGGTATAGGAACTAGCCACCTCACAGGGAATTACTCTGCAGGCAGTCTACATTTTCTCTCTCTCTCTCTCTCCACAACTCCCAGGCAGGCTATCTGAGCAGAACCATCACAAACAACCACAAATGGATGCTCCACAGAGATGTCTTTTTGGATCTGGTCCACAGATGGGGTACACCTCAAATAGACCTGTTTGCCTCTTCCATCAACAGGCAGCTTCCTGGCTTTTGTACCAGGATACCAGACCCCCAGGCACTGGCAACAGATGCCTTCACAATCTCTTGGAAGGGGAAATATCTATATGCTTTCCCCCCTTCCCGCTTATTCAGAAGGTCCTGCTGAAAATCCAGCAGGACACTCCAAAAATCTTGCGGGTTCCTATTGAATTGTCGACAGCTTAGGTTGTCGAATGCTTCATCTTTGACACCTAAGCATCGAAAGGTTACAATAGCGAACGGCCACATCATTGAATTCTTTCTTCAAGAAAGAATTTGCGTGGCCGTTATAGGGTATTTGCCCTTTCCCCAATGTAGACCAATCTTGGAGTTGGTATATTTAGTTGGGGGGGGGTGCAGCCCCCCACTATGTTTGGATGTGTTTGTTTATTTTGTTTACGGGCAGCCAACCTAATTCTTTCCCGAGGAAAGAATTCGATGATATGGCCATTTGATATTGTTAGCTTTCGACACTTAGGTGTCGATGTTTTAGGATTCGAAAACCTAAGCTGTCGATGTTATGATATAGACACAATCTTGCTAGTGTCTCCCTATGGGCCCAGACAGCACTGGTTCCCCCTACTTCTGCAATTGTCCAAGGGCAATCACCACAAGTTACCCCCCAGAGTGAACCTTCTCACACAACATAAGGGATCCCAGATTCACCCACAGTGGCAGCTTCTGCACCTCACCCTGTGGCTGATAGAATTCTGATCCTCTTCAGATGCCTTTACAACGAAGATGTGCTCAATGTCCTGCAGGAGGCCAGGAAACCAAATACAAGAAAATCCTACCTTTCTAAGTGGAAAATATTCATTATATGGTGTCACAGAAGACAGCTGAACCCACTTTCTAGCGAGCCCCCTCTAGTCCTGTCTTAGCTGTGTGAGCTACTGCAGACTAGTTTGGCTTATTCTTCCATCAAAGCTCATCTGTCTGCAATTTCAGCATGCCTTCCTCTCGACTTCCTTCAAAGCTCTTCCTTAAGGGGTACTTCACCTCAGACCTCCAAGGAAACCGTCCCCTCCTCCTTGGGATCGTACCTACGTGCTTGAAAAGCTTACACTCTCTCCCTTTGAGCTAGCAGACAAAGCTTCTCTAAAACATTGCACATGGAGAACTGTACTGCTACTGGCCTTGACCTCAGCCAGAAGAGTATCAGAGCTACATGCCCTTATGGATATCCCTCCTTTTCTAGTTTTCCACAAGGATAGGGTTACCCTTAGAACTATAACCCATCCTTCATGCCCAAGGTGGTGAATGACCTGTCCCTTAACCAGGCCATATACCTACCCATCTTTTTCCCCAACCCACAGGGGGACAGTGAGAGTACTGCACTCCCTAGATGTGCAACAATAACTCAAGTTTTACCTGCGTAAAACCAAGCCCATCAGACAGGCTGACCAGCTTTTCATGTCCTTCCACCCTAGAGCCCTGGGGAAGGCATTGTCCAAACAGACCATATCCGCTTGGATCTCCAAGGCCATCACCTTCTGCTACCAACTCCATGGTAAATCTCTGCAAGGTGCAGTTAAAGCACACTCCACCAGAGCTATGGCCTCTTCGGGAGCTTTCTTTAAGGGCCTGGATACCTCTGCTGTTCTGGAGGCAGCTACTTTGTCTTCAGTTCACACCTTCACCAAACACTGCATACTAAACCACATCTCTAGATCCAGGGCACAGCGTTTGCTAGGACTATCCTTCATGGATTCCTGGAGTCTCCCTCTAGACCTCCTCCCCAGTCACAGTGAGCTTTGGCACTCACCCATATGTAGAATACTGCAACATTGGAATAGAAGGCCATAGAAAAGTTGTGTAAAATTTTACCATAACCATAGATGTCCTTCTCTTCCATGTTGCAATATTCCTTCCCACCCTCCTTCCCCTCCTGTTAGGTTGCATTTCCCTTTCTTGGTGGCACTGGACTGGCATTGCCCTTATTAGTTCTGAGGGCTGGTGCTTGCAGACTTCACTTTTATGACCCTTGTTTCCCTCAGCCACGTCAGACGTTCTACGCACCTGAGGGGGACTAAAAAGTTTTGTATACTGCCCATACATACGCTAGACAAGAGGAGTAAACCCATATGTAGAATACTGCAACATGGAAGAGAAGGACATCTACGGTTACGGTAAGATTTTACACAACTTTTCTTTCCCAGTACATGGTTCCTTTGCCATCTTCCTCCAGCAGATTTCCTCCTCCTCTTGCCTATTGTTTGTACCCCTAATTGCAATCATCTGTATCAGTAGAATCACTTTTCTCCATTCCGGTGTTGACTTAGTTCATATTCTGCTACTTTATAAAATACCTGCTGATGCTGTCTGTAGCTGTGTCTATCTCATTATTTAGGCCATCCTGTATATATTTGAATGTGACATGATACTAACTGTAGTCTATTGGTATTTCCTTTTTTTTTTTTTTTTTTTTTTTTTTAATTTGCCTGAAAACTGGAAATTTTGAATCCAGAAACTTGAATCTCCTAGAACCCAGAAAAGGTACTTTGTTTTGTATTTCTGCTTGTCAAAGTGAAAGAAACCCTAAAAATGGGTCTATATTAAATCAGCAACACGGCATTACAACGAATGCCGTTTAAACGACACATATAGAACGAAATCTGACAACAGCGAAACCCCAGGTCACGATTTTTTCCCCAGGGGAAAAACATCAGTAGACCTACAAAACACAACACACCACTTAAAACATTACAGAGTGGGGGGGTTTCGCCCCCCACACAACCCAATATGGAGGGCTATGCCCCCCACACACACACCTAACTAAATATATCAACATCTAGATCGCACTACAGTGGAGTAAAGGGCAATGTCACGGCTCAGGCCAAGTGATTTTTTTCCTGGGGAAAAAAATCACTGACCTGAGCCGTCACTGTTGTCGGATTTCGTTCTTCTCCAGTCTACCTACCTTTTTCTGTAATTGCCGCTTGGCCTTTTGGCTAAGGTCAAGTGTAGTATCTCTTAGCTGTTTAATATCTGTGTTTTCCAGTATGGCAGAACAACCTACTGGTTTCAAGGAATGCACTTCCTGTGGTCATAAGATACCTAGTTCTGATGCCCACAGGGAGTGCGTGTTTTGTTTAGGCTTGGCTCACCTCCAGGTTTCATGTGAAATCTGTCAGGAATTCAACGCCATGATGATTAGTAACTGGCAGAACAAGCTTATCCTTAAAGGGATGCTGCCTTCATCTTCTGCTGTTCCTTTTACTTCAGGGGCTCAAATCCCTTCAAAAAGTCAAAAAACGTTGGAGACCAGGGAGTCGAGAGGCAGCTCCCCTGTACATTCTCCTCCATTGGCGCCAAGTTTGGAGCTGCTAACTAAAGTAAAAAAAGGCCTCTGATCTGACTTCCTTGGATCCTAAACCTAAAAAGACTTCAGCTCTGACTTCATCGGATCCTACCAGACATCCTAGATGTCCTTGGATCCTGCCTCACCACTTTTCTCTGGAGCAGGTTTCTCCCACTTTAAGATCTCCCTTTCTAGTCGTGACCCCTAGGAATACTTCTTGATCCCCTTCAGTATCTTTTCCCATCAGGTCTTCCCAGAGTTTGTTGGATCCAGACGTGGATAGAATGATGAGAAAGTTTCTTAAGATGCAGATCCAGATGGGGGTCCTTCAGGCTCTGTCCCCCATTGGATCTGAGAGTCTGCAGTCTTCAGCACACCCTATAGTGGCGACTCCTCAAATTTGACCCCAGGTTTCAGAGCTTCCAAATCTGAAGATCCCGAGAGCCGAGGCTTCAGATCTGAGGATGTTAGCCTCTTTGACTGTGACAGTTTCCATGATCTGATCAGCTCTGAGTTTCAAGAAGCAGAAAGGGTTTCAAAGCCAAAGTATTGTCATGGGGTCCGGGGGGGATTACTTCAACTCCCAAGGGCTTTGAAGCTGGTGCTTCCCCTTGGTATGTCGGCATTTGACAGCTCTGGTCTGATTCATTCCTCGGGAGTGGAGCATTGGCTGAGCTGAGAGCCTCGTCTCTGGGGAGGCTAATTTCCACTTCTCCTGGACCTTCTGCATTTGAGGTAGTGGAAAAAGTATTGTTCTCTCAGGGGGATTCTTCAGCTGTCACCTGTTTTGATCCTATTCACATTCCTCCTCAGGATCAGAGTTTTAAATCTTACCATCTTCCATAGGGACAGACAGCCTATCAGAGCTTCCAGGCAATCCCTGTGCAGGGACTTCCCCTTTCTTGCAACAGTTCTCCAGAGTACCCCACTGAAGAGGTTCCTAAGAAGAAACTGTGCAAAAGGAGACACCTGGATTTCCCCCCAGGAGTCAGTGACAGAAGACACTAATTTTGATGGAGTAGGATCCCCCAGATCTCCACCAGAAGACTTCTCATTTGGCGATATTTTAGAAATCCTGAACCAAAAAGGTGGATGGTCTTCCAGAACCCTTCTCAGGAGGAATCTGTGTTTCTTGAAGCCTTCAGGTCTGGTCTAACTACATTTTGGGTAGCCCCCCCCTGGCAGATGAGCCTATCCTCCTTGTCTCCTACTGGGCATGAAAAGAGCCAGATGCCATAGAGACCATTCCCTAACATCCTGATAGGATCCTAAGTGCACCATCAGACAAGCAGCATTGGTCTAAAGGGATTACTGTAAATGCCATGGTTGTGATAGCCACAAAAAAGGGAGTAGTGGAGCAGAGCTCCTCTGTCCATCCCCCTAATAGAGAATCTAGGGCTTTGGTCATTTGGGAAGTGAGTGTACGCTTCAGCGACCTTTGCTTTACACTCGTAATGTGCATCACTACTAGAAAATGGATGGATGAGATCGTCCATTGCTAAACTCACTGTTTCTTGGCAAAGAGGGTAAGCTCTGGTTCCCCCTGTCTGTTAATGTACCAAACCACTGACATAGTGTCCATTTGAATAGCAACTGTCCTCAGAGGAAGAAAGTTCTGAAAGGCCTACAGTGCTAATAGGACTGCTCTCATCTCCAGGACATTTATATGGAATTTGGTCTCTAATGGGGACCATGTGCCTTGAACAGTCAGTCTCAAGTAATGCCCCCCCCCCACCAAAAAATGGGAGGCGTCTGTGGTTAATGTGCGTCAATGGGC
This sequence comes from Protopterus annectens, assembly GCF_019279795.1. Classification (NCBI taxonomy): domain Eukaryota; kingdom Metazoa; phylum Chordata; order Ceratodontiformes; family Protopteridae; genus Protopterus; species Protopterus annectens. Next base: position 1,710,702,707 of record NC_056735.1, on the reverse strand, counting down.
AGAAGAAGGGTAAAGGGACTGCCTTGCAAGTCCCTGATTGGTTCCATCACTCCAAAGAATCCTTGCAAACCCTGAATAGTTTTATTGGGAATTGTAAGGCTTGGTTCTCCCCTCAACAAATGCAGCAGGTTCTTTGCCCTAATCCCTCCTCAGGGGCAGTCACTGAGAGATGCTTTAGTCCACATTTGGCCCTCCTGTCTTCTTTATGCTTATCCTGTCCTACCCCTAATTCCCAAGTTTCTTCAGAAAGCTATCAGGTTGAAGAGTAAAGTAATCCTCATTGCTTCCTTTGGCCTCGGCAGATTTGGTTTCCCTATCTGTGGTCTCATCTAATATGTTCTGCTTGGACACTGGACCCCAGTCCAGATCTCCTTTCATACCTGTCAGGAAAGATTCACCAGGACTTTCCAGGCCTCAAATTGACTGCATGGTTTCTCCAATTCCAGTGATGGCTAGACATTCCAGACTTTACTCACCTGTTTGAAAGATCTTGTTTTCATATTAGAAACCCTCTACACAAAAGAATTGTAAAGGTAAATGAAAGAGATTTTCCTTATGGCCTCAGCAGAGAGATTTGGATCCTTTCTCTACTGCAATTCCCACTGTTTTAGAATTGCTAGCTTTTCTTTTCCAAAGTAGGGCCATTTTCTCTACTGTAAAGGGTCAACTGGTTGCCATTTCGAATTTCCACATTGGAGGTAATTAACTTTCGCATTGGCATCGTCTGAGTTGTGTAAAGCTTTTTCATAAGGGTACTATTTTTTCTTAGGCCACCTATTAAGGACCCTATACCACCTTGAGATCTTACTTTAATGTTACATGCTGTGATCCATTCACCCTTTGAACCTTTTGCAAAAGTGGACTTCAGATTTCTTTCTTGGAAAACAGTTTTTCTGGTAGCCATAACCCCAGGTAGTTGAGCCTCTGAACTCCAAGTGCTCTCTTCTAAGCCGTCTTACTTGATCTTCCATAAGGACACAGTGGCTTTATGCACAAATCCATCCTTTTTACCCAAAGTTGCTTCAGAAGCAAACATCAGTCAAGTCATCAGTTTACCCGTTTTCTCCCAAAATTTGAAAATAAAGAAGACTGTGTGGTTCATTCTTTAGATGTACATAGACAACTTTGTTTCTGTCTTCTAAGAACAAAGTAACTTAAGAAGACTGATCAGTGATTTGTTTCCTTTGCCAAAACCAAGTTGGGTAGGCCTGTTTCAAAAACTAAATAGCCAGATGGATTACTGACTGTATTTCTCATGTCTGTTCCTTAAAAGGTTTGACCTTGCCAAGACAACCAAAAGCCTATTCCACAAGGTTAATGGCTGCGTCATCTGCATTCTGGTCCAGAGCTTCCATTGATATTTGTGTAGCTGCCACTTGGTCTAAAGCTCTTACTTTTGTGGCTCATTACAAATTGGACATCACTTCCAGAAGTAGAGCTGCATTTGGCTCTATGTACTCTGGAATATCCTTCCATGAGGGTCTCCCAAGGCTACTGTAGTTGGGGAACGAATGAAAATGACATCAAATTTTTAAGTTATGCACTTACCATAACTATGCATGTGTGTTGTTAATTTTCATGCTTCCTCAACTTCCCCCTTCCTTGTCTTTGAGAATGACCTGAGAGAATTTGTTGGGAACCTTTGTTCCTATCTGAGCCCCTGTTCTTTCTTTTCTATCCAATATTGTTCTGTTAAACTTTGTTTAGAGGCAACAAGCTCAGTACGAGGTAAAGCAGTAATGAGGGGAATTATGGGCAGTAATGAGGGGAATTATGGGTAAAGGGAGGAGCTCAGAAGTTGGATCCTACACCTCAAATTGTGGCCGAGTCGGATTTGAGGATCAGATCCAAACTCATTTGTTGAAGAAGAATGAAAATGAACAACACAGATGCATAGTTATGTTAAGTACACAACTTAAAATTGTATGCGTCTTTTTTTTTTTTTTTTTTTTTCAGAAGCGTGTTATTGAATGCCAGAAATTTCAGTGTTTGGAACTTCAATATTTCTGCCCACTGTGTGAGGTTTGCTTGAGTGTAGGTAAGTGGGGTTGTTAACTAAAGGTGAAATCTTTGGTTTTGGCATTAGGGGTGGAAAAGTGTGTGTTGTTTTTATTGATTTATGTATTTATTTTGCAGTTAGATTTACAGTTAATGCTAGGTATGGGGATAGGTTTGGTATTGTGTGTGTGTACTATGTCAGGGTAATGTATCTGAGTGTCTTGTGTAGTGAATACCTCTGTGCTAACTGTAACCCTACTGAAAAAACATTTCCCTAACAGTACCAGTATTCAGAGTACATCTGTAGATGCTGTTAGTAGTTTTATGTTTTTAATCAGGAAAGGTTGGCTTTTATTTTCCAGTAATTGTGGATTCGGGAATTTTTTTGATATCCATTAATGTACATGTTTATTTTTTTGATATTATGTGGTTTGATGTTAATAAGTAATGAGCATTAATGGATATCAGTGTGTGTGCATGTGTGTATCTGTATCTATCCTTTGTGTGTGTGTGTGTGTGTATATGTGTGTGTGTGTGTGTGTGTGTGTGTGTGTGTGTGTATATATATATATATATATATATATATATATATATATATGAAAATATGTGTGTGTGTATATGTGTATAGATATATATATATATATATATATATATATATATATATATATATATATATATATATATATATATATATATATAGGTAGATATGAAAATCAAGTAGTAACCCGTTTAAAACAACACACTTGAGACACTTTCAATTAATGCAGTTTTAATTTACGTTTCACTGTAAATAAATGTCACCTTCATCTTAATTTGAAAATAAGCATACTTTTTTGATTTACGTAGTTGTGGTCATTGTATGGTTCGTTTCTATGTTTTCCAGCTCTCTCTCAGTTTCACAGTGGAAAAGATTTTAGTCCTTGTAGTCTAAACACTTCGTATTGCATCTCAGGCCAAGTTGCCTTGTAGTCATTAGGTGCAGTCACAAACATGATGTTCTTCATGTTTCACTGTTCCAGTCATTATATTTGGGTTATCTATTTGCAGAGGTAGCCCTCAGTCGGCATGATTAACAAAGTCTTGGGTCCTGCATCGGCTGCTGTCCCTTCTTCCATGACGTCAGGTCATCAGGGGTGTAAAACATGCAGCTGATGCCATTACATCAGTCTTTCTTGCCATGCGATGCCCGAAGCAGAAGCAGTTCGCGAGTGCCGGTAGGCAGACTCCTGAAATTTTCGTTTTCGAGTTTCAGAACCGAAGTCTTCAACTAAAGCTACGTACCCCATTGGGGAACTTTTTCTTGCTCCTTACCGATGTGAGTAAAGGTTAATAATTGCATTACTTGTGGAAAGCAAATACCTCATAAGATTTTCATTCGTACTGTATTCCTTGCCTAGGCCCTGACCACGACGTACCTTGCTGTCGTTTTTGTGCTTTTTTTAATCAGCGCACTTTCCATCGTCTGTATATTTTCACCTGTAAACATTTCTGTTCTCGGTTTAATTATCCAGAAATGTCGTCAGTTAGCCATCTGACTACCGGGATTCTGAAAAATAGCAAAGATAAAGACAGTGACCGGCTGCTAAGGTCCAAAACTGCCGATGACGCTTCTCCTAAGCCAGTCGCCAGTTCGCTGGTACTCAGTGAGGCGCTTTCGCAGCCCCTGATACCCGCTACTTCTGATTCGCAGGCCTCTACTGAGAACCATTCGGAGTCCGGTATGCTGCGAGATGCTTCAACTATGGAACCTGTGGATGCCTCTACCTTGGATCGGTCCAGAGCCGCTGTGCAGGCACCGGCTTCTGAGGGTGTATTCAGGCCTGCAGACTTGCATATTAAACCGACGCCTCCTTCTTTACTTAGGCCTAAATCTCGATCCATGCCTAAAAAAACGACGCCCAGGCCACATGCTCAGGCATCTATGCCTAAAAAACAAATGATAAGAATGGCTGAAGATCTAATAACTCTAGCCAACCCCCCCTCCCCTTCTAAGAGGCTTAGGACTGAAGTTGATTATGAATCTTCTGATCAGGATTCTGTTTTTTCTGATTCTTCTGATGATCTGGATTTGCCCTTATCTACTTATGAAGATTCTGATGCAGAGGACTCCATTCCCTCTGCTTCCCCTCCTGAGGATTTTTCTTTTGGGGAAACCTTACATACTGTAAGGGAGCATTTCCACTGGGAAAGCCAGGATTTTTCTGAATCAGAAAAGAGGCTTAGGGATTTTCTTCTCCTACCTCAGTATAGGCCTTTAGCTATTCCTCCTGTACTAGACATTATTGATGATGCTTTTTCGGAATCTAGTTTGGCCCCTGATTCCCTGCCTCCTGCTCCCAGAAAACCTGACAGATACTACAGGGTCCCTGAGTCCCACAAGTTCCTTTTTAAAAATCCTATTGCAGATCCAGAGACTATTTCACAGGGGCCCAAGGGCATATTAAGGCTTCTACTGCTAAAAATCCTACCCCTTCTGATAGAGACTCCAGGGCGTTGGATAGATGGGGGGATAGGAAGGTTAACACTTCTGCAACCTCGGCCATTAGGGCTTTAAACTGCCAATTTCATATGTTAAAGTATCAGCAACATGTTGTTGGACTGCTTAAACAGAAAATTATGTTGATTCCTGACTGTGAGAAAAATAAAGAATTACAGGATTTAATGCATTCTGCTGAACAAGTTGGAAAACATACTTTGCAATGTGGTTTTAATTCATTAGAGGCCTCTTGCAGGGCTGCTGTTACTGGGTCTGTGCTCAGAAGGCATGCTTGGCTTAAGGAGCAATCTTTGCCTGATCATGTTAAAGCTAAATTGTTGGATGGTCATTTAAATCAGGACCGCCTGTTTGGCAGCAAGGCTGAGGAAGGTCTTAAAAAGATGGAAGATAAAGCTAAATCTATGCAAACTGTTCAAGATTTTTTACAAGTTCAGCCTCCTAGATTTAGTAGGCACTGGCCGTCTGAGAAGTGGTCCTTTCCAGCCCCTTCCAGGTCTTCTCAAGCCAAACCAAAACACAGCAAAACCCCCAGTTTTCCATCCTAGGGGACACCCAGAAATAAGCAGTGGGGGGCCTCCACTTCCAAATCTGGGAATAATAAGACTCCCCCTATGGTAAACTGTCTCAATGACTTCCTTTTAAAATTTCCAAGCACTCAACTGACTGCCCCTTTGGGGGGAAAGATTGCTCTTCATGCAAAGAATTGGGAACTCCTTACCCAGGACAAATGGGTTTTAAATATAGTGTCCCAGGGATACAGATTTCACTTCCACACGTCTCAACACCAAACAGGTGGCCGGACCTACCCCCAACTCAGTGGGCAGAGGCCCAAAAACAAGTACTTTCTCTCAAGTATGGGGGCTATTCAACTGGTACTAGAAGAGGAAAAGGGACAAGTTTTCTACTCAAGACTTTTCCTGGTACCGAGAAAAGACAGTTCATGGTGTCCTATCCTGGACCTGTCTACTCTAAACACCTTTATGGAGATTCCAAAATTCAAGATGCTGACTCTTCACCAATTACTTCCTATGCTAGGCAAAGATGCATGATTGGCAACACTAGATTTAAAAGAAGCATACCTGCACATCTCAATCAGGGAATCTTGCAGAAGATACCTACGCTTCAAAGCTGGCTACATGCACTATCCGTTCTCTGCACTGCCCTTTGGCTTATCTACTGCACCCAGGGTATTCACAAAGTGCCTAGCTCCAGTTATTGCATTTTGCAGGCAAATAAATATTCAAATATACCCATACCTGGACGATTGTCTAATTCAGGCAAAAAACCAGGACATACTTTTGAATCATCTGGCCTTTGTACAAAGGGTTCTAACTTGTCTGGGGTACACCATAAACGAAAAGAAACCACACCTGGCACCCTGTCAAATTATATTCCTGGGAGCAAGCTTGAATACAACTTCCCAGATGGCTTACCTCACGTCAGAGAAACAAATTCATTTGACAACCTACTTCAAACAAGTGGCCACAAAAACCCTGCTATCTGCAAGACAAATACTGCAAGCCTTGGGTTTCATGGCATCCTGCATTCTTCTAATTCCATATGCAAGACTGCATATGAGGAAACTACAGTGGTATCTAAAAAGCCTATGGTGTCAACATTCTCAAGACCTGGAAACAATGTTTCCTATTGTATCTTGCCTACGCCTAGAGTTCCTTTGGTAGGCAGAGGCCTGCCACCAAAACAAGCGACTACCTTTCACACCACCCCCTGCCGCCCAAACCCTAACAACAGACGCATCAGACTATGCATGGGGGGGCTCACCTGGCAGGGAAGTGCATTCAGGGCAAATGGAACCCAAGTCAAATGCACCTGCATATCAATCAAAAAGAAATGTTAGCTGTACAGAATGCTCTGACAGCCTTCAAGGACCACATTCTTCCAGGACAAGTAATGGTAAAGACGGGCAACACCACTGTTATGTGGTACATAAACAAGCAGGGGGTACACATTCTTACCCCCTCTGCAGACTAGCCATGGCATTGTGGAACATAGCCTTGAGCTACCAAGTACACCTACAAGCTCAATTCCTGCCAGGAAAATTAAATATACTGGCAGACGGACTAAGTAGAAACCTCATGGACCCACACGAATGGAAACTGGAACCAAGGATTTTCAACATGTTGACAAGCAAATGGGGGAGCCCAGATATAGACCTGTTTGCCTCTCCCCAGAACTACCAATTGGACAAATTTTGCACAAGGGCTCCCCATAAACAAGCCTGGAAAGTGGATGCTGTGTCCATCTGGAAGAACGTATCAGTCTATGCCTTCCCCCCTCTGCCTCTGCTCTCCAAAGTACTACTAAAAATCAAACAGGGCAAACCAGGGATGATTTTGGTTGCGCCAGACTGGCCGCGCCAACACTGGTACCCCCTCCTGCGCAGTGTCACGGTTATCTCCATGGCACCTGCCTCAGACTCCTTCCCTGCTGTCTCAGCAGGAGGACCAGATTCTGTACCCTCAGCTTCTAACACTGAACTTTGCAGCCTTCGCTAATTACTTAATCTCTCCTTTACCATCCCTCAGCAAACCTGTGATGGATATCATTTTAGAGGCAAGGAGGCCTAGTACTTGAAAATCTTATGCTGAAAAATGGAAAAGATTCTGTGCCTGGAACCAACATCAAGGGATGAGCACAGCAGCGCCCAGTTTACCTCAGATTTTACAATACTTAACTGAGATGCTTCACAAGGGGTCTAAATTTTTCCTCCATTAAAATCCACGCCTCAGCCATTTCAGCTCATTATAACACAGAACCTCCCCTCTTCTCTCATCCACTGCTCAAGCAGTTCCTCAGAGTGGCCAAAAATTTGAGACCACCGAGGAGAGCTCCAACCCCAGCCTGGGACCTTAGCTTTGTCTTGGAGAAACTCACTCTACCTCCTTTCGAGCCAGCTGCTACTACAGACTTAAAATTTCTTTCTTGGAAAACAGCTTTCCTTTTAGCAATCACTTCAGCTAGAAGGGTATCTGAATTAGAGGCCCTTATGGCAGTGGAGCCTTTCATCATCTTTCATGCGGACAGGGCGTCCCTCAGAACCAATCCATCCTTCATGCCCAAGGTGATATCCAGTGTGGCTCTTAATCAGTCCATTCATTTGCCAACCTTCTTTCCCAATCCACAGAATAAAGGGGAACAGATACTGCATTCCTTAGATGTGCACAGACAACTTAGATTCTACTTGGACAAGACTAAACCTCAAAGGAAATCTGAACAACTGCAGGTGGCATTTGCTGCAGGGGCAGAGGGGAAGGCTATTTCAAAGCAAACCATTTCTAAATGGATAAGCCATTGCATTCATTTCTGCTATAAGCACCATGGAAAACCTATCCCCCAGGGGATCAGACCTCGCTCCACCAGGGCTGCATCTACCTGTACAGCCTTTCTCAGAGGCGTCCCTACCAGGGACATCCTAGAAGCTGCTACCTGGAGTTCTGTACATACTTTCACCAAACATTATCATTTGCCAATTTTCTCTAAATCCAGAGCTGGCTTTGCCACTGCAATCTTGCAGGGCCTTATAGCTGGCCCTAATGCTATCTAAATTCCTCCTCCCAACCATAGCTTTGGGAATCTACCCAAATGTAATGACTGCAACAGTGAAACATGAGGAACACAGTACAGTTGTGTACACTTACCATAAATGTAGATGTTCGAGTGTTGCAGTGCTGGTTACCCTCCCTCCAGCCACGTAACTTCTTTTGGCTATACTTCTACTTTCCTTTACTATGCTTAAAAACCTTTTTGGTGTATTTGCTTTTTTGTTGGATGTATATCTTTGTGCTTTTATGTTTAATTGCTTCCCATTAGGGGGGCACCTGACATCTGGGGCAAGAAAAACTGGTGTAATGGCGTCGGCTGCATGTTTTATACCCCTGACGACCTGACGTCTTGGAATAAGGGACAGCAACCGATGCAGGACCCAAGACTTTGTTAATCAGGCCGACTGAGGGCTACCTGCAAGCAGATAACCCAAATGTAATGACTGCAACAGTGAATACACTCTAACATCTACATTTATGGTAAGTGTACACAACTGTATTTTCTTGGGTGTTACTCAATAAATCCACAGGACTTCCGGTGATTCTGTGAGTACTTGCATGGCTTGCTTTGGACAGGTTGCACTAACAGTCTACACTGCCACCCTTGAAATCCCTCTCCATGAGAGACAAATGTCTCTGATCGTTTTGGCTGCAGGACTTGTATTTAACATCTTTTCCTTGTGATTTATATTTGACCAAGCTGTTAACTGGATTTTGCTACTGTAATATACTGAGTTTGCAAGCTGCCTGAAAGTTCTTACAGTAATATGTAGTATATGAAAAGTTCTTTTGTATGTGAAACAGCTACTACACCACAAAGTGTATGCAAGTTGGGTTTTCTGTGCAATAAATGAAGTAGCATTGTATGGTAAGTGTAAGGAGCAAGTTTTGTGATGACATGATTTGGGTTAGTTTGCCTTACGTTTTTCTGAATTGAATCCCTTGTGGGTGGTTTTGCAGTATTTCATCTTTTTTATGTATCAGTTTGTAGTTCTGTGTGTATTAGCAGTACAGTGGTGATTTTGCTATTTTTATAAGTTAGTTTTATTTTAATTATTTTAAATAGTTAAGAGTCAGGTCTTATTTTAAATAGTTAAAAGTCTGGTATGTATTGCATTACCGCTGTTTACCGATTAATAAGTTGATGACTGTTTTTGTGTGTGTGTGTTTTGTTTTATTTTAACTTTCTCGTTTTTAGAAACAATGAGTTTTATTGCTAGGCAGTAGATTTAAGTGGGAATTGTTTTTGGAGGGGCATATATATATATATATATTCTGTGTGTGCAATTTGTAAAGTTCCATTTTTCACAGTGAGGTGAATGGGAGATGCATTCCATATTGTACTTTCTTATTGTGTTATTTCTAAAATACAAGTGTTTACTATGTGATCTGAGATTGTCCGTCTACACTTTGCAAGTGGTTTGTCTAAAGTTGTACTTCAGATTTAACTGAGTAGTGAAAATGTTGCAGGTTCTTGGGGATTTTACTCTTTGATTCTTCAAGTGTATAGATTGTGCCAATATTGTAGTGAAACAAACAGAAAAAGAAGTTTAAGCAGTGTAGTGGATTGCTTTATCATCCTTTAATCTGAGTTTTGTGGTTAGGATAGTATTTTCATATGCTGTTTTGTTATCGCATGATGTGTGATGCATTTTTACTTTTGTAGTCTGTATTATGTGCTTTGTTCCTGTGGGGAGAGCCTGGTCATGGCTGAAAAGTGTCAGTTGACCAGTCCACTTACAGAGCTACAAGATTTCAAGTAAAGTGTGCGTGTGTGTGTGCACGCGCGTTTGTCTGTGTGGATGCACGCACATAAGCATGGAGTTATTTAATGTACATGTCACTGTACTGATATTTATATTTAGTATGTGGCTCTGCAGTCCAGTTTTAGCTCCATCTGCAGTGGGTTCCATGCATGGGCTTTCAAATAGAAATGACATTTATCCTGTGGGACAGTTCAGTGTAACTTGTCAGAAATGCTTTAGTAGCAGTTCTGAAGCTTTTCTGAAGAACTTAACTTTTACAACCATATCATTTCTTTTTAAAGCAGGGAATGTAGCTTTTCATGCTTCTTTGCAAAGGGGATATGAAGCGAGAGTGCAGCAAAGGTCTACAGAAAAGCAGTTAGGAATAGTGGAGAAGTATGAGCTATAGAGGTCTTGTTCATAGTGAAGTTGCTAAGAGCAAATTGAGGCATTTGCTAAAAATGATTAAGTTCTGCAGAGACAGAAACTGGGTTCTATGTTGTAAATATGGAATATTAAGAAAGCCAGTAAAATGCTTAGTAGCAAGGACAGAAGTCTTTTAATTGCATTTGATGCACATACTTCAATTGCACTGTGAATGTTTTAGTATTGTGCTGGCATTAAAACGGAGTAAAAACTACTGAAATGCCCTTGCATTTGAAGAAAATTGAGTATGTTAATGGGTTTTCTTAGTGCAATGTCCTAAAGTCCAGTAGTGCAAATTACAGTGCTAATTTTATGGAGTATTTACTTTTTTTTATCAAAGAGCAACCTTGCAAAGTAAATTGGGATCTTTTGACACAAAGAGGAGGCATGTCATGTGTGTACCTGTAAGAAGTTGCTGCCTCCAGCGTTTGGCAGTGGATATCATGTGATCTGGTATCCCATATCATTGCCATGTGTGAATGCATGCTTTTGAAGATGGCATACATATGTTCTTATTCTTGTTACTTGCGCTGTTCTGCGTGTTAGTACCTTACAACAGCATAAAGAAGGCTCTGCCGGGTGCTGTTAATAATGCTTCATCATACATGTTCCATACCCATCAGCAGTTTTGACTGAGTTGATGAAGTGTCTATATTGTTGCACATGTCTCACCAGGCTGTGGAGACATTAGGAGACCTTGATTCTGAGGTCAGGAAGTCTCTGGAGAGAGGGTACAGAAAATAGGCAAGAGGGGACAGGAATTTACTGGAGAATCCTGGCAAAGGAGCCAAGATATTGGGAGCAAATAACTCAAGCAGGAAAGGCAATAAAGTGGGATGAGGCCAAGGCAACATTTGGATTACAGGCTAAAGACTACCTTCCGTACCAGGGCTTGGTCTCGAGAGTATAGGCAGAGAGAAGGGGATAGGGACCTGCCTTGGTAGAGTTTTAGTTGAATCTGGAACAGAAGCACTTTTTAAAAAAGGGATAATTAGTATTTAGTAGGGCATGTAAAATAGTGCATGATAACTATAAGAATCCATTAGAGGAGGTTAAAAAAGATTGGAAAGGGAAACTGGAAAAGCAATTTACATGAAAACAGTAGGAAAGACACATGCATGGCCCACAAGTATTCAACAAAGTCCAGAAGGTTTAGGTTCTTCACTTGAAATTGTTTGCATAGGTATTTTTATACCCCAAGCAGACTTCAAATAATATTTCCTCAGGTAGATAGCAAACGTTGGAGATGTGATGGAGAAGATAGGTAACTGCAAACATATGTTATGGGATTATGATGAGTAGGCAGAGTACTATATAAAAAAATATTGGGTGAGCAAGTGGTTGTAAGTAAGGAAATGATTATTTTGAGCTGATGTACAGGATCCAAATTGCCTGGACATAGTAAGCCCTCAAGTTTAATTTTGTTGGCTGCCAAAAAAGGCAGTTACTAGAAAACGGAAATCAGTCTATACCAACTTTATTTGAAGTATTGAAAATTATAAAAGAGATAAGAGCTGGAAGATGGACCTTTAGCAAAGAAAAAAAGCAAATTATATAGAAATGAATGCAAATTGTGAGAACAGTACATGCAAAATAATGTTCAGGAGGAGGAGTGAGGTTTAAGGGAAGGCAGGAATTCAGCACTTTTTGTAATGTTAGATGATAGTGGCAAAGAAAAAATATATGTACTGTATTTTACATTTGAATGGAAAATGTTAAAATGGTTTGTTTCCTTTGCTGTTAGTTTGCCTATGTCTTAAGTGATAATTTAGAAAAAATGTTTAAAAAGTTTCTCGAGAGTATTCTTATGATGGCTTCCTGTCTGGCCCTTCTTGTAGTCCAGTGCAGCTGTCGGTGCTGTATCTGGTATGCATCTTCACTAAAGACATGGCTTGGACTCATCCTTCAGGGCTGAGCTGGGCAGATCATTCTGAATGCCTCTTTCTGGGGAGAGATGTTCTTGGATCAGTTTTCTCAGGACACTGTTGAAGGCCTGCAGAAGTAGAAGTAGTTGACTGCTGAGAAAGGCATCTTTGACATCAGAAGCTACCACTTTTTTTCCTGCAGACCAGTCCAACAATATAAGAGGAAGAACCTGTAAGTAAATAAGACTGTGCAGGAATCAAGCTGTCTTACCTGCCCTATGGCCCTCTCATTTAGCCTTCCAGGAATTTTTCTCTGCACTCTGCGCATCCATTCAGAATGCCCTACATACCTGCCTATGGGATGGTTGTTTTCCAAGTTTGATGTAACTTGGAGAAACATGAAGAATAGAGGTAGTCTAGAAGTTGTATCAAATTGCCATACTATGACTTAATTTTTTTCTTGCCATTTTGTAGAATTGCATCAGGGTCTTTGCAGTGACTATCTAGTCAGTGATGCATGTGCTTGCATTGGATACCTGGGTGGTATCAGTAAACATGTTTGTGATTCCCACAAAACTTCATATTTTTTGCTGTGTTCCATTTTGAATACAAATTGATATTCTTTGACTTGTAGTGTATTCCAGATGTTTCACCAAGGATATGGCTGTTTGGCAGAAGTCTTGTGTGAGTGGTATGTTCTGGGTTCTTAAGCAGGCCATTTTGGCCACATTAAGTGATTCCTTGGCACCCAGCTGTTCCTTAGATTTACAGTGTCCGAGTCGCAATAATCTTGGAAAAGTCCTCATTGATCCCTTTACAGTGAAGTGTCTTCATAAGGCAGAAGTGGATACTGTTCAGTGTTTTACCAGCACATAGAATGGGCCAAGGAAGTTATGGCTTTGGATTTCTAGGTATAACAGATCGAGACACTCATCTTTGTGTGCCTATTGGGACTCATGGCAGTCACAATTTCCACAGTGCTGCTGACCCACCTTTATATGTGGTTGTTTCACAGGACATTGAGGTGCTATCAGTTGCAGAAGCATAGAGCTGTAGTAAGTAGATCTGGTGTCAGGCTTCTGCCATCATGCTGTTGAGTGATTGAATATCGCTCTTGAAACTCCTCTACATATGCCTTTGCTGAAGCCCTCAGAATTCATTGGAGTTTTTTTTACCACTGAGCACACCATCACAACTTCTAATGGTGGAATGCTTCACTGATATGTTGAAGACTTTGTTTGAGGCCCTGGCCAGGCAGGAAAGGTGATGACCCTAGGTGCACAAGTTAGCACATAAGTTTGCTGAAGCTCAGGGCTTTACTGCTCAGGCTATGAAGATGGTATTGAGATCCAGACCCCTCTTGGCCAGTTTACGCAACAATGGTGTGACACTTGGAATACTACCTGCATAGTGGTAATGAGCCATTGACATAAGCATTACTGTCAGCTGTTCACATTTGTAAGTATTTGACTGTAGACTCTGTCATGTGCAGTTTCCGTCCTCTACAGTAGCTGAGAGTTAGGGAAGCCTGCCTGGTAATTGTCTGAGAAAAATAACACCTCTGGTATTATCTCAACCCTGGAGTAAAATGAAAGTGATTCCCTAAATGTTCTTCATATTTCACTGTTGCATCCTGACTTGTCGGATTTCCTACCATGGAAGCCCTTGGCTGGCCTATCTACCAGAGAATATTTTTCCCTCCTCTGGAAGTCATCGGATGCCCTATCCAGCATCAGTACATTTTGGTATAAAGGGAGTCGGCCAGCGCCATGACCTCCGTTCTTTTTTGCCTTTGGAGCCCAAAGCAGAGTGCTACTCAGCGCATCGGTCTGCACCAGAGAAAGAAAATGTCTAAAGCTAAGTACCCATTGGGGAACTTTTCATATGCTTTTTGACTGATATCAGAGAAAGGCAATTGTCTCCACTGTGGCAAACAGATACCACACCGGGACTTTAATTATTTTTGTGTGACTTGCTTGGGGTCTGAACATGACGTTCCTAACTGTCAGCTTTGTGCTTGCTTTAATAGAAGAACTATCAAGCATAGGGCAGAGATTCTAGCTAAACATTTCAGTGAGTCATCAGGGCATTCGCTTACTATGTCGTCTGCCAGTTGAGCTGAAGTAGATCTCCCTAGGTGAAAAAAGAAAAAGTGCTTCAGACTTAAGACCTCAGATGATGTTTGTTCGCCACTGGACAGTCCTTGTAGGCTTGTGATTGTCGAAGAAGGTGAGGTGGCTTCACATCCCCTTCAGCATCTGAAGTGGTGGCATAGGCCTCTATCGAGACCCGTTCGGAGTCCAATATGCCTCCTTGCAAGTTGAAGAACTTAGATGTTTGGATCTGGGACCGATTCGCAGGCTCCATTGTCTGACGACTGCTCTAAAACAGACAGTGGCTCTTTCTGTAGTTAGGAGATCGTCTTGGCCTACCACTCGCGGGCGTCTGTTTGTTCAGGTACTGGTGCAGGTGCAGAGGTTGGCTTTAGGCCAAATCCTTAGACCACTCTCAAAAATGATACACCCACCTTACCTCAGCCTAGGCCTACTGGCTCCCACTCTCAGGCCTACCAACAAGACCTAGTGAAATGCAGCTCATCCTCATTTCCTTGTCATGATCAAGAAGGTTAAGTTTGAGATGCTCAGGTCATAGACAGTAATAGGAAACTGCTATCATTAAAACCAAACAAGGCATTTAAAGTTGAGACAACATCCTGCTCCACTTTTGGCATGCTTGCTCCTTTAGATTCATTAATCCCTCTAGATCCTCCTGTGGAGATCTTGGAAGTGTTTCAAGCTTTCAGAAAGCCTTTCTTTAGGCAGATGTATTCTGCTGGAAGAGGTTCTGTACTGTAGCACAGAAATATCCTCCCTTGTTTCATTCATCAAATATTACATGTGGTTCTCACATGTGGTAATAGAAAGTTCACACCTGGGATCACACCAGCAGCACTACTAGATAGGGGCCAAGGGTACTAGCTGCTAGTACAAGGGTCTAGGGAACTACTAAAGGGGCGGTGAATACCGCACAACATGGCTGGGCTAATATATGCCTTCGGGCAGATAGCCCAGTACCAACCTATGAACATATATCAAAAACAAATGTTTGGACCTTAAGCAGATTGTGGTCACAGAGCATGCATGTTGACATCTGCATATGTCATGATTTTGTGAATGGCAGAACTCTGGCCATGCATAACCTTGACAAGAAGGTCCTTATTGTGGTTTTACATCTTTCCCCATCTTTGAAGACGCTTTTCACTTCCTTGAGACTTGAATTTCTTTACTGACAGACTTGCCTGTCATTCATTTAAATTAGCCAGTCCAGTGAACTTAACTGTAAAGTAGTATTTTAAATGGCACTGTTTTTGATGGCCTTTAAAACAAATCTGAGAGTTAGCTCTTATTTGCAGAGAACCTTACTTGATTTTTCCCAATGGTCAGGTGCCTGCTTGGAGTAGCTGATATTTTATACTTAAAGTTGTTTCACAGTCATTCCAAAACCAATCCATTCACCTTTCTGTATTTTTTCTAATGGCAGTCTAGATCAGAAGGGCTCTGCATATTCGTGGTGTGCATCGCCATATCAAGTTTTAATTGCAGTAGGTGCATGAGTTTAGTAAGATGGGCTACCTGTTCTCTTTTTTTAAGTAGAGTGCACTTGTCTGTGAACTAGTAGCTGTTGTACAGATTAACTGCATCAGCTTGGACCATAACTCAAGGAAGTTGACTTTATTTGGCACTTCTCAACTTCTCCTTCTGATCTCTGCCTGTTTGTGCTTTTTCAGATTCTGCCTTCCTTGGAAGTTTTCTCTTTCTCTCTCTCTCTCTTTCTGTATTTATATACTGATTAGGACTGCTTTCAGCTGTCACTCACCATCCCTTATGTTTATATGGGAACATAATAGTTCTACCATGCTAAGTTCTGTAAGTCCCAGACTTCTGAAATAGTTTTGTTGAAAACAGTTCAAGATAAAATTTGCCCTTTCTGTACTGTAATTTGTCCACCCTTACTCATGAGTGCTATCCGTCTCCCTCCCCCTCCATTCAACCCCAATACTGTAAACATCTTTTCCTTTCCTTCACAACTCCACAAATTGTCTTTAAGTTAATTTTTTTTAACTGATTGGGAAGGGAATTTTTTTTGGTCGGTTAATTATTCATTGTAGCAGCAGTTCGATGAAAGGTAAGTTTGATGTAAATTTACATAGAGTTATGATTCATTGTAATGATTCTAAACTTTACTGTATGCTGTGTCATTCATATTGCTTCTTCGTGGTTGACCCACCTGCACTCTCTGGTAAGTGCAAGAGTCGCAAGGTATACATGTGGAATTTGAGGAAACCAAAGCAAGAATACTGGTTTTAGTTTGTACTCCTAGATTGAACACTTTTTGTTTTATTTACGGACAAGCAGTTGAGTTTATTATTTTATAGTATGAAGATTTGTAAAAGCCAGATTTCAGCAAGTCCATACACTTTCATACACATGTCGAATCACCATAGTTAATCGGCAGACTTTGTTGTCCTTGTTCTTACATACATTTGTTTTCTAGTTTCAGTTTAGAGGGGTTGAATGCCATTGCAGAATCCAGTGGAGTGGACACAAGGCAGAGAAATTAATTTTGTACTGTATGCCAGTTTGTACCCGCGGTAGTGGTGCTGCGGTAGCGTTGTCGCCTCACAGTAAGACGTTGTCTCATTCGATTCTCAGCTAGAGCGTCTTCTGTGTGAGGCATGCGTGAATGGGCGTGCCTTCGTTGAAGGTTGTGTATCAGGGCTGGTAACTCGGCACGTAAAAATCCCCTACCAAACATTAGCAGACCGGAGTTCCGCTGTGGTGACTCCTAACCGGGATAAGCCAAAAGAAACTGCAACTGTATGCCAGTTTGTCATATGATAACATGTGCGTGAGCACACACAAACACATCTGTCCACATGTGTGGGCAGTAGGGTGGACTGTCATTTCAGCAGTAACATGCTGTGGGAAGAAACAAGATCACTTGGAGAAAACCATACAAAAAGGGGTACCTAAGCCATGAACTGTACTGAAGAGCCAGGTGCAGTTAAGCAGCACCTGTAACCACTGCACTACTGTACTGTTCAGCACATTTGAAACAGTTCTTGCTTTAAACCTGAATCCATGAGTAGCATATGAAAGTATTATCTTGTGAACCTTACCTTCACATAGTAAGGGAGCTGTGCTTGGTGGGGGGGCCTATTCAGAGGCTTATTACACTGCTCTGTAACATGGCTATTATGCATGTACTATTGCATATCTATAAACATTTGGTTCCATGCTGCAGTTATGTTCCATTAGATTTTACACAGCTAAATAAGCACCATTTGTTATAAGTTCTGTTTCACTGACGAGACATTTCTACAAGTTTTGTAAAAATGACAGTCTGTCCTCAGTAGAGGTTTTGCCCCTGTATCTCCCTTGCTAAATATAATCACCAGAAAGGTCAAATCACATCCAGAAGAAAAGGGCTCGATCAGAAGAACTGATGTTTGTCATTCCCACTGCTGTGTAAGCTATTTGGTTTTTTTTTTTTCGCTTAGGTAACAACCCAGCCAGCTTCAAAAAGCTCTGGTTCCCCCATATTCCTTCCGTCACTCTGCTGATCAGCTAATCCCCAATAGGGAAATCAGATGTTCTTCGTGTTTCACTGTTGCACTCATTACATTTGGATAATCTGCTGGCAGGTTGCCCTCAGTCGGCCTGAATGCCAAAGTCTTGGGTCCAGCATCGGTTGCTGTCTTCTCTTCCATGACGTCAGGTCATCAGGGGTATAAAACATGCAGCAGACACCATTTTCTTTAGTCTTTCTTGCCGCATGGCGCAAGTGCCGGTCGGCTGACTACTGAAATATTCATGTTTGAGTTTCAGAACCGAAGTCTTCACTAAAGCGAAGTACCCCATTGGGGAAACTTTTTTCTTGCTTTTTACCGATGTCAGAAAAAGTTAATAATTCTATTACTTGTGGAAAGCAAATACCTCATAAGGATTTCCATCTATACTGTATTCCTTGCCTAGGCCCTGATCACAACGTGCCTGACTGTAGGTTTTGTGCTACATTTAACCAACGCACTATTAAGCATCGTTATTTTTTTGCACCAAAGTATTTTGGAAACAGATTTAACTACCCAGAAATGTCGTCGGATAGCAATCCGACTACCGGAGTACATAAAAAATGCAAAGAAAAGGACAGAGAAAGGCAGTCGAGATCCAAAACCGCCAACGAAGCTTCTCCTAAGCCAGTCGCCAGTTCGTCGGTACTCAGTGAGGCACTTTTGCAGCCCCTGATACCCGCTACCTTCGAGTCGCAGGCCTCTACCAATACCCATGTGGAGTCTGGCATGCCGCGAGATACTCAAGGTATTGGACTGACGGATGCATCTCCCTCAGATGGGTCCGGAGCCACTGAGCAGCTTCTGAGGGTGTATTCAGACCTCAACATTTGTATATCAAACTGATGACAGCTGCAAAACCAAAAACAAAAGCAACTTCTAAAACTAAAAAACTGACGCATGAGCCACGTGCACAGGCCTCTATGCCTAAAAAACAGATGATCAAAATGGCTGAAGACCTTATTACCTTGATCAGGGGCACCCATCCCCCTCCAGATAAGAGACACTGATTATGAATCTTCAGATCAGGTTTCTGTTTCTTCTGATTCCTCTTCTGATCAGGAATTGTCTATTCCTCCCTCTGAGGATTCTGATGCTGAGGAGTCTATTCCATCTGCATCTCCTCCGGAGGATTATTTATTTGGAGAAACATTGCATACTTTGAGGGAGCATTTTCACTGGGAAGAGTCAAGACCTCTCAGAATCAGAAAAGAGGCTCAGGGATTTCCTTCTCCCTCAGCAGCCTTTAGCCATTCCCCCTGTCCTAGACATTGTGGATGATGTGTTTTCAGAGTCAAGCTTGACCCCTGACTCCTTACCTCCAGCTCCCAGTAAGCCTGACAGATATTACAGGGTCTCTGACACACATAAATTTTTATTTAGAAACCCTGCTGCTGATCCTGAAACTCCAAAGGGAGTTACGGCCCCGACAGCAAAAAATCCTACCCCCTCTGACAGAGATTCAAGGGCACTGGACAGATGGGTAAAAAAAGTTTATACATCAGCAACCTTGGCAATCAGGTCCTTAAATTGTCAATTTCATATGCTTAAGTACCAACAACATGTTATGGGATTGCTGAAACAGAAAATGATGTTGATTTCAGAATGTGCAGAAAATAAAGAATTGTGGGAATTATTGCATGCAGCTGAACAAGTAGGAAAGCATACTTTGCAATGTGGGTTTGATTCCTTAGAGGCCTCCTGCAGGGCCGCAGTTACTGGATCTTTGATTAGGAGGTATGCCTGGTTAAAGGAACAACATTTGCCTGATCATGTTAAAGCTAAACTGCTAGATGCACCTTTACAGCATGATTCTCTGTTTGGTATTAAGGCAGAAGAGGTTTTAAAGAAAATGGAAGACAAAGCTAAGTCTATGCAAACTGTTAAAGACTTTTTACAAGTACAGCCACCAAGGTTCAGTAGACACTGGCCTACAAAAAATTGGTCCTTTCCTGTGTCAGACAGAGCTCAAAGGGACAAATCCAGATGCCCTAAGGGTTCCAGATACCAGGCGCAAGATTCTTACAGGTCAAAGCAATGGGGTGCTTCTACCTCTAAATCTGGAGGAGATAAAGCGCAAACCTGCAGAAAGCAATCCCAATGACTTCCCTCTGCCTATACCAAGCACTTATCTTTTGGCAGCACCCATAGGGGGAAAATTAACATGTTTTGCTCAAAATTGGCAGTTAATAACCCAGGTACTAAACATCGTATCACAGGGATATAGATTCCATTTCCACACTCTGCCAATGACAAATGGTTGACCAGATCTGCCAAAAAATCAGTGGGCAGAGGCACAGAAACAGGCTACGTCCCTCATGGATATGGGGGCCATTCAGATAGTACCAGAACAGGAAAAAGGACAAGGTTTTTACACAAGACTGTTCTTGGTACCCAGAAAGGACAAGACCTGGCGGCCAATACTGGATTTATCGATTTTGAACACATACCTAGACATTCCAAAATTCAAAATGCTGACTTTGCAGCAGCTTCTGCCCATGCTGGGCAAGAATGCTTGGCTGGTGACATTAGACCTAAAAGAGGCATACCTGCATGTCCCAATAAGACAATTGTGCAGAAGATACCTCAGATTCAAGGCTGGCTTAATGCATTGCCAATTCTCTGCACTGCCCTTTGGCTTATCTACTGTGCCCAGGGTCTTTACAAAATGCCTGGCACCAGTAATTGCATTTTGCAGACAAATAAGTATACAAATTTATCCTTACTTAAACGACTGTCTCATTCAAGCAGAGAACAAGGACATTCTTCTTCGACATCTGGCGTTTGTGAAAAGGCTTCTAACATGCCTAGGGTACACAATAAACGAAAATAAATCACAACTTGTACCCTCTCAAAAGATAACATTCCTGGGTGCAAGCTTGAATACAACTGCCCAGATGGCTTATCTCACACCAGACAAGCAAAGGCAACTGACTACTTACTTCAAACTGATGGCAACAAAGACCCAGTTATCTGCAAGACAAATTCTGCAGGCTCTGGGCTTCATGGCATCCGGCATCCTACTGATTCCATATGCAAAATTGCATATGAGGAAACTTCAATGGTACCTGAAAAATTTATGAAGTCAACATTCTCAGTCTGGAAGCAATGATTCCTCTCATACCCTGCCTACAACAAGAGTTTATATGATGGGCAAAGGCATGTCACCAAAACATGGGACGGCCCTTCACGCTCCCTCCTGCCAGCCAAACCTTAACAACAGATACATTGGATTATGCCTGGGGGGCCCACATGGCAGGAAGATGCATTCAGGGCATATGGACCCCAAAACAAATGCATCTGCATATCAACCAGAAATAGATGCTAGCTGTTCAAAATGCATTAACAGCCTTCAAGGACTTACTTCATCCAAGACAACTACTGATAAAGGCAGACAGCACCACAGTCATGTGGTATATAAACAAGCAAGGAGGTTCACACTCATACCTCATTTGCAGATTAGCCATGACACTGGGACACAGCTTTGACCTACCAAATACATCTTCAAGCTCAATTCCTGCCAGGAAAACAAAATACACTGGCAGACAGTTTAAGCAGAAACCTTATGGATCTTCACGAGTGGAAACTAAATCCACAAGTCTTCAGCATGATAACACAGAAATGGGGGAGCCCAGACATAGATCTATTTGCCTCTCCTCAAAATTATCAATTGAAAAGATTCTGCACAAGGACTTATCACAGACGAGCAGGGAAAGTGGACGCCCTATCCTTCATTTGGAAAAACCTATCAGTATACACCTTTCCTCCTCTGCCTCGCCTCTTCTCCCCAAGGTTCTCCTAAAAGTCAGACAAGAGAAACCAAAGATGATACTAATTTCCCCGGACTGACCCCACCAGTACTGGTACCCAATCCTAAGGAACTTGTCTCAATACCCAGCTTGGACCTTACCTCAAACACCTCAACTAGGCAAAGCAATCAGATCCTGCACAATCAACTACAGACCCTGAACCTGGCAGCATGGCTTTTCATATAGCTATACAAACAACACCTCTCAGTAAAGCTGTGATGGATGTCATTTTGGAAACCAGGAGACCTAGTACTAGAAAATCTTATGCTGACAAATGGAAGAGATTCTGTGCTTTGGAATCAAGGACAAGGAACTGATACAGCAAAACCAAATATTCCTCGGATATTACAATACCTAACTGAGATGCTTGACAAAGGCCTATCTTTCTCATCAATCAAAATCCATGCCTCTGCCATTTCGACTCATTACAATACAGAGCCACCAATCTTTTCTCATCCTTTACTAAAGCAGTATTTTAGAGGAGCAAAAAATTTAAGGCCTCCTAGAAGATCACCATTACCTGCATGGGACCTCAATTATGTGTTGGAAAAGCTCACCCTGCCTGTATTTGAACCAGCTGCTACCGCTGATATAAAGTTCTTATCATGGAAAACAGCTCTGCTACTAGCAATTACTTCAGCAAGAAGAGTTTCAGAGCTACAGGCCCTCATGGCTGTAGAGCCTTTTATCATATTTTACCCAGACAAGGGTGTCTCTGAGAACAAATCCTACTTTTATCCCTAAGGTGGTTTCCAGTATGGCTCTTAACCAAACAATTCATCTGACAACTTTTTATCCAAATCCGCAGAACAAAGGGGAGAGAATTCTGCATTCCTTGGATGTACACAGACAGCTAAGATTCTACTTGAGCAGGATTAAAGCTCTAAGAAAAACTGAGCAGTTACTAGTGTCATATGCTGCAGGATCAGAGGGAAAGGCTATGTCAAAGCAGACAATTTCAAAGTGGATAAGCCACTGTATCCGTTTCTGCTACTCACACCATGGTAAACCTGTGCCCAAGGGCATTAGTTCTCATTCCACCAGAGCTGCAGCTACTTCAGCAGCTTTTCTCACAGTACCAACCAAAGACAATTCTAGAGGCTGCTACTTGGAGTTCAGTTCACACCTTTACAAAGCATTATCATTTGCCTCTCTACTCTAAATCCAGGGCAGGCTTTGCCACTGCAGTGCTGCAGGGCCTTATAGCCGCACCTAATGCTGTTTAGCTCCAGCCTCCCAACCATAGCTTTGGTATTCTACCCAAATGTAATGACTGCAACAGTGAAACACAAAGAACATAGTACAGTTGTGTACACTTACCATAAATGTAGATGTTCGAGTGTATTCACTGTTGCAGTCCAGGTTACCCTCCCGCCATCCTGGAGTTTATCTTTCCTTCTCTATCTTCTACAACCTATGTGGTGTATTTGCTTGTAGATGAAGGTAAAGTTTATATTGATGCATGTATATATATATATATATATATATATATATATATATATATATATATATATAATGTTTTTTTTGTTTGTTTTTTTTTTTTTTGCGCTACCTTTTTGGGGGCACCTGACATCAGGGGCAAGAAAAACTAAAGAAAATGCCATCGGCTGCATGTTTTATACCCCTGACGTCATGGAAGAGAAGACAGCAACCGACGCAGAACCCAAGACTTTGGAATTCAGGCCGACTGAGGGCAACCTGCAAGCAGATTACCCAAGTGTAATGACTGCAACAGTGAATACACTCGAACATCTACATTTATGGTAAGTGTACACAACTGCACTTTTGAATGAAGCTTTTCTTCAGTACTTTCTTGCCATCTCAAAAAGAAGCATCTCTCGAGTTTCACAGGACCAGCATTCATCTAAAAGCGTATTTGCTGGCAAATAGGCTCCCATTGGATAATTCTCCAGTCAGATATTCGCCTTTTATAAAAAAAAATATATATATATGTTTTTTGACTAAAAGTTGTAGTTGTCTCTAAGAAAGCCAACATGTCTTCCTATCATGGACCCCTGCTTTAGCTTAGAGTGTTTATTAAGGTGTTTGGGGCTAATTTAGTGAAAAACGAAATCAAAAGTTGTTGATGAGGTAAAGTCTGAACTCGTGTTTTCAGTTTTAGACAAGGAGGTATCATTTGGCTCTCCTGTTAACCCAGGATGTTCTTCGTGTTTCACTGTTGCAGTCATCACATTTGGGTTATCCCTGCCAGGGTAGCCCTCGGCCGGCCTGAATTCCAGAGGCTTAGTATTTCAGCATCGGGTGCTGTCGCTTCAGGACTAACATCAGATCGTCAGTAGTATAAAGTAAGGTGGCCGATGCAATTACATCAGTCTTTCTTGCAGAGGAGCCCGAAACAGAAGCAGTTCGCACGAGTGCCAGCCAGCCGCTACCTGAGTTTTGTATTCTGAACAGAAGCTGAAGTCTTCTAAAGCTAAGTACCCTGTTGGGGATCCTTTTTTCTTGCTCTAACCGATGTCAGAAAAAGTTAACAATTGTCTCGCCTGTGGAAAGCAAATACCACACTGAGACTTTCATTCTTACTGCGTCACTTGCTTAGGCCCAGATCATGACGTCCCTCGCTATTCCTTTTGTGCTTTGTTCAATGCCAGAACTATACGTTGTCGGGCCCTTATTGTAGCTAGATATTTTCGCGCACAATCCTCGAATTCCGATATGGCTTCGGTAAGCCAGCCGACAGCAGATCATCTGAAAAAACGTAAGGATAAAGACAGAGACAGACCGCACAGGTACAAACCTACTGACGACACTTCTGTTAAGCTGGTCGTCAGATGTTCATCGTGTTTCACTGTTGCAGTCATTACTCTTGGGTTATCCTGCTGGCAGGCTACCCTCAATCTGCCAGAATTCCAAAGTCTAGGTCCGGCGTCGGTTGCTGTCGTGTCTTCCCTGACGTCAGTGCGCCAGGGGTATAAAAGATGCAGCTGACACCATTTTCCCAGTCTTTCTTGCCACGCGGTGCCCGAAGCAAAAGCAGTTCGCAAGTGCCAGTCGGCCAACTCCTGAGATTTTCAAATCTGAATTTCAGAACCAAAGTCTTCATTAAAGCTAAGTACCCCGTTGGGGAAATTTCTTTCTTGCTCCAGACCGATGTCAGAAAAAGTTAACAATTGTATTTCTTGTGGGAAGCAAATACCTCGTAAGGATTTTCACTCTTACTGTATTCCTTGCCTAGGTCCTGATCACAACGTTGCTAGCTGTCGGTTTTGTGCTAGATTTAACCAACGCACTATCAAGCGTCTGTTCGATTTTGCATTTCATTACTTTGGCCGAAGATTTAATTATATAATGCCGTCGGACCAGCCGACAACCGGAGTTTACAAAAAACGCAAGGACAAGAATAGGCATCCGAGGTCCAAAACCAACGACAAAGCCTCTACTAGGCCAGTCGCCGGTTCGCAGGTTCTCAGTGAGGTGCTTTCACAGCCCCTGGCGCCCGCTACCTCAGAGCTACAGACTGCTACAGACTCCCACGTGGAGCCGACTGGGCCTCTGGACACTCAAGGTATTGGACACTCGGAAATCATACCCTCAGATGGGTCCGGAGCCGCTGAGCAGGCATCGGCTTCTGAGGGTGTCTTCAGACCTACACAACTATATATTAAGCCATCTTCAGCTTCAAAGACTAAAGCAGCTCTAAAGACAAAGAAACAAGTACAGCATTCTCCTACTCAGACTTTAATACCTAAAAAACAGATGCTCAAAATGGCCGAAGACTTAATTACTTTGATCAGGGGCTCCCATCCCCCTCCTGATAAGAGGCCTAGGCAAGAGACAGAGTATGATTCTTCTGATCAGGCATCTATTTCCTCTGATTCCTCTTCTGAACAGGATTACTCCATGCTTCCCTATGAGGATTCTGATGCTGAAGAATCCATTCCTTCAGCCTCTACTCCTGAGGATTATTCTTTTGGGGAAACCCTGCATACTACGAGAGAGCATTTCCACGGGGGGAGCCAAGATTATTCTGAATCTAAGAAAAGGCTCAGAGACTTTCTTCTTCTTCCTCAGCACAGACCCCTTGCTATTCCACCTGTTCTAGACATTGTAGATGTATTTTCAGAGTCTGGCCTGTCCCCTGACTCTTTACCCCCTGCACCTGCTAAGCCAGACAGATACTACAGGGTCCCGGATACTCATAAATTCCTATATAAAAACCCCGCTGCTGACCCACAAACTATATCTCAGTGTCCCAAGGAGGTTAAAGCTTCCACTGCAAAAAACCCTGTTCCCTCTGATAGGGATTCTAGGGCTCTAGACAGATGGGGGAAAAAAGTTTACACTTCTGCAACCTTGGCTGTAAGGGCTTTAAATTGTCAGTTTCATATGCTTAACTATCAGCAATATTTAATGCCACTGCTTAAACAGAAAATGTTGACAAATACTGAATGTTCAGAGAACAAGGAATTGTAGGATTTATTGCATGCAACTGAACAAGTGGGAAAGCATACTTTGCAATGTGGTTATGATTCACTGGAGGCCTCTTGCAGGGCTGCTGTTACAGGTTCTGCTATTAGAAGGCATGCTTGGTTAAAGGAACAGAATCTGCCTGATCATGTTAAAGCAAAATTATTAGATGCACCATTACAGCATGATACTTTGTTTGGTACTAAAGCAGAAGAGGTGTTGAAAAAATGGAGGATAAAGCAAAATCCATGCAGACAGTCAAGGATTTCTTACAGGTACAGCCACCCAGGTTTAGCAGAAACTGGCCTTCTAAAAATTGGTCTTTTCCAGTGTCAGACAGACCACAGAGGCAGATACAGGCGTCCCAGAGGGAGATCTCAGCCCCAAGGCTCATACAGGCCTAAACAATGGGCTGCTCCTACCTCCAAAAGTGGAGAAGACAAATCACAACCCTACAGGAAACAGTCCCAATGACTTTCCTCTACCAGTTCCAAGCAGTTTTCTTTTGACAGCCCCCTTAGGGGAAAACTAGCACTTTTTTCATCAAATTGGCAAAGGATTACCCAAGACAAATGGGTCCTGAACATAGTGTCCCAAGGCTACAGGTTCCATTTTCACACTCTACCAAGGCCAAAGGGCATGCCAGACCTGCTACACAGTCAATGGGCAGAGGCACAAAAGCAAATTACAGCCCTCATGGACATGAGGGCCATTCAGCAAGTACCACAAGAGCAGGGGCAAGGATTTTACTCCAGACTTTTCCTAGTACCCAGGAAGGACAAAACCTGGAGACCAATACTGGACCTGTCTATACTAAATACATTTCTGGAAGTTCCAAAATTCAAACTGTTGACTCTACAGCAGCTACTGCCCATGCTGGGCAAGAGGGCTTTGCTCGTAACTTTGGACCTAAAAGAGGCATACCTGCATGGTCCCAATCAGACAATCTTGCAGAAGATACCTCAGATTCATAGCTGGCTCAATGCATTACCAATTCTCTGCACTGCCCTTTGGCTTAGCTACTGCGCCCAGGGTCTTCACAAAATGCCTGGCACCAGTAATTGCGTTTTGCAGACAAAAAGGAATTCAAATATATCCCTACTTGGACGACTGGCTAATTCAAGCAGAGAACAAAGACACTCTTCTAAAGCATCTGGCGTTTGTAAAAAGATTACTAATTGGCCTAGGGTGCACAGTAAACGAAAAGAAATCAAAACTAGTGCCCTCTCAAGAGATAATATTCCTGGGTGCAAGCTTAAATACAACCGCCCAGATGGCTTATCTCGCGCCAGACAAGCAAAAGCAACTGACTACTTACCTCAAGAAATTGGCAACAAAAACCCACTTATCTGCAAGGAAAATCCTGCAGGCCTTGGGTTTCATGGCATCCTGCATTCTACTAATTCCATATGCCGGACTGCATATGAGGAAACTACAATGATATCTGAAAAGTGTTTGGACTCAGCATTGCCACAGCCTGGAGACAGTAGTTGCACTCATTCCCTGCCTACAGCAGGAGTTTCGATGGTGGGCAGAAGCTTGTCACCACAACGAGGGTCTGCCATTCAGTTTACCCACAGCCAGACAGACACTGACAACAGATGCATCAGATTATGCCTGGGGGGGCCCATATGGCAGGAAAATGTATTCAGGGCACATGGCCTGCAAACAAGATGCATTTTCACATCAATCAAAAAGAGATGCCAGCTGTTCAAAATGCCCTGACAGCTTTCAAGGACCTGCTTCATCCAGGACAGTTACTGATAAAGACAGACAACACTAAGGTCATGTGGTACATAAACAAGCAGGGAGGTACACAGTGTTCATCGTGTTACACTGCTGCAGTCATTACACTTGGGTTATCCTGCTGTCAGGCGGTCCTGCAGTCAGCCAGAGTTCCAAAGTCTTGGTCCGGCGTCGGTTGCTGTCGCCTCCTCCCTGATGTCAATGTGACAGGGGTATATCAGATGCAGCCGACGCCATTTTCTTCCATCTTTCTTGCCGCGCGGTGCCCGAAACAGAAGCAGTTCGCAAGTGCCGGTCGGCCGACTCCTGAGATTTTCATTCCGAATTCAGAACCGAAGTCTTCTAAAAAAGCAAAGTACCCCGTTGGGGAAACTTTTTCTTGCCTCAGACCGATGTCAGTAAAAGTTAATAACTGTATTTCTTGTGGGAAGCAAATACCTCCTAAGGATTTCCACTCCTATTGTATTCCATGCCTAGACCCTGACCACGACGTCACTGGTTGTCGGTTTTGTGCTAGGTTTAACAAGCGCACTATTAAACGTCAGTTTCATTTTGCCCAACATTATTTTGGCAGAAAATTCAATGATACCATGCCGTCGGAAATTCTGACGACCGCAATGCATAAAAAGCGCAAGGACAAGGACAACCATCCGAGGCCCAAAACGGACAACGAGGCCTCTTCTAAGCCGGCCGCCGGTTCTCTGGTTTTCAGCGTGGCGTCTGCGCAGCCCCTGACGACCGCTTCCACAGAACCACAGACCACCTCCAATTCCCACGTGGAGCTGGCTGGGCCTTCGGATGCACTAGGCCTTCAGTTCACCGATCCTAAACCTACAGAGGAAACCGAAGTAGCTGAGCAATCCACAGCTACAGAGGGTGTTTTCAGACCTACCCAGTTAACTATTAAACCCTCTGTTAAGTCTAAGCCTCCCTTAAAAGCAAAGAAACAGACACAACTCTCTCCAGGACAGGCTTCCATGCCTAAGAAATAGATGCTAAAAATGGCCGAGGACCTGATCACTCTGATCAGGGGGTCCCATCCCCCTCCTGATAAAAGGCCCAGGCATAATGCAGACTGTGAATCTTCTGACCAGGTGTCCGTTTCCTCTGATGCTTCCTCGGACCTAGGATATTCTTTACCCCCTTATGAGGATTCTGATGCTGAGGAATCAATTCCATCAGCCTGTCCGCCTGAGGATTACTCCTTTGGGGAGACCTTACATACCATGAGAGAGCATTTCCATTGGAAAGGCCAGGATTACTCAGTATCCAAGAAAAGACTCAGAGACTTCCTTTTATTGCCCCAACACAGACTCCTTGCTATCCCGCCAGTTTTAGACATTGTGGATGATGTGTACACTGAATCCAGTTTGAACCCTGATTCCTTACCCCCAGCCCCAGTTAAACCTGATAGATATTACAGAGTCCCTGACTCTCACAAATTTCTGTACAAAAGCCCTGTTGCTGACCCTGAAACTATTTCTCAGGGACCCAAAGGGATTAAGGCCGCATCAGCAAAAAACCCAGTCCCCTCTGACAGAGATTCCAGAGCATTAGACAGATTGGGAAAGAAGGTATATACGTCTGCAACTTTAGCAGTGAGAGCCTTGAATTGCCAGTTTCACATGCTAAAATATCAGCAATTTTTGATGTCTCAGTGGAAACAAAAGATGCTTCCAGATTCAGATCCTCCTAACTTAAAAGAATTGCAGGATTTATTGCATGCAGCTGAACAAGTGGGAAAACATACTTTGCAATGTGGGTTTGATTCCTTAGAGGCCTCCTGTAGAGCAGCAGTTACAGGCTCTGTCATTAGAAGGCATGCTTGGTTAAAAGAACATACGTTATCATGTTAAGGTCAAATTATTGGATGCACCTTTGCAGCGGGATGTGCTGTTTGGAGTTAAGGCAGAGGAGGTATTAAAGAAGATGGAGGATAAGGCAAAATCTATGCAAACGGTGAAAGTTCTTACAGGTTCAGCCTCCTCGTTTTAGCAGAAATTGGCCAACACAAAATTGGTCCTTTCCAGTCACAGATAGACCTCAAAGGGGCAGATACAGATGGCCAAGAGGTAGAGGTCAGATACAAGGCCCTTACAGGCCACGACAATGGGGCATACCAGGCCAGAAAGAAGGGGAAGACAGGCCCCAACCTTATACAAAACAGCCTCAATGACTTTCCACTACAGCTGCCAAACAGCTCTCTCTTGGCAGCCCCCTTAGGAGGAAAACTGCACTTTTCTGTCACAACTGGCATTGCATGACCAAAGACAAATGGGTTCTCAACATTGTATCTCAAGGTTACAGGTTTCATTTCCACACCTTGCCAAGGCTAAAAGGAATGCCAAATCTGTCACCAAATCAATGGGCTCAAAAACAAATTACAGCACTCATGGACATGATAGCTATTCAAAAGGTACCACCACAGGAACAAGGACAAGGATTTTATCCAAGACTCTTTCTGGTTCCCAGAAAAGACAAAGCCTGGAGACCCGTTCTGGACCTTTCTACACTAAACACTTACCTGGATGTTCCGAAATTCAAGATGTTGACACTACAGCAGCTTCTTCCCATGATGGGCAACAAAGCTTGGCTCGTGACTTTGGACCTCAGAGGCATACCTGCATGTCCCTATCAGACAAAATTGCAGAAGATACCTCAGATTTCTAGCTGGTTCAATGCACGATCAATTCTCTGCACTGCCCTTTGGCTTATCTACTGTGCCCAGGGTCTTCACAAAGTGCCTGGCACCAGTAATTGCATTTTGTAGGCAAAAAGGAATTCAAATTTACCCATACCTAGACGACTGCCTGATTCAAGCAGAGAGCAAGGACATTCTACTAAAGCATCTGGCGTACTTAAAAAAGTTAAGATGCCTGGGGTACACAGTAAATGAAAAGAAATCAAAACTAGTGCCTTCACAACAGATAATATTCCTGGGTGCCAGCTTGAACACAACGGCCCAGATGGCTTATCTCACGCCAGACAAGCAAGGACAACTGACTCAATATTTTCAATTAATTGCAACAAAGACCCAACTCCCTGCAAGAAAAATTCTGCAGGCCTTGGGCTACATGGCATCTTGCATACTACTAATTCCATATGCCAGACTGCATATGAGGAAACTACAATGGTACCTAAAGAGCGTATGGTCTCAACACTGTCAAAGTTTGGAAACAGTTATACCACTAATTCCTTGCCTACAACAGGAGTTTCGATGGTGGGCACAAGCTTGTCACCTCAACAAGGGACAGCCTTTCACTCAACCCACAGCCAGGCAGACAGTGACAACAGATGCATCGGATTACGCCTGGGGAGCACACATGGCAGGAAAATGTATCCAGGGCGAGTGGCCCACAGAGCAAAGACATCTCCACATCAGTCAAAAAGAGATGCTAGCTGTACAAAATGCTATTATAGCTTTCAAGGACCTACTGCATCCAGGACAATTACTACTAAAGACAGACAACACCACAGTTATGTGGTACATAAACAAGTAAGGGAGCACACACTCCTACCCCCTCTGCAGACAAGCCATGACCTTATGGAACACAGCTCTAAACTACCAAGTTCATCTGCAAGCACAATTCCTGCCAGGAGAGAAAAACACACTGGCAGACGACCTAAGCAGAAACATTATGGACCCACACGAATGGGAACTAAACCCACAAATATTCAGAATGATAACACAAAAATGGTGGAGCCTGGACATAGATCTATTTGCTACCCCAAAGAACTGCCAATTACAGAAATTCTGCACAAGGAGCTACCATCCACAAGCATGGAAAGTGGATGCCCTCTCATTCAGCTGGAAAAAAACTACAAGTATACGCTTTCCCCCCTTTACCTCTCCTTCCACAGGTGCTCATAAAAGCCAGGCAGGAAGAGCCAAAAATGCTCATGATTGCACCAGACTGGCCACGCCAGCACTGGTACCCAATCCTAAAGAATTTAACACAAGAACCACCTGGATTTTACCACAAATTCCACAGTTGCTGACACAGTACACCAATCAGATACTTCACAGCCAGCTAAAGACCTTAAATCTAGCTGCATGGAAAATTCCTTAGTCAAGCAAGAAGTGCCTCTCTCCAAAGCTGTTATGGATGTCATTCTGGAGGCCAGAAGGCCTAGCACCAGGAAAGCATACTCGGACAAATGGAAGAGATTCTGTGCCTGGAACCAAGCGCACAGCCTTGACCCTCTTGTCCCAAACATTCCTCAGATACTTCAATACTTAACTGAGATGCTGGACAAGGGCCTTTCTTTTTCATCCATCAAGATCCACGCCTCAGCTATCTCTGCTCATTACAACACGGATCCACCAATTTTTTCTAATCCTTACCTCAGAGGGACTAAAAACATAAGACCGCCCCGTAGAGCACCTACACCTACTTGGGACCTCAACTTTGTTTTGGAAAAATTGACTTTACCTCCTTTTGAGCCAGCTAACACAGCAGAATTAAAATACATCTCTTGGAAAACTGCTCTGCTACTGGCAATAACATCAGCACGAAGAGTTTCAGAATTACAGGCACTAATGGCAGTGGAACCTTTCCTCATCTTCCACCAGGACAGGGTGTCCTTAAGAACCAACCCTACGTTTATGCCAAAGGTGGTATCAAGTGTGGCTCTAAACCAAACTATTCACTTGCCAACTTTTTATCCAAAACCAAAGAACAAAGGGGAGAGACTACTGCATTCTTTGGACATTCACAGACAGTTACACTTCTACTTGGACAAAACCAAAGCTTTCAGAAAATCTGAGCAATTATTGGTAGCATACGCTGCAGGAGCACAGGGGAAAGCCATTTCAAAGCAGACTATTTCAAGATGGATAGGACACTGTATACGTTTCTGCTATACCCACCATGGGAAACCTGTACCTAGCAGCATTAGATCTCACTCCACCAGGGCAACAGCCACTTCAACTGCCTACCTCAGAGGAGTACCTACCAAGGATATTTTGGAAGCAGCAACATGGAGTTCTGTGCATACCTTCACCAAACATTGCCATTTGCCTTTATGCTCCAAATCCAGAGCTGGCTTCACCACTGCTGTACTGCAGGGCCTTATAGCCACCCCTAATGCCTTATAGATCCAGCCTCCCTACCTCAGCTTTGGGATTCCACCCAAGTGTAATGACTGCAGCAGTGTAACACGATGAACATAGTACAGTTTTGTACCTACCATAAATGTGGATGTTAGAGTGTATTCACTGTTGCAGTCCAAGTTACCCACCCACCATCCCCCTTCTCTTTGCTGGGACTTATCTGCACTTATCTATCCTATACAACCTTTTTGGTGTATTTGCTTGTAGATGAAGGAAATGTTATTTTTGTGCATGCATTTCTTATTGGCATATTTTTCAGCCTACCAATTTGGGGCACCTGACATCTGGGGCAAGAAAAACTGAAGAAAATGGCATCGGCTGCATCTTTTATACCCCTGGCGCACTGACGTCAGGGAAGAGGCGACAGCAACGGACGCCGACCTAGACTTTGGAATTCTGGCCGACTGAGGGTAGCCTGCCAGCAGGATAACTCAAGAGTAATGACTGCAACAGTGAATACACTTGAACATTTACATTTATGGTAGGTACACAACTGTACTTTCTCCGGTCCTCAGTGAGGAGCTTTCGCAGCCCCTGATGCCTGCTTCTGTGGATTCACAGGCCGCTACCGAGACCCATTCGGAGTCTGGTATGCCGCAAAACTCTTCTTCGACTAAGGATCCTGCGGTTGTCTCTATCTTGGATGGGTCCGGAGCCGCTGAGCAGGCACCAGCATCCGAGGAAGTACTTCGCACTACCGATTCTGGACACAAACTGATGACTTCTTTCGCATCTACCATTCTTTCTAAAAATACCGAGTTTCTAAGGCCCAGGGTACGAACCACACCCAAGAAACCAATGACCCAATCTCAGACACCTGCTTCCTTGCCTCAGTCTCAAATGCTTAAAATGGCGGAAGACCTTATAATGCTGATCAGGGTAAGCCAAGCTACACCTTCCAAAAGAAAAAGCGATCTGTCTCCAGTAGTTTTATCTGAACAGGAGTCTGAGGACTCTGATGCATCTGAATATGAAGATATGCAACCCCTCTCTGCTTATGAGGATTCTGATGCAGAGGAATCCATTCCTTCAGCCTCTCCACCCGAGGACTTTTCCTTTGGTGAAACCCTTCATACTTTAAGGGAGCATTTCCAGTGGGAATGTCAGGACTGTACTCAGACTAAAAAGAGACTCGGAGAATTCTTAGGCCTTCCACAACACAGACCCTGGCCATTCCCCCTGTCCTTGGAATCTAGTTTGACTCTTGACACCCTCCCTCCTGCTCCCAGAAAATCTGACCGATATTAGAGTCCCTGACTCTCACAAATTTCTTTTCAAAAATCCTACTGCTGACCCTGAGGCTATTTCTCAAGGGCCTAAAGGAATTAAAGCAACTTCTGCTAAGAATCCCACCCCCTCAGACAGGGATTCCCAAGCACTAGACAGATGGGGTAAAAAGGTATACACCTCTGCTACTCTTGCTGTCAGAGCTCTAAATTGTCAGTTCCATATGCTAAAATTTCAGCACATACCATGGAACTCCTCAAACAAAAAATATCCTTTCCTGCTTGTGCAGAAAATAGAATAGTTGATGCTTTCTGCAAGTCAAGTAACTAAACACACGTTACACTGTGGTTTTAATGCCCTAGAAGCTTCTTGCAGGGCAGCGGTCAACGGTTCTGTCCTTAGAAGGCATGCTTGGCTTAAGGAACAACCCTTGCCAGACCATGTCCGATCTAAATTATTGGATGCACCCTTGCACAAAGACAACTTATTTGGCACCAAGGCAGAGGAGGTCTTAAAAAAATGGAAAAAAAAGCTAAATATATGCAGACGGTTAAGGATTTCTTACAGGTTCAGCCACCCGGGTTCAGTAGGCATTGCACTCCAAACACTGGTCCTTTCCTGCCCCCTCCAGGTCAGTTCAGCCCAGACCCCCCAGACAGCAGCCACAGGAAATGCAGAGATCAAAACAATGGAGTTCCTCCACTTCAAAATCAGGGAATGCAAAGCCACCCTCTCATGGTAAGAACTCACAATGACTCTCCACCACCACCCCCTCCCTCTGCCCACCTGCACTTGCCCCTAGGAGGAAAACTGTCCTTCCACGCAAGCACGTGGACCACCATTGCCAACGACCGCTGGGTCTTCAGCATAGTGTCCCAGGGATACAGATTTTATCTCCACACTCTACCAACTCCAAAAGGGTTCCCAGATCTTCCTCCAAACCAGTGGGGAGAGGCGAAAAAGCATGAAGGGCAATAGAGCACTTTCCTGCAGAACAGATAGGCCAAGGTTTCTACTCCAGACTTTTTCTGGTACCCAGAAAAGAGGGGGCCTGGCACCCCATCCTCAATCTATCCATTCTAAACACCTTCCTGGTGATAGCAAAATTCAAAATGCTCACACTCCAGCAACTACTTTCTATGCTCACCAAGAATGCTTGGCTAGCCACCCTAGACCTAAAAGAAGCCTACCTCCACATTTCTATCAGGGAATCATGCAGGAAATATCTACATTCAGGGCAGGATTTCTGCACTTTAGGTTTTCTGTGCTTCCCTTTGGCTTATCTACTGCTCCCAGAGTTTTCACAAAATGTCTGCCTCCCGCCATTGCCTTTTGCAAACAAAGAAATATACAAATTTACCCATACTTGGAAGACTGCTTAATTCAGGCAGTCAGGAAAAGTTGCTCAAGTACCTGGCCTTTGTAAAATCCCTACTGACCTCCCTAAGGTACACTATCAACGAAAAGAAATCCAAACTAGTACCGACCCAAAGGATTATATTCCTGGGAGCAAGCTTAGACACAGCATCCCAGATGGCATTCCTTACACCAGAAAAACAAACTTACCTGACAGCGTGCTTCTCTCAACTAGCCAACAGACCCCAGTTATCCGCAAGGAAAATCCTGCAAGCTCTGGGGTTTGTGGCATCTTGCATTCTACTCATTCCATATGCCAGACTGCATATGAGGAAACTTCAGTGGTACCTAAAAAGCCTTTGGTGTCAACACTCTCAGGACCTGAAAACTCTTATACCAGTGATACCTTGCCTAAGGAAAGATTTTCTTTGGTGGGCAGCAGCATGCTCCCACAACAAGGGACTACCTTTCTCACCGCTGCCCACCACCCAGACCTTCACCACAGATGCATCAGACCATGCCTGGGGTGCACACCTGGACACCAGGTACATACAGGGCCAATGGAGCCCACAGCAAATTCATCTGCACATCAACCAAAAATAAATGTTAACTGTCCAGCATGCATTGACAGCTTTCAGGCCCCTTCTCTCCCCAGGGGCTCTCTTGATCAAAGCAGACAACACCACTGTGATGTGGTATATCAACAAGCAGGGAAGGACTCACTCCTACCCTCTGCAGACTGGCCATGACTCTTTGGTACACAGCCTCAGCCATGCAACTACACCTTTTAGCTCAATTTCTGCCACCCTGTCTAAATTCCCTGGCAGACAACTTAAGCAGAAATCTTCTGGACCCACACGAGTGGCAGCTAGACCAAAGAACCTTTACCCTAATAACTCAGAAATGGGGCACCCTGAAGGTCGACCACTTTGCTTCCCCTCCAACCATCAGCTCAGCAAGTTCTACACCAGGAAGCCTCACTGCAGGGCCTGGAAAGTGGATGCCCTATCCTTCCCCTGGGTCAGCCTCTCGGTCTATGCATTTCCCCTACTACCTCTCATTACCAGGGTACTGCTCAAAATAAGGGAGGGAAAACCAAGGACAATTCTGATTGCTCCATACTGGCCTTGCCAGCACTGGTACCCACTGCTGTGCGCAGCCTGTCCCCACTGCCACCATGGCATCTCCCTAAGACCCCAACCCTCCTGACCCAGAGGAAAGGAGAATTCATGCATTCCCAATTGCAGACCCTCAGTTTGGCAGCTTGGCTTATTCCCTGACCACTGATCAATCTGCCAATCTCAGTAAACAGATTCTAGATGTTATACGCGAGGCTAGAT
This sequence comes from Protopterus annectens, assembly GCF_019279795.1. Lineage (NCBI taxonomy): Eukaryota > Metazoa > Chordata > Ceratodontiformes > Protopteridae > Protopterus > Protopterus annectens. The sequence continues at coordinate 1,710,665,965 of NC_056735.1, read as the reverse complement.
GCCCTAGCACTAGAAGGTCTTATGCTGACAAATGGAAAAGGTTCTGCACCTGGATTCAGGCTAAGGGAGCCGATACGATACAGCCCTCCCTTTCTCTCATCCTGGATTACCTAGCTGACCTGCTACACAGTGGTCTCTCCTTTTCCTCTATTAAAATTCATGCCTCTGCTATCTCTGCTCATTTCAACACTGAGCACCCACATTTCTTACACCCTGTCATCAAACAGTTCCTAAGAGGGGCTAGCAACTTGAGGCCACCCAGAAGAGCACCTACCCCAGCTTGGGACCTAAACTTTGTGTTGGAAAAGCACTAGATATGCACAGACAGCTCAGATTCTATCTAGACAGGACTAAGTCATTCAGAAAGACTGATCAATTGCTAGTCAGCTTTGCTGCAGGGGCAGAAGGTAAAGCCATATTCAAACAAACCTTTTCCAAATGGATAGCACACTGCATCCATTTCTGTTACAAGCAACATGGGAAACCTCCCTCTAAGGGGATCAGGACTCACTCTACCAGAGCAGCCTCCACCTCTGCAACTTTTCTCAGAGGAGTCCCCACCAGAGACATTCTGGAGGCTGACACATGGACATCTGTTCACATCTTCACCAAGCATTACCACCTGTCTTATCTTCTCCAAATCCAGGGCAGGCTTTGCCACTGCTGTCTTGCAGGCCATCCTAGCCAGCCCCATGTCTCCTTGACTGCCTCCACTGTTTTCCTCAGCTTTGGGAATCAACCCAGATGTGATGACTGCAACAGTGAAACACGAAGAACATAGTACAGTTGTGTACACTTACCATAAATGTAGGTGTTCGAGTGTATTCACTGTTGCAGTCCTGGTTTTTCTCCCTCCATCTCCATTTTCTTCTGTCTTCTCTCCTTACAAGGAACTTTTTGGCGTTTACTTTCTACTGGTGGGGTTCTTCCACCATATCCTGGCTCCCACTTGGAGGCTCTTAACAGGGCAAGAAAAACTGATGTAATGGCATCGACCGCCTTACTTTAAAATACTGACGACCTGACGTCAGTCCTGTAGCGACAGCAGCCAACGCAAAAATACTAAGCCTCTGGTATTCGGGCCGGCAGAGGGCTACTCTGGCAGGGATAACCCAAATGTGATGACTGCAACAGTGAATACACTCGAACATCTACATTTATGGTAAGTGTACACAACTGTACTTTCTCGAACAATGTGATGAAAGAAGGAAGTTAATTCAGGAAGTTTCTAAAGATATTTCATTTACACCAATACAAACAAAAAACTCCACTCCTTAGAAGCTCTGTCTACCCTAGAGAATGCTGTGTGTGCAGTCACTGAGACATTGTTTAAAGCTGCAGAGAGCACACCAACAGTACAAGGTTATAATGCCTTCCACACATTCAGGTCAGCTACTTCACAGGCAGGGACTAAAGGTGGAGGTGTCTCTATTTACATCAAAAATGAATATACTTCAAGGCTGGTCAGACAGGACAATGCAGTTTTGCTGCTCCATGTTCAAATCACCATATGCAAAATTCACTCCTTGCAAGCTATAGGTCCCCCCTTCATTACCCAGGAAACCCATTCCATGTATTTAAACTTATTAGAAACACTAGCCATCGAACCCAGTACCATATTTATGGGTGACTTTAATTACCCCTCTATTAACAGGGAATCCTATATGACACCAAATGTACATACACAGATATTCCTTGATTTTGTAAACACAAAGTCCTTGGACCAAATAGTCGATACATCAACCAGAGGTGCAACCATACTGGATCTGGTCCTCACTAATATGGGAGAATGCTGCACACCCCCTACTGTAATGCCTTCCCTGGTAAGGTCAGATCACAAAATAGTCTCCTTTGAAGTAAAAATAAAACCTTGGACCCCAGCTAAATTGGAATATTCAGGAACTATCTAAAGCTAACCTCCTGCTATTAAGTGAGAACCTGGCAAAATTTCAAGCCCTCATAAACCCAAAGAACACTGCTGCCTATGCAGAACTGTTCACGGAATCCCTGTACAAGCATGTTAATAGCTGCATAGAGGCAGATGTACCCACCAGGAAGAAGTAATAGGCTTAAAAATGCCCTTGTGGTAGTTAGTCCAGTAAACACCTATGAACCTATTATAGGTCTCAGTCTTGCAGTAAAAAGCCAAATTAACAAAAACGGTCTTTTGTGGCGAACATAATGCAAAAAAGAGATGGCCTGACAAGAGCAGCAGTAAAACTGGTCTTTTCAGAAAAAGGGACAGACCAACAGTACAGAATGAATATACCAGCATTCCTTAACCCATCCCCCCAGCTTATATCTCTGCAAATTTGATCCAAAAACCTGGCTCTCAACATTCCCTTTTGGCAAAAGATCATCTCAGACTCCTGGATGTTAAAAGTGGTGCAGGATGGCTACAGATGGCACTGGATACAGAAACCCCCTTTCAGGGGAATACTTTCCCACCCTCTAAACCAAACAGAATTTTTTCTCAGGTTCTTCGGTCTTTACACACCAAGGAAGTCCTAGAGCCAGCATCTTCATCTGAAGGGGACAGAGGTCTCTGTGCCAGAATGATTTTGGTAACAAAGAGGTCTGTTTGAGATTAGTGCTATATCTTTCATTTCTAAATCTTTATGTGAAAGTTCCAAAGTTCAAAATGTTGACCTTAAAGAACCTGTTGCTCTCATTCTTCACAGAGACCTAAAGTGCTTACTACCATATTGCCATAACCACAGGCTTCAGGAAATTTCTAAGGTTTTCAGTTTATGGGTTACATTATCAGTTCTCTGTCATACCATTTGGTTTATCTACAGCTTCAAGGTTTCTCAGAAAATGTGTAGCCCCAGTCATAGCTTATTGCTAACTGAATGGCATTCACATCTATCTTTATTTAGATAACATACACGTCTTTATCTAGAGGAGGCATGAACACTGGTTCTGATGATGTAATTTTCATTCATTTCTCAACTGATGGGTCTCTGATCCGACTCTGCAGCTTCCAGCTGATCCTCAGATCCAAACTATGAAACTCATCCCTTTACCCATAATGCTCTGCTAGCCTAACATACCTTGGATGTCGTTTGCCATCATATCGTTACAGATGCGAATCCTCTTGCAGTCGAGCTGTTGGTGCCTTCTGTAGGTTAAGCACTGCATTATTTTGAAAATTTTTCTTTAATAACCTATTTAATTTTTGTGTCACCGTCCTCCTTTTTTCCAGTAAGTTTCCTCTGCAAGTCTTTTTTTACCAAGACATCTGTATCTCTCTCCAGTACCGTTGATGGTATTTAGCTGTCGTCTTTTCCTACCCCATTTAGGGTATTTCTCGTCTACCGTTGTTGGTAGCTTTTTCGTATCCTCTAACCTTTAAAGTCTGATTTTTTCCTTGGCCTTTCCTGTTGTTTGGTATGCAGGATGGCTGATAAACCGTCTAACTTCAAGAAATGCATCACCTGTGGGCACAAAATGCCTAACTTCGATACCCAAAGGGAATGTCTGCTGCTTGGGCGTTGCCCATTTATATGCTATTTGCTCCATATGTGCTGGCTTCGACGCCAGAACACTCACAGACAGACAAAATAAGTTTGTCTTGAAGGGCCTTTTCCCTTCCCTTTCTTCTTCCCCTGTTTCAGCTAGAGTTCATACCCCCCCCCCCCAAGGAAACTGACAAAGGGAAGCCTGACTCTGCTGTCAAGGACAGAGACTCTATAAAGAGCTTTCTGGATCCTATGTCTTTGGCTTCTTCCTAAGAGCCACCTTCAGAAGTATCAAAAAAGTTGGATCTGGCCACCTCAGATCCCCCTGCTTCAAAATCTAAATTGCCCACCTCTTAGTTTTAGCAGATCCAGTAACGTCTCCACTCCATTTTCCCTTCTTGCAGGAATCCTCTTGCAAGCACTGTAGACCACCATCCACTGCCTCTTCTCTCAGGTCTTCCAGGAGTTTGTCTGATGCTGAAGTGGATAGGATGATGATGAAATTCCTCAGAGCCTAGATCCAGATAGGGCTAATCCCATGTCCATCTCCCATCAGGTCAGGTCTTCCAGGAGTTTGTCTGATGCTGAAGTGGATAGGATGATGATGAAATTCCTCAGAGCCTAGATCCAGATAGGGCTAATCCCATGTCCATCTCCCATCAGGTCCATGAACCTGCCTGTCACTAGTCCCTCTTTACTTTCTCCTCCTCTGATCTGACCTGCTGTTTTGGAGTCCTTGGAACTGATATACCTGGGGGTGTCCTCATTGGATCCGAAGAAGACCATTCATTGTTAGACTCCAGTCACTGCTGTCCAACTCCGAGCCTGTCTGAGACAAAGTGTTGATGCCGGATCTGGGGGACCAGAATTCACTCCAAAGTTATTGGAGCCGTCCCTGCCCCTTGGAGCTTTGGCCCTGGGCAGCTTGGTTCAGACTCCATCCTTGGATGGAGTGCTTACAGGGTTTCAGGGGATAGCAGTTCAGGAAATTTCAGCTCCGGTCTCCTCTAAACACACTGCCGTCGAGTTTTTGGAGAGGGCTTCCTGTTTACTTAGTGATGACATCCATACCCACCTTGGATCAGATAAGTCTACCTCTGTTAGGTCTTTGCTCTGAACCTCGTTCTTCCATTCCACTGGGACAGCCAGCCCGGCTACATCACCAGCCAGTCCCTTAGGACCCCCTGCAGTACTTCTGATACCTTACCAGACACATTCCACTGATGGGGTCCCTCAGAAGAGAAAGTGTAAAAGGAGACACATTACCCTCAGGAATCTCTCATGGAGGACACCAATTTCAGTGAAGGGGAAGGGTCCCCAGATCTCCACCTGAAGACATCTCATCTTGAGCTGTTAAAACAAAAAGGTGGTTGGTCTTCCAGCATCCATTCCCAAGAGGAGTCTGTGTTCCTGGAGGCTTCATGTATGACCCAACTACGTCTTAGGTGACACCCCCAGCTGATGAACTTATAGATAATTTTTCACCGGTCATGGAAGGGGACTAAATTCTTTGGATCCCATCCCTAAGCATTCAAATACATTTTTAGCACCCCTCCCCCCAAGGACAGGACACACTGGAGCAAAGGGGGTCCCAGTTGATGCCATGGTTGTGACAACAGCCGTGAAAAAAGATCTTGCAACACTCTTCTGTCAACTCCCCTAACGGGCCTTGGACAGATTCAGTAAGCAAATTAATGCTTCAGTGACCTTTGCTCTGCAGACATTGAATTATTTGGCACATTTCACAAGACTGCAAAAAGATGTGACTAAAGAACTTTCCAAGTCTCTTTCTGGGTCCATGTCTGTAGAGGACCAAAATAGTCTCCTTACAACTGGCCATCCTTCAATCTATATCTAATGCGTCCATGAGGCTGATTTCCCATGCAGCAGCGGGTTCAAGCATAACCATTAGAAGACATGTCTGAATGTGCCTAGGCGACTTTGCAGAGCCCTTCAAGTCTTCATTCATCAGTGTGCAGTTTGATGGCTCTTCCTTATTTGGCCCTAAAGTAAAAGACACTGTCCAGATGTGAGCAAGAAGAAAAGACCTTTTCTTCCATAGGGATACATTTTTCTACCCCTCAAAAGACCCTTTTCCTAGAACCAATGAGGAGCTAGAAAGATGTGGTTCCATAAATACCTGGGTCCTTTCCAAGACCCACAAGGAGATAGTTCTCCCAGGGGCAGAGGGGGATTAATGGAAGACACCACTCATGCTGCAGAGGTGGGCCTCAGAAACAGGATTTCCAGGATTCCTTCTTGGACAAACCTCTACCAGCTCTCCTGAAAGGTGGCTTGGTTGTTGCCCTTTGGAAGTCAGTCAGAGGGCGTTTTCTCTGCACTGAAGAGCCTAGCTATCCATAAAAAAGATTACTGGGTGCAAAGAATTATATCCAGATGTCTTATCATACCATTTTCCCAAATTCCCTCTACAAGAATGAAAAGAATCCCCAATGTTACATGCAGTCAGAGGGAAGCAGCAGTCTTGGAAGTAGAAAGGCTGCTAGAAAGAGTCATCCAGAGAGGATCTGGGACTTATTCAAGGATCTTCTTCTCAGTGCTAAAGAAGACTGGGGACTTGAGACCCACCCTGGATCTTGGCAAACTAAACCAGTTTGTGCAGTATTCAAGGTTCTGGATGGTCATGGTTTAGTCCATTCTGCCCGTATTATGAAAGAACATTTGGATATGCTTGATAAATCTCCAGGATGCATGCTATTGCATCAAAATGAACAGCCACTCCAGAAGATAGATGCACTTTCGGCTGGAAGCCACTCACTGCTGTTTCAGAAAATTGCCCTTTGGTGTCACCACAGCAACAGGGTGTTCACCGAATGTATGGTGGTGGTAGCAGCTCATTTGGGACTGCTGGGACTCCTAGTGTTTCTGTACCTAAACAACTGGCTCCTAACTGTTCTGACCAGGCATCTTCTACAGGCAAGGGACTACTTGCTGCAGTTGTCTCCACGTAGGTATCACAGTCAATTACAGCAAATCACAACTCATACCTACAGAGTTTGGAGTTCATAGGTGTTTGTCTAGACACAGGCAGTCTAATAGCCTCTCTCCCTCCAGCTGGCATCCGGACTCTCAGATCACAGGCCAAGAGAGTAATGCTGCAATGTTCATCGTGTTACACTGCTGCAGTCATTACACTTGGGTTATCCTGCCGTCAGGCGGTCCCGCAGTCGGCCAGAGTTCCAAAGTCTTGATCTGGCGTCGGTTGCTGTTGCCTCCTCCCTGACGTCAGTGCGACAGGGGTATATAAGATGCAGCCGACACCATTTTCTCCAGTCTTTCTTGCTGCGCGGTGCCCGAAGCAGAAGCAGTTCACAAGTGCCGGTCGGCCGACTCCTGAGATTTTCATTCCGAATCCAGAACCGAAGTCTTCTAAAAAAGCTAAGTACCCCGTTGGGGAAACTTTTTCTTGCCTCAGACCGATGTCAGTAAAAGTTAATAACTGTATTTCTTGTGGGAAGCAAATACCTCATAAGGATTTCCACTCCTATTGTATTCCATGCTTGGGCCCTGACCACGATGTCACTGGTTGTTGGTTTTGTGCTAGGTTTAACAAGCGCACTATTAAATGTCGGTTTGATTTTGCCTGACATTATTTTGGTAGAAAATTCAATTATACCATGCCGTCGGAAATTCCGACGACCGCAATGCATAAAAAGCACAAGGACAAGGACAGGCATCCGAGGCCCAAAACTGACAACGAGGCTTCTTCTAGGCCGGTTGCCGGTTCTCCGGTTTTCAGCGAGGCGCCTATGCAGCCCCTGATGACCGCTTCCACAGAACCACAGACGGCCTCCGACTCCCACGTGGAGCTGGCTGGGCCTTCGGACGCACTAGACCTTCAGCTTACCGATCCTAAACCTACAGAGGGAAGCAGAGTAGCTGAACAAATCCACAGCTACAGAGGGTGTTTTCAGACCTACACAGTTAACCATTAAACCCTCTGCTTAAGTCTAAGGCCCCCTTAAAAGCAAAGAAACAGACCCAACTTCCTCCAGGTCAGGCTTCCATGCCTAAGAAACAAATGCTTAGAATGGCCGGGGACCTAATCACCCTGATCAGGGGGTCCAATCCCCCTCCTGATAAAAGGCCCAGACAGGATGCAGACTATGAATCTTCTGATCAGGTGTCTATTTCCTCAGACTCTTCCTTGGACATAGGATATTCCTTACCTCCTTATGAGGATTCTGATGCTGAGGAATCAATTCCATCAGCCTCTCTGCCTGAGGACTACTCCTTTGGGGAAACCTTACATACCATGAGGGAGCATTTCCATTGGGAAGGCCAGGATTACTCAGAATCCAAGAAAAGGCTCAGAGACTTCCTTTTATTGCCTCATCACAGACCCCTTGCTATCCACCAGTTTTAGACATTGTGGATGACGTGTACACTGAATCCAACTCCTTACCCCCAGCCCCAGTTAAACCGGATAGATATTACAGAGTCCCTGGCTCTCACAAATTTCTGTACAAAAGCCCTGTTGCTGACCCTGAAAGTATTTCTCAGGGACCCAAAGGGATTAAGGCCTCATCAGCAAAAAAAAAAAAAACAGTTCCCTCTGACAGAGATTCCAGGGCATTAGACAGATGGGGAAAGAAGGTATATACGTCTGCAACTTAAGCAGTGAGAGCTTTGAATTGCCAGTTTCACATGCTAAAATATCAGCAATTTTTAATGTCTCAGTTGAAACAAAAGATGCTTCCAGATTCAGATCCTCCTAACTTAAAAGAAATGCAGGATTTATTGCACGCAGCTGAACAAGTGGGAAAACATACTTTGCAATGTGGGTTTGATTCCTTAGAGGCCTCCTGTAGAGCAGCAGTTACAGGCTCTGTCATTAGAAGGCATGCTTGGTTAAAAGAACATACGTTACCAGATCATGTTAAGGTCAAATTATTGGATGCACCTTTGCAGCGGGATGTGCTGTTTGGAGTTAAGGCAGAGGAGGTATTAAAGAAGATGGAGGATAAGGCAAAATCTATGCAAACGGTGAAAGTTCTTACAGGTTCAGCCTCCTCGTTTTAGCAGAAATTGGCCAACAAAGAATTGGTCCTTTCCAGTCACAGATAGACCTCAAAGGGGCAGATACAGACGTCCAAGAGGTAGAGGTCAGAAACAAGGCCCTTACAGGCCTCGACAATGGGGCATACCAGGCCAGAAAGAAGGGGAAGACAGGCCTCAACCTTATAAAAAACAGCCTCAATGACTTTCCATTGCAGCTGCCAAACAACTCTCTCTTGGCAGCCCCCTTAGGAGGAAAAATGGCACTTTTCTATCACAACTGGCATTGCATCACCAAAGACAAATGGGTTCTCAACATTGTATCTCAAGGTTATAGGTTCCATTTTTACACCCTGCCAAGGCTAAAAGGAATGCCAAATCTGCCACCAAATCAATGGGCAGAGACTCAAAAACAAATTACAGCACTCATGGACATGATAGCTATTCAAAAGGTACCACCACAGGAACAAGGACATGGATTTTACTCAAGACTCTTTCTGGTTCCCAGAAAGGACAAAGCCTGGAGACCCATTCTGGACCTTTCTACACTAAACACTTACCTGGATGTTCTGAAATTCAAGATGTTGACACTAGAGCAGCTTCTTCCCATGATGGGCAAGAAAGCTTGTCTCGTGACTTTGGACCTCAAAGAGGCATACCTGCATGTCCCTATCAGAAGATACCTCAGATTTCTAGCTGGTTCAATGCACTATCAGTTCCCTGCACTGCCCTTTGGCTTATCTACTGCGCCCAGGGTCTTCACAAAGTGCCTGGCACCAGTAATTCCATTTTGCAGGCAAAAAGGAATTCAAATTTATCCATACCTGGATGATTGCCTGATTCAAGCAGAGAGCAAGGACATTCTGCTAAAGCATCTGGCGTCCGTAAAAAAGTTAAGTTGCCTGGGGTACACAGTAAACGAAAAGAAATCAAAACTAGTGCCCTCACAACAGATAATATTCCTGGGTGCCAGCTTGAACACAACGGCCCAGATGGCTTATCTCACGCAAGACAAGCAAGGACAACTGACTCAATATTTTCATTTAATGGCAACAAAGACCCAACTCCCTGCAAGAAAAATTCTGCAGGCCTTGGGCTACATGGCATCATGCATTCTACTAATTCCATATGCCAGACTGCATATGAGGAAACTACAATGATACCTAAAGAGCGTATGGTCTCAACACTGTCAAAGTTTGGAAACAGTTATACCAATAATTCCCTGTTTCGATGGTGGGCACAAGCTTGAGCCTTTCACTCAACCCACAGCCAGGCAGACACTGACAACAGATGCATCGGATTACGCCTGGGGAGCACACATGGCAGGAAAATGTATCCAGGGCGAGTGGCCCACAGAGCAAAGACATCTCCACATCAATCAAAAAGAGATGCTAGCTGTACAAAATGCTATTATAGCTTTCAAGGACCTATTGCATCCAGGACAACTACTACTAAAGACAGACAACACTACAGTTATGTGGTACATAAACAAGCAAGGGGGCACACACTCCTACCCCCTCTGCAGACAAGCCATGACCTTGTGGAACACAGCTCTCAGCTACCAAGTTCATCTGCAAGCACAATTCCTGCCAGGAGAGAAAAACACACTGGCAGACGACCTAAGCAGAAACATTATGGACCCACATGAATGGGAACTGAACCCACAAATATTCAGAATGATAACACAAAAATGGTGGAGCCCAGACATAGATGTGTTTGCTTCCCCAAAGAACTGCCAATTACAGAAATTCTGCACAAGGAGCTACCATCCACAAGCATGGAAAGTGGATGCCCTTTCATTCAGCTGGAAAAGACTACAAGTATACGCCTTCCCTCCTTTACCTCTCCTTCCAAAGGTACTCATAAAAGCCAGGCAGGAAGAGCCAAAAATGATTCTGATTGCACCAGACTAGCCACGCCAGCAGTGGTACCGAATCTTAAAGAACTTAACACAAGAGCCACCCTGGATTTTGCCTCAAATCCCAGTTGCTGACACAACACAACAATCAGATATTTCACAGCCAGCTAAACACCTTAAATCTAGCTGCATGGAAAATTCCTTAGTCAAGCAAGCAATGCGCCTCTCCAAAGCTGTTATGGATGTCATCCTGGAGGCCAGAAGACCTAGCACTAGGAAAGCGTACTCGGATAAATGGAAGAGATTCTGTGCCTGGAACCAAGCGCACAACCTTGACCCTCTTGTCCCAAACATTCCTCAGGTACTGCAATACTTAACTGAGATGCTGGACAAGGGTCTTTTTTTCATCCATCAAAATCCACGCCTCAGCTGTCTCTGCTCATTACAACATGGATCCACCAATTTTCTCTAATCCTTTGCTCAGACAATACCTCAGAGGGGCTAAAAACATAAGACAGCCCCGTAGAGCACCTACACCAACTTGGGACCTCAACTTTGTTTTGGAAAAATTAACTTTACCTCCTTTTGAGCCAGCTAACACAGCAGAATTAAAGTACATCTCTTGGAAAACTGCTCTGCTACTGGCAATAACATCAGCACGAAGAGTTTCAGAATTACAGGCACTAATGGCAGTGGAACCTTTCCTCATCTTCCACCAGGACAGGGTGTCTAAGAACTAACCCTACATTTATGCCAAAGGTGGTATCAAGTGTGGCTCTAAACCAAACTGTTCCTTTGCCAACTTTCTATCCAAAACCACAGAACAAAGGAGCGAGACTACTACATTCTTTGGACATTCACAGACAGTTACGCTTCTACTTGGGCAAAACCAAAGCTTTCAGAAAATCTGAGCAATTATTGGTAGCATACGCTGCAGGAGCACAGGGAAAAGACATTTCAAAGCAGACTATTTCAAGATGGATGGGACACTGTATACGTTTCTGCTATACCCACCATGGGAAAACCTGTACCTAGCAGCATTAGATCTCACTCCACCAGGGCAACAGCCACTTCAACTGCCTACCTCGGAGGAGTACCTACCAAGGATATTTTGGAAACAGCAACATGGAGTTCTGTGCATACCTTCACCAAACATTACCATTTGCCTTTATACTCCAAATCCAGAGCTGGCTTCACCACTGCTGTACTGCAGGGCCTTATAGCCACCCCTAATGCCTTATAGATCCAGCCTCCCTACCTCAGCTTTGGGATTCCACCCAAGTGTAATGACTGTAGCAGTGTAACACGATGAACATAGTACAGTTTTGTACCTACCATAAATGTAGATGTTCGAGTGTAAACACTGCTGCAGTCCAGGTTACCCTCCCTCCTTCCCCTCTTACTTTCTGAAACTTACCTAGGGCATCTACCCTTTATTACCTATGGGGAGTATTTGCTGGTAATTAAAAATGGTTGTTTGCTTTTCTTTTGTGTGTTTTACTAGCAATTTGATTTGCCTACCTGTTTGAGGGCACCTGACATCTGGGGCAAGAAAAACTGAAGAAAATGGCGTCGGCTGCATCTTATATACCCCTGTCGCACTGACGTCAGGGAGGAGGCGACAGCAACTGATGCCGGACTGGAACTCTGGCCGACTCCGGCACCGCCTGACGGCAGGATAACCCAAGTGTAATGACTGCAGCAGTGTTTACACTCGAACATCTACATTTATGGTAAGTACAAAACTGTACTTTCTTCTCTTCCAGCACAACTAATCTTACAAGCTTTGGGATCCAGGGCAACAGCTATCACCCCAGTCCCTTTAGCCAGGTTTCACATGCAAGTTCTGCAGTGGTTCATTCTTCAGCAGTCTTTAGTCACCTCAGTCAAGATCACACAAGCTTGCAAAAGATGCCTTCTTTGGTGGCTTCACTCAAATGAAGTGCCCGAAGGTCATCCATTTGGTCTTCCCCTGCCCACCACCACAGTGTCCACAGATGCCACCCAACTGGGGTGGAGAGCGGAGCACAACTTTGTAAGGACAGTCCAAACAAGGTCTTCAGAAGATGCCAAGATGCATATCAATGTCCTGGAAATGAGAGCAGTCCAGCTAATGTTGCAGGCCTTTCAAGATGCTCTCCCCTCCGGGACGATTACTATTCAGATGGACAGTATGTCTGTAGTCTGGTACAGCAACAAACAGGGAGGAACCAAGTCTTACCCACTGTGTTGAAGCAATGAGTGTGGCAATGGGCAGTCTCTTCCAGCTGTCTTCTAATAATAGCACACATACCAGAGAAAGTCAATGTGATTGCAAACAAACAAAGTAGGTTCATTCTGATTCCTCATAAGTGATCTTTCAATGTCAAAGTCGCAGAGAGAATTTTCCACCAGTGGGGCCAGCCATGCTGTGATCTTTGTTTTTCCCTCAAGTGCAGCAGGTTCTTTGCCCAGATCCATCCAATGGGGGAGTCATTGAGGGATGCTGTTGTCCACGCTTGGCCCTCTGGTCTTCTCTGTGCTTACCCACTGTTACCCCTCATCCCCAAATTTCTACAGAAAGCATACCATCTGAAGAGCACAGTTATCCTCATTGCACCTTTTTGGCCTCGTCAAATGTGGTTCCCCTTCCTTTGGCCTCATCTTATATATCCGCTCTAGGTACTGAATCCCAATCTAAACCACTTGTCTCACCCGACAGGGATGACTCATCTGGACATAAAAGGCCTCAAAATGACCGCATGGTTTCTACAGTTCCACTGATTGCTAGACAGTCCAGGCTGTCCTCCCTGGTCCATCATTTTTTATCTTCTCAAAAAGCTTCTACTAGAAATATTTACAAAAGTAAATGGAAGAGATTTGTGTTTTGGGCCCTTAAGAGGGATCTAGACCCCTTTTCTGCCTCAGTACCAGCTGTACTTGAATTTTTTTTTTTTTTAACTTCAATTTTCAGTGAAGATGACCTAACCCCTTCCCTGCTAGATAGGCCTAAGGGTTTCAATTTGGGAACTGTTGTTTCTTGTTTGAGCTTCACCTATTTTTCTGATTCTGTACTTCCTTGAATTCTCTTAAGATATTATCTGCACTCTCCTGTGGACAGCAAACTTGATCTGAGGTATGTTAGTCTGGTGGGTCATAGTGGGTAAAGGAGAGGAGCTCGAGAGTTTGGATCTAAGGATCTGGTAGAAGCAGATGAGTGGGATCTGAGTAAGATCAAAGACTAGCCAGTTGAGGAAGAATGAAAACAGACAACACAGCTGTCACGTTATGGTGAGTACATAACTTTTTTATGTTTGTTTTGAGCAATCTGAGCTTCAGGTAAATATTGCAAAGTCCACAAAACACAAATAAGGTCACAGCTCGAATAAATGGATCCAGGAAAATAAAACTAAAGAAAATTAAACACCACCACTGCATCCCAAATCCCACTAAAGAATAGGACACTTTGTAGGTAGTTATAGAAGTCTTGAGTGCATGGATGGTTTCTTAGCAATACCCTGTATGAACATGGATTTATGTATATGTTAATGTGCTGAGGAAATATTTTCTAACAATGGAAAGAAAGTATTTTAGTGTGTTTTCTGCATATTTTTTATATATTTTTATGTATATTTTATTATACAATGTTATAAACCTAGATGGTTTATATAGTTTTTTATGTATGTATTATTGTATATAGATGCTGTACATCTTCAGCTAGATGGGGAATGATATATCTTTATGCTGAGTAGTAGCCAACTAATTGTGTAATAGGGTGAATGTTTTGATTGGCTGATTTGTATTGGCTCTAATATATAAGAGCTTTGTGATGTTTGTGTTAATTAAAGGTCTGAAGAAGTGGGATTTATTTACCATGAAAGAGCTTACCGAATAAAGAGTTTGTTCCATTCTATTCGAAGTGTCTTTGCCTTCCTTGCCTGTTGGTTGGATCCTTGAATGCAGTGGTGGTGTTAAGTATTGCAAAGTCCTTGATTCCATCTCACAGGATTGTGTTATGGGGATCTTTTAGATGTCCTTCTGTTCTCATGTTGCAGTATTCATAACTGTAGGAAGGTTGCTGCCTGCAGCACTGGACATCTGGCCAGTATACCAAAGTCTTAGGAACAGGGGTGCATGCAACGTTTTGATGTCAGAGCCGTAAACTAATGGGTGTAAAGGTGAAGTCTGCACATACCCGCTTCAGAACTTTTTTGCCACAGTGATCTAAGGACCTCTGATCGCCATCTCCAGGAAGCAGTTTGCTCGTTTGTTTTGGCTGTGTGATACAGATAAGTATCCTTTGGGTTTTCTGTTATCTCTTCTTTAAGCTTTTCAGATGTACATGTCAACTTGAAAGGGGAAGTGTGCTTGTGGAAGACAAATTCCACATAAGGACATGCATAAGTGCTTATTCTGTTTGTGAGGGCCACGACCATACGTCTTGTGACATTTGCAAATCTTTCATGCCCAAAATGCTTTGAGCCGTCTGGCTGAACTAAAGCTTTATCTAGAAAACCAGAGACTCCGACATCTAGTGTTAGGTATGGAGGGTGGGGTAGGTACCTCCGAGTAGCCACCTCTAAAGGTGGTCAAAAAAGTTAGGCCTGATGCCCATGCTGCACCTCAGGAGTCCTCCGGTGAAACTCTTGAGGCAGATGTTAGCCTAGGGTTCCATCGGACATCCGTTTCACAGCTAGAACTGGGAACCATGATGGAAGCAGGTTCGGCAAAAATGCTGAGCATGTCCACTGAGGTTGATCAGCCATCAGCTCCTGATGGCGAGGGGGGACCACAGCTTGTGGCATCGGAGGGGACTGCACCCGCTTTTCCATCCTCCCAGACATCTGCTTCTAAACCAACCCCTTACCTCTACCATGTCTTTATGGTATCCCTGGATCTGAAGAATGCCTACCTTCATATTCCCATTCACCTCAGCTACAGGAAATTCCTACGCTTTTCAGTAGGTTCCTTGCATTTTAATTTTTTTGCTTTACCATTTGGGCTTTCCACAGCACCTAGAGCGTTCACAAAGTGTCTAGCTCCAGTTATCAAGTACTGCAGAATGCAGGGCATTCAAATGTACCCATACCTGGACGACCTGTTAATACTTCACCAGGACTGTCACACCCTTCACCCTCTCCTACACCTGGTGACCAAAACCCTGGCAGACTTGGGGTTCACTGTTGGGGTTCACTGTGAACCAACATAAGTCTCACCTGCTGCCCACCCAAGACCTAGTCTTCTTAGGGTGCAGGATAGGAACCAACAAGATGGCAGCCTTCATTCCCCACCAGAAGATAGAAAACCTCATCCATTACCTCAAAAATCTTTTCTGTGTCCAAACCTTATCAGCCAGGGAATTCCTGAGAGTCCTAGGCCATATGGCATCCCTGATACCCATGCTTCCTTTGGCAAAGCTGCATATGAGGAAGTTCCAGTGGGTGCTGAGGAGTCGGTGGAACCAACATTCTCTCGCCCTTTAGATATCCCCCTTCCTCTCATGCCATGCCTGAAAAGAGAACTGGAATGGTGGATTGCAGCCATCAATCTCAACACAGGGCATACTCTTGCAGAGATCCCTCCACCCTTACAGCAAATCTTTACAGATGCTTCAGACCTGGATTGGGAGGCAGTTTTTCAAGACCATAACAAACTAAGCAAAGTGCAGGGATAGTAGTCTTCCCTCAGGCAAAGGGATCACATCAATATTAAAGAGATGAGGGCCCTTTTCCTAGCATTACAAATATTTCACCAAGTTCCCTTACCAGGTACTTTGAAAGTAGTCCCAGACAATATGACTGTCCTGTGGTATATCAGCAAGCGGGAGGGGACAAGGTCCTGCACACTTTGCAGCTTGGCTGTTCAGATGTGGTCCGTAGCAGCAAGACTACACATCCATCTGCAAGCAGTGTACATTTCTTCTGCAGAGAATGCAATGGCAGACACTCTCAGCAGAACCTCTGCACCCTCTCACAAATGGATGCATCACAGCGAGGTGTTCTTGGATCTTGTACACAAGTGGGGTATTCCTCAGGCAGATGCCTCTGTTTTGCGCAAGGGATCCACATCCACAGGCTTGGAATGTGGCTGCCTTCTCTTTTTTTGGGTGGGGACTTATCTTTATGCCTTTCCCCCCTTCACATTGATTCAGAAAATCCTTCTGAAGATTCAGAGGGACAAACCAAAAATCCTTCTGGTGACTCCCTTTTGGCCAAGACAGCATTTGTTACCCCCTACTTCATCTGTTAGCCAAGGGCAATCGGCACAGGTTATTCACCACCTCGGCCTACTCAGCACAACACAGGGGGTCCCTCATACACCCTCAGGTAGTCAATCTCAGACTCACTGTATGGATGATAGGGTTCTGATCCCCTTCAGACACCTATATTCAGAGGACATACTCAGTGTCCTGCAGAAGGCCAGGAAACCTAGTACCAGGAGAAATGGTGTCAAACTGGAATAGATTCTTCAGGTGGTGTCATAAGAAAAAACAGGACCTTTTGCTTATTCCTGTACCCATGGTCCTTTCTTGTGAGCTTCTACATTCAGGACTGACTTACTCTTCTGTTAAGGTCCACTTGTCAGCCATTTCCGCTTGTCTTCCTTTGGTACCTCCCTTGGCATCCAGGCTAGAGGTAAAGCTCTTTTTAAAAGGACTCCTCCATATCAGACACCCTCATAAGCCAATACCTTCAGCATGGGACCTCAATTTTGTCCTTGAAAAACTCACTTTACCTCCATTTGAACCAGCTCACTCAGCATCACTGAAGCTATGCACTTGGAAAACAGTACTGCTGGTGGCCCTCACATCCACCAGGCGGGTATCAGAAATTCAAGGCCTGATGGCTATCCCTCCTTATGTTATCTTCCATAAGGACAGGGTCTCCCTCAGGACTAACCCTTTCTTCATGCCTAAGGTGGTTAATGAGCTGTCCTTGAATTAAACCATTAACCTTCCTGTCTTCTTCCCTCTACGTCAGAATTCCTCTGAAAGACCCTTACGTTCCTTGGATGTTCACAGACAACTTGGGTATTACTTGGACAAGACCAAATCCATTAGAATGTCTGACCAGCTGTTTGTCTCTTTTTCACTCAAAGGCCTTGGGGGAAGGCAGTCTCAAAACAGACTATATCATGGATTTCTGAAGCTATCTCTGCTTTTTACTGTCTTCATGGGAAAGATCCAACAGAAAATGTGACAGCTCATTCTACTAGGGCAGCTGCCTCTTCAGCAGCCTTTTTTAAGGGGGTAGACTGTGCTTCCATGCAGGAAACGGCCACCTTGTCCTCACCTCATACTTTTACCAAGCATTACAAACTAGATTTGGTTTCTAGCATCAGGACTTGGCTTGCAAGGTCAATTTTACATGGTATTATAGACCAGGGCCCTCAATCTACCTCCCAGGCTCATACCTAAAAGCTTTGGTGCTCTCCCTACAGTTATGAATAGTGCAATATGAGAATAGAAAGACATAGATTAGTTGAGTAAGAACTTATAACCTAAGATGTCCTTCTCTTCCATTGTGCAGTATTCAGTCCCCCCTCCTACCCCCTCTTAAACTGTCTATCTACCTGGTGTGGAATCCCTGTATTTTCTGTCTATCCAAACAGGCGTTAGGAGCAGACACTTTCCTCTGTAAGGTACCTCCTAGTCTGGTGGTATATGTGGGTCTGAAAAACTTCCTTTTCCTTGCTTCCCAGGGGTACTACTGTATGCAGCAGTCCATTCTGAAGTGGGTACGTGCAGACATCATCTTTATAGCCAACATCTGTTTATGACACTGACATCAAACCGTTGCATGTATCCCTGTTCCTAAGACTTTGGTATACTGGCTGGATGTCCAGTGCTGCAGACAGCAATCTCCCTGCAGTTAATGAATACTGAGTAACGCAAAGCAAGGTGGTGCTTTATCTGGAATTTTTCCTGAATTTCTGTAGTTCATATTAGACTTCTGCAAGGGAAATTCTCAGGATCATAAGTTTCATAGTTTCTATGGTTCTCATGATACTGCTTTGTAAAATTACACGAGAAAGATACTGTGGTTTGTAAATAAAAAAAGAAAGAAAGAAAAAATACATGGACCCAGCATTTGAATTCTCTGGGGATTAAATTTCAGTTTGGGGCTTTGATGATGACAACAAATTCATCCAAACCTAGGATGTTAAGTTGTCTATCTCGCCTTCATTCTTGCTGTTTGGGATCGGAGCCGATCTTTGGCTTAGACCCTTTAAACTAATAGATATTTTACTGTTCTTAGTTTTATTCTGCGTGTTGAACTACTTCGTTCTTCTTAGTTTCCCTTTTATTTAGAACTCATTTAAGTTAGAGAGTTCTCCCCCTCTCCATAGGATAGCCTTTTAACTTAGAGGCTTTCCTTTCCTTTTTTTTTGCTATCATTAAAAAAAAAAAAAAAAAAAGACAGAGGTTATATATTTATAGGTGTACTTGTTTATAGTACTTATTTGTCTGTCTGTGTTTACTTTGTGGTACTTAGTTTTTTGTAGTTGGGTCATGTCTAAGGAAGCTAAAGTATCTGGCTTTAAAAAGTGTGACTCATGCTGTCAGAAAATGTCTCTGACAGATGGGCACACTAGCTGCGTTTATTGTTTGGGCGCTGTTCACCTGCAGGACTCTTGTTCTATTTGCCATGCCTTTAGTCCAAGAGTCCTGCAGGAGCGTAAGAACAAATTAATCCTTAGGGGTCTTTTAAAACCTCAGAATGCACCGGCAAAGAGTTCCCAGTCAGTGAAATCCCCAAAATCCACTAAACCATCAGCTCCACCTTCGGAGTTGACTCCTGTACAGGATTTACCGAGTATGTTGGTTTTGGCTGGCACCGACAAGACAACCCCTCCGTCAGCTCCATTGGATGTTATGGAGCTGTCTCGGAGCCATAAGAGGCTGAGGGTCCTCTTCATTAGAGTCAGTTCATTCGGCTCCCTGGTCTCCATTATTGCAAAGTGAACATAGCCACCGTTCATCACACTCCTCTCGATCCTCTAGGCTGTCGGATCATGATGTGGAGAGAGTAGTAAGTAGGTTGCTTAAATCACAGGCACTACCAAAATTATTCTGTAGCCCTCATCAACAGGTATTGGCTCCATCCACCTCTTTTTCTGTTCCATCTCCGACTCCATTGAGTTCGGAGCCGGAGTTCGTTGGGGTTCGAGTAGTGAAACAGTCTGCTCCGATCACTCTCTCCCCTTCGGTTGCGACTTCGGCTCCGATTACCTTGATAGTTCCTTTGATCGAGGAATCTGAACACCGGGGCGTGCTCATCGGCTCCGAGGGGGCGAGTGGCATCGGGCCCTTGTCCGACCCCGTTCTTCCTCTCAGAGCATCGGCGCAGGTGAGCTCGGCTCCAACATCGGCCTTGGAGCCGTCCCCCTTGGCGCGGAGAAAGATTCCTATTTCTTCGGAACAGGAGCTTTCTCTTCCTCAAGGCAAGGATGCCTTTGAGGTCATGCGGAGTGTGCTGTCCACTAGCAGCTCCACTGGCTCCGTCCCCCCATAGTGTCTGTGCCAACCTGTGCTTCTCCTCCAGACCCCAAGCGTAGGGAACCGATGCCCCAGGAAACCCCATTGGGTGTTTCCTCTTCTTCCGAGGCCTCCCCTGATCACGCAGAGGAGCCCCCTCGGAAGAAGTGCAAGAGGAAGCACATTGACTCCCCTGACTCTATCACTTCTGCTACAGACTTAAATGAATCGGAAGGGTCCCCGAGATCCCCCTCTGAAGATGTTTCCTTTTCGGACATCCTTGAAATGCTTAGGCAGAGGGGGAACTGGACTCCCCTAGCCCCTACCGAGGATGAGCCTGTATTCCTGGACGCTTTCGGTTCCCGACCTTCCACCTCCTGGGTTTCTCCTCCTTTCGACCCACTTATGTCTGTATTGGCTGGAAAGGCTTGGTCAGCTCCAAACACAGTGGAACCAACTCCGAGGAGACCTGGTAAATTTATTACAGTCCCCCAGGATAAGCAGTTCCTTTCTAAAGGTGTGCCTGTTGATGCCATGATGGTAGCAGCAGCTACCAAAAAAGAGTTAGAGACCTCTTCATCTGTTCATCCCCCTAAAAAGGAGGCTAGGATGATGGACATGTACGGAAAGCGAATGTTTGCTTCATCGACCTTCTCCATGAGGTCCCTGAACTATCTATGTCATTTTACTCACCTTCAAAGGGATCTCCTTAAAGACCTTGGGGAGATACCCCTCAAGATCCTACAGCTGAGGGAGTACAAGCCAAAGTAGCTTCCCAGCTAGCGACTCTTAATTCTGTAGTTAACTCCTCCATGTGGCTCATTTCCTATGCAGCCGATGGAGCGAGTAGAGCCGCGGGCATGGGTGTGGCCCTCAGGAGGCATGTTTGGATGCGGCTGTGTCACTTTGCGGAACCCTTTCGAGCGCCCTTCACCAATACCCCCTTTGATGGCTCCTTTCTCTTTGGGTCACAGGTGAAAGACACGTTGACTAGGTGTGAAAAAGAAGGCAAGACTCTCTCTGCCGTGGGAGTCCGTTTTTCCACTCCCACTAGACCTTACCCCGAGGGTCAGAAGAGTGGGAAGATGTGGTTCCGCGAATCTCAGGGAGCCTTGCCTGACACGCGTAGTGATTTTTTCCTCCAGAGGTTGAGGGGGAAACAACAATAATAGATGCCGCCCTCGTGGCAGAGGGGGTCTGCAGAACCAGGGCAACAGAGAATCCTTCTCTGACCAGCCTTTCCAGCATCCCTAAAGGATTGCCCGGCAGCTCATCTCTGGAGGCAGTCGGGGGAAGACTTTCGCTGTACCCAAAAGCCTGGCAAAATTTAACAAGAGGCAGATGGGTACTGTCCATTATATCGGGAGGTTACAAAATTCCCTTCCATCAATCCCCCTTACAGTCAAAGAAGGCCCTTCCAGATGTTCCACCCTATCTGAAGGAGCAAGCAGTAGTAGAAGTTTCAAAACTGCTAGAAAAAAGAGCCATTTAGGAAGTCCCCACAGACCAGCATGGATCCAGAACTTACTCAAGGTTCTTTTTGGTACCAAAAAGACAGGGGACTGGAGACTGATTCTGGATCTCAGCAGACTAAACAAATCTGTACAAAGAACAAAGTTTTGGATGGTCACGCTACAGTCCATTCTACCCTTCCTGGGCCAGGACAATTGGATGTGCTCGATAGATCTTCAGGATGCGTACTACCATATCAAGATGGACAGACGCTCCAGGAGATTTCTTCACTTTCGGGTGGGGGCCAGTCATTACCAGTTCAGAGCTCTGCCCTTTGGTCTCACCACAGCCCCCAGGGTGTTCACCAAATGTATGGCAGTGGTCACGGCTCACCTGAGACATCAAGGATTCCAGGTGTTTCCATATCTAGACTGGCTACTCACTGCTACCACCAGGCATCAACTCTTACAAGCGCGGGATTATACAATCACATCTTGCACCCAGCTAGGTATTACAATAAATTTTGAAAAATCTGCCATGTTGCCCTGTCAATCTATCACTTACATAGGAGCAGAATTAAACACAAGGGAAATGTTCGCAAGGTTACCACTGGAAAGAGTGTCCACAATTCGTCAACAAGTGCAAATCCTAATGCAGAGCAAAAGGATCCAAGTCAGGTATGTCCTTCAAACTCTGGGCTCCATGGCAGCTGCCATTCTTCTACTTCCATTAGCGTGTTTCCACATGAGAATTCTTCAGGCTTCTTTTCACACAGTAGTCTTTCCAGGAGTTATCCATGTCTCACATGGTCCTGATCACGGAGGCATGCAAAAGGCACCTTTTTTGGTGGATGGTCTCCCCACTAGTGACTCAGGGCAGACCTTTCATACAGCCCCCTCCGGCAGCCACAGTGACTATAGACGACTCCCGGATAGGGTGGGGGGGGCATTATCTGGGCAGGACAGTCCAAGGCACTTGGCAACCTCACGAGTACCATCTGCACATATGTCCTAGAAATGAGAGCCGTGCTCCTAGTGTTGCAAGCCCTTCAAGACTCTCTTCCTTCCGGGACCATTGCAATTCAGACAGGCAGCATGTCAGTGGTGTGGTACATCAACAAGCAGGGAGGAACCAGATCCTACCCCCTGTGTCGAGAAGCACTCAGACTTTGGCAGTGGGCGATTTCCTCCCAACATTTTCTGATTGCAACGCACATCCCTGGGAGATCCAATATCATAGCGGACAGGCTCAGCAGAGCTATCCTCATGCCTCACGAGTGGTCTCTGAATCAGGAAGTTGTGGATCTTTTCTTCCGCAAATGGGGACAGCCTTGCTGCGATCTTTTTGCCACCACTTTCAACAGCAAATGCAGCAACTACTTCTCCCTTCTTCAGCTTTCAGGTCACATACCCAGAGATGCTGTAGTCTACGATTGGCCTCAGGGACTTCTTTATGCCTTTCCTCCATTTCCCCTGATACCGAAACTCATACAGAAAACAAAATCGTTGGGTTGCAAAATGATCCTCATTGCCCCCTACTGGCCTTGACAGATGTGGTTCCCATTCCTGCACCCTTACCTTCTCGATCAGCCCTGGACTATGGACCCGATTCCAGATCTCCTGATTCATCATTCAGGCGGGTTGCATAAATCCCTCCAAACTCTCCAGCTCACAGCTTGGTTTCTCCACTTCCAAACTTAGCCAGGTTTCCCAGCAGTCCACAAGATTATCGTTTCCTCTCATAAGTCTACAACAAGAAAAACTTATGCTAACAAATGGAAACGTTTTTCTTGTTGGGCAGAGTCTAGGAATGTGGATCCCTTCTCAGCCCCTGTCCATGAAATTCTGGAATTCCTAGCACAGCTTTTTCACTCCGGGGCTGCTTCTGCTACGATTAGGGTACAATTAGCAGCCATTTCTAATTTTCATATCGGTTTGACAAATTCTAGCATCATGTCTCATAAGCTCTTTAAAGCTTTTTTGAGAGGAACATCTCTTCTTAGACCTCCAGTGAGAGATCCCCCTCCTCCTTGGGACCTTAATTTAGTCCTAACTTCCTTAATTCTGCCTCCTTTTGAACCAGCAGCATCCTGCTCCATCAAGTTTCTGTCTTGGAAGACACTCTTTCTGGTTGCTATCACTTCAGCTAGGTGTGTCTCAGAACTTCAAGCACTATGTGGTCGTCCTCCCTACCTGGTGATTCACAAGGACAGAGTTGCTCTGAGGACTAATCCTTCGTTTCTTCCTAAAGTCTGCTCAGAAAATAATTTAAATCAATCTATAGATCTCCCTGTGTTCTTTCCAAATCATAACAACAAGGCAGAGTACAAGCTTTACCAATTGGACGTTCGTAGACAATTGCATTGTTACCTACATAGAACTAAAGAAATAAGAGAGTCAGTCCAGTTATTCCTTTCTTATGCCTTAAACAAACACGGTCTCCCAGTTTCCAAGGTGACCTTATCCAGATGGTTGTCCCACACTATTTCATTTATTTACCATTTACGGAATAAAGAGTTGCCAACTAAACCGAAAGGTCATTCTACTAAGGAATTAGCCACCTCTGTAGCCTTTCAGTCTAGGTTATGCATGGATTCCATCTGTGCAGCTGCCACGTGGGCAAACCCTCATACCTTTATTTCTCATTAAAAGGTGGATATGTTCTCCCGGAGCAGAGCTGACTTTTTGTCCAATGTTCTGAAGAGTCTGTTCCACTGAGCCACCCAGGATGTTAGGTGCTAGGGAGGCTGTCCCAAACAGCAAAAATGAAGGCGAGATAGACAACTTAACATTAAGAAGTTATGTAGCTACCATAACGTTCCATGTTAGTTGTCTTCATCTCGCCTTCTTTCTTGCGTCCCTCCCTCCGTTCCCCGTCCTAGTGGATTGTGAGGAGTCCTTTTTCACTGGCTGAGTATTCTTTTATTGTTATTCTTCTGGCTAGGTCTTCCTAATCTATTCTAGATATCAGGATGCATGGAACAATCAGTTTTTTGATAACTGGTTTCTCTCATATTATGTCTGGATTAGCTATTTCAAACGAGATCTGGGCAGCTGTCGCTAGGCATCATGGGATAAGGGGTAGCCTCGAGCCAGTAAACAGCTCTCGAACTATTGAAGATGGCCGAGTCGGAGCCAAGGATCGGCTCCGATCCCAAACAGCAAGAAAGAAGGCGAGATGAAGACAACTAACATGGAACGTTATGGTAGGTACATAACTTCTTATTTTGCCCTTCTCTCCTCAGACCTGAATCCAACCTGTCACCACAAAAACATCAGATTTTGTTTTTGGGACAGTTTCCAGAGGGGTAAAAGTGAAAGGCCTATGGAATCCTTCAGACATACCAAAGCACATCAGTTTCAGACATATTGGCTGTGATCCATGCCTTGAAGTTTCTGTATCACCTTTGGCCCCCAGGACCTCTCCAAGTGATTACAGACAATACAGTAGTCGTAGTATATAAACAAGCAGGGTGGAATAAAGTTGTACACCCTGTACAGGCTGACAGTAATTAAATAGAAAATTAGCTCTTCAGCATTCTTTAACCCTCCAAGCATCTTGCATTCTGTCAGAACAAGCATAGTGGCACACAAGCTGAGCAGGACCAGGACAGACCCTTGAGAACAAAATTGAATAAGAGGGTCTTCCGGGAATTGATAACATTGTGGGGAAACCTCAAATAGGTATGCTCACCTCCTTTCAAAAACAACTAAAGTTTTGATGTCCTCCTATTCATATGTTACAGTATTCATAACATGGAGTCCACCGCAGGCTGCCCCGATAATCTGGCCAGTATACAAAAGTCTAAATTTACTGTAAGGTATGTGTGACATTGCACATAGGATCCCATCCAAGATCAGCCATAAAGTGATATTGGGTATATAGCAGATGTCTGCACTTACCATCCTCAGAGCTTTTCTGCTGCCAGAATGATCGTCTTCTCCAGTAGTTTGCTCATCAGCGAAATTGCGGATTTTGATTCAGTTAAGTTCTCTGTTGGGGATTTTTCTTACTCCCTTTTTTTGTGCTGAGGTTGCATGTCATCTAGGAAGGGCAGGTGTCAGTTTGGAAGGCAATTTACACATAAGGATGCCTACAATCTTTGTCTTTTGCCTACGCCCCAACCATGACCGTACTTACTGTGCTATTTGTAAGGTCTTTGTCCCAAAGACTCTGCACAGTTGTCTCGCTTGTCTTAATCAGTGATTAGAGAACCAACTCCTTAAGTGCTTAGCAAGCGATGCTATGGAAAGTGCATCTGGCCCTTCGGGGGAGCCTGCACCAAAGAAGGCCAGAAAATTCATCGCTGAAATTTCAGCTGCTCCTCCAATTCCTGATGTTTCTCTCGAGGCTGATGTTCGCCCGAAGACCTGTTCAAAAGTAGCTGGAGTTTCTTCAGTGTGTACTGTTGTGGAGGCTGCAAACAATCCTGCTAGCACGTCCTTGGGCTATATGCAGATGTCCACTTTAGGTGAAGGGGATGGGGAGGACCCAGGCTCATTGTCTCTGAAAGCCCTCAAGGTATTATATAAATTCTGGTTCATGAAGATGCCCTTAATATTGTTGAATGCAGGCTGACATAGAGTCCCTCATCAATCCATCGTATGGACCCACTGAGGAAGAAGCAGAAAAACAAGTCATCTTCTCCTCAGAAACAGTCCACTGATTGGCAAGCTTTTCACAAGAACTGTTTAATGCCTTCATGGCCCATAGGCAATCCACAGGAGTTTGTCTTCCTTCTCCTTCCCTTTCTCTCATTTCCCCACAGAAAAGGATCAGAATTGAGGACTCCTGTGATGAGGAAGTCTCTTCTGGTGATGAGTCTTTAGCTTACTCAGCCCAGGTTTCTTCTCCACGGAGATGTGCTTCCACAGAGGAGGGATCAAATGGGACTGACTCCCCAGGGGAAGATGTAACCTTTGGAGAGACTATTGTGTAGATGAGAGAATTTTTCAAAGTCTGAAACATACAAAAAAGATATTATGATCTTTTACAGATGGATTCTCCTTCTCCATCTGCAGTACCTCCTGTGCTTCCAGCCTTCTTGGATGCTTTTTTCTTCTGCTACTACGTGTCCTGACTCTCAACCTCCTGCCCCAAAAAGGCCAAACAGGTTCTATAAAGTTCCAGAGGACTAATTTTTTTGTCTAATTGCCCTTCTGCAGACCCAGCTACAGTCTCAGTGACTACAGGTAAACCCTCTAAGCTTTTTGCCTTACACCTTCCTTGGACAAAGACAGCAAAATTATGGAGAGGTTGGGGAAAAGGGTATATACTTTGGCCAGTCTGGCCTTCAGGGCCATTAACTACCAGGCCCACATGGCTAAATATTCTTTAGCCCTCCTATTTCAAGCCACTGAGCTCCTTTCTGAGCTTCCAGACTCTTAACATTAAATCCCAGCTTACAGTTTTAGGTTCCTCTGCACAAGTGACAGGTCATTCTGTTAAATGCAGCTATGATGCTATGGCAGCATCTGCCAGAGCAGCTACATCTGGCTCTATACTTAGGAGATGCCCTTGGCGGAGACTCCAGCCACTACCAAATGACATTAAAGCTAAAATCATGTATGCTTCAGTAGATTCCATGGCCTTTTTAGGTCTGCAGCTGCAGAAATATTTAAGTCCTTGCAAGGAAAGGGCAAGGAGCTCCAGATTTTAAACATATATTTGTGTCACCACTTTCAAGATTTCAAAGGAACTACCCCTCTAAGACCACCTTTGTAAGGAAGCCTTCTAGACGACCTCCTTCCAAAAGTAAAAATGAGGCCAGCAAGTCTTACTCTGCCAAGTCTACTTCTACTCTTGCTGCTTAGAAACAGCCTGTGACAACCTACTTATTTGCAGTCAGACCCATCTATCCTTTCAGATTTCCATGTCCTTCCCTACTTGGAAACAGATCACCAAAGACTCCTGGGTCCTATCCATTATCCTCAGGGGATACTTTATGGTATGGACGAATTCTACCTTCAGGGGTATTTCACACCTCCATAAGATCAGTTGACTTTCTTTCCTGAGGTAATTCACACTGTGATCACACAGGGTACCATTCAGGAGGTCCCACCTTGCCAAATAGGAAAAGGATTCTACCAAAGAATGTTCCTAGTCCCCAGAAAAGGATGGTATTTGGAGACGTATCCTAGATCTGTCCCATCTAAACACCTTCTTAGAGGTACCTTTTTTTTGGATGTTTCCTTAGACACACTGCTCCTTGTCATTCTTCCACAGGCCTCATTGGTGTCTCTGAACATCAAGGATGCCTACCTTCACATCCTCATTCATCCTCTTCTCAGGAAGTTTCTGTGCTTTGCTGATGTTCTTCGTGTTTCACTGTTGCAATCATTACATTTGGGTTATCGGCTTGCAGGTAACCCTCAGTCGGCCTGATTAACAAAGTCTTGGGTCCTGCGTCGGTTGCTGTCCTTTCTTCCATGACGTCAGGTCGCCAGGGGTATAAAACATGCAGCCAATGCCATTACATCAGTCTTTCTTGCCACGCAGTGCCCGAAGCAGAAGCAGTTCGCAAGTGCCGGTCGGCCGACTCCTGAAATTTTTGTTTTGGAGTTTCAGAACCGAAGTCTTCAACTAAAGCCAAGTACCCCACTGGGGAAACTTTTTCTTGCTTCTTACCGATGTCAGTAAAAGTTAATAATTGCATTACTTGTGGAAAGCAAATACCTCATAAAGATTTTAATTCGTACTCTATTCCTTGCCTAGGCCCTATCGGTTTTGTGCTTTGTTTAATCAGCGCACTATCCGTCGTCTGTATATTTTCGCCTCTAAATATTTCGGTTCTCTGTTTAATTATCCAGAAATGTCAACTGTTAGCCATCCGACTAACGGGATTAAAAAAAATGCAAAGATAAAGACAGAGACACAGGCCGCCGAGGTCCAAAACTGCCGACGATGCTTCTCCTAAGCCAGTCACCAGTTTGCCGGTACTCAGTGAGGCACTTTCGCAGCCCCTGATATCCGCTACTTCTGATTCGCAGGCCTCTGCTGAGACGCATTTGGAGTCCGGTATGCCGAGCGATGCTTCAACTATGGAACCCGTGGATGTCTCTACCTTGGATGGGTCCGGAGCCACTGTGCAGGCACCGGCTTCTGAGGGTATATTCAGGCATATGGACTTGCATACTAAACTGACGCCTCCTCCTTTACTTAGGCCTAAATCTCGATCCATGTCTAAAAAACTGACCCCCAGGCCACATGCTTAGGCCTCTAGGCCTAAAAAACAAATGATAAGAATGGCTGAAGACCTAATAACTCTAATCAGGGGTAGCCAACCCTCCCTTCTAAGAGGCCTAGGACTGAAGTTGATTATGAATCTTCTGATCAGGATTCTGTTTTTTCTGATTCTTCTGATGATCTGAATTTGCCCTTGTCTACTTATAAAGATTCTGATGCAGAGGACTCCATTCCCTCTGCTTCCCCTCCTGAGGATTTTTCTTTTGGGGAACCCTTACATACTATAAGGGAGCATTTCCACTGGGAAAGCCAGGATTTATCTGATTCAAAAAAGAGGCTTAGGGATTTCCTTCTCCTACCTCAGCGTAGGCCT
This sequence comes from Protopterus annectens, assembly GCF_019279795.1. Taxonomy (NCBI): domain Eukaryota; kingdom Metazoa; phylum Chordata; order Ceratodontiformes; family Protopteridae; genus Protopterus; species Protopterus annectens. The sequence continues at coordinate 1,710,637,160 of NC_056735.1, read as the reverse complement.
TTAGCTATTCCTCCTATACTGGACATTGTTGATTATGCTTTTTCGGAATCTAGTTTGGCCCCTGATTCCCTGCCTCCTGCTCTCAGAAAACCTGACAGATACTAAAGGGTCCCTGCTTCCCACAAGTTCCTTTTCAAAAATCGTATTGCATATCCAGAGACTATTTCACAGGGGCCCAAGGGCATTAAGGCTTCTACTGCTAAAAATCCTACCCTTTCTGATAGAGACTCCAGGGCGCTGGCTAGATGGGGTAAGAAGATTTACAATTCTGCAACCTTGGTCATTAGGTCTTTAAACTGCCAGTTTCATATGCTAAAGTATCAGCAACATGTTATTGGACTGCTTAAACAGAAAATTATGTTGATTCCTGACTGTGTGGAAAATAAAGAATTACAGGATTTAATGCATTCTGCTGAACAAGTTGGAAAACATACTTTGCAATGTGGTTTTGATTCATTAGAGGCCTCTTGCAGGGCTGCTGTTGCTGGGTCTGTGCTCAGAAGGCATGCTTGGCTTAAGGAGCAAACTTTGCCTGATCATGTTAAAGCTAAATTGTGGGATGCTCCTTTAAATCTGGACCGCGTGTTTGGCAACAAGGCTGAGGAAGTTCTTAAAAAGATGGAAGATCAAGCTAAATCTATGCAAACTGTTAAAAAAGATTTTTTACAAGTTCAGCCTCCTAGATTTAGTAGGCACTGGACCTCTAAGAATTGGTCCTTTCCAGCCCCTTCCAGGTCTTCTCAAGCCAAACCCAGGCACAGCAAAAAACCCGGGTTTCAGTCCCAGGGGACACACAGAACTAAGCAGTGGGGGGCCTCCACTTTCAAATCTGGGAATAATAAGACTCCCCCCTATGGTAAACTGTCTCAATGATTTCCTTTTAAAATTTCCAAGCACTTCTCAACTGACTGCCCCTTTGTGGGGAAAGATTGCTCTTCATGCAAATAATTGGGAACTCATTACCTAGGACAAATGGGTTTTAAATATAGTGGGGTTTTTTTTGTTTTTTATTTAAGATGTTTTTACTAACTGATTCAACTGTTAAAGTATTAAATTATTATATTATTTTATGTTCGAGAATTAAGCATTTTTATGTGCTTTAAAATGCATTTGACAATTTAATCCATTTGTTGAATGTCCTACATACTCTAGCCCTTTAAATATTTAGTAAGGCTGTTTTTATCGCTTTAATTAAGTGTATTAATTAATTTGTAGATTATAAAAGGGGTGTGTTTAGGTATGGATTTGTCTCCATCTGATGAAGTCTATTGAAACGAAAACGCAGTGCGTGTTGAATTGCATTAATGTGTTTATCGGTGGACTGAAAAGTCGTCTTTATGTATTTTGTGCTTTGGTAGACTGAAGAGTCGTTTGTTAAAGTGTATCGTGCTAAAAAGGATTTGTGCCTTCTTCAAACTGTTCTGGTGTTTGTTTTGTTTTGGTTGGTCCTTGGAGCAGTGATTCTTTATTGATTTGACTCGTTTTAAATATAGTGTCCCAGGGATACAGATTTCACTTCCACATGTTGCCAACACCAAGTGGGTGGCCAGACCAACCCCCAAATCAGTGGGTAGAGGCCCAAAAACAAGTACTTTCTCTCTTAAGCATGGGGGCTATTCAACTGGTACCAGAAGAGCAAAAGGGATAGGGTTTCTACTCTAGACTTTTCCTGGTACCCAGAAAAGACAATTCATGGTGTCCTATCCTGGACCTGCCTACTCTAAACACCTTTTTGGAGATTCCAAAATTCAAGATGCTGACTCTTCACCAATTACTTCCTATGCTAGGCAAAGATGCCTGGTTGGCAACACTAGATTTAAAAGAAGCATACCTGCACATCCCAATCAAGGAATTTTGCAGAAGATACATACGCTTCAAAGCAGGCTACACGCACTATCAGTTCTCTGCACTGCCCTTTGGCTTATCTACTGCGCCCAGGGTATTCACAAAGTGCCTAGCTCCAGTTATTGCATTTTGCAGGCAAAGAAATATTCAAATATACCCATACCTGGATGATTGTCTAATTCAGGCAGAAAGCCAGGACATACATTTGAATCATCCGGCCTTTGTACAAAGGGTTCTAACTTGTCTGGGGTACACCATAAATGAAAATAAATCACACCTGGTACCCAGTCAACAAATTATGTTCCTGGGAGCAAGCTTGAATACAGCTTCCCAGATGGCTTACCTCACACCAGAGAAACAAATTAATTTGACAACCTACGTCAAACAAGTGGCCACAAAAACCCTGCTATCTGCAAGACAAATACTGCAAGCCTTGGGGTTCATGGCCTCCTGCGTTCTAATTCCGTATGCAGATTTGCATATGAGGAAACTACAGCGGTATCTAAAAAGCCTATGGTGTCAACGTTCTCAAGACCTAGAAACAACGATTCCTATCATACCTTGCCTGTGCCTAGAGTTCCTTTGGTGGGCAGAGGCCTGCCACCAAAACATGGGACTACCTTTCACACCACCCCCCTGCCACCCAGACCCTAACAACAGACGCATCAGACTATGCATGGGGGGCTCACTTGGCAAGGAAGTGCATTCAGGGCAAATGGAACCCAAGTCAAATGCACCTGCGTATCAATCAAAAAGAAATGTTTGCTGTACAGAATGCTCTGACAGCTTTCAAGGACCACATTCTTCCAGGACAACTAATGGTAAAGATGGACAACACCATTGTTATGTGGTACATAAACAAGCAGGGGGGGTACACATTCTTATCCCCTCTGCAGACAAGCCATGGCATTGTGGAACACAGCCTTGAGCTATCAAGTGCAACTACAAGCTCAGTTCCTGCCAGGAAAATTAAGTACACTGGCAGACTAACTAAGCAAACACCTTATGGACCCACATAAGTGGAAACTGGAACTAAGGATTTTCAACATATTGACAAGCAAATGGGGGAGCCCAGATATAGACCTATGTGCCTCTTCCCCAGAACTACCAGTTTTCAAATTTTGCACAAGGACTCCCCACAAACAAGCCCGGAAAGTGGATGTTCTGTCCTTCAGCTGGAAAGCCCTGTCAGTCTATGCCTTCCCCCGCCTCTGCTTTCCAAAGTACTATTAAAAATCAAACAGGACAAACCAAGGATGATTTTGATTGCTCCAGACTGGCCGCGCCAACACTGGGTCCCCGTCCTGCGCAGTGTGTCACGGTCATCTCCATGGCACCTGCCTCAGACTCCTTCCCTGCTGTCTCAGCAGGAGAACCAGATTCTGCATCCTCAGCTTCTAACACTGAACCTTGCAGCCTGGCTAATTACTTAATCTCTCCTTTACCATCCCTCAGCAAACCTGTGATGGATATAATTTACTAGAAAATCTTATGCTGAAAAATGGAAAAGATTCTGTGCCTGGAACCAGTCTCAAGGGATGAGCACAGCAGCGCCCAATTTACCTCAGATTTTACAATACTTAACTGAGATGCTTCACAAGGGCCTGCCTTTTTCCTCCATTAAAATCCACACCTCAGCCATTTCAGCTCATTATAACACAGAACCTCCCTTCTTCTCTCATCCACTGCTCAAGCAGTTCCTCAGAGGGGCCAAACATTTGAGACCACCCAGGAGAGCTCCAACCCCAGCCTGGGACCTTAACTTTGTCTTGGAGAAACTCACTCTACCTCCTTTTGAGCCAGCTGCTACTGCAAACTTAACATTTCTTTCTTGGAAAACAGCTTTCCTTTTAACAATCACTTCAGCTAGAAAGGTATCTGAATTACAGGCCCTTATGGCAATGGAGCCTTTCATCATCTTTCATGGCAGACAAGGGTGTTCCTCAGAACCAATCCATCCTTCATGCCCAAGGTGGTATCCACTGTGGCTCTTAATCAGTCCATTCATTTGCCAACCTTCTTTCCCAATCCACAGAATAAAGGGGAACGGATACTGCATTGCTTAGATGTGCTCAGACAACTTAGATTATACTTGGACAGGACTAAACCTCAAAGGAAATCTGAACAACTGCTGGTGGCATTTTCTGCAGGGGCAGAGGGGAAAGCTGTTTCAAAGCAAACCATTTCTAAATGGATAAGCCATTGCATTCATTTCTGCTATAAGCACCATGGAAAACCTATCCCCCAGGGGATCAGATCTCACTCCACCAGGGCTGCTTCTACCTCTACAGCCTTTCTCAGAGGCGTCCCCTACCAGGGACATCCTAGAAGCTGCTACCCAAGAGTTCTGTACATACTTTCACCAAGCATTATCATTGGCCAATTTTTCTCTAAATCCAGAGCTGGCTTTGCCACTGCAGTCTTGCAGGACCTTATAGCTGGCCCTAATGCTATTTAAAATTCTTCCTCCCAACCATAGCTTTGGGAATCTACCCAGATGTAATGACTGCAACAGTAAACACAAAGAACATAGTACAGTTGTGTACACTTACCATAAATGTAGATGTTCGAGTGTATTCACTGTTGCAGTTCTGGTTACCCTCCCTCCAGCTCCCTAACTTCTTTTGGCTATGCCTCTACTTTCCTTTACTATGCTTAAAAGCCTTTTTGGTGTATTTGCTTTTTTGTTGGAGGTATATCCTTGTACTTTTATATGTAATTGCTTCCTATTAGGGGGCACCTGACATATGGGGCAAGAAAAACTGATGTAATGGCGTCGGCTGCATGTTTTATACCCCTGACAACCTGACTTTATGGAAGAAGGGACAGCAACCCATGCAGGACCCAAGACTTTGTTGATCAGGCTGACTGAGGGCTACCTGCAAGCAGATAACCAAAATGTAATGACTGCAACAGTGAATACGCTCAGACATCTACATTTATGGTAAGTGTACACAACTGTACTTTGCTTCCTCACATTTCAATTTACTGCCTTGCTTTTTGGTCTATGTATGGTACCAAGGGTCTTCAAAAAATGCTTAGCTCCTGTCATTGTTTATTGCAGATACAGGAGTGTTCATATATTCCCTTACCTGGAAGACCTCCTCCACCAGGCTCATTTTCCAGACCTATTTCTTCAAAAACCTTCTGTTCACAATATCTCTCTTCTGGAAAGGGTAGGATTCAGCATCAATTTCCAAAAATCCTCTCTCACTCCTGCATAGGAATATGTCTTCCTAGGATGGAAAATTCAAAAGACAAGATGCTGACTTCCTTGCCTCCTCAGAAGGTCTTGTCTTTGACCTATTTCCAAGCCATCATTTGACTCCAGTCCCTGACTGCCAGGGAGTTCCTCTGTCTACTGGACTGTATGGCATCCGCTATTCCCATATTACCTCTAGCCAGACTTCACATGAAGAAATTCCAGTGGTATCTCTGGTCAGTGTGGATGCAACATGCTCATCCACTACATTTTGTGAGCACACTCCTTCCTTGCTTGAAAAAATAGAGTGGTGGATTCAACAATTGTCTTTGAATCTAGGGCTTCCATTACAACCCCCCTTCCATCTTGGGAGTTGTTCAAGGACATCTCAGATGTGGGATGGGGGGCAACCTTTGCTCTTGGGAAGTTCAGGAAGTGTGGTCTCTTTCCCAGTTGAAGGAACACACAAATATAAAGTAAATGAGAGCTCTAATTTTTGCCCTGATAACTTTTCATCCTCTTTTTTTCAACCAGGTCCCATAAAGTGGTTCACAGACAACGCCACAGTTCTGTGGTATATCAGCAAGCAGTGGGGACCAAGTCATATCTCCTGTGCATGCTGGCTCTCAAATTCTGGGAGTTGGCAACTCAATATCAACCAACTCTGCAGGCAGTTTACATTCCTTCCAGTCAGAATGTTGTGGCAGAAACATTGAGCATTTCCATGAAGAAATCCCACTAATGGATGTTGCACAGGGATGTGTTTCTAGACATTATCCACTGGTGAGGTACTCCTCAAGTAAATCTATTTGCCTCCCCTACGAATAGCCAACTTACAAAGTTTTATGCCAGAGTTGCCGACCCTCAGGCATGAAAGACGGATGCCCTATTATTCTCTTGGAATGGGAAGTTTCTCTGCATTTCCCCCCTTTTCCCTCCTTCAGAAAGTTGTGTTGAAAATTCAGCAGGACCAACCAGAAATGTTGCTGATTACTCACTTTTGGCAAAGACAGCACTGGTTTCCCCTTCTGCATTTATCCAAGGGCTATCCATCACAAGTTATTTCACAAGGTGGGTCTACTTGCACAAAACAAGGGACGTCTAATACATCCGCAAATGTCAACCCTTCATATGACACTGTGGGTGATAGGGTTTTGATCCCTTTTAGATACTGATTTTCTGAGGACATTACAAGTTCTTCACTAGACCAGAAAGCCCAGTACTAGGAAATCTTTTATTTCCAAATGGAAGAGGTTTTTCATCTGGTGTCTTTCCAAGTAAAGCTGTCTGTTCATAGGGGAGGCAAATAGATCTACTTGAGGAGTACCTCACCAGTGATGGAGAAATTGACTGTTTGAGCCCACTTATTAATCCAATATAAGGTGCCTGATTTGGAAACTGTACTCAGTGCTGTAACATCTGGAAGAAGAGTGTCTTGAGTTGCAAACTCTCATAGTGGGTGAACTCTCTCTCATTTTTCACAGGGATAGGGTTATCTTAAAACCCTTTTCTTGCCCACAGTGGTTTCAGAGTTTATTTAAATTGTCTGAATTCCAGTTTTCTTCACAGAACCTAAAAACTAGGGAGACCAGATTCTGCATACTCTGGACATGCATAGACAGCTCAAGTACTAACTTAACAGAACTAAGCTTTTTAGAAAAGCTGATTAGCTATTTATTTCTTATCAAGGAGCAAACAAGGGTGGTGGACTTCCAAAATGGTAGGACACTGAGTAACAGCTTAATTTCAGCTCTCATGGTATGAAAACAAACTCAGAAAAGAATGCCAGTGAATTTGTCTTTTTGGGTAATTTTCAGTTACTGGCTAGTAAGTGCAATGCATGGATGCCAGCAAAGAAGAAATATAGAGAACCTGAAAGAAAATTAACCACAGAAGGTGAGGAGAAAATACTGTCTGGGAAGAAACATGCAGCTGTTCATCAGAAAACAGTTCAAGCTCCAGGTTTTGTGTAAGATGTTACAGTAATTTAGAGGAAAAAAAGCAAATGTGCTCAGAGCTGATTAAAATAAATGAAGCACTGGAGAAGTGTATCAACTGAAATAAAAGTTTGGAAAAAGTGGAAGAAGATTTAAACATATTCAGATGAGCTGATAAAACTGCAAAAATAAGAGGTCAAAATGAAGAAAAGGCTGTCTGAGAATGAGACTGGTCAAGAGATGTTTTGAAAAATGAATACAGTCCGTTCCTGAGATCTCTACTTAAACAGTGTCTGTTCCTTACAGTTTCTCTGATAATTTTATGAAAGCACAATAAGCAACTGTACTGGTATTCCATAACAGGAGTTTTTAATTGAAAGAATACATTGTGTATGCTCCAAACCTGGCCATGAGAAAGCAGCCAAGACCTCCAGCAATCCAACTAGCAGAAAAAGTTGATTCTGACAAATCTGTGGCAAAAAGTTAAAGTACAAAAGTTGGAGACAGTAGAGTGTTTATGGAGGTGATTATTCACTGTATAACAAGTAGAAGAGTACATTTATTCCAGCAATCAGGGAATGTTGAGAGGCAGGTGTGAAATTCAAGCTGCTGTGTCCATCTTTCTTAAGAATAGTTTTCTTGTAGGATCAAAGTTTGATGAAGAACATGCTAAGCAGGCAATACAAAAGTTTGTCCAACAGAAAGTGAGCACTCAAACAGAAGGGGGTCCATGCTTCTTACTCTTCTGATAATAAAGCTCGTATAAAGACTTTGCCAGTGAAAGCTTTTCCAATGTTTCAAAGTTCCAAAGGAAAATGCTTGAGAAAGAGAAGCACAGAAGTTGACTAGAAAAAGCGGAAGTAGTTGGAAGTGAACCAGAGACTGGAGTTCGGAGATGGAGCTCAACAGGAGGAAATCCAGCAACTTGGAAATTAAATAATAAATTTGGGATTACAAAACATTTATCACATTTATGAAATAAAGAACAAGAAAACCTGGAAATATTGGACTTTTTTGACTTTCAACACACCTCTTGGACAAACCCGTGGTACCTCAGGAACAGTTCATTCACATGTATTTGTCGTTACTTTTTTGACTTTTTTAAAATTGTAGGGGACTCCAGAGCATATGCCCTACTTTGTTTCATTAGTGTTTGGAAGGCATGAAGGATAGGGGAAGGGGAAGGAAAGAGGTAACTGTAAGGAAAACAAATTTTGTTAATAGTATTTTATATAACATATATACTGCATGCTATATAGTAAAGTATTTTCAGTTACTTTTGTATGTTATAGGGATACTAAAGTAAACAGGTGTCTTTCTTTCATCTTGTTTAGTTTTAAGGAAATGTAGGCAGTCCATTGCAAACTGAGAAGAAAGCTTGCACAAAAGCATGTTTAAGATAATAGGCTGTAATCTTGGGATGTTGAGGTGAGAGAGAGGTTATAAAAGTATACAGATCATGATACAAGTAAAACTGATGTGCTTTCTCTTACCTTTGCATAGGAGAATGAGTGGATTAAGGCCCTTGGCTTGATCTAACAAGTTTTAAGTTGAAAAGAGGAAATAATGAACACTGAATGTAATGAAAAGTTTCACTTTAGTAAATAAAGGTTCACACTGCAGCATGTGAAACTTGTAGCTGCAGGTAACTCTGCATCTGATTCTCATGTGTCCTTGGAGGCAAGCTGATAAGAGGGCAGTAAAAACAAAATACTTTTTTTCAATGGCTAAAAGACCGTTTTCTGAAAGCATTCAAGTTGTTTTCTACATCTGGGAGAGGAATAAAGATGATATAAAAATGGGCAGCACTTAGTGTAAGTAAAAACATCGGCCTATCTCATGTGTCTTACCATGGATAACCTTCATTAAAAGTCAACTAAAAACTGTGAGTGTAGCTGTCTATCTGGGACAGTTGTTGTTTTAGCATAGGGGGGGTAAACACTATTTGAAGATGTACATAGTTTTTCATTAAAAGAAAAAGTCTCTTAAGATGTGACATGGGTTCAAATGGATATTACAAGAAACAAAGCTGTTATACATAGCAGGTGGGAATAATGACTTCTTATCATAATGGCTACACCTTTCATATTATCTTTGAATGTGAATGGTTTCACGGTTATATCCTAAGTCAAAGTTTGATTAAAATTTGTGAAATTAGTATTGTTTCAATCTTTGATGTTAGTCAGAAGTGCTCTTCGCAGCACCTTCAATGTGCTCAGAATTTATTCAATCCACGAGTCATACAGAGAAATTCAGAGTGCAAACAGCCGTGCTACAGGAGACGCATTTGGAAAGAACTGAGTATGTGTATTTGATAAAGAGAGGATTTCAAGATGTTTATTCAGCAGAATTTCTGGGACAAAGGAGAATGGAAGTACTTATGTTAATTGCTAAAGGTGCTCTAATGGTGATAGAAGAGGGGAAAAAGAATGATAATGGTAGATTTGTAGTAGTAAGGTGCTACTGGCAAGGGAGGCGGATTATGCTGACATTTATATGCCACCTAAAACTGGTACAATGGAGCTTAAGAAAATTGAGAGAAATAGCCAGCTTTCAACAGGGAATATTACTTTTGGATGAAGACTGTACAGTAAGGATGTATCTGGGGGGCTAGAAGGGAAATTACACCAAAAGTGGGTAGATTTTTGAGGAAATTTTTTAAATATTTGGTGTGGAAGATGTGAATTCAGTAATAGGAGCTCTGATAGAATTTAAATATTACTCCCCAAGGTAGAAGAACTAGGTTAGGCATGACAGAAACTATATTTCACAGGAACATGTACATTTAATTGAAAGCTTTGCTACACATCTAATAACTGTTTCAGATTGTATGCCATTGATAGCTAAAATAAGAATGGAGAGTAATGAAATAAAAATGAGACACTGGCGCTTCCCACTTATCTGTTAAGCAGAAAAACATTTAATGAATGGGTAGTGTAAATTATTCAGGAGTTATTAGGGAAGATAGAAATTTTTACAGAAAATATAGGTTGAGAGTGGGATAAAATGAAAGTGGAGTTTAAAAATAGTAGAAATGAAAGAAAGAGATAATATGGTTAAGAAGTAACAAGACTTATTTAGAGGGACTGAGAGGTTTAAGTATTGTAGAATAGGGGTAATCTTGCAGAATAAAAAAAAAGGTGCAACTGCTGAGTGCTAAAGAGAAATTAAGGGACTACCCGGATAATATGCATGCATTTAGAAAGATTGCTGTTAAGTAACTGTGATAACTCCAGAGCACATAAGCTTTTAGCACAATTGCTAAGCCAGTAGAAAGGGTTCTTGCCAGGTTTAGGGAAAATAACAAGGGAAATAACCAGAGATCTTATAGCAGTATTAGAAATATTTTGGAAATTTTATGAAACTCTATATAAAGCAGAAAAATGTGGAAATCAATAAGAAGTACAAATGGAAATATTTATGAAATAATTATGTCAAAGCTATAGGTATATGAGGCTCAAGTATTAACAGGATAGGAGGGGGATGAGATAAAAATGGTGATGTATAACCAATGTACAGGAAAGTCTCCAGGAATAGATGGTATTCCTCTGGAAGTTTGGATGCTAAGAGAGAAGAAAGTGATAAAAGTGTGGAAGGTTTTGTTCAACAGTATTTTAAAAGGAAGAGATGCACCTGCATCCTGGAAGAAAGCTGTGGTGGCTGTATTTCTTAAAGATAGTTAAGACCCATCAGATCCAGCCTCATAAAAATCCATTTCAGTTCTATACCATGATTGCAAAGTTTATCTATAATAGCTAAACGAGTGGCAAAAGTTGCCAAAATTGATAGATATGGGTCAGTGTGGATGTTCTTCATGTTTCACTGTTGCAGTCATCATACTTGGGTTATCTGCCTGCAGGTAGCCCTCAGTCGGCCCGAATACCAGAGACTTAGTATTTCTGTGTCGGATGCTGTTGCTCCAGGACTGACGTCAGGTCTTCAGGGGTATAAAAACAGGCAGCCGATGCCATTACATCAGTCTTTCTTGCCGAGGAGCCTGAAGCAGAAGCAGTTTGCAAGTGTCGGTTGGCCGCTACCTGAATTTTTGTTTACGAATTTAATAATCTTGAAGTCGTCTAAAGCTAAATAACCCCGTTGGAGATCCTTTTTTCCTTGCTCTAACTGATGTCAGAAAAGGTTAATAATTGTCCTGTCTGTGGAAAGCAAATACCTCAGAGATTTTCCTTCTTACTGCGTCACCTGTTTAGTCCCAGACCACGACGTCCCTTGCTGTTGGTTTTGTGCCTTCTTTAACGCCCGAACCATTCATCGTCAGGCTCTCTTCGTCGCTAAATTCTTTCGCTCTCAATCTCTGTATTCTGAAATGGCTTCGGTAAGCCATCCGACTACCAATATTCCGAAAAAGCATAAAGATAGACAGAGACAGACAGCATAGGTCCAAAACTGCTGACAATGCTTCCATTAAGCTAGTCGCCAATCCGCCAGTACTCAGTGAGGTGCTTTCGCAGCCCATGATACCCGCTTCAGTGGATTCGTAGGCCTCTACTAAGACCCATTTGGAGTCCTGTATGCCGTGAGACTCATCGACTGTGGAACCTACGGATGTCCCTACCTTGGATGGGTCCAGAGCTGCTGAGCAGGCACCAGCTTCTGAAGCAGTTATTCGCTCAACCGATGTTCGACTCAAAACGACAACTTTCTTAACTAAAACTACCGAGTTTCTTAGGCCCAGAGTATGCACTACTAGGAAACTGATGACCAAAGTGCATGCACCCGCTCCCATTCCACAAAAACAAATGCTTTGAATAGGTGAAGACCTTATTATGCTGATTAGGGGAAGTCAGACTTCCACTGCTAAGAGACAGCGTCCAGTCCCCTTCAGCTTCTACAGACCAGGAGTCTGATGACTCTGACATTTCTGATTAGGAAGATATGCCCTTATCTGCTTATGAGGATTCAGATGTAGAGGAATCCATTCCCTCTGCCTCCCCTCCAGAGGATTTTTCTTTTGGTGAAACCTTGCATACCTTATGAGAGCATTTCCACTGGGAAGGCCAAGACTATCCTCAATCCAAAAAGAGACTCAGAGAATTTCTAGAGCTGCCTCAACAACAGGCCCTCAGCAATACCCCCTGTCCTGGATGTTGTGGATGGTGTTTTGATGGAATCCAGTCTTATTCCTGACACTTTACCTCCTGCCCCTAAGAAACCAGACGGGTAGTACAGAGTACCTGACACTCACAAATTTCTTTTCAAGAATCCTCCTGCTAACCCAGAGATCATTTCCCAGGGGCCTAAAGGTATCAAGGCTACTACAGCCAAGAATATCACCCCTTCAGACAGGGATTCCAGAGCTTTGGACAGATGGGGTAAGAAGGTGTATACCTCTGCAACTCTTGCTATTAGGGCATTGAATTGTCAGTTTCACATGCTGCAGTACCAGAAACATATTATGGAACTTATTAAACAAAAAGTGGCAACCTTTTCAGACTGTGCAGAAAATAAAGAATTGCAGGAGCTTATGCACTCTGCAAACCATGTTAGCAAGCATACTTTGCAGTGCGGCTTTGACACCCTGGAAGCACCTTGCTGGGAAGCTGTCACTGGCTCTGCACTGAGAAGACATGCTTGGCTGAAGGAGCAGACGTTGCCAGACCATGTCAAATCAAAGTTACTAGACACTCCTTTAAATAAGGCCTGTTTGGCACCAAAGCAGAAGAGGTTCTTAAAATGATGGAAGAAAAAGGTAAGTCTATGCAGACTGTTAAAAGAATTCTTACAAGTGCAACCCTCTAGATTCAGTAGGCATTGCCCTTCCAAACACTGGTCCTTTCCAGCCCCCTCCAGGCCTTCTCAAACCAGACCCAGGGGAAACAGACCACTCAGACTTCAGTCTCAGGGTATGCAGAGATTCAAGCAGTGGAGTGCCCCAACTCCTAAAGCAGGGAGTGGTAAGCCGCCTCCTTACGGAAAAAGCTCACATTGACTTCTTTACTCCACTCCCCATCCCTGCCCAATTGCTTGTGCCCTTAGGAGGAAAACTTGCCTTCATGCAAAAAACTGGATGTCCTTCACTCAAGACCAGTGGGTCCTCAACATTGTATCCCAGGGGTACATATTTTATTTCCATTCACTGCCAACCCCAAGCGGGTTTCCAGACCTTCCTCCAAATCAGTGGGCAGAGGCTCAAAACCAAGTACTTTCCCTGCTCAATATCAGAGCTGTTCAGCCAGTTCCAATAGAACAGAGGGGTCAAGGATTCTACTCCAGACTCTTCCTGGTACCCAGGAAAGAGGGCTCTATCCTGGATCTTTCCATTCTCAACACCTTCCTGGTGGTACCAAAATTCAAAATGCTTACCCTGAAATAGCTTCTTCCTAAGGATGCCTGGTTAGTCACCCTAGACTTAAAAGAAGCCTATCTGCATATCCCCATAAGGGAATCCTGCAGGAAGTATCTATGTTTCAGGGAAGGGTCTATGCATTATCAGTTCTCTTCACTTCCCTTTGGCTTATCTACTGTGCCCAGAGTATTCACAAAATGCCTGGCTCCAGCCATTGCATACTGCAGGCAGAGAAATATCCAAATTTACCCATACTTGGACGACTGCCTGATTCAGGTGGACACTCAGGAATTGCTGCTGCAGCACCTGACATTTGTGAAAAACCTTCTCACTTCCTTGGGGTACACCATCAACGAAAATAAATCAAAACTGGTACCCAGTCAAAAGATTGTATTCCTGGGAGCAAGCATGGACACAACTTCCCAGATGGCATTCCTCACCTCAGAAAAACAAAGTCTATCTGATAGACTCACAGGTAAAACACAGGCTCCCAATGGTCAATGAAGGCTGGTGATGCAGCTACAAAGAGGCTGAAACATATCTAGCGTATACACTGTTTATTCCCGCTTTCGTCAATGACTTCTTCAGAAGTCATTCAGTGTTTTCTTCTTCTTCTTCTATCTGACAGACTACTTCAAACAAATGGCCACCAGAACACAGCTATCTGCAAGAAAAATACTGCAAGCCATAGGGTTTATGGCCTCATGTATACTGCTGATTCCATATGCAAGACTGTATATGAGAAACTCCAATGGTACTTAAAAAGTCTTTGGTGCCAACATTGTCAGGACCTGGAAACAATCATTCCTATCATACCCTGTCTAAGGACAGGGTTCCTCTGGTGGGCAGAAGCATGCAACCACAATGTGGGACTGCCATTTACTCAACCCCAAGCCACTCAGACCCTAACCACAGATGCATCAGACTATGCCTGGGGGCACACATGGACAGAATATGTGTTCAGGGCCATTGGAGCCCAAATCAGATTCATCTGCACATCAACCAAAAAGAGATGCTAGCTGTACAGAATGCCCTGACAGCTTTCAGATCACTAATCTTTCCAGGACAACTGCTAATAAAAACAGAAAACACCACAGTTATGTGGTACATCAACAAGCATGGGAGCCCATTCCTACCCACTCTGCAGGCTAGCCATGGCCTGTGGAACATGGCCTTGGACATTCATGTCCCTCTGCAAGCTCAATTCCTGCCAGGCCAATAAAACTTACTGGCAGACAACAAGCATAAATCTCCTAGACCCAACTGGAGCTCAGCACCTTCAACCTTCTGATCCAGAAATGGGGAACCCCATAGGTGGATCTCTTTGCCTCCCCCTACAACCACCAGCTCAGCAAATTCTGCACCAGGAATCCTCACAGCAGGGCTTGGAAAGTGGATGCCCTATCTTTTCAGTGGGTAAATCTCTCAATCTATGCCTTTTCCCCTCTGCCCCTCCTTTCAAGAGTATTACTCAAGATAAAACAGGACAGACCAAGGACAATTCTGATTGCCCTGGACTGGCCACACCAGCACTGGTACCCACTACTGCACAGCCTGACATCGGTACCACCCTGGCACCTACACCAGAATCCAACCCTCCTTGCTCAGCAGGAGGGACAGAGTCTGCATCCACAGCTGCAAACCCTAATTCTTGCAGCCTGGCTTATTCCTTGAATTCTCCCCTAGTGACCTTAAGCAAACAGGTGCTGGACATCATTCTTGAAGCCATAAGAACCAATACAAGAAAATCTTATGCTGATAAGTGGAAAAGGTTCTGCTCATGATTCACTCTAAAGGAGAGGACACAACATTCCCTTCTTTGCCTCTTATCCTGGATTACTTAGCATATCTACTCCACAAAGCCCTGTCCTTCTCCTCCATTAAGATACATGCCTCAGCCATTTCTGCTCATTACAACACTGAGTCACCTCTCTTCTGGCACCCTCTTATCAAACAGTTCCTGAGAGTGGCAAACAAGGCCACCAAGGATAGCACCCACCCCTGCTTGGGACCTTAACTTTGTACTAGAAAAGCTCACGCTTCCTCCCCTTTGAACATGCATCAGCAGAGTTAAAATTCCTATCTTGGAAAACAGCCTTGCTTCTAGCCTTCACTTCAGCTAGAAGTGTCTGAGCTGCAAGCACTGATGGCTGTGGAACCCTTCATTATTTTTCATGCTGACAGGGTTTCCCTCAGGACTAACCCTTCATTTATGCCTAAAGTGGTGTCCAGTGTGGCTCTCATTCAATCCATCCATTTGCCAACCTTTGTCCCTAATCCTCAAAATAAATGGGAAAGGATCCTGCACTCCTTGGACATGCACAAATAGCTCAGATTCTACCTTGATAGAACTAAGCCCTTCAGAAAATCTGACTAGCTACTAGTCAGCTTTGCAACAGGGGTACAGGGCAAGGCCATTTCAAAACAAACTATTTTCAAATGAATAGCACACTGCATCCATTTCTGCTACAAGCACCATGGAAAACCAACCCCTCAGGGGGTCAGAACACATTCCACTAGGGCAACATTCACCTCTGCAGCATTTCTTAGGGGAGTCCCTACCAGGGACATCCTGGAGGGTGCTATCTGGAGCTCGGTACACACCTTCACCAAGCATTAGCACCTGCCTATATTTTCCAAATCCAGGGTAGGATTTGCTACAGCAGTCTTGCAAGGCATACTAGCCAGCCCTAATTCTTTTTGACTGCCTCCACCTTTCTTCAGCTTTGGGAATCCACCCATGTGTGATGACTGCAACTGTGAAACACGAAGAGCATAGTACAGTTGTGTGCACTTACCATAAATGCAGATATTTGAGTGTATTCACTGTTGCAGTCCTGGTTTCCCTCCCTCCAGCTCCCTGGTGTTTTCTCTCTCTCTCTCCTATCTATGGCTATTACTAACCCCTTCTGGGGTATTGGTATTTACTTTTTACTGGTGGTGTTTTCCCCACCATAACCTAGTTCCCTATTTGGGGGGCTCCTGACATTTGGGTTAAGAAAAACAGATGTAATGGCATCGGCTGCCTGTTTTTTTATCCCCTGACATGAGTCCTGGAGCAACAGCATCCGATGCAGAAATACTAAGTCTCTAGTATCCGGGCCGACTGAGGGCTACCTGCAGGCATATAATCCAAGTGTGATGACTGCAACAGTGAATTCACTCGAATGTCTGCATTTATGGTAAGTGTACACCACTGTACTTTTTGTGGAGGGGAGGAAAACATTTGACAACATGAATAGAACAATGATGATTCAGAGTGAAGCAGAATACAAGAAAATACCACTGTTGTTGGTGGGTCTTGATTCGGAGAAAGAATTCAGCAGAGTAAGCTGGGATTTTGTGTAGGGCAATGGAAGCATTTGCATTCCCTGACAAAATAATAAGGTTAAGTAGGAGGATATATGAGGGATCGGAGGTGAAAATGTGTGTGTGTGTGTTGGGGGGGGGCTAAGTTCATAGGAACCAGGTAGGGGTGTCCTCTTTCCCCTTTGTTACTTGCGTTATATTTAGAACCATTGGCAAAGAAAAATAGGGACACTGAAATTCAAGGATATATTTGGTACGTTAATCAAGAAAAAGTTGGCTCTATTTCTGGATGATGATATTTTGTACCTGATAAAAATCAAAGGGCATTTCATTGTTGTGGAACATTCTGACATGGTTTAAATTTTTTTTCAAGATGCAAAATTAATGAAGATAAAACGAAGGCATTAGCGGTAAACTGCGTACCCCCATATAAATTGGTTCAGCAATACCCATATTTATATGGACATTATGAAATGATATGTGTAGGAGAATAAAAAGGACTCTTATGTCAGCTAAGGATATGTGGGAAGAGACTAAAATGATGAAGCAAAAACTGAGAAACTGGAAGCCCTGTTTTGTGGATATGGATAGCAAGATAAAAGTAGTGAAAACGTTTTTAGTCACTTTAGTTTTTAACACAGGTCAGACCTATTTTTATCAACCAGTGGAGATGTCGTGGACAGCAGTTAATATAGTTGAAGGATTTTATTTGAGGAGAAAAGGGTAAGAGTCAAGTGGATGAGTTGATCCTTCCAATAGAACAAGGTGGTTTGGGATTTCCTGACTTGAAGGGATATTTCAGAGCTACCCAGTTAAGGCTGCTGTGCAAAGCACCAGCAGAAAGTTATAATTCAAAGGAAAAAGGAATGATGATGGGGGGGCCTCAAGAAATAAGAAGATACTAGGATTTTGGATGCAAATCCTTAAGGTGAATAACATTTGCAATACAAAATATTATATTCATAAAGTATTTTAAGAACTAAGCCAACACAGGAATGGAAAAAGGAGATTCTGCCAATAGGGATGATTGCAATTACAGGTACAGAGACTATGCAAAGGGGGCAGGAACTGATTGGAGAAAACTGGTAAATGAACCAAGGTATTGGCAGCAAATAATTAGTGAGGGAAAGGTAATAAAATGGGAAGAGGGCAATAATACATTTGGACTGCAGGTTAGAGACCGCCTTCCTTATCAAGGATTGATATCAAAGTACAGGAAAAAGAGAAAGGAATAGGGAGGATTTTAGTAGACTCTGGAACATAAGCTGCTGTTAAAGGGATATTTTGCAGGACATATAAAATATTCCATGATAACTATAGGAATCTCTCAGTGTAGGTTAGAAAGGATTGGAAAGAGATTGGCTAAGCAAATCCACAAGGAAAGAATGGGACCAAATATGTATGACTCCTAAATATGCAATGAAATCCAGAACATTTTGAATTTTTGCTTGCAAGTGTTTGCATATGTATTTATTTTACCCCATGCAGACTCCAAAGAATTTTTCTCCGGTAGATTGCAAATGTTGGAGGTGTTATGTGGAAGAAAGATGTAATTGGGAAGATTTTTTTTGGAGTGTGATGAGTTGCACACACTAAAAATTCTGGTGAGCAAATTGGTGTAACTATGGAAATTATTTTTTGAGCTGTGATACAGAATCTGAGTTGCCTAGACATAATAAGGCCTTGCTGAGTTTAAGATCATGATGAATGTTCTGAAGAAATTGAACTTGATGAGAGTTTAATGAATTTATCCATATATAATTATGAATACAATGAATGTGATTTTGATGAAAATAATGACTGTTCAGTTTGTTCTGAATTTGATATTGTTTCTAATGTGAATTATTTGACTGGTTATGGTAAGTTGGAAATGCCTAAATTTAAAAATGTTAAAAGTAATTTCACACCAGTCATTTCAGTTCCAGCTATTACAATCTTCCAGAAGGTGCTTCTTAAAGAAACGGAGGCATTATTCATGGAATTTTGTAAGGAAAAAAACATTTTAATCTGAATAGAAAGGAATGGCAAGCCTTAAAAAGTCTTAAAGGCTTAAAAGATCAGTATATTTTCAAGTGTGCTGATAAGGGGGGTAATTGGGTTATTTTGAACAGACCTGACTATTGTAGGATGGTTTATAGACTACTTTCTAATGGTGAAGAATATCATAAACTTGAAGGTGATCCCCTTAAAGCTTATAATGAAGGATTGTTATTTTTATTGGAAAGGGGAGAACGACTAGGATTTTTTTCACAAAGTGATGTCAAAAAGATGTATGTTAAAGATCCGACCACACCTATATTATATGCTTTACCTAAAGTCCACAAAGATCTGGTTGAGCCTCCTGGGAGGCCGATAGTTTCAGGGATAGGCTCCTTTATGGAGAATGTTAACATTTTCTGGACTCTCAGTTAAAAGTTTATTTAAATAAGGTTAGTGCTCATATCAGCAATACTCAAGATTTGATTGATGTTATTTCTAAGATTAGTTGGAATAACGATTATTATTGGGTGACTATCGACATCAAATCTTTGTACACCAATATTGACAAAAGGTGGGGACTTGAGGCTATTTACAATATATTAGGTGAGGGTCCTAGGACCAACTTTTTGATTACACTATTAGAATTTTGCTTAACCCATAACTACTTCATGTTTAATAATGAATATTTTTTACAAATCAAGGGAACAGCAATGGGAGCAGCTTTTGCTCCTGTGTATGCTGTTTTATATATGGATTTCTTTGAAAAGAGATTCTTATATCCCACTGAATTTTTTAAGCATAAGGTAGTTCTATACAAGCGCTTTATTGATGATCTAATTTTCATTTGTAAGGGGGACATGTATGAATTTTGTGACTTTTTTGAAATTCTGAACGACAATGAACATAATCTTTCATTTTCTTATGAAATGAATAGAAATGAAATAAATTATTTGGATCTAACTTTATTCATAAGAAATAATGTTGTTGAGTTCAGACCTTTTAGAAAGAGCACGTCAGTTAACATGTTTTTGCATGCTTCCAGCATGCATCCCCCTCACTTGTTGAAAGCTTTACCTTTTGGGGAATTTAAAAGAATTCATTCACATACTAGCATGGAGTGTGAGTTGGGTTATGAGTTAAATGAGGTTTATCTGAGACTAATGGAAAGAGGGTATGATAAAAAACAGTTGTTAGATGTTATGGATAAAGTGATGAATAAGAACAAGGACAGACATCCTATTAAGTTCAAATCGGATGTTTCTGGTCCTTTAAAAAAGGAAAGAAATGTGGAGGATATATTCTTTGTGACCAAGTACACAAATTTTTCTGAAAAATTTGTTTCTTTAATTAAAAGATTCTGGTACTTGGTCAGTGAGGATGAAGGTATAGGTGAATTTTTTCCATACCACATTACATTTTCGTTTAAAAAATGAAAAAATTTAAAGGAGATACTAAACAATAACTGTTGTAATAAAAAAGTTCCCCAGGCCATTAGTGTAGGAACATTTAGATGTGGTTCTTGTAGTCTTTGTGACAGGGTTATTAATACTAATTCTATCAATAATATCAACCATACCCCTAGGCATTACTTTAATTGTAAATCTATTGGGGTTGTGTATGCTTTAACTTGTAGTTGTCATAACATTTGGTATATTGGACAAACGAAGAGAATGGTCAGAGTTAGGATTTTGGAACATTTGAGGGATGTTCGAAATTCGAATTTACTTAGCCCTGTAGCCAAGCATTTTTTTGAAATTCATGAGGGGAAAACTGACAGTTTAAAATATGGAGTTTTGGGGAAGCCTTTCATTAATAGTGGTGAAAATGTTTCTAATAAGCTATTAGAGCTGGAAACTAGGATGATTCTGAAGTTCAACACTTTAAAACCTTTTGGTTTAAATTTAGAATTGGGCATTTGATGGAGTTCAATTATTAATAATATTTGGAAATAATTCTGTAAATAAATTTACAAATGTTGTATTTAATTTGTATATAAGTTTACGAAGAATGTATTGTTCCAAAACATGTATTTATTCGTGATATTTATCATAATTCACAAGGTCACTTTAAATGTTTTCTTTTGTGATATTTATTGGAAAATTGATTAATTGATTGTTTGAATATTTATTATAAAAGCTGACATTGTGCAGCAATTAATTGTGATCCTTGAAGGCGAATTGCCGAGGTACCAGATCATTTCACATTAAAGGAGAAGAAAAGTACTGGCTGTTTGGTGTGTTGCTGCTATTTTGTTTTTTTGTTGCTGTGTTTGCTACTTGCTGAGTTTAATTCTGGTGGCTGCTAAAAAAGCAATTGCTACAAAATGAAAATCAAAGTCTAATCCAGTCATATGAGAAATAGTAAATATAGTAACAGAGATAAAAGAACTGGAAAGGGGCAGGAGCAAATTGCATAGAAATAATGGGAACTGTAGGAACAGTATATGCAGAATTTTGTTTTGAAGGAGGAATGAAGTTTAAGGGAAGTCAGGAACAGGAATTACCTATGTAATTTTTGATGGACATTGACTATATAGAAGATTGTATTTGTGTAATGTTTGTAACTGAAAATAAGTCAGTATGGTTTATTTTCGTTTTTATAAATATATGATTGCATATGTCAAGTAATAATTCAGTAAAGATTTTTTTGGTTTAAAGGGAGTTAGGGCAAAATTAAGGATCATAACTGTACTTTCTAGGTAGTTGTCCTCAGCTATATCTGTATATATCTATATCTATCTATATATATATGCGTATATATAATGTGTATATATAGGCATTCTAGAGGCAGCTTGTCTGTACGTACTTTCATACAGCATTGCAAGCTGGATCTTTTTTAGGTCCAAGTCCAAGTTTGCTAGGACCATTCTGCAGGGGCTCCTGGATCCATATCCTTCCTCCTCCCAGAATGAAAAGGCTTTGCTAAGGGCTACTCCAGCGGTGGAAAGGATGAACCTTGTACAGTTGTGTAATTTAGACTTACCCATAACAGTAGATATTCTAATTCCCTGCTGCTGCAGTAGACTTGCCTACCCTTCATCCCCCTACTCTTGTATATAGTTTTAGTTTGGATATAAAATTGGTTTACATTTATTTCTACCGTGTATGATTTATTGTTATTTTTACTGGTTGGCTATTTCAGGATTGTTGAGCTCTTATTGCGCATTCAAGGATGTCCTGAAGAAAGCTTCACTCTGACTACTGATTTCCCTCTTAAGGATTAGCCAGTTAGCAGTCAGATTAAATCAGTGGGGTGTAGTCAGTTTATGAAGCTGTCCAGTTTTCTAGGTGGGAAACAACCCTTATAACCCAAGTGCTACTGTGCATCAATGAGGAATATAACCATCTACTGTTATGGGTAAGTGCAACTTACACAACTCATCTTTTCACCAATGAATTAGGACTTGATAATATAATTAACAACCACTGTCGTGTAAACAATGCTGTTATCACCTTCAGCCTGAAATGAGCAGTGAAATAGCATTGCTAGCTATTACCAGGTACTCATCCAGTCATTTTGGTAATTCACTAATATTGTGATAAAGCAATTTTATTTTGAAAAAGTGTAAGACAGTAGACTGAATTGCCAAAACTGATCCTCTGTATTACAGCTTCCAGATATTTTGTTTTTTCCCCCCTTTCCACTTGATTTATGTTTGTTGTCTCTCTTTTATCATTAGACGGCACTGCAAGTGAACGTGGACAAACCAATAGTGCAGCCACAGCATCTGGATCTAATTCTACTTGATTCTGGGAGAAATGCTGGCATGGAACACCAAAGTCGCTGGTCACATCTAGACAGAGAAATTAAGAAACAGCTGTTTATTTTGATCATTTTATTGTTTAACCTTGTAAAATAATTATAAATACAAACTGATTTCAGTGTAATGAGGGAATCCTGGAATAATGTGGAGCAATATAAAAAGTCTCTCCCTTGACAATCTTTTATTAATGTCTGCTGTTGCATAGTTAAAAAAAAAAAAAAAAAAAACTCTTGCCTCATACCCACCTGTCTCCCACTTTTCTATTAAGCATTTTTTTAAGTGTTTCACTTCACATTTGTGTGATGCACAGCTTGAATTTGGTTGGGAGTTTTAGAAAAAAACTGTGCAGAGCTGCATGCTGCCAGTGAGTATTGGCAGCTGGCTGAAACAAGGCCTGTGGCAAATTTATTTTGGTTATTGACTCTCTGCTTTTTGTCTTTCTTGGTTGTCATTTTAAAGAGTTTGTTTTATACGCCAAATCTAATTTTAATGATTTCTGCTAAAAGAAATCACAAATATCCTGGTAGAGTTAAGCTAATAGCTATTTTTCCAGGAGCCTAAAGTCTTTCTTCAAAATTCAGACACATCTGAATTAATAACAGATAGGTTCCTGAAAATTTGTTTTGAGAAAAAGCACCTTTGTCCTTTAAAGTGACTTGTCTGCTATTTGAAGTAGCCACTGTGGATGCATCCTCAGCTGTTGGTTCTGAACTTGTGTTTTTAACACATGGGACACAATATTTATAATGTGAACTGTAATATCTACTGGCATTTTATTTTTATGAAAGTTGGTGTTGCAAATTACCACTATATATAGTTTTAATTTTAAGTCATAGAGTATGTATTTAATTTCCTTTGCTGTATGCTTTTTTATGTACTTTATTTATTGATGCATGTTAGATGCGCCATTACAGTGTAATTATAATGGTAGAATGTTAATAAAAATATGCATCAGAATTAAACAGTATGTTTACCTGCTGAATCATAGGAAAGCTGGATTTGTATGCATGTCTATGTATATTTATATATATATATATATATATATATTTACACATATACATACATACACGTTCAGTTTACACATATACATACACACACGTTCAGTAGTACATTGTCCTTCCATTTTTATCTTTTTTCTATATTGTTTTTTATATTGTTTCTGTATTACCCTCTATCAGTGTTTTTATAATACATCTATGTAACAATTTGTTGTTTTTTTTATAATGGCTCTGTCGTAACCTAGACTAACTCTGTATGATTCCTGGAGCTTTTCTCCCCAGGCCTCTACTGAAAATGGACATGTATCCAGTTAGACTAGCCCGGTCAACAAATGTAAAATAATAAAATGAAAAATAAAAATTTTCTGCAGTATTTAAAACATTGCTTGTCTAAGCATGGAAATGTTATGCAGCATTTATTAAGGGATTTTCTAAAATGCAGATGATACAAGACTTACATGTAAAAGTAGATCTGGAAGCAGTAGTCCATTATGAAATAAAGGGGCAAAGTTAAACTGGCCAGTGATACTCAAAAGGGCTACCTATAGAAGTGCCTGGTATACTTCAGTATAGTTTATTAGTAATAGTAGTAATAATCCTGTAGGTTTCCTTTAAGCTTATACACAGTTATTTCTTTAGGAAAGTAGCCTTTTGTCTGGCAAGATCTACGTTCAAGGTAGACTAGCTAATAATTTGAAAACTTGCACATTTTTGCAAAGGCTTTGATAATTTGTTTAAATTAAATTTGGACTTTTTGGATTTCCATTATTTGAATGGAAGTTTCAAAGGCCAGTCTTAATATGTGGCTGTTAGAAGATCAGATAAGGCATAATTATTCTTTTCAGAAACATCAGAGTCATATGCAGTTTGGTCTTTATGAAGAGTGGAACAATATTTCCCTTTTTTTTCTTCAGTCTTGTTTATGAGATGAAAATTAATGGTTTATTAAATGTACAGTTCAGTTAACCAAGGTACTGGTCCCCTTCTCTTCAAAAGTAACATTTTCAAAATTTGCTGTTTGTAGTAGTAAAACAGAAACCGTCTGTGGTGGGAGAAAAATAAAGCAGTTATGCAGGTTTGGACTTTGAGAATATTGCGTGAAGAAAACCTTTACAAGGTGAACTCTACAAAGAAGAGCTGTGATTATAAACTGACTTTGTCAAGACAACTATTTCAGTAAGTCAGCACTTGAATGAACTTCATGTGTGCACATTTTGCAGTTTGCGGTGTGATATTACACATTTTTTGACCAAACACATTAACTGATCTGTGCAAATTCATATTAGCAGCACTTGACTGACTTTGTTGCTAATAAAGGCTTACTGAATACATCATCAGTTGCTTTAGTAAGATGAAAACAGGATCATGCAACTGTACCATTGAAGTCAAGATCTATGTCCTTTAATTGCTTGTAAATAAATCACTCCCCACCAAATTCAAGCCTGTACATTTTTATGTTGTTTTGTATGTAAATATTTGGACCCAGAACTGTTATAGGTTCATAGGTTCATACTAGGCTATCTCCCCTACGGCATTTATAAGCCTAGCCAGAGTGTGTTTGGCTTTCGCCATCCATTTTAAATTAATTTTGCTATGCCCTTTTTCGAGGTCAGTATACTGTGCCTCTAACAGTGACACAGAAGTGATACCCGGGGTAAACCTATGATCTCCCATCCACTCATCAAGATTCCTCTTGAAGAGAGTCAATGAGGGACTCTGCCTAACCTGGACTGGGATTTTATTCCAGAGTGAAGGGAGCCTCTGGGTTATGAATCTGTCCCTCCAACATGTCCTATTTATTTCAGTGCTGAAGTTCAAGTCTCTCGAGTGCGTAGCTCGATGGGATTTGGATTTTCTGAGGTGCAGCATGTCCATTAATTCCGGGTTGGACATGGCTTTATACATCAGGCACAGATCGCCTCTGAGCAGGTGGTATGCCACTGAGTAGAGCTGGAGTTTCTTTAACTGGGCAGCATATGGCATCTGTTTGAGCCCTTTGATCCTCTTGGTGAGGTACTTTTGGGGTCTTTCCAGTTGCTGCAGGTGTCTGGTAAGGTACATCCCAAAAGGGGCATTGTACTCAATTATGGGCCTGATGAGGGATGAGTAAAGAGGCACGATGACCTCCCCTGATCTAGATGTGAATCCCTTCATGATTAGGTGGGCTATATAAAATGTTTTTCTAACCACTTTGGCCACGTGGTTGTCAAATGAGAGATTGCTATCAACTTGGGTCCCCAGGTCCCTAATTACTTCTTCTGTACTTAATGGATTACCACCTATGTGGTAATTTGTGGGCACTTTGTTTTTGCCAAAGGGGATGACTATACACTTTTTGGCGTTTAGTTTGAGGCCATGGCTCTGGCACCTTTTGCCTGTTTCTATGAGGCCCTTTTGGAGGATGCTTGTGTCTGCTGGAGAGTCGATTATGGCGCCCAGTTTGCAGTCATCTGCAAACTTGGTCAGCCACAGTCCTTCCATGTTGGCCTGTACCTCCGAGAAATATATACCGAACAAGAGAGGTCCCAGGACTGAGCCTTGTGGGACGCCACTTGTAACTGGTTTGGAGTCTGACATGGCTCCCGCAATTCTAACCATGTGGGTTCTGTCCTTGAGCCAGTTTGCAGCCCATCTAGTGACATAGGGGTTTATATTTAAGCTGGTGAGCTTATCTATAATGCCTGAGTGGGGTATTGTATCGAAGGCTTTTGCGAGGTCCAGGTAGGCTGTGTGGACCACCTTCCCCTCGTCAATGGCCTTGGTGACTGTTTCAAAGAAATCGACCAGGTTTAAGAGGCAGGATCTGCCCTTAACAAAGCCGAACTGGGTAGGATCCAGTGTCTGTAGGTCCCCAATATCTTTATTTATGAGGTCCATGGTGATCCTTTCCATAGCTTTACAGACCAAGCTAGTCAGGCTTATGGGGCGATAGTTTCCAGAATCCGTTGAGGCACCACCTTTGTGGAGAGGGACCACTGTTGCTGTACGTCACTCTTTGGGTACATATCCTGTAGTAAGGCTGAGATTGAACAGTAGTTTTATGTTTGGGTTTAGCTCTTCTTGGAGTTCATGTAGGACGCAGCCCAGGACACAGTCTGGTCCCATTGATGCTGTGTTTTTTGCTTTGGAGAAGGGCGGCTCTTACCTGAGCATCTGAGATGTCAGGGGGGCAGCACTCTGCTGGGATAGATATTTGCCCTTTTAGTGGGGAGGGGGGGGAGAAGTTTGCGCTGAACCTGTCAGCTAGGATGTTGGCAATGTCTGTGGGTTCGGTGTATTTTTTGTCATTTTGGACTAATTCTGAGCATATTTGGGAATTCCCACCCAGGTTCCTAACATGACTAAAGAAAGCCTTGTGATTATCCTTAGTGTCCTGTGCAATTTTTCTCTCGAAGCTGGCCTTAGACGATTTTATCAGTGCCCGTAGTTTTTTGCTAATACTGATCAGAGATGCCTTCCCTTTTTGGGATTTTGCTCTATCATGTAGTAGCTTCCTCCTCCTATTGTACAGTTTGTTTATGGCTGGGGTCCACCAGACAGGACGTCTGCCTTTTGAGGATTGGGTCTTGGTTTTATTTGGAATTGCATGATCCATGCATTCCTGAAGGTGTTCATAGAATGCGTTTATAAAGGATTCTGTGGTCTGGGCCGTATTTTCCACAGGCTCGGGGGCTTTGAAGGATTCCACCTCGGTTTTGAGGAGTGTGAAATTTGCTTTAGAGAAGTTTTTCACTGTGGTTTTCTGGGCAGGGGGTGGGGTCGGGATGTGAATATCCAGTGAGATTAGTTTATGCTCTGATCTTACCAGTGAGGGATACACTTCTGGTCTGGAGCATAGAGTCCCCATGTTGGTGGTGATCACGTCCAGTATGTTTTCCCCTCTTGTAGGAGTGGTAACAAGTTGTTCCATAGCATTTGAGTTTATAAATTCTAGGAACCTTTGGGCTAGGGTGTTGGAGCTAGAGTAATGCTCCCAGTCTATGTTTGGGTAGTTGAAGTCGCCCAATATAATGGTGTTTGGGGAGACCTTCATATTTTCCAGTGTTCTCAGGAAGGCCGAGTGGGGTTCCTGAGTTTGGGAGGGTGGTCTGTAGCAGGCTATAAACTGGAAGGCAGTTTTACCCACTGTTAGTTGCACATGGATAGTCTCTGATGCTTCGTGCGGTGCCACCAACCTGGAGGTGTGGGTATCTTTGACGAATATTGATACTCCCCCTCCTTTTGTGGTTCGGTCCAAGTTTTGGGGCCGAAAAGCATGGTATGAGGTATAACCTGGTAGTGCTAGGGTGCTCTCGGGAGCCTTGAACCAGGTTTCTTTTACTGCACAGATATCGATGTTCTCCATGCTAAGGAGAGTTTTGAGTGCATGCATCTTGAGGTTTAGACTTCTGGCGTTGAGTAGCATTACTCTTAGTTTCTTATCCCTTGTGATACCTATGGAGGTGGGTTTGTCTTTTGAGCCTTGCCTAAAAAAGGCACTATGGGGATAGCAAGAGCCTTTGCCAATATCCGAAAGCCCAGGGGTGACAGGTGCAAGCCGTCCCTAGCGAAGCATCGTGGCTTGTCGATCATGTCATCCCAGGCTGACAGGCATTGGATCCCCTTTGAATGACACCAATACTTAAGCCAATTGTTGAAATTGATCATCTTGTCTTCATATTGTGGCATCATTCTTGGTGAGGGTAAGATGCTACTCAAGGTCAGGGTCATACCAGCCTGGGCTACATGCTCAGAGAGCTCCTCTATGTCTCTTTTCATGTAGTCCAGGGAGGTACGTCTCAGGTCATTCACACCAGCATGGACAATGACTGAGTCAAATTTGTACTTGCCTTGGAGTGACCTGAGTGCTTATGTTATGTGGCAGATCCTAGCGCCCGACAGGCAGCTCACCGTGACCTTCTCCTTGTTCAGCCTGGTGAGCGGGACGTCAGTGTGCCTGACGATAGAGTCACCTATTACAAGTGTATCAGGTGTGTTGTTTAGCCTTAAGGGCTGTGACTGTTCGGCACACTGGCTTTGTGAGCTATGTGTTGCACGTGTTTTGTTTTGGGGTAGCGGTTGCTTGGGTGTCTGCTTTGGAGGTCTCTGCTGCTTAGGCAGATTTTTATTTAGAGCCTCCGAGTATGTTTTTGTGTGTTTATGTGTTTGGTTTGCTGTCGTGGTAGGTCTATGTGAGACTGGAATTGTAGTGAGAGTGGTTTCCTTCTCCTCCTGACTGGTTACGCCAGTACTGAGTTGAGAGAGCTTAGTCTCCAGTTTGGCTATATGGTTGCATCTCTCACATGTGTTGGAATTTGTTGGGAGGAGGAGAGGGTTGTCTGTGTACATGAGGCAGTTGTAACATTGCCTCAAGATTCCCAGATTCACCAGCTGGACCGGAGAGGAGATTGACAACTGACCTTTGGACATGCTAGAATAGTATTGGGAATTCCTTTATAATTGAAAAAAGGGCCAATGGGGTACAAGGTACTCAAGGGGAGTTTGTGAGGGTGTAGTGCTTTTAATTTTTTAGTGCTGACTTGGTGAGCAAGTGCCAGGTAACTTAAATGCAATGTGTTTCAGGTAACTTAAATGCAAAAACAACAAACAGTAACTTTCAAGTGAAACAAGGAAATAAGTACAGTAAGCAATGCAGATATCACTAGGGATCCACAGAAGCGCTGAAAAGCCGCGTTTTAGGTGGAATTAGCGTTTCAGGGAAATAACAAGCAAACAAACAACAAGCATACAAACAAAGCTAGATTCAGCAGGCCTGGATCTAGTCTATGCTACAGCAAACAAGGTGTACCAATTTCAGTAAGAAACAGTTCAAATATGCAGGCACTATAAGCCTTTAACCAGAAATTCCCATCTTATAAATGAACAAAAATTACCATTCAGGGCAAAGGTTCTGTTTAATATTCAAACAAAATGTAGACAAGCTTATTAAAGCCATATAGTTTTAAATTTTGTACAGTAGGTGCCAGCTGTATTATTTACCTATATTTAGCAATGTATAGTGTATCTATAGTTTGGAGTGCCTTTGCTTCCATTGTTCTGATTTTTTTGTACCGTTATGAATATTATTGTTATTTTGAAAAACAGCCCCTAGTAGGTGTTTCCCTTCATTTTTAACCCCTTTAGTACTGCAATATTAAAATCATACCTCAGTTGAAGTTTGGATACAGTTTATATAGATCCTGTACTGCTTTACTAAAATTGCATATTTCTGAAATTTTACATTTAGTAATTTATGATCAGTCCTGTTTTGCAGTTTTCCTGTACACCTTGATGTTTTCTTATGAGCACTGTGTGAGAATTGTTTACTTCCACTTAAAACTCTGATTTTACATATGTAACATGCATTGACCTTCCTGCTGCCTTCTCTTTCTTTTGGCACTGGAGAACCAAGAATTTATTAATAAGATTAAAAAATCATGTGAGATACGTTCGCTCCACAGATTAAGATCAACAGTCTTTTCACAGGTTAATTTTTTTCTCTTTTTTTATCTAGTAATTGAAACCTTCCTTGCTCCAAGGAGGCCAGTCTGAAGTCAGTGTTCTTTACACAGATACTGTTTATATATTGCATTTTTCTTGTAGCATCTTTACAGTACTATAAATGCACATTGTCTAGCATGACCTTATCTGTTAAGATTTGGTCTTGTACAGTACTGTTTATTGGAAAGTGTTTTTTCAGTGTTAAAGTGGCAAACTTGTGTTCAGTTACAATTCTGCCCAGCCTTATTGAGCCTACAGGTTCAGTAAGTGTCTCATGAGTCGCACACAGGTGTCACATTCATGTTATGAACCTGCATACATTTCTAATTAATTCCTTAAAAAGAAAAAAAATCATCAGTAGTACCATCATCTGTGTCTGTTTTGCACATTTATACAGCTGCTCGGCCTCACTTTGTGGTACCTTGTGTGCCAAATATTAGTTTACCATGTTTGCAGATTAGCTGGTTGTGAAAAAATTTAAAGGATCTAGCAATTTCAGCATTGTGATAGCCGCTTTTGCATATGTACACATTTTATTAAGTATACTCATCTTCATCTCTTGTAAATATTCATATGTAGAAAATACATTTACTCTGTTCCCAGTCTGCTGGCAAAGTAATGACCACAGAGGAAAAAAGCAAGCACAGATTGAGACATAGTAACTAATAACATGTACTGTTCTTCCCTGCAAAGAAATGTCACCTGAGATTATATATTGAACAGATGTGTGTATATTATATGCACACATGTACAACTGTGCAACCATGTTTTAATAACGTCATTTTGCTAAATTGCAATAAAAACCCTACAGTACCCAAGAGGTTAACTGAAGATGAAGCTTCCTTGTTTGTGTAGGTAGCTAAGTGTGTGTGTATACACATGTACACATTTATATATTGTATATATGCACACATACACATTTATATACATATATGTATAGCTGTATGTGCACATAGTGTGTGTGTGTGTGTATATATATATATATATATATATATGCGTGCACACACACACACCCACCCCTATGCACAGGCATTTATCTGAAAATGACATATAATAATGTGCACATATAATTTGCTTGCCTGTACATTTTGCATTGTTAAACATGTTGACGGATCACTAGGCCTGTACACACAAATTAAAGGTGACCACTTCTGCCTGAAAATCTTCTACATATGCTAAAAATCAGAATTCAGGTTCTATACAGAATGTTGCAGACACATGGAAACTGTCTTGATTAAGGAAAAAAAACAAAAAAAACTGTATGAAATTATTAGCACTACTAGAATGAGTCTTTGTGACTGAAATTTTTATTTCATTTTGAATATAATTTTTTTGTGGAAAGAATGCTTAATGTTTATTTTCCTTGTGTACATACATTTTGTTCTGTGTGGCTTGGTTCAGAAACAGTAAACTGGTACTGTAATTTGCATTAAATAAAAAATAGGTTAGCCTTGTAATGAAATTTAATGGAAAAAATGGTACGTTTCCTTTTTCATTTCTGATTCTTAAAAGCATATTTACTGTATTCTGTCAACGTAGTTTCCACAAGGTGTAGTTTTCAATGGATGACTTGAGAGAAACGTTCCGCAAAAAAGGATTATGTTCACCTAAGTTTTGCAATGATAAATTATTTAACAATGTCCAGTTCATTAAACAATAGTTTTGCTGAAAATTAGCAAAATTATGGTATGTACCAACAGGTGAGTATAGAACATAAGTCTGAAAAATTACTTTCTGATTAATAATGCTTACACCGTATTTCAAAGGTAGAACAGCTTGTCTTTCATAGTCTGCATGCATAACACGGCTGTGACATGATTACTTATTGACAGAAAGGCTTAGGCCACAACGCAATTTGTTTACATGCAACAATAATCTCATAAATATGTACAGGTGTACTGTTAGCCTGTCTGCTTAGCGCTTATACCACATCAAGAGAAACAGTACATGTAGAATTGAGACAAAGTTTGGAATCAGTTAATTTCCACATCTTCAAAGTTTCCCTTACCCCAAAAGGTCTGTTATTTTCCTTTAAATCCTATCCTGAAAGGGATTTCTGTGTATTGGAAATGGACTGTATGTAAGTTATGTTTAAATGTTTACTTAATATATATGTTTGATTTTATATTTATTCAATGCAAAATAGTTCATACACCAGAGGCATTAATCCTGTCCTGTGATTGTTGGTGTAAATAACAAGTTATTTTATGTTATGCTTAAAAGATAAATTAGTGCTGCTAATGGTCGCCCATTTAGCCAGCAGCTTTCTTAAATGTAAATGAAGTTCATCATCATTGTTTTTTGCTCAGAAATGTATTTGAAATCTGTTTGCTGCAATATCTCAAGACATTTTTATTTTAAATGTAGGTTTTACTGTCGACTATTGTATGAAATAGAAAATCATTAGTTGCCTATCTGAGTTAGTCAAAGCTTCATAACAGTCCAAGAAAAAAAAATAATACTGTGTAATTGTACATGTTACGGCATTAGACATTTATATGGTGCTGCAGAAATATTTAATTAAAACTGGCGTAAAGTTTAAGGTGGAAAAGTAGTGTGGTCTGTCCATGAATACCCAGCTGAATTTTTATTTTTTTTTACCAATGTAATCGAATGCATTGAAAGTTAAACTGAAGAAGTGGACATTACTTGCAGCACAAGGTAGAACTACTTTATCTCTCAGTATAAACAGAAGAGCAGTAAAATTGAAATGCTTGTCAGCATTTCTGTTTTGCAACGCTTGTGTTTTTATTTTGTTGATGGGACTGAGTTTATAGCAGTACTTGTACATTGTTGTGTTGAATTGTATTCAAATGGAGTAGTCTAGACTAATCAGTGAATTAAAATTGGGTTTATTTTCATTCATTCATTCATTTTTGGCTCACAGAGTTTATTGTAAAAGTAGGTGTTTTTGCTTTTGTCCAGGCTCTCCCTTACATTGTTTTACCCCATGTAGATCCCTGTATTTGTTTTGTAAGTGAGTGTGTTTTAATGTAGGATGTTTTGCTTTTGGATTCTGTCTAGAAATGTTTTATGGTTATGGAATTATGACTTCGACTTTGCCTTCTGTTGGGGGGGGGCAGTTTGCTATTTTTTTAATTGCAGTATAGTTAAAATTTAATTTACTGATTTGTGTAAGTTTTTCTTTACTAAATAAAGAAGGCCTAGGAAGGCTCATTTTTCAGTTGTCACTTTTAAATAGATTAAAGAAGGTGCAAAACAAAGATCTGAATAGTTTTTGATGTGTATGACATCAGTATTTTGCTATATGGTATATTGGCTAAATGTTATGATTAATTACGACAAACCTTCACTTCAAAAGCCAAATTTAAATTTAAACTAGTAGGCCAAAAAAGTTACTAAATGTCTCAAAATGATGATGAACGTGTAACTTAACCTTTTTCAGCCCTGCTTCCCTTCTATGCAGTTTGCTCTGACTCTACTTTTCATTGTAATGCTTTTAGCATGCCAACGTTGATATACCCTCTGTATATAATGCATGTATGTATTCTAGTTTTTCAGTCACTGTTTATATGTCACACACATTGTCTTCATACCTTCAAGTTAACTCTGATATTCACTTTCTGTATAATACATGTATAGTGTTGTATTTTATAATGTCATGTAGCTCTTGTGTTTACCCCAGGCTGACATATAAGTAGGTCCAGTGGCATCAGTGCACTACCGTTGTTACCAAATTCAACATAAGTAAATAAAATCTCAAAGGAAACCTACAGAGTTGCATTAGCAGTGTCACGTTATGTCATGCCAAATATTGGCAGTTCTCTGGCATTAGGGTTTTTTTTTTTTTTTATCCCCAACTATGTTGACAGCCATGTTTCAGCTACTATCGTTAGTGTCAGAGGACCATCTAGGGATGTGTAGGATGTAGCAGCGAATGGCCACATCTGTTATCCCAAAGTAGGAGATAGGACCTTTCAGAGTAACAGTGTAGACTGTCAATGATCTGAAAGGCTGTGGTGCTGCACCTTTCAAACTCCAATCACTGGAACCTAACTTTACAATAGGGTGGCACATGTGGGAGCTTATGTGACAGACTACTTTGGTACAGTACATGTATTAGGATTGCTCAGTGATAATATTCAGAGAGGTCAGTGTGACTGCTGTTGCTTTTTGGAGCCATGTTTTTTATGTGCAGTTTGGCCACAGTCTGATCAGCCTGCATCATATAAACCATTTTCAAGTGATTGAAAGTGTTGAGACAATAAAAGTTAAAAATTGCTATAGACCCGTGTTTGTCATGAAACCTACTTGGTCCATATGAAGGAAATGTGTGTAAAATGGTAGCAGATATTGATTTGGAAGATAACATTGTGAGTTAGACATACCTTCTCATGATTGACTTGCAGAAAGATTTGTCAGATCAGTCCACTGAAGCATGAAACTGAGAAAACTAAAAAGAAGAAAAAAAACTCTACCATAAGCCTGCTTCCTACTGTCCACAGTTCTCTCTTCCCCACCACTTTCTGCTACAGAGGTACTTCACACTAAGGACTCTGCTAATCTGATGAAAAGTGTTTCTTCTCCAGTAACCATCAAGATATGTTTCAGATATTAGGATTGCTCAGTGAATGAAGCTGCCTGAGACTATTTGAGTCCTTTCCCCAAACCCATCATGCAAATTTTTGTCTTGCTATCCAGTTCTTCATTGGCAAGTAAACTCCCGGCTACAATCAGTGTTATTCAAGTTGTGATTTGTTGCTGTTTTGTGACACTGTTTTCTTTGGCTGAATCAACATACCTAAAAATCACCAAGACAGTATATTTTTTACATGTAGTCCTTTTCATTGCCAGTGTATGTGAACCCAGCACCAGTACAACTTTACAAGCACTAAAGCAAACATATACTGCTACATTGTAGTTTCTGCTGACAACAGCAGATGTGTTGATGCAGAGAATTAACCAGATCACTTTAACTGAGAATAGAGCTGCTAGGTGCATTGGGTGATTAAATGTTCTTAGAAAGCCATGCTGCAACCTCCTCTTTGAGAACTCATCAAAACGTTTCTCCTTGGACGTCCAGGAGTATTATCTCAAACAGCCATAGAACAAGGTTGTTAAGTATCTGAGTCCCCCATTAGACTATTCTTTTATGAACATGGCTCAGGAGGAAGGAGAAACCTCCCCAGCACCACTCCCATGTGATGCAGGAAGAAGTGGATCATCCACAGGCAACTTAGCTCCCCCACCCCAGGCTGTAGCAGACACCCTGAATAATTCTGCACTTGGTAGATAATAAAGAGTACTTCCAAAGTGGTCTGAGACAACCCAGACATAGTATAAATCTAATCCCCTTCGTAAAGCGTACTGAATGTTCTGGCCACTAGATGACTATAGAATCTGGGCAGAAATTCACAAATCTGATCCAGTTGTATTTCGCAGTTCTAATAAAGGCTCCTAGCTCCCCGCCACCACTACCATTGGAGTCGGTGCTTTATTACATGTAAGACTTGAAACAGCATTTTTTTCACTAGTAACACTGATGTCTCTGGGTTATGTATGGTATTCCTCCCTTATAAGAGGTTTTGGTTTGTGCTTGCAAACAGTGTGTCATACAGTGTATGTTTATTGGCTGGGTCCCAACTGTGATGTGCTCGCTTGAACTTTGTTGGGTTCCAGTAAAAAAAAAAAAAAAAGACAGCTAACACTTCAGTCGTATCTGGACAGTAAAGCACTTCATGTCCTTGCCAAGCAGGTTGCTAGGTTTGCAACCAAACACCACATACATCTCTCCAAAGAAGAAAGCATATGAGATGAGGAAGCAAGCTCACCATAAGAAAGACATGGGAAACCATTGTTGTCTTTATTGCACCTGGTCCCATTAAGTCTCTGGGCATTAGTGTCACTGTGGTTCTTTTACCACCTTCAACCCTGATGGTAGCTAATAATTATGAGACCTAGAGAGCCAAGCGCCTGTCATCCCTTTAGCCATTACCATGCCTTCCTAAACCAAAGATGCAATGATTGGTGATCAAACTCCAATTTTTAAGTGTCTGACAGCCCTGTATGGTTACAACAGGGGAGGGCCAAATGCTTCTATAGATTCCTTTATCTTCACAAATATTTGTACAAAACCCAGTTGCAGAGCTACCAGTTGTGTTCTTGAATGCTACTAAGTGATATAAATTGTTTGCAGGGTCTAGCACTCATTGTATCGATTGCGAAAGCAGAATACTGGACTACTTTGGGAAGAAGGTTTATACATCAACCCTTGCATTCAGTCAGAGCCATGAACTGCCAAACTTGTATGATAAAATTTTAGGAGAAATTCTCAAAGAAGTTGACTGAGGCATTTGAGGGCCTCTGACAGCCAATCTTATTCTTGCCCGTACTGTTCTCGGATGGGCAAATATGGACAGACATGAAAGTGAATGATACTAAACTGTAAATGCATTTTATTTTATTTGTTAATCTGTTAAATGTACTGGTCCAAGGACCCTTTTCAGGTGTAACCCAGGACATTAGTGGCCCAACATCAAATCAGTTATGCTTAAAAAGGATAGATGCACAGAAAACTGTTAAAAAAGTTACAAAGTAAATGGTTTCAAGTAAGTTTATTTTGGTTAAAAGTAAAAATTGGATTTGGAAAAGGTAGTAACACTGTTTGCATGTACCTCTTGTCCATCCACTTTGCTATATTAATAGCTGCAAAACAGCCCATATTTACTTATAGTTCACTGCAGATATAACGAGTTAATGAAAATAAGTAAATAGTACATGTTAAGGCATCTACAACTGCTGCAATGGGTTATTTATTATGAGATATTCCTGGCTGAGGATACACCCTATGCCTGGGGATGTCAAAATGCAGCACCTCAGTATGATCTTGGATAAAGAGCTTGTCTTAAGCATCCATGATAAGAATTATTCAAAAAAGAAGAAGAGGCTTCCAAGATGGCTGCACACTGATCAACAGCTTAATTTCAGCTCTCCCAATGTGAAAAATGAAACTGAGAAATAACAGCTAATAGTTCTTCCAGCTTGTGTAAAATTCAGTTAAGGGCTAGTAAGACTGGGAAGAATCTTGAAGTTGTTCAGCAAAAAGCAGTTCAAGCACCAGCTATGGTACAAGAGATTGCTTCCAGTAATTTAGAAGAAAAATCAAATGTACTCAATGATTAAAATAAATGAAACATTGAAGGAGTAGATCAACTCAAAAGACTGAAAAAATAGAAGTTTTAAGTAGCTATTCAAATGAGCTGATAGAACTGCAAAAATCAAAGGCTGAAATGAAAAGGCTGGCTGAGTATGAGACTTCCCAAGAAGATCAATTTCAAAAAATGGTAAATGACAAAGCATACAGAAAATTATATTTTCTGCTGTGCCAGAGAAACTGGAAGGAGCAGCCTATTTTAATTTTATGAAACCACAAATGAGCAACAAGACTGGTATTGCAGAGCGGGATTGGTTAAAGAGGCACATCAAGTGTATACCTGAAACCTGGCCATGGGAAAACAGCCAAGATCCACTTTACTAAAGTTGCAATCATACCAGCAGAGAGAGTTGACCCTGACACAACTGTAGCAGAAGGGCTAAGTATTACAAATTGGAGGCAGTAGAGTTGTTTTGTGGAAAACAGTTATTCACTCTACACCATGCAGAAGAGAAGCAAATTTATCCCAGCAATCAGGAAATGCAGAAAAGTATGTGTGAAATTCAAACTGCTGTATCCAACTGTCTTCGGAATGTTTTTCCTGGTGAATAAAATACTTTTTTAATGCAAAACAGGGTAGGAAGGAAATACAAAAGTTTATCTTAAAAAGTGAGTCATCAAACAAAAGGGGATTCTGTCTCATGCTTCTGACAGTAAAGCTCATAGAGGCACATTGCCAGTGAAACCTTTTCCAGTGTTCTAAAGGAAAATGCTTGAAAGACAGAAAAAAAAAAGAACTGCAGTTGACTAGAAAAATTGGGAGTACCTTTGACGTGAGCCAGAGTTTTGTATTGGGAGATAGGAATGAAGAGGAAGAAGACAAACACCACCAAAATTACTGAATAAATGTGAGATTATAAAGCATCAATTGCATTTGTAAAGTATGGCTTTGCAGGAAAAAGTAGCTCAGAAAGATTGGACTTTTGTTAAACTTTTGGGTGGACTGTAAAGCATATATCCCACTTTATCATTAATGTGTAGAAGGACAACAAAGGGGAATATAACTGTAAGTAAAACAGTTTTTGTTAATAGCATTTGTATTAAACATTTTATGATATAAATTGCATGTTATATAGTAAAGCAAATTCTGTAGTATGTATTTAGGGATATCTTAAATATGGGGTGAGGGTGAGTCTTTTCAGTGATTTTTATCTGGTAAAGATATCAAAGTAAAGCATTACTTTTTGTAGTTTAACAAATGCATTCATTACAATGCAAAAAGAGAAGAAAGGGTAGACAAAACCAAGTTTAAGTTAATATGCTGTAATGAGGTGGGGGGTGGGATGTATAGTTCACTAGCTGAGATGTGTGTTCTCATTTTTTGCAAAGCAAATCTCTGGGATTATGTCCTAGCTTAATCTAAAAAATAAGTGGGAGGTTTTTTGGAAGCAAGTAGGCCTGAAAAATATGATTGATGAATGTCATGAGAAATACTAAGTTTTTTTCCCATTAGTACGTGTTCAGTAGGATTTAAGAAGACTGCAGCTGAAATAATACGTTTGTTTTCCCCCATTAGTAAGTATTCAGTAGGATTTAAGATGCATGCAGCTGAAGACAGCAGTACATTCTATTCTTATGTTTCCATGAGCACAAGATGTCTGCAGTCACAAACAGTTAAGTTTGACCATTTTGAGCATTGTTTGTGGAGGGGAATGTAAAATTTAAAGGGGCAAACTGTTAGTAAAAAATACAATTTGAGACTATTGGAAGTGAAAAAGCGGCAGCTTCCCTAGCAGCCTTAATACTTCGGTTTATTTAATGGAACAGTGTAAAATTTAGTTTTATTTAAAGGTAGCCAGTGCACATTTTCTTAAGACTGAAAGTTAATGTTTTCTGAAAACATGCAAGCTGTTTTTTGCATCTGGGAGGGTAACAGAGGTAAGAAAATAGCAGTTAGCCACCAGTGTGTGATAGCACAGGTTGTAACATGCTTTAGTATGGGTTACCTAATTTTAAGTTTGGTATTGCCTGTGGTGCAGCTGTCATTTTGGGGCAGTTGCTCCTATCAGGAGAGTTACATTTTATTTTTGAAGATGTATGTAGTTTTGTGAGATTGTTCTAAATTAATAGATTACGGTGGGTGTTTTGAAATTGTTAGTATTATGTTTAATGGTTTTCATTAAAACAAAAAAGTATAGAAATTTTGACACTGGTTCACATAGAGATGACGAGAGAAAACTGTATAAAAGATCAACCTGCCAAACGATGTGTGCATCTAACAAAAAATATGGAAATGCACATTCAAAAAAGCTGTCAGGTATAATAGGTGAGAACAATATCTACTTATCACAATGACTATGCTATCCATATTATTTTGGAATGAAATGGCCTTACAGTTATAGACAAGGTAAAAGTATTGAATTATGTTAAGGAATGCAGAGTGCAAATAATGCTGCAGGAGATGCATATGGAAAGAAATGAGCATGTGAATTTAGTAAAAGATTTCATATTCAACATAATATCTGGGCAAAGCAAAATGGTAATTATTGCAAGAGGAGCTCCAATAGTGATATAAGTGGTAAAAAAGTTGATAAGGGTAATATTCTAGTAGTAACAGGCCACTGGAAGGGAGGAAGATTACACCAGCATGCATTTATATTCTACCAAAGACTGCTGTTATGGAGCTTAAGAAAATGTGGGGAGAAATCAGCTTCCGGCAGGGAATATTACTTATAGGTGGGGACTGGAATTCTGTTTGCAAGAGCGAGGATGTATCTGGGGGGACCTAGAAGGGAAAAATGCAACAAAAGAAAGTAGATTTCTGAATAAATATATGAAAATATTTGGTATGGAATACATGAATTTAGTGGTCGGAACTCTTGAGAAAATTTACATATTCCCCAAGATATGATAACTGGGCTAGATTAGATAGGAATTATATATTTCACAGGAACATGGGCATTTAGTTTAAAGCTTTGACACATCCAGTAACTATTTCATATCATGCACCAATAAAAAATAAGATAAAAATGCAGTTCAGAATGTGTCTTAAAATGAGACACTGATGCTTTCCCCCACCTGTCTGTTAAAAAGAAACTAATTTAAGGAATGGGTAGTGGAAATTATTCAAGAGTTATTAGGGAAGATAGAAATTTCTTGAAGTTATACCCAGAGAGTGGGATAAAATGAAAATGGAGATTAAAAATATGGTAGAAATAAAAGTGAAAGATACAGTTAAGAAGTAATAGGAATTATTTAGAGGGACTGAGAAAGATTAAATTGTTGCAGAATAAATAGATTTTCACAACAAGAAGAGGCACAACTGGAGAGTGCTAAAGATAAAACAAGAGAGTATCTGGATGAATATGCATGCTTTTAGAAAGATTCCTGTTAAGCAACCTTTGTTTTGAAAGTAACTCCAGAGCTCAAAAACGTTTAGCATGACAACTTAGGCAGTAAAATGGAAAGGATTGTCACCAAACTTGGGGAACCTATAACAAGACAAATAGCTTGAGATGCTGTAGAGGTATTAAGATATTTCAGAAATTTTAGAAAAATTCATAAAAAGCAGTGAAATGTGGAAATCAAGAAACAGCCCAAATGGAATTTTTATGGAAAACTTAAGCACGCCAATGTTAGCAGTAGATGAGGAGTAACAATTCACAGTTAAAATAGGAGAAGATGAGATAAAACAGTGATGTGTAAACAATCTGCAGGAAAGTGTTCAGGAACAGATGGCATTCCTATGGAAGTTCGGAAGTTATGAAGGAAGAAAGTGATAAAGAGCTGGAAGGTTTTGTTTAACAGGATTTTAAAAACAGTGGAAGCACTAACATCTTGGAAGAAGGCTGTGTTGGCTGTAGTACTGAAAGATGTTAAAGAACCATCAGACCCGGCATCATAATGACCAGTTTCAGTTTTAAACCATGATTATAAAGTGTCTATACTTGCTAAACGATTGTTAAAAGTGTTGCCAAAATTGATAGATATGGATCGCTGTGGTTTTGTGGAGGTGATGCAAACATTTGACAACATTAACAGAGCAATGAAGGTCCAGAGGGAAGCAGAATGTAAGCAAATACCACTGCTATTGGTGGGTCTTGATGCAGAGAAAGTATTTGACAGAGTAAGCTGGGATTTTATGAGTAGTTCAATGGAAGCATTTATATTCTCTAATACAATAATGTTAATTAGGATATATGAGGGATTGAAGGCAAGAATTAAAGTACAATTGTATTCCTCTCTAAGTTGTGTCTGAAGTGAAGAACCAGGCACAGGGGTATTTTCTTTCTCCTTTATTTGCTTTATATTTACAGCCACTGACAAAGAAAATAAGGGACTCAGAAATTAATTCAAGGATATAATTGGTATGGTAATCAAGAAAAGTTGGCTTTATTTTCAGATTATATTTTTTTATCTGATAAATCCAGAAACGGGCATCTCAGTGTTGTGGAACATTTTGAGACAGTTTCAGGTCTTTTGGAGATGTAAAATTAATGAAGATAAAGCTTGTAGCCATAAATTATGTACTCACACATGAATTAGTTCAACAGTACCCATATTTATGGGGACATAAGATTTAGAGGAGTATGGATTAAAACACTTCTGTTATGGCAGCTAAAGATATGTGGGAAGAGAATATTAAAACATAATACAAAAACTGAGAAACTGAAAGCTCTTGTTTATGAAATATGGGTAGTAAGATACAAGCAGTGAAGATGTTTTCAGTCCGTTTAGTTTTATATACAAGTCAGACATTTTTGTCAACACGAGGGGAAGTTATGGACAATAGGTAATAAAGAGTTGAATTAATGTGTCTGGGAGGTGAGGATGGCAAGGGTTAAGTGGGATAAGTTTGATCCTTTCAGTAGAAAAAGGTGGTTTAGGATTGCTTGATTTGAATGGATATTTTAGAGCTGTACAATTAAGTCTCGTATACATAACACAAGCAAAAAGTTATAATGCAGAGTGAAAAGGGATCATTATGAAATGAGATAAATTCAACAAATAAGGAGAGAATAGGATTTTGAATGTAGATCCTTAAGGGCAATAAAAACAGCCATGTAGAATATTATATTCATAAAGTGGCAGAAAATATTCTAATAACTGAGCCAACACTATGATGGAGAAAGATTTTGCTGTTACAGAAAATAGGCAAGATGTGGCTGAAATTTACTGGAGAAAACTAGTAAAGGAACTGAGGTATTGGGAGCAAATGACTAGAGAGGGAAAGGTAATAGAATGGGATGAGGCCAAGCAGACATTTGTACTGAAGGCAAGAGACTGTCTTCCCTACCAGGAATTTAAATTCAGGGTATAGGCAAAGAGAAAGGGATAGGGGAATCCTATGTGAAAGACCTGCTCTGGTAGAGTTTTTAGTTGAATCTATAACAGAAGCTGCTGTTAATGAGAGATAATTAGTAGGGCATGTAAAATATTGCACAATAACTATAAGAATCAATCACAGGAGATTTTAAAAGATTGGTAAGATAATCAATTTACACGGGAATAATGGGAGGACTTATGTATGGCTCTCAAGTATGCAACAAAGTATAGAAGGTTTAGCATTTTATTTGGAAATGTTTGCATAGGTATTTTTATATGCCAAGCAGACTGCAAAGAATTTTTCCTCAGGTAGATGGCAAATATTGGAGGCATGATGGGGGAAGGAGTTAACTGGGGGCATACAGCCACTATGTTCATTAGCCAAGCACCTGTTACATGTATCTAAACCCAACAGTTCTGTAGGCAAACAACTAGGACACATGGCTTCTGTCATTCTTTTCTTGCCCTTAGCAAGCTTACACATGGGGATGTTGCAGTGATGTCTTATAAAGGATAAAAAAATTTCAAGAGTGCAAGGCACCTGGTACAGCATTGAAGGAGACGCTTACTGAGGTGATGGCAGTCATCCTGGCACTGAAGGCAGTCAAGCTTGTTTGAAAATGGGGGTAATCTGAAGTAGCTTACTTTATTTGGTCTTCAACCTGTGGGCTACGGATCTGTATCAGATCCAAGCTGGCAAAAATTACTAGCATCAGCTCCAAGCTCCAGACTCCTCCCCTTACCCATAATACACCTCCACTGCCTCCCCCCCAGATCTTGTTTGCAGCAATTTCTAATACATGGTGTCTCTAGAGCTCCAGCTAGCAGTGGGTGATTCTTACTGTAAGTTTTATAAAATTTCTGTTCTTTTAGCCGATTCAGGTTAGTGTAGGTACCCTTTCTCTCCTCCCATCACTTTGGCATCAAGTGTAGGTTTGTAGTTATAGTTAGAGTAGTTTGTCTGTGGTGCCCCCCCCTTAGTGTTGTCTATAGTCTAGTGTGGTGAGTGGGTGTGTGTTTGTTAGTTTAAAGAAAGTTTTTGCCTGTCTTTTTTAAGGCTTCTTTCTTTTGTAGAATGGTTGAAAAGTTTATCTTTAAGCGCTGCACAGAGTGTGGCCATAAGCTCTCCCCAGCAGATGGCCAAACTCTGAGTGTGTTGTGCTTAGGTGTGGCCCACCTTA
Source organism: Protopterus annectens (assembly GCF_019279795.1). Classification (NCBI taxonomy): domain Eukaryota; kingdom Metazoa; phylum Chordata; order Ceratodontiformes; family Protopteridae; genus Protopterus; species Protopterus annectens. Next base: position 1,710,593,722 of record NC_056735.1, on the reverse strand, counting down.
GTGTGGATTGCACCATTTGTGCGGGGTTCAATTCCTGAGCTCTGAAAGATAGACCAAGTTGGCCCTCAAAGGTTTTCAGCCTGCCACTGAACTTCCTTCCTCATCTTCGGCTTCAGTCACAGCGGCTGCTGTGACTGCCTCTCCCGCTACTCTTCCTCTAGCCTCCCCTCCCCTCCCCTCCACTCCCAGGCTGGGACTCAAACTCCTGCATCTAAGCCTGTGATAGCGGAGCAGAGGAGAGGTAGAGAATGGGAGAGAGAGTCGAAGACAAAGGAAAAGAGGAAGAGGTCCCTGGACCTCACATCCCTGAGCAAGTCTGCACGGATCCGTGACTCCCCTCGGCTTCGGTCTCCGAGGTTCTCCCCAGAGCCTGAGGAGGCACATTCAGTTTCTCAGGCCTCGGTTCCTGACTGGCCAGGTCAGAGTCCATGGCCTTGTCACGGTCGACCCGCTCTTTATCGGACATGGATCCAGATAAAATGATGCGCTTTATCCGTACACAGATCCAGATGGGGGTCTTGCCAGCCCTCCCTCAGGAGGGGGGAGCTCACTTCCTTTTTTTCAACCCATTTCTCCTTCCCCAATCTGACCTTCAGCTTCGGAGTTCTCGGATCCGAGGATGGCATTGGTCAGGGGGTTGGCACTGACGGTCCTTGCATCCTCGACTCCGGCAGTTGCCTGGAGCATCTTAGATCCAACCAATTCAGATCCGAGCCGCTCTCAGAGCTGGAGCCTGAGTGTCGGATCCGAGGGAGTGAAACCTTTTCCATCGGCTCTGACGTTGTCGGGCCAGGTTCCCTCCCTCGAAGCTCCGTCCACTTCGGGTCTGGCTCAGATTCTCACGTCGGACCTGGGGAGACCAGCATCCTTATTAGCTTCCCAGGAGGTCTGCTCTCCGGCATTCAGTGTGGAAGAATGGGTCCTCTCCATCGGATCAAGGTCCCTGACCACCCCCTCTGACTACGCCCAGACCCCTTCGGCTCTGTCTATGGTCCCCATTGTCTTACCAGAGGGACAGCCTGTGCCAGAAGAGCCCCAGATGGTTCCCCCAGAGGAATAGATGGCTTGCGAGTGCTCCCCTGAGAGCCCCAATGGAGATGTGCCTTGCAAGCATATGTGCAAGAGGAGGAACTTGGACTCCCCCGAGTCCCTAACCGAGGACACCGATTTAGATGATGGGGAGGGCTCCCCAAGATCAACTCCTGACAATGTCTCCTTTGGAAATATCATGGAGATCCTGCACCAGCAGGGAGGTTGGTCTGCCCCCAAGCCCTCCTCTGATGAGTCTGTGTTTCTGGAGCCTTTCGGCATGGGTCCGTCTATGTCTTGGGTGTCCCCTCCCATGGATTCTTTAGTGGATTTGATCACCTCGCGGGCATGGCAGTAACCAGATATCATGGAGCTGATCCCCAAGTGCCCCGATAAGGTTTTAGGTCTCCCCATTGACAGGCCTTCCTGGAACAAGGGCTCCCCAGTGGGTGCCATGGTGGTAGCAGCAGCCACGAAGAGGGAACTATCTCAGGAAAGTTCCTCGGTCCACCCTCCTAACCAAAAGTCATGGATGTTGGACCGCTTAGGGAAGTGGGTGTATGCTTCAGCTACCTTTTCGATAAGGGCTCTGAATTACTTGGCCCATGTCACGAGACTGCAACGTGACTTAGTGAAGGAGCTGGAGGAGTCTCCACCCAAGTCTATGTTGCAGGAGGACAAGGCTTCGTTCTCTGCGAAAATGGCCACTCTGAAAGCAGTATCAAATACGTCCATGCAACTCCTCTCCCATGCTATGGAAGGAGTGGCTAAGGCAGCTGGGTCTTACATGTCCATGAGGTGTAACACCTGGCTCAGGTTGTGCCAATTTACTGAACCCTTTAATGTGTCCTTTGCCAATGCCCCTTATGACAGCTCGACTCTTTTCAGTAAGACCATCAAGGAGACACTAGTCCAGAGAGAGAAGGATGGGAAGACACTGTCTGCCTTTGGGATCCACTTGTCTAACCCTCAAAGGTCCTTTTCCCAGAACCAGAGAGGGCAAAAGAAGATGTGGTTCCAGAAGTCTCAGTATTCCCGGGACACTCAGGGCTCTTCTTCCCTTAAGAGGCAGAGGGGGACAGAATGGACGCTGGCCCAGAGGCCGAGGGGGTCCGTGACACTTCGGTTCTCTCGGACAGACCTGGGCAGCAATCATAAGGAGTTGCCCGTCTGCTGTGCTCTGGAGGCAGTCGGGGGATGATTGTCCTTGCACCCAGTGGCATGGGAGTCCATAACAATGGACCACTGGGTGCTTCAAATTATATCCAGAGGATATTCTATCCCCTTTGTGGGTTCCCCCATATCTCCCAAACACCTCCCGGATGTTCCACCCATGCAAAGGGAGGCAGCAGCACAGGAAATGTTCAAGCTGCTAGGGAAACGAGCCATCAAATCCATCCCTCCAGATCAGTCCAGATTGGGCTTCTACTCCCGGTTCTTTTTGGTGCCAAAGAAAATGGGGGACTTAAGGCCCATTCTGGACCTCTCTACCCTGAACCTGTCAGTTGCCAAACAAAAGTTCTGGATGGACACACTACAGTCCATCATGCTGTACTTGCAAGAGAGTGACTGGATGTGCTCGTTAGATCTCCAGGATGCTTATTATCACATAAAAATGCACAGAAGCTCCAGAAGGTTCCTCCGCTTCCAGCTAGGGGCCAGTCATTGTCAATTTTGAGCCATACCCTTTGGTCTCATCACAACCTCCAGGGTGTTTACCAAAGTGATGGCAGTTGTAGTAGCTCACCTGAGGCTTCAGGGGATTCAGGTCTATCCATACCTGGACGATTGGCTCCTCACTGCTCCCACCAGGCATCTACTTTCCCAAACCAGGGATTTCTTTCTGACACTTGCCCTGAGTTTGGGTATCACAACCAACACATCCAAATCTCTACTAGAGCCTGTACAGGTGATTAGACTACATTGGTGCCAGGATAGACACACTCCAGTGCAAAGTATTCCTGACCTCAGGGAGAGTTAAAAACCTCAGGATGCATGTCTCCCTACTTTACCATTCTCATCTCCCAACAACAAAATCAGTGTTGAGGGCTCAAAGTTCGATGGTGGCGACCATAGCTCTTCTTCTATGTGCTTGGCTACACATGCAGATTCTTCAGTGGACTCTAGCGGTTCAGTGGTCCTTGTTGGATTTACCACTAACCCATCCTATCCACCTAAGTCAAGTGTGTCGGTAGTCCCTCATATGGTGGATGAGCTCTCTGGACATTTTGGAGGGGTGACCCTTTGTTCCAGCCCTGGCCCAAACCACAGTGACCACAGATGCCTCCCAAGTCAGGCGAGGGGGCATTGTTCGGGTAGAACAGTCCAAGGCCTGTGGTCCTCCATAGAGACCAGATTGCATATCAATGTCCTAGAGATGAGGGTGGCCCTTCTAATGTTGCAGGCCCTTCATGCCTTTCTTCCTCTGGGGATGATTGCCATTCAGTCAGACATGTTAGTAGTCTAGTATATCAACAAACAGGGAGGGACCAGATCTTACCCCCTTTGTCGCGAGGCCATGAGAGTGTGGGAATGGGCGATCACCACCGGTCGCATTCTCATTGCAATGCACATTCCGGGACGGTCCAACATTCTAGCGGACAGGCTATGTCGGACCATCCTGATGCCTTACGAGTGGTCTCAGAATCTGTCAGTAGTGTGACAGATCTTCAGCGAATGGGGTCAACCTTGCTGTGATCACTTTGCATCTCCTTCCAACACGAAGTGCAGCAGGTTTTTCACTCTGAACCCCCCCATCAGGGGAGTCCCCCAGAGATGCTCTAGTCCATGCTTAGCTTTCCCAGTCTTCTGTATGCTTACCTGCTAGATGTTCTTCATGTTTCCCTGTTGCAGTCATCACATTTGGGTTATCTGCCTGTAGGTAGCCCTCAGTCAGCCTGAATACCAGAGTCTTGGAATTTCCACGTCAGATGTTGTCACTTCTTCCATAACGTCAGGTGGTCAGGGGTATAAAACATGCAGCCAATGCCATTACATCAGTCTTTCTTGCCTTGCAGTGCTCAAAGCAGAAGCAGTTTGCAACTGCCGGTTGGCCGTCTCCTGAAATTTTCATTTTTCCAGTTTCAGTCCTGAAGTCTTCTAAAAGATAAGTACCCCATTGGGGATCCTTTTTTCTTGCTCTAACCGATGTCAGAAAAAATTAATAATTGTCTTGCCTGTGGAAAGCAAATACCTCACAAAGATTTTCATTCTTACTGCATCACCTGTGTAGACCCAGACCACGACGTCCCTCGCTGTTGGTATTGTGCCTTGTTCAACGCCCGAACTATTCGTCGGACTATTTTTGTCACTAAATTCTTTCACTCTCAATCTCTGTATTCCAAAATGGCTTCAATAAGCCATCTGACTACCGATCTTCCAAAAAAGCGTAAGGATAAAGACAGACCGCATAGGTCCAAAACTGACGACACTATTGCTAAGATAGTCACCAGTCCGCTGGTACTCAGGCGCTTTTGCAGCCACTGATACCCACTGCTACAGATTCGCAGGCCTCTATTGAGACCCATTTAGAGTCCGGTATGCCACGAGATGCTTCTTCGACTGGGGAACCTGCAGATGTCTCTACCTCGTATGGGTCCAGAGCCGCTGTGCAGGCACCAGCTTCTGAGGGTGTATTCAGGCCTTCTGATTTTCATATTAAACAGACTTCGTTTCAAACCAAAAATACTGAATTTCTCAGGCCTGGAGTTCGCACTATGCCTAGGAAACCGACGACCAAAGTGCATTCTAAGGCCCACTTGCCACAAAAACAAATGCTTAAAATGGCTGAAGACCTCATTAACTTAATTAGGGGAAGTCAGCTTTCCCCCTCAAAAAGACCAAGAACTGATTTTCCTTCTGATTCTTCAGATCAGGAGTCTGATAACTCTGATCCTTCTGAATACCAGGTCATACCCTTATCTACCTATGAGGATTCTGAGGCAGAGGATTCCATTCATTCAGCTTCCCCTCCAGAAGATTTTTCTTTTGATGATATCCTGCATACCCTTAGAGAGGATTTCCGCTGTGAGATTACTCTCAGTCCAAAAAGAGACTCGGAATTTTTAAATTTGCCTCAGCACAGGCCTCTAGCTATCCCTCCTGTTCTGGAAATTGTAGATGATGTCGTCTTGGAATCCAGCCTTACCCCTGATACTTTGCCTCCAGCTCCCAGGAAACCTAACAGGTACTACAGAGTTGAAGAATAAGAAATTGTCCTAGAACTGGATTAACACTCAGTTTTCACCTCAGAGCAACTAATAATGAAAAGAGACAAAATGACCACAGCTGAGGAACGAAGATAAAACTCCCAATTTAATGAAACCAGGAAAAAAAGTAAGCGCTTTCGCGATCTCTCACTGATCGCTTCTTCAGACTCTATTTCAACACAAATGAGGTCATCAAATTTAAACCATATTAAGACCAATCACATATAACAATAAAATAGTCTAATTAACCTTTAAGTAATACAGTAAGTTCTCCAAGGAAATGTTTTTATGAAAAAAAAAACAATTAAAAATGTGGTTTAATAATAATAGGTGCATATAATTCCATGGGTATTCCTAGTCTTTAAACCTACATATAAACCCAGTTTTTCAATGGTCTAGCCTTCAGAAAATGTTTAAGTGAAACTGCACTATTTAACCCAGGTGGTCTTTCAGCTTGCAGTAATAGAATCCATTTCTGTTCAGCTATCTCCACCCATTTTTTCATATCACCACCCCTAACATTTTCTTCTAGAACTTCTAAAGCCATAAAACTAAAGGTATGTTGTGTACCTACTGCCTGTACATGTCTTGCCAGGGTATTGGTCTCCTTTGCATTTGCTATATCCCTTAGATGTTTTAACATACGTTCCTTAAAACTTCTATTTGTCTTTCCTACATAAAATACATAGCAATTTTTACAAAAGCAAAAATAAACTAAATGCTGTGTCCTGCAATCAGCATAAAAATTCACATCTATATTAAAATCTTGTGATGGATGTCTAAAAACAGAATTAGAATAGATATGATTACATGCCATGCAATTCCTGCATGGAAATGTCCCTTCCCTCTAGGAAATAGTCTTATTCCTGCTAAAACTTGATTTATAACATAATTGCCTTTTTAGTGACTTCTTGTTCATAAAAGAATATTGTGGTCTACTGTCTATCACACCATCTAGTTAATTTGCAGATTTTAATATACCCCAGTTTTTCTCAAAAATTTTACAAAAAATTCCTATATTACTTGAGTAAAACAATAAGTAAGAAGGTCACTGAAAAACCAATCAGTAAAAACAAAATGAAAACTCCAGCAAAGCTAGAACTCCCACTGAGTGACCTCCCAAACCTCTTGTATCAGAGGCACATGGGATATATGCAAATGACACTTATGAACATCAGGTGTTTCAGGTAATTGGCAGTTCTGAATGCCCATGACTTGTTTTGTCATTTTAATGGACAATTTCAGGCCAATAAAGCCAAACCCCACTAGCTGTGGATATGCATATTTCAGCCTTGTTATGACCTTGTCAGCACAGCACCAGCAGAGTGACTAAGCATAAGAAACACAGGGCTGTTATACCCAGCTGATGTCCATTATCACTGGGGTCACTGCAAAAATATCAGAAACAACAAACTAAAACAATAAGTAAGAAGGTCACTGATACAAGAGGTTTGGGAGGTCACTCCGTGGAAGTTCTAGCTTTGCTGGAGTTTATATTACTTGAGTAGGTAATTGGAAACCTAATCTTACACTTCAGATTATTCTGTTCAATTCGTGTATTGCTTGTGTTTCCAGAGAAAAAAAGGTCTGCCTTTCAAGCTACATTCTGCATACATTTCCTTAATGTTAGTATCTATATCTTTCTCACTGTTGCCTCTTTCACTAAATTCTCTTTTCAAAATAGAGATTGCATTGTCTAGGCCCTCTTTGGTATAATGTAGGCGGCTAATTCTCATAAACTGTCCTTTAATGATGTTCTTATTAACATGCCTTGGGTGCATACTAGTTTTGTGCAGGACACTATTCTTCCTACTTGGTTTCCTAAAAAGACTGGTGACTATGTCCATCTGTGTAGTTCTCTGTAATCTAACATCTAAAAAAATCAATTACATCTTTCGAATGCTGAAATGTAAATCTTAGGAAATCAGTAGTGGTATGTAAATATTCAATGAATTGTTCCAGTCTATTTAATGTGCCGACCCCCCCCCCCCCCCACAGAAGGAAGACATCATCGACAAAACGCACATACCATAAAACATCGTCTAGAAAGTCATTCCCTTGTAGCAAGTATGTTGTTTCCCATGAAACAAGTGCTAGGTTGGCGTAGCTATTGGCACAGGCCGTGCCCATAGCCACGCCAACCTTTTGCAAATAATAGTGGTCATTAAACACAAGAACATTATCTAAGATAATATCATGTAAATTACAAATCAAGTCTGCCTTTCTAGATGTGTATATCTGTTTGGTGTTAATGCCCCAGTAGTTAGGTATTGAGATATGCTGTCATTTGCCCTATATAGAACACTGTCCATAACAACAATGCTTCCCCTCTTATCTGCTGGTCTAATCTCTAAACTGGATAACATTTTCAGTTGTACTAAAGCTTCTGTTTCAGCATTGTCCAAGTTACAGTACAAAACAGATCTATTTTATAAGAATTCCTCCCTTATTTCTTTCTCACAAACATTGTTGTTATGGAGAGAATGTTCTATATAGAGCAAATGACAGCACATCTCAATGACACTATGACTTATTTACCTATTCATAGTGTTAAAGGCATTATTGATAGAGTCTCAGTATTGATTTTTGATTTACTTGTCACACAACAGATTACTGAGGAGCTATTTGAATATTTTCAAGTAAAAATCCCTATAGTACCCATTATATATGGGCTACCAAATGTTCATAAGAACATGACCCATCCACCCATGAGATCTATAGTTTCTAGTAGAGGATGGGACACAGAAGCGATTTTGATTTATGTTGAGAAATGTCTACACCCTGTTCTTGAAGCATGTACTACTATTCTTAGAGATACTAAAATGTTTCTAGAGTCCTTGCATAAGACAATGGCAGAGATTAGCAGAGAATTTATGTTCTTTACCATGGATATTACATCGCTATTTATGGTGATACCTAACGACTGGGGCATTGAGAGGGTACATGAAGTACTTAACACCAAACAGATATACACATCTAGAAAGGCAGACTTGATTTATAATTTACTTGATATTATCTTAGATAACAATGTTTTTGTGTTTAATGACCACTATTATTTCCAAAAGGTTGGCGTGGCTATGGACACGGCATGTGCCAATAGCTACGCCAACCTAGCACTTGTTTCATGGGAAAAAACATACTTGATAGAAGGGAATGACTTTCTACACAATGTTTTATGGTATGTACATTTTGTCGATGTCTTCCTTCTGTGGGGGGGGGGGGGGCACATTAAATAGACTGGAACAATTCATTGAATATTTACATACCACTAATGATTTCCTAAGATTTACATTTCAGCATTCGAAATATGTAATTGATTTTTTAGATGTTCGATTACAGAGAACTACACAGATGGACAAAGTCACCAGTCTTTTTAGGAAACCAAGTAGGAAGAATAGTGTCCTGCACAAAACTAGTATGCACCCAAGGCATGTTAATAAGAACGTCATTAAGGGACAGTTTATGAGAATTAGCCACCTACATAATACCAAAGAGGGCCTAGACAATGCAATCTCTATTTTGAAAAGAGAATTTAGTGAAAGAGGCTACAGTGAGAAAGATATAGATACTAATATTAAGGAAATGTATGCAGAACGTAGCTTGAAAGGCAGACCTTTTTTCTCTGGAAACACAAGCAATACACATATTGAACAGAATGATCTGAAGTGTAAGATTAGGTTTCCAATTACCTACTCAAGTAATATAGGAATGTTTTGTAAAATTTTTGAGAAAAACTGGGGTATATTCAGTGGTGGATCCAGGAATTTGTAAAAGGGGGGGCGCAGTCTGGTCAGTTGACTACCAGGGTGGAAGTGGGAAAGTGGGACACTGGGTTTGGTGGTTGTGAAAAGATCTCCTTAAGAAGCTCTGACATCATGTGTGGAAGGACAGCAATATACATTCAGATCCAGATAATTTTGCTGTGTATGTGGTAGTAGAAGCAGGTAATCCCTGTGCAGCACACAGTCCATGTGCAGATAGTATAATATTTCCAATGCATGCCTGGAAAAGACGGTTGGTTGCCCATACCGAGTCACATTCTCCTTACATGCCACAGCGTATATGCACTGTTATGAACTAGGAATGGGTCCCACTGAAGGTGAAAATAGCCACAGCAAAATATTTAAGTAACTTTTTTTAAATTAAATAATGATTTATGTGGAAACAGTGAAGTTCAATTAAGTAAAAGTCTTTTCACCAGTTTCTGAGACCAGTCCCAGAGTAATACTTGGACTTCCTTTCTCTTCTGAAGGGAAGAGCTGTGCATGCTACTAAAACTTTATGAAAACTGTCCAGCCTTTGCTAAATCTCTGGCACTGACAATTCACAAACACACACAGATATAAGTGCATATGTAGATATGTTTTTGTGTAATTCACCATGGATGGTATGCATCCCCACTCTGCTTGATGACTTTCCACTGTCCATGTTGTGCAGTGGCGGTCTGTGTAACTTAACTGCCCTTACTGTTGTTTTCCAACCTTTGTCTGTCATCTGTTATGATATTTGTTCTGTAGGTATACGTGCTGTGCTGACCTTCTCCTCCTCTTTCCCTGTCTTTACCTTTCCTTTTATTCTTAAAAAATAAAAAATGGGGCCTATTCTCGCCATAAAAAAAAATGCCCATGCCCCTATGACTTTCCCTAAGATGTTCCTATTCCAATATACCTCTTGTGTGTCCCTCTTCTTCATCCACATCCATACCCCTCATCTGGTTTTCTATGTCCCAATTTCCTTGGGTGTGTGTGTGTTACTCACACAAGTCCTGCACTCATAGTTAGTCAATGTTAGTCGTGCCGAGATGACCATGATTGACCTTCAGCTTTATTCATTTTTTTATTAGAAAATTTGCAGATTCCACAAGTGATAGCTAGCATATTTTATTAACAATGGACTTACAGAGATATTCCATAGCTGTCAGTAAATGTACTGGTAAGATTCTGTTACAGATATGTACCTATGAAGGTTAGGCTGCTTAGATTGTGAGATTCTTTCCGTAACTTTGTTAATGTACATCATGCTTTGACAGCGATTTTTCATTACTTATGGAGCACCTAAACATGATATACAATACACCATTACTGCTGAGATATTCCATTGTGCACTGGGATATTTTGAGTCCTCTATAGTTATTCTCAACATTTCCACTGCTGTCAGCATAATGTGCCAGATTCCTCAAACTTTTCAGATTCTGGCCATCTGTGTTATGTGGGTATGACTATATAATCACATATATTATCTTGAATGTAGGGTGTTCATTGTGAGCTTCACAGCTTACAACTTGTTTCACTAGAATGTAAAACTTTCCTTTTATTGCAGTGTTAAAGGAAATGCAGTAGGCTATATATTGACTTAGGTAGTGAGGTATTGTAGGTTCAGTCTTTCATGATGTCATGACAGTAGATTACAGCTTCATGAAAATTTTTAAAGAGGCCTTCCTAATTAACAAAATTAAATGCACAAGTATCCATACTTTTCATCAAAAATAGTATAACTTGGCATTGCATGTGGTAAGGATACTATGCTAATCTCTAAGGGATTGTTATTCACATTTGCTATGGAAAGTGCTATCTGCAATAGCTGCATCTGGGCTTCCACAGGGGGTATGACTGGCATATGAGAGTTAAAGACTCTAGTGGAGGTGAGTAGTGGAAGGTGGATGGAGAGAACAAAGATAGGGAAAGAAGGGAGGTGAATGAACATTAAGAAAACTTTGAATAAGAAGAGGAGTAGTCTGGGGACGGAGCAATTAAGGCAGTCTTGGAGGAAAGACAGCAAGGAGTGGGAAAAGGAATGAAGAGTGGACAGATGAGGAGTTTGGGAAGAAAATATGGAGGGTATGTAGATGAATTAGGAAGGCAAAACTGGAGTTTGATGCAGAGGTATGTATTTGTCACAAAACTGTCACCAGCTAGGTTAAAATAATAGTGATTACCAAGTCTCAGTTTGCAGGAGATGTTGCTTATGATTGTTATCTGTGATGGTAATTCTGAGTGATATGGAGACTATAGGAATGGATGGGAAAATATGATAAATGGCCTGTGAGGAATATGTACTCAGAAAAGGGGTGGTTCTTTGATCCCAAACAGAGAAAGTTAGTGAGGCTTGAAGCAGAAAGGAGGCACTAGAGGTCACACACTTGATTGGGTGGGTGAAAAACTTGATAATGCAAAGCTGGAAAGGTAACACTGCAAGTGTAAATGTGAGAAGGGTCATTTATCCTAGCTGATTCAGTTATGGAGAGTAAATATTATATCTCCTGTCACCTGCAGAGTGGGCAGCTCTGGGAAACTTGTAATATCATATGAGGAATGGCTGTGTGTCTGTGAAAGAAGGGCGATGGTGAGATGAGAATTTACAGGGAGCTGTAAGGGGAGGTTTCGGAGATGGAGAGACAAACAAAAAGGTAATGTATAGGGAGGAGAAATGTAAGGACTAGATAGACTAAGGTCTGGCTATATTATTAAATGAGTGAAAAGGAATGAAATAAAAAGTTTTATCTGTTCAAAAAAGTGTAAGCCCCTCTACAACAGTACAAGGCACTTCCGGGAAAGACAGGATGGGATAAGGTGAATGTTGGAGTTGAAGAGATGTACTCAGGAAGCATTCTTACTTAAAAGGTAAAATGTGGCTTGTGAATGGATGCAGGAGCCTCCCAGATGGATAAACTGCTAAAGTTATAATGTGTGCTGCTTAGGAACTCTAATGCGGGATCTATTTAATTCACTCAAATACCTCCAGTTATTCTTTTCTTAACAGAGTTCCACAAAGTATAGAACTGATTTTTAATTTAAAACTTCAATAAACTATTTTGGGGGGTATAGTATAGATTTAAATATATCCTGAGTAATCTTTGACTCAAAAATTTGGATTTCAAATCATTCACAATTGGTATACTGTTTGTCTTACATTATGCCCAGTACCGCATTTGTTGTTTACCATTCCTCAACACAAGTTATCTAATGAGTAATTGCGAATGCCTACTTCCAGTTCTACAAAGTAATTTCTCTTTGTTACATCATAATGTTTTGAAAACATACACTGTTCCTGAATGCCAGTGTGTACTTCCAAAGCAATGGTGCTGCCTGTTGAAGTCAAGCGTCCCTGGATTTGAAGTGAGGCGCTCCCCCTGAATGTCAGCAGTGTTACTGCAGGTATTACATGGGAAAGACCAGCACACAGTTAATGACTTAATATGATTTAGAACAGATTCAGTTTGACATACCTTGGACACAGACCCTGCCAATGTAGAACAGTGAGGACATATGAAGAGAAACACAAACTGACAAAATAACTAGATGGGAATGTTATTTCCAGCATCGCGTTATACCATGTTGCCATGACTATTTAGCCCATGTCATGGAATTAGAATGTGATAAAGCAGCTTATGTGCATACTCAGAATGCAATGCATAATTGTAATTTATTCAAATTCAAGAAAGTGCAAATAAGATTTTTCCCTGCACACCATAACCCTCAACTATCCAAATTTCTGCAGAATGTCCTGACTTTTGGCTCATATTTTGGTCCGTTCCTCCTAAAATTTGTGGTTTTCTGGTAAATCACTGAGGATTCATGTCCCTAAATAATGACACACATTTGATTTTCAGACTTCATATCCTTCAGAAAATGCATGTTAACACAAATCCTGTTATTCTAGCAACTTTCTAAGTTGACAGGAGTAATATTTAAAATCTATCCATATTTTCTGGGCTTTTGTCCCACCATTATTTTACGCTTTGTTCAAATTTCTTGCACTAGAAGGTTGAGAGGTATAGTGTCCGCAAAATACATGCTTGCAAAGAGACAGACATTTGAATTACAACAGAGTAACACTCATCCACTGCATTGCACTATTGCTAATACAATGAAGCCAAATGCCAGATGTATCATAATATCAGAGCTGCACCTTGGCTGAGACAGTGAAAACGGCTTCCCTTCCTTTCATAGTGCCTGCCATGGGCTGTGAAGATGTCCTGCCTGCTGATGGGATTCTCTTGCTCGCAGAGTTTCCTCTCTGTCACAGGGCTGTCTGGAACTGAACACTGACTTAGTGGCTCAAACAGTGAAAGTGTGAAACCTCAGTTTTCCTGCTGAGTTGACTGCAGGCTTCTAAGAGGGAGGGAGGGAGCGCAGAAGGAATGAGGGCAGCTGCGGGCTAATCAAGTGCAAGCTTGAACAGGGGACATGGCCAAGGGGAGGAGGGGAGTCGTGCTTCTACACAGGACAGACAGGATGCCTCAGAAATTAAACATTGTATAATAGTTACCTCTTAAACATGTGAAAGAGCAGTTAAAACTGGAGCACACATCTCCAATACAGTCTTTGACCTCAGCCTAAATAAACCCTTACAAAAGACTGGTTTGAGCTCTCAAACCCTGTCACCAGTGTTGTGTACAAATGATCGTGCTGTTTTGGTGCATACTAAGGGTGTGCCTTGTCCAGGTGTTTACATGTTCTTGTAGCACTCGACTGTGAGTCACAATCCCTGTTGAGTTCAGGTACTAAGCACGCAGCTTATATGATTTATATATATGTGCCATAATTCTTTTTAAGCACCCCAAATACATTAAAACATTAACTGGTTTGCATTGCAAGGCAAAACAAATCTAAGCTAAAATAAAGAATATTCAACTAATTCACTTTGCACCAAGACAGTGGGTCACCATAACTGTCTTTTGTTGGTTTTATTTTACTTATATTACACTACTAACTACAGTGAAAATATTTATGTGTGGTACTGTATTTTGACGCCTTTTCTTCACCAGCTACTTCCCTAAAACGTTTAGAATCACCCCCTCCCTCCAAGTTTCTCAGGAAGCCTAGAGGAGTGGCCCAGAATAAATAATTCCAATCCTACCACTCTGGCATTTTATGTTAAAGTAAAACTGCATTCCCCACCCCTGCAAGCTAAGCAGCTTGTCAAGTGCTCGTGGCTTTAAATCCAGCCACTGAATAGGATGCAAGTCTGCACAGCCATTCCGAATGTGGCCCATTTAACTAGTGTTATACAACACATATGTACCTGTGTGGGTCATGAGAGACGAGTCAAGTACTACAGATTAATCCTGCCTGCCCTTTCAACAGCAGGCCAAACGCGGTACTCTCTCTCAATTGTGCTGCGTTAGTGCCTTGAAAACCCCTACTTCAAAAGATCTTCAATTAAAAAAAAAATACCTCATTGTGGACAACTGTGACTCGCTCACACTGGAAGAGCAGGTCTCTGCACACTCTGCAAAGTCGGACTCGTTTAAAATTAAATTAATAATAAAAGGTTAAGTAAACTGTTTATTAAAACGTGTCACCCAATGCTCGTACTCACCAACGCGCCTAATTCAACTAGGGAGATGCTGTTGGAGGAGAACCGTTAGAAAAAAATCACATGATGACAGCAAACTCCAATTGCATCTCCAGATGTATTAGGCACATTTGGTGACAGCATACAATTCTTTGCAAAGAAAAAATGCACCTTCAGAAGTTGAATCTGAAAAATACACCACCAAATGTACTTTACATTTTTGGGTTTCAACTTATATTCTTTACTGCACTGTGAAATGGAAAACACACTGATAGTGGATTTTCTTTTTCATAGTGCAATAAAAAAAATATAAGTCGAAACCGGAAAATGGATCATTTTGGTGGTATTTTTTTCCAATTTCCAAAAAAAAAAAATAACACATTTTAAAAGGGGGTGGCGCGTGCCCCTGCGCCCATGCCTAAATCCGCCACTGATATTAAAATCTGTAAATGAATTAGATGGCGTGATAGACAGTAGACAACAATTTTCTTTTATGAACAAGAAGTCACTAAAAAGGCAATTATGTTATAAATCAAGTTTTAGCAGGAATAAGACTATTTCCCAGAGGAAAGGGACATTTCCATGCAGGAATTGCATAGCATGTATTCATATCTATTCTAATTCTGTTTTTAGACATCCAACACAAGATTTTAATATAGATGTGAATTTTTATGCTGATTGCAGGACACAGCATTTAGTTTATTTTTGCTTTTGTAAAAATTGCTATGTATTTTATGTAGGAAAGACAAATAGAAGTTTTAAGGAACGTATGTTAGAACATCTAAGGGATATAGCAAATGCAAAGGAGACCAATACCCTGGCAAGACATGTACAGGCAGCAGGTACACAACATACCTTTAGTTTTATGGCTTTAGAAGTTCTAGAAGAAAATGTTAGGGGTAGTGATATGAAAAATAGGGTGGAGATAGCTGAACAGAAATGGATTCTATTACTGCAAGCTGAAAGACCACCTGGGTTAAATAGTGCAGTTTCACTTAAACATTTTCTGAAGGCTAGACCATTGAAAAACTGAGTTTATATGTAGGTTTAAAGACTAGGAATACCCATGGAATTATATGCACCTATTATTAAACCACATTTTTAATTGTTTTTTTTTCATAAAAACATTTCCTTGGAGAACTTACTGTATTACTTTAAAGCAGGGGTGTCCAACCTTTTGGCTTGCCAGGGCCACATTGAGTGAACAGAAATTGTCTTGGGGCCGCATATAAAATATATCATATAGTTAACTCTTTCGCTGCCACAGGAGACCAAAGTCGACCTCCTGGATGTACTGTAGGTGCATTTGAACAATTAATAAATGTAATAAGTGCCTAATATTTGCCTTAAAATTCTAATTAGCATTCTGATTTTAATTCTCTAATCTAACAGTTAATTCTAACATCTTAGTTAATCTATAGATTTTTTTTTTTACAAATAAACAGATATTCACTACAGCACTAGCATTTCTCACTGGGAAAACCACTCCAGCAGTCCATCTGCATACAATGTCAACATTAGCAGTCCTACAATACTATAATCCACAAAAATAAGCCAACAAATTTGCAATAAAGTAAAGAATTCACATTACTGACTTAATAAAACAATTCTGAATAAGCTACAAGAGGGTCTCATCCAAACAAATGACTGGTGCCAGAAACATGGCCTCAAGCTAAATGCCAAAAAATGCACAATCATCCCCTTTGAGTAGAGTGATGTCCCCACAAATTGTCACATTAATAACAATGTTGTAAGCACGCAATCAGTCGTGAGGTGCTTGGGCACCCAGGTTGATAGAAACCTGACTTTTGACCACCACGTTGTCTCCGTTGTACGGAAAGCTTTTTACATGGCCCACCTCATTAGTAAGGGTATCTCATCCAGGGACAAGGAGGTCATAACATCCCTGTATTCTTCCTTTACAAGAGCAATTATTGAGTGCAACACCCCTTTTGGCACGTGCCTCAGCAAAACACCATGCCAAAAGAAAGAGTACAACCATTTCTGACAAAAAAACGTCAAAGGACTGAGTTCACTTAGTTATCCAAACAGACTAAAAAGCTTCTTGCTTTCCTCTGTCCCTCACTGGCCCCTATAAATTTCATCACTGGCTTGCTTTCCAGGCTAAGAAAGATCCTGCCTTAAGAGACTTTCTCCACCTCATAAATACTGGTTATATTTAAAACACTCACTACAAAGACCACAGCCTTCACTGCAACATAAACAAGCCACTTTGTATGGACAGGTTCTTGACACAAAAACTTTCAACTTCTGTAAAAAGCTCCTCTCATTATCAAACAATGTAGTTCAACAACACTACAACTGGATGGATAGCCATGAATGTACTCCTTAAGTTCCTGGAATTCATAAACTCAAATGCCATGGAACAACTAGTCACCATCCCCACAAGAGGAGATAACATACTTGATCTCATCATCACGAACATGGGAGCACAATGTTCAACACCGGAGGTGTACCCCTCACTGGTGAGATCAGACCACAAACTAATCTCGCTGGAGGTCCTCATCCCACCCCCACCTGAAATAAAAAAGACCACAGTAAAAAACTTCTCAAAAGCCGACTTCACACTTCTAAAGACTAGTGTGGTCTCCTTTAAGGCCCCCGAAATGGGCGGAAAACAGTACTCAAGCCGCTGAATCACTTACAAATGCCTTCTACCAGCACCTGCAGGACTGCATGGATAAGGCAATCCCAAGCAAAACAAAGACTCTTTGTACCAAAGGCAAGCGTCCAGTCTGGTGGACCCCAGCCATAAACAAACTCTACAACAAAAGGAGGAAGCTACTACAAGATAGAGCAAAATCCTTAAAAGGTAAGACACCCTTGATCACTATAAGTAAAAACTAAGAGCTCTCATAAAATCATCCAAAGCAAATTTCGAGAGAAAAATAGCTAAAGACTCAAAAGACAATCATAAGGCCTTCTTTAGCTATGTTAGAAACCTGGGAGGAAACTCCCAGATATGCTCAGAGCTAGTTCAAAATGATGTGAAGATTACTGATCCTACAGACATTGCCAACATACTGGCTGACAGGTTCAGTGCAAACTTCTCCCCCCCAAAAGGAGAGATATCTATACCAAACGATTGCAGCCCTCAAACAACTCCAGCCCAAGTGAGAACTGCTCTCTCCAAAGCAAAAACACAGCATCCATGGGACCTGATGGTGTCCCCGGCTGTGTGCTCCATGAACTCAATGAGGAATTAAACCCACAGCTAGGACAGCTGTTTAATCAAAGTCTTACCTCTGGATACGCACCCAGGAGTGGCGCACTGCAACTGTGGTACCACTTCACAAAGGCGGTGCCTCCACCGACCCTGGAAATTACCGGCCCATTAGCTTGACAAGCCTTATCTGCAAAGCCATGGAGAGGATCATAATGGACCTCATAAATAAAGACATAGGGAATTTGCAGACTTTGGATCCAACCCAGTTTGGCTTTGTCAAAGGCAGATCATGCCTTTTAAACTTGGTTGACTTTTTCGAAACAGTCACCAAAGCCATTGATGAGGGAAAGGCAGTCCATACAGCCTACCTCGATCTGGCTAAGGCCTTTGATACAATACCCCATTCTTCGGGTATCATTGAAAAACTCATCAGCTTAAATGTCAACCCATACATCACAAGATGGGTTGCAAACTGGCTGAGTGACAGAACCCACAGGGTCAGAGCTGCTGGCGCCATGTCAGACTCAAAGCCTGTCACAAGTGGTGTCCCACAGGGCTCAGTCCTGGGCCCACTCTTGTTTGGCATCTACTTTTCCGAAGTACAAGCAAACACAGGAGGGTTATGACTGACAAAGTTTGCAGATGACTGCAAACTAGGCGCCATAGTAGAAAACACATCTGACACAGATATCCTTCAGAAGGGTCTCACAGAAACGGATAACTGGTGCCAGAGCCACGGCCTAAAGTTAAATGCCAAAAAATGCATAGTCATACCCTTCGGGAAAAACAAGGTTACCCCTAGCTACCAAATAGGTGGCAATCCACTGAGCACAGAAGAAGTTATCAGGGACCTGGGGACCCAGGTTGATAGTAGTCTGTCATTCG
The DNA here is from genome assembly GCF_019279795.1 of Protopterus annectens. Lineage (NCBI taxonomy): Eukaryota > Metazoa > Chordata > Ceratodontiformes > Protopteridae > Protopterus > Protopterus annectens. The sequence continues at coordinate 1,710,575,116 of NC_056735.1, read as the reverse complement.
ACACCCATGTAGCTAAAGTAGTTAGGAAGACCTTCTACATTGCCCACCTTATCATGAAGGGATTCTCATCTAGATCAAGGGAGGTCATAGTCTCCCTTTACTCATCACTCATCAGACCAATGATTGAGTACAATGCCCCATTCGGAATGTATCTGACCAGACACTTGCAGCAGCTGGAGAGGCCACAAAAGTTCCTCACCAAAAGGATAAAGGGTCTCAAAATCTGTCCTATGCTGCCCGACTGAAAGAACTCCAGCTCTATTCAGTCGCTACCGCTTGCTCAGAGGTGACCTTTGCCTAACATACAAGGCCATGTCAAACCCAGATTTGATGAATATGCTTCACCTCAAAAATCTAGATCCATCAGAGCCACAAGGGCGGAGACTTAAACCTTGACATGGCTATTAATAGGACGTGCTGGAGGGATAGATTCATCACCCAAAGACTCCCTATGCTGTGGAACAAAATCCCGGTACATGTGAGGCAGAGCACCTCGCTGGCCTTGTTCAAGAGAAATCTTGACCAATGGATGGGAGATCGCAGATATACCCCAGGGATTACCTCAGTGTCACTGCTCGACAGAGGCACAGCAAAATAATGGGTATAGTTCCCCATACTAAAGGGGTGGCGTAAGCCACAAAACGATGGGCTAGGCTTGTAAATGCCCTCGGGCAGATAGCCTAGTATGAACCTATGAACCTATGAACCTAAGTAAGTAGCATAGCCTTCATCAAACCGGAAGGAAAATCCACATACTAAACTTTCCCAGCTGGATGGCTAAGATCTAATATTGGTTACTCAAGTCTACTTGTCTAAGAAGAGGGGCCTATTTAACTAAGAATTCCATTTGCAAAAATATATTCAGTATACATATTAAATCTCTCTCTTATACACACACACACACACACACACACACACACACACACACACACACACACACACACACACACACACACACACACACACACACACACACACACACACACACACACACACACACACACACACTCTCACACACACACACACACACAGAAAAGGAGCACCTACTTGTAAAATAGGCAACCTCAGTAATCACATGACACAGTCTCGCTGATTGAAATTGTCTGGAAGTCAAAATATCTGAAAAAAAATCATAATAGAGATGGATTCATCCATGCAATTTCCCACCTGCAAAAGGACCATCAATAAATCAACAAACAACTGCTCAGCAAAAATTAAATCAATAAGAAATCTATAAACTCTCTAAGATCATAGTACATACTGGAGTAAACATATAACTTCCCTCCAATCTAAAGCCATTTGACATTCAGACATTTTAATTTGTTCAGAGGTTATTCACAGACTGACCATTTACTAAGCTGTAATGCTGACCATCGTTTTTGAAAAAAACAAATTTCCACACTTTGTCAATAGCTCAAAGTGAAGAAAGGATTACTTTTTTTATTTATTATGTATTTATTTAATTTTGGAAAACATCTTTAAAACTGTTAAATTGATCACACACCCAGAAACACAGAAAAGTTATTGTGATAAGTAAACTACAGACTGCTGCAAGAAATCAATCACAGCACTCTATGCTTTCGTCCAAACCAATGAAGCATACCTGTCAATTCCAAAAGAATTAAAGTAGTGTAATAAGAAAGTTATTTGCAAGGTTACATTGCAGTTTATATTGGAAATAAGTGGAGATATTAAAAATGCTCTGTTTCTCATAATTATGCTGAAAAGTCTCCCAAGGTAAATACAACCTTCTGATTTAGCATGGAACCATACCTCTCAACATTAGAGCAAGAATTCTGGACAAAGCAAAAAATAAAAATGGGACACAGGCCCAAAAATAGTTATGCACCACAGACACCATTGAAACAAGTGTAGCTGCAAACATTATACATCACGTATAATGTTTCTATCCCATTATTGTCAGTTAAGTATTATATGGCTTATTCAATCCTGCCTTCTTTTGCAACAAAGAAAACCATACTTTGAAATGACAAATCCATTAAAAATAATAAAACACATTGGCTCCACATCCTGCAACTTCCTACCTGCAAACAACCACAGAGCTTTCGCTGAAACTAGGTCTGCTTATTTCCACAGAATGACACCTCTCCCTAATTAAGTCTAATGGTATACAATCTACCAGGATCTGGACTACCTGAAATAAATTAAATTATGGCCTGTAAATTGCAAGTGCACTTTGTTTAATTAAACTACATTTCAAAGCTCACTTGCTGTATTTTTTCAGTAACATCCCAATATCCATTTCCAGGTCACTTTACAAGACATTGGCAGTGGTAGACTTAGCATCCTCCAGATCCTTACAGGACCACACTCATACTGCTAACATTGTCCATTAAATGTAAATATCCATCCATGGCAAGAAGCTATGTCTTAAAAAATCTATTTTTGGCATTCCTAGTACCCAAGTATCAGGTTTTGAAACAAAGAAACGTATTCTCCACAGTTTGTAAGTCTCTGTCTAATAACCATCTACTATTGCAGCACTCCCAACACAAACACACACATACACACTAAAACCCCCAACATTTAAAAAATGACATTGTGTCCACCTGATTTGCCAGTATTGATGATCCACCAAAGATATGCTTACTGTTGTCCACTCTACCACTGCTTAGAACCCACCAATGACAAGACAGTACTGGGTGATTTTTCTGTTTGTCAAAAAAAAAAATTTACTTTATATGCCACATTAGTTAATCCACTACTGACCCATTAACCCTAGGCTGCTGTCTCATTCTTACTCCCTGGGACTGCATTACCTTGGATGACTACTTTTATTTCCTAAGCAAAAGACACAAATTGGAAGATGAGGCAAAAATCCAGACATTCTTCGAAAATTCATACAGTTGAGAGGTATGATTTCATATTCAATACAACACTCTTCCTGTCAGAAAAGCTGCAATTTAATGAAAGTGTACTTTTAATGTAGGATGCATTTGTGAGCTAACTTGCTTGTACGTTAGCCTCTTTGTGCATGTGTCTCTCTCTCTCTCTCTCTGTCATGCACACATAAACACACACACACACTTCTACTTTCCCGCACACATTCTGCTTTCATGCATGCACTCACTCACACCATTCTTACCTATTAACACAGGTTAAGTGCTGTCTTTTTAAAAGGCAATGCCAGCAAATCCATAGACGGGTCCCTCTTCAGCAAGAACACACACATTGATTCTTTGGCACGAAATTATGGCGCGAACACACAGACCCTTCTTTGGTGCAAAAAAATCAAAACTAGAAGGATGCTTTGGTGCATGCACACACCGATGTTAAGAGTTACAGGTCATGGGCGCGAAAAACACAGCAAAAAGTGTTTTGGGGCATGCGTACATCGATATTGGAGTTAGAGGTAGAGAGCCGCATGGCAGAGCTCTGAGGGCCGCATGCGGCCCTCGGGCCGCAGGTTGGACACAAGATTTCTTACAAGTACAGCCAGGTTAATTAGACTATTTTATTGTTATCTGTGATTGGTCTTAATATGGTTTAAATTTGGTGACCTCACTTGTGTTGAAATGAGTCTGAAGAAGCGATCAGTGAGAGATCGTGAAAGCGCTTACTTTTTATCTGGTTTCATTAAATTGGGAGTTTTATCTTTGTTCCTCAGCTGTGGTCATTTTGTTTCTGTTTATTATTAGGTACTACAGAGTACCTGACTCCCACAAATTCCTCTTTAAAAATCCCACTGCAGATCCAGAGACCATTACCCAGGTACCTAAAGGCATTAAGGCTACAACTGCCAAAAATCCCACCCCTTCAGACAGGGATTCTAGGGCTTTAGACAGATGGGGTAAGAAGATATACACCTCTGCTGCTCTTGCCATTAGGGCTTTAAATTGCCAGTTTCATATGTTAAAGTATCAGCAGCATATTATGGAGCTAATTAAATAGAAAATGATGTTGATTCCTGATTGTGCAGAACATAAAGATTTACAAGAGTTAATGCATTCTGCTAACCAAGTTGGTAAACATACTTTGCAATGTGGATTTGATGCCTTAGAAGTATCTTGCAGGGTTGCTGTCACTGGGTCTGTTCTTAGAAGGCATGCTTGGCTTAAGGAACCAAACTTACCAGATGATGTCAAAGCAAAATTACTAGATGCATCATTAAACCAAGAGCGTCTATTTGGCAATAATGGAGGAGAAAGTGAAATCTATGCAAACTGTTAAAGATTTCTTACAAGTACAGCCAGGTAGATTCAGTAGGCATTGACCTTCTAAAAATTGGTCTTTTCCAGTCCCTTCCAGGCCTTCTCAGTCAAAACTTAGGGGCGGCAGACCACCAAGACTACAGTCTCAGGTTATGCACAGTTCTAAGCAATGGAGTGCTCCCACGTCCAAAACAGAGAGTAGTAAGCCGCCATCCTATCGTAAAATTGTACAATGACTTATCCTTAACTCTTCCAAGCCTTGCCCAAGTACTTTCACCTTTAGGAGGGAAACTTGCCCTGCATGCCAAAAACTCGGAGTACGTTACCCAGGACAGATGGGTCTTAAACATTGTTTGCCAGGGATACAGATTCCACTTCCACTCTTTCCCAACCCTAAGCGCATGGCCAAACCTCCCCCCAAACCACTGGGCAGAGGCGCAAAAGCAAATACTTTCTCTTCTCAGTATCAAGGCTATTCAACCTGTCCCAGCAGAACAAAGGGGACAAGGCTTTTATTCCAGGCTGATGTTCTTCATGTTTGTTGCAGTCATCACATTTGGGTTATATGCTTGCAGTAGCCCTGAGTCTGCCTGATTAACAAAGCCTTGGGTCCTGCGTCAGTTGCTGTCTCTTCTTTCATGACATCAGGTAGTCAAGGGTATAAAACATGCAGCTGATGCCATTACACCAGTCTTTCTTGCCGTGCAGTGCCCGAAGTAGAAGCAGTTCGCAAGTGCCGGTCGGCCGACTCCTGAAATTTTCATTTTCGAGTTTCAGAACCGAAGTCTTCAACTAAAGCTAAGTACCCTGTTGGGGAAACATTTTCTTGCTCTAAACCGATGCCAGTAAAAGTAAATAATTGTATTTCTTGTGGAAAGCAAATACCTCATAAAGATTTCCATTCGCACTGTATGCCTTGCCTAGGCCCTGACCATGATGTACCTCACTATCAGTTTTGTGCTTTATTTAAACAACGAACTATCCGTCTTCAGTATATTTTCACTTCTAAATATTTTGGCGCTCAGTTCAATTATCCAGATATGTCTTCGCTAAGCCATCCGACTACCGACATTCTGAAAAAAACACAAAGATAAAACAGAAACAGGCCGCCTAGGTGCAAAGCTGCCAACGACGCTTCTCCTAAGCCAGTTGCCAGTTCGCTGGTACTCAGTGAGGTGCTTTTGCAGCCCCTGATACCTGCTATTTCTGATTCGCAGGCCTCTACTGAGACCCATTTAGAGTCCGGTATGCCACGAGATGCTTCAACTGTGGAACCTGTGGATGTCTCTACCTTGGATGGGTCCACAGCAGGTGTGCAGGCACCGGCTTCTGAGGGTGTATTCAGGCCTACTGACATATCAAACTAACGCCATCTTCTTCTTCAAGGCCTAAGACTCGAACCATGCCTAGAAAACTGTTGCCCAGACTGCATGGTCAGGCCTCTATGCCTAAAAAACAAATGATAAGAATGGCTGAAGACCTTATTACTTTAATCAGGGGAAGCCAACCTTCCCCCTCTAAGAGACCTAGGACTGATTTTTCTTATGATACTTCTGACCAGGATTCTGAAATTTCTGTTTCCTCTGATGACCAGGATTTACCCTTATCTACCTATGAGGATTCTGATGCTGAGGACTCTATTCCCTCTACTTCCCCCCCAGAGGATTTCTCTTTTGGTGAAACCTTGCATACTCTTAGGGAGCATTTTCACTGGGAAAGTCAGGATTACTCTGATTCTAAGAAGAGGCTTAGGGATTTCTTACTCCTGCCCCAGCACAGGCCTTTAGCTGTCACTCCTGTACTAGACATTGTTGATGATGCCTTTTCAGAATATAGCTTGGTCCCTGACTCTTTACCTCCTGCTTCCAGAAAACCTGATAGATATTACAGAGTTCCCAACTCTGACAAGTTCCTTTTCAAAAATTCTACTGTGGATCCTGAGACCATTTTACAGGGACCCAAGGGCATTAAGGCTACTACTGCCAAAAATCCTACCCCCTCTGATAGAGACTCCAGGGAGCTGGATAGATGGGGTAAGAAGGTATACACTTATGCAACCTTGGCTGTTAGGGCCTTAAACTGCCAGTTTAATATGTTAAAGTATCAGCAGCATATTTTTGGATTGCTTAAACAGAAAATGATGTTGATTCCTGATTGTGCTGAAAATAAGGATTTACAGGATTTAATGCATTCTGCTGAACAGGTTGGAAAACATACTTTGCAATGTGGTTTTGATTCACTAGAGGCATCTTGCAGGGCTGCTGTCACTGGGTCTGTACTTAAGGAGCACTCCTTGCCAGATCATGTTAAAGCTAAATTACTGGATGCTCCCTTAAATCAGGACTGCCTGTTTGGCACCAAGGCAGAAGAAGTTCTTAAAAAAGATGGAGGAAAAAGCTAAATATATGCAAACTGTTAAAGATTTCTTACAAGTACACCCTCTAAGATTTAGTAGGCACTGGCCCTCTAAAAATTGGTCCTTTCCTGCCTCTTCCAGACCTTCTCAGTCCAAACCCAGATCCAGCAGAACACCCAGACTTCAGTCCCAGGGTATGCACAGGATTAAGCAGTGGGGGGCTCCCACTTCCAAATATGGGAGTAGTAAAACTCCCCCTATGGTAAACTGTCTCAATGACTTAACTTTAAAACTTCCAAGCACTTCTCAACTGACTGCCCCTTTGGGGGGAAAGATTGCTCTGCATGCAAAAAAAATGGGAACTCGTTACCCAGGACAAATGGGTTTTAAATATAGTTTCCCAAAGAAACAGATTTCACTTCCACACATTACCAACCCCAAATGGTTGGCCGGATCTACCCCCAAATCAGTGGAAAGAGGCTCAAAAGCAAGTACTTTCTCTCTTAAGCATAAAGGCTATTCAAACTGTAACAGAAGAAAAAAAGGGACAAGGTTTCTACTCAAGACTTTTCCTGGTACCCAGAAAAGACAACTCATGGCATCCTATCCTGGACCTGTCTACCTTAAACACTTTTTTGGTGATTCCAAAATTCAAGATGCTAACTATTCACCAGTTACTTCCTATGCTAGGCAAAGATGCCTGGTTGGCAACACTCGATTTAAAGGAAGCATGCCTGCACATCCCAATTAGGGAATCTTGCAGAAGATACCTACGCTTCAAAGCAGGCTACATACACTATCAGTTCTCTGCACTGCCCTTTGGCTTATCTACTGCGCCCAGGGTATTCACAAAGTGCCTAGCTCCAGTCATTGCATTTTGCAGGCAAAGAAATATTCAAATATACCCATACGTGGACAATTGTCTAATTCAGGCAGAAAGCCAGGACATACTTTTGAATCCTCTGGCTTTTGTACAAAAGGTGCTAGCTTGCCTGGGATACACCATAAATGAAAAGAAATCACACCTGGTACCCTGTCAACAAATTATATTTCTGGGAGCAAGCTTGAATAAAACTTTCCAGATGGCTTTCCTCATGTCAGAGAAACAAATTTATTTGACAACCTTTTTCAAACTAATGGCCACAAAAACCCTGCTATCTGCAAGGCAAATACTGCAAGCCTTGGGGTTTATGACTTCCTGCATTCTTCTAATTCCATATGCAAGACTGCATATGAGGAAACTACAATGGCATCTAAAAAGCCTATGGTGTCAACTTTATCAGGATCTAGTAGCAATGATTCATATCATACCTTGCCTATGGCTAGAGTTCCTTTGGTGGGCAGAGGCCTGCCACTAAAACAGGGGACTATCATTCACTCTACCCCTGCCGCCCAAACCCTAACAACAGATGCATCAGACTATGCATGGTGGGGCTCACCTGGCAGGGAAGTGCATTCAGGGCAAATGGAACCCAAGTCAAATGCACCTGCATATCAATCAAAAAGAAATGTTTGCTGTACAGAATGCTCTGACAGCCTTCAAGGACCACATTCTTCCAGGACAATTAATGATAAAGACAGACAGCACCACTGTTATGTGATACATAAGCAGGGGGTTACCCATTTTACCCCCTCTGCAGACTAGCCATGGCACTGTGGAATACAGCCTTGAGCTACCAAGTGCATCTACAGGCTCAATTCCTGCCAAGAAAACTAAATACACTGGCAGACGGACTAAGCAGAAATCTCAGGGACCCACACTAGTGGAAACTGGAACCAAGGACTTTCAATATGTTGACAAACAAATGGGGGAGCCCAGATATAGACCTGTTTGCCTCCCCCCAGAACTACCAATTGGACAAATTTTGCACAAGGACTCCCCACAAACAAATTTGGAAAGTGGATGCTCTGTTCTTCAGCTGGAAAAACCTATCAGTTTATGCCTTTCCTCCTCTGCCTCTCCTTTCCAAAGTACTATTAAAGATCAAGCAGGACAAACCAAGGATGATATTGATTGCACCAGACTGGCCACGCCAACCCTGGTACCCCCTCTTGCGCAGTGTGTCACTGTTGGCTCCATGGCACCTGCCTCAGACCCCTACCCTCTTGTCTCAGCAGGAGAACCAGATTCTGCACCCTCAGCTTCAAACCCTGAACCTAGCAGCCTGGCTAATTTCCTAATCTCTCCTTTACCATCCCTCAGTAAACAAGTGTTGGATATAATTTTAGAGGCAAGGAGGCCTAGTACTAGAAAATCTTATGCTGAAAAATGGAAAAGATTCTGTGCCTGGAACCAAACTCAAGGGATGGGCACAGCAGTGCCCAAATTACCACAGATTCTTCAATACTTAACTGAGATGCTTCACAAGGGCCTTTCTTTTTCCTCCATCAAAATTCATGCCTCAGCCATTTCAGCTCATTATAATACAGAACCACCCCTCATCCACTGCTCAAGCAGTTCTTCAGAGGGGCCAAAAACTTAAGACCACCCAGGAGAGCCCTAACTCTAGCCTGGGACCTTAACTTTGTATTGGAGAAACTCACTCCTCCTCCTTTCGAGCCAGCTGCAAGTGCAGATTTAAAATTCCTTTCTTGGAAAACAGCCTTCCTTTTAGCAATCACTTCAGCAAGAAGGGTATCTGAATTACAGGCCTTTATGGCAGTGGAGCCTTTCATCATCTTTCATGCGGACAGGGTGTCCCTCAGAACCAATCCCTCCTTCATGCCCAAGGTGGTATCCAGTGTGGCTCTTAATCAGTCCATTCATTTACCAACCTTTTTTCCTAATCCACAGAACAAAGGGGAACAGATACTGCACTCCTTAGATGTGCACAGACAACTTAGATTTTACTTGGACAGGACTAAACCTCAAAGGAAATCTGAACAACTGCTGGTGGCATTTGCTGCAGGGGCAGAGGGGAAGGCTATTTCAAAGCAAACCATTTCTAAATGGACAGGCCATTGCATTACTTTCTGCTACAAGCACCATGGAAAACCTATCCCACAGGGGATCAGACCCCATTCAACTACGGCTGCATCTACCTCTACAGCCTTTCTCAGAGGTGTCCCTACCAGGGACATCCTAGAAGCTGCTACCTGGAGTTCTGTACATACATTCACCAAGCATTACCATTTGCCAATTTTCTCTAAATCCAGAGCTGGCTTTGCCACTGCAGTCTTGTAGGACTTTATGGCTAGTCCTAATGCTATCTAAATTCCTCCTCCCATCCTTAGCTTTGGGAATCTACCCAAATGTGATGACTGCAACAGTGAAACACAAAGAACATAGTGCAGTTGTGTGCACTTACCATAAATGTAGATGTTCGATGTATTCACTGTTGCAGTCCTGGTTACCCTGCCTCCATCCCCTGACTTCTTTTGGCTATACCTCTACTTTCCTTTACTATGCTTAAAAGCTTTTTTTGTGTGTATATATATATATATATATATATATATATTTTTTTTTATTGCTTCCCATTAAGGGGGCACCTGACATCTGGGGCAAGAAAAACTGATGTAAAGGCGTCGGCTGCATGTTTTATATCCCTGACTACCTGACATCATAGAAGAAGAGACAGCAACCAACGCAGGACCCAAGACTTTGTTAATCAGGCTGACTGAGGGCTACGTGCAAGCAGATAACCCAAATGTGATGACTGCAACAGTGAATACACTCAAACATCTACATTTATGGTAAGTGTACACAACTGTACTTTTCTGGTACCTAGAAAAGAAAACTCTTGGTGTCCTATCCTGGATCTGTCTATTCTCAACACCTTCCTGGTTGTTCCAAGATTCAAAATGCTTACTCTCCAACAGCTGCTTCCTATGCTAGCCAAGGACTTCTTGCTAGCCACCCTAGACTTAAAAGAAGCTTATCTACACATCCCCATAAGGGAATCTTGCAGGAAATACATACTTTTCAGAGCAGGCTCTACGCACTTCCCTTTGGCTTATCTACTGTGCCCAGGGTATTCACAAAGTGTCTATCTCTAGCCATTGCATATTGCAGGCAGAGAAGAATTCAAATTTACCCATACTTGGATGATTGCTTGATTCAGGTGGACAGTCAGGAATCGCTACTACAGCACCTGGCATTTGTAAAAAGACTTCTAACTTCACTGGGGTACACCATCAAAGAAAAGAAATCGCATCTGGTACCCAGCCAACAGATTGTATTCCTGGGAGCAAGCTTGAACACAACTTCCCAGATGATATTCCTCACTCCAGAAAAACAAATTTATTTGACAAACTACTTCAATATGCTGGCCACCAAAACCAGGCTATCTGCAAGAAAAATACTGCAAGCCCTAGGGTTCATGGCCTCTTGCATTCTACTAATTCCATATACAAGGCTGCATATGAGGAAACTTCAATGATACCTAAAACGTCTCTGGTGTCAACATTCTCAGGACCTGGAAACAATGATTCCTATCATTCCTTGTCTAAGGACAGAGTTTTTTGGTGGGCAGAAGCCTGCAACCACAACAAGGGACTCTCTTTCACTCTACCCCCTGCCACCCAATCCCTAACAACAGATGCATCAGACTATGCATGAGGGTCTCACATGGCAAGGCAATGCATTCAGGGCAAATGGAGCCCAAAGCAAATGTACCTGCATATTAATCAAAAAGAAATGTTAGCTGTACAGAATGCTCTGACAGCCTTCAAAGGCCTTATTCTTCCAGGACAACTATTGATAAAGACAGACAACACCACAGTTATGTGGTACATAAATAAGCAGGGGGAACCCATTCCTACCCAGTCTGCAGATCAGCCATGGCTTTGTGGAACACAGCCTTGAGCAACCAAGTGCACCTGCAAGCTCAATTCCTGCCAGGCAAACTAAATTCACTGTCAGACAACTTAAACAGAAATCTCATGGACCCACACAAGTGGAAACTAGAACCCAAAATATTCAAGCTTTTGAGGAACAGGTGTGAGCACCAGAGGTGGACCTCTTTGCTTCCCCTCAGAACTATCAATTGAGCAAATATTGCACTAGAACTCCCCACAGCCAAGCTTGAAAAGTGGGTACCCTGTCCTTTACCTGGGAAAGCCTCTCAATCTATGCCTTCCCCCCCTGCCCCTCCTATCAAAGGTTCTACTAAAGATCAAACAAGACAAACCAAGGACAATCCTGATTGCACCAGACTGGCCTTGCCTGCACTGGTACCCTCTTTTGCGCAGTCTGACAGTGGTGCCACCATGGCACCTGCCTGAGACCCCTCCCCTGCTGTCTCAGTAGGAGGGCCAGATTTTGCATCCTCATATGCATACCATGAACCTAGCAGGCTGGCTCATCTCCTGAACTCATCACCAGCAACCTTAAGTAAGCAGGTGCTGGATGTCATTCTTGAAGCAAGGAGGCCTAGTACTAGAAAATCCTATTCAGAAAAGTGGAAAAGATATTGTTCCTGGAGCCAGTCTCAGGGAAGGGACACAACTGTGCCCAGCTTACCTCATATACTAGATTACTTAACAGAAATGCTCCACGAAGGCCTATCTTTTTCTTCAGTTAAGATTCATGCCTCTACCATCTCAGCTCATTATAATACTGAGACACCTCTCTTCTCTCATCCTCTGGTCAAACAGTTCCTGAGAGGAGCCAAACATTTAAGACCCCCCCCAAAGAGCTCCCACCCCAGCCTGGGACCTTAACTTTGTATTGGAAAACTCACGCTTCCCCCATTTGTACCTTCTGCTACAGCAGAGTTAAAATTCCTCTCATGGAAAACAGTTTTACTTTTAGCCATCACTTCAGCAAGAAAAGTGTCTGAATTGCTGGCCCTTATGGCCATGGAACCCTTCATTATCTTTCATGCGGACAGGGTTTCCCTCAGAACTACATAACCAGGAACCTGTAACACAAATACCAAACCAAGCAAAGGTCCAAAAGTTGAACAGAAGGACACCAAAAGCCAGGAACCGATAAATGATCCTTTATTTTACAGATTAAAAAATAGGGCATGATGTTTCTTTAACTGTTCTTAGTAGGTGTGTGATTAGTGCTATTTAAATGTTTTAATTGATGTAATTTACAGATTCTGAAGAAGTGTTTTTGATATAAGCTGATGAAAGCTCTTAATCTGTAAAATAAAGGATTATTTATCGGTTCCTGGCTTTTGGTATCCTTTTGTTCAACTTTTGGACCTTTGTTTGGTTCCCTCAGGACTAACCCCTCATTTATGCCCAAGGTGGTATGTAGTGTGGCTTTAAACCAATCCATTCATTTGCCAACTTTTTTCCCTAATCCTCAGAATAAAGGGGAAATGATCCTGCACTCCCTGACATGCACAGGCAGCCTAGGTTCTATCTGGACAGGACTAAGCCTCTTAGAAAATCCTGCCAGCTGCTAGTCAGCTTTGCTGCAGGGGTAGAGGGCAAGGCCATTTCAAAGCAAACCATTTCTAAATGGATAGCACACTGCATCCATTTCTGCTACAAACACCATGGAAAATGTACCCCACAGGGGATCAGAATGTATTCCACTAGGGCTACATCAACCTCTACAGCATTTCTCAGGGGATTCCCTACCAGGGACATCCTGGAAGCTGCAACCTGGAGCTCTGTACACACTTTCACCAAGCATTACCATTTACCTATCTATTCTAAATCCAGAGCTGGATTTGCCACAGCAGTCTTACACAGGGCCTGATTGCCAGCCCTAATGCTTCTTAACTACCTCCACCCATCTCACCTCAGCTTTGGGAATCAACTCAAATGTGATGACTGCAACAGTGTAACATGAAGAACATGGTACAGTTGTGTACACTTACCATAAATGTAGATGTTCGAGTGTATTCACTGTTGCAGTCCTGGTTACCCTCCCTCCAGCCCCCTGACTTCTCTTTACTTCTACCTTTCCTTTTTCTTTGGAATATTTTACATCATTGGTATTTGCTTTTTGCTGGGGGTGTTCCATACCATGTAATGGCTTTCTATTTTGGGGGCTTCTGACATCTGGGGCATGAAAAACTGATGTAATGGCATCAGCTGCATGTTTTATACCCCTGATGACCTGACGTCATGGAAGAAGCGACAGCATCTGATGCGGAAATCCCAAGACTCTGGTATTCAGGCCGACTGAGGGCTACCTGCAGGCAGATAACCCAAATGTGATGACTGCAGCAGTGAATACACTCGAACATCTACATTTATGGTAAGTGTACACAACTGTACTTTCCTGTCATCCTGAGGTTTCTTCAGAACGTTTGTCAACTGGGGAGCAAGGTGATCCTCACTGCCCCATTCTGGCCTCACCAGGTATGGTTTCTCTTCCTTTGGTCTCACCTTCTGGCTCCACAATCCCATTCAGGATCTGATTTCATACCCATCGGGGGTATCTCATCTGAGTCTGGACAACCTGAAGCTCATGGCTTGGTTGCTCCAGTTCCCGTGATTGCTAGGACTCCCAGACTTTCCTCCTCGGTTGTCTATTTTGGTAGCTGCTCATAAGTCTTCAACCAGAAAGGTTTATTGCAGCAAGTGGAACCGTTTTTCTTCCTGGGCCTCTCAGTGGAGTTTAGATCCTTTCACGGCTCCTATTTCCACCATTCTTGATTTTCTAGCTGATATTTTTCAGCATGGAGCTATTTCTTCTACTGTCAAAGTTCAGTTGGCTGCCATTTCTCATTTTCATGTCGGTGAGAATTCTGCATCCTTGGCATCTTCTAGACTGTGTAAAGCCTTTATTAAAGGCGCTTTTTTGCTATGCCCCCCCGGTCAAAGATCCTGTCCCCCCTTGGGACCTTACTATGGTTCTCCAAGCTCTGGTCACCTCACCTTTTGAGCCTGCTGCAACTACAGATCTAAATTTTTTATCATGGAAAACAGCTTTTCTGGTCACTATTACCTCTGCTAGAAGGGTTTCAGAATTGCAGACCTTGTCCATAAAATTCCTGTACATGATTTTCTATAAAGATAGTTTCCCTTCGAACCAACCCATCTTTTCTTCCTAAGGTGGCGTCACCAGTCAATATTAATCAGACTATAAATTTGCCTGTGTTCTTTCCCAATTTTACCAACAGGGTGGAATGCAAGCTATACATGTTGGATGTTCATAGACAGTTACGATTCTATTTACACAGGACAAAACATTTTCGTAAATCTGATCAATTGTTTCAGTCTATAGACACTTTTTGGGCAAACCTATTTCCAAGGTCACTATAGCTAGATGGATTTCTTCATGCATCCTGCAGGTCTATAAGGACAAAGGCATGTCTCCTCCAGGTCAGGTTAAAGCTCATTCCACTAGGTCCATGGCTAGGTCTGCAGATTTCTGGTCTAGGGTATCTTTGGATGACATTTGATCTGCAGTTACTTGCTCATCATCTAATACGTTTATTTCCCATTACAAATTGGATTTGACATCTAGAAGGAGAGCATCCTTTGGCTCCACGGTGCTCCTGAATATCCTTCCATGAGGGCCTCCCAGGAGTTTAGTAGCTGGGGACTCTGTCCCACAGGCTGAAAACCAAATGAAGTAAACTACTTCAAATAAAGAAGTTATGTACTCACCATAACATTCCATCTGAATAGTTGTACTTCATTTGTCTTCAACCATCCCTCCCTCCTTCCCCGGACCTTGGCGCATGTTCAGCCTACGGGCTGTAGTATAGGTCACAAGTATGTTATCATGTCGGGTTCTAAGTATAAGTTCAGCAAACTTGATCTGGGGATGGAAGGCAGTGGAGGTGTATTATGGGTAAGGGGAGGAGTCTGGAGCTCGGAGCTGATGCTAGTAATTTTTGCCGGCTGGGATCCGATATGGATCCGTATCCCACAGGTTGAAGACAAATGAAGTACAACTAAGCTGGAATGTTATGGTGAGTACATGACTTCTTTTTTCATCTCAATGCAGACAACACAAGCTATGTGGTACATAAACTGGGGTACTACACTGTTAATAGATTGGAAGCTCAACATGACTGATAACATTATTCCTTAAAGGTATGGCTATGGATCAGCTAAGCACCAGTGTCTTTGAGGAAACCTCCATATCAACACTTTAGGTTAAGCTGTTCAATGTTAATAAAATGGGAGTTGAATTTTTAAGCTATTCCTGTAACCGAATGTTGCATTGAGAGTTGTTCTGAGAGAAGTTAGTGCTGAAACAACCCTTGGTGCCTTTTGATGACTAGGAGAGGGACTTGTAAACACAATGGCAGCAGGAAGCTTCAAATGGTTCTTTAGAACGGTTGTGTTTTGATAGAGAAAACATAGTGAACTTGTAACTGAGAATTCAGAGTTACAGAAACAGATTTGATCTGCATTTTCTATTGATATTTTTTCACAAGAAGACAGATCAGCTTAAACTGGCAATCACTGAGAAAGCCATTTTGCAATGTAAGTGTAACAAACTGGCCAATAATAAATATTTTTGAACAGTTATATTTTTAAGTGGGAGAATTTGTCTAAATCTAAGAAACGTTTCTCATAAGGCAAGAAGAAGAACTGGGAAGGTGAACAAACTGTTTTATTTGCTTCTACAGATATGGATTCCTCATGTACAGTGATGGATCATTCTGCATGCTCCTTTGGAACATCAGGGCACTGTGACAATTTGTCTTCTCATTCAAGTGCTTTTGCAATAAAGAAAATAATAGAAAGCAGCAGCAGGTTTCAAAAAGGACTCACAAGTAGATTTTTAATTTTTCCATCCAGAACATGAAAGTGTTGAACTTGGAAGTCCTGTATTGGCTATAAGTACTGTTGATTTACAGACTGCACAAGTAATACATTTATCTAAGTTTCAATTAACTGGTATACAATTATATATTTTGAGGAAGGGTTTGAAATTTATATCCGCTTTTAAAATGTAGGGGATATTGATTGATGCCAATACATTTATTAGGAAAGTTAAACTTGGATATTTTTGCTGCTCATAAAATGCATAAACAACATGATACAGTGCCCTTTGGTACAGAATTCTTAAACTTCCTCCAATTTGTTTTCTTTGGGTTGCCTGTCAGATGTTTTTTTTATACACCATGTGAAGAAATGGAAGTAACTGAGAATTATATTCTGAGTTTAATTTCTTACACAATATTTGGTGAAACTACTACTTTCTGTCCTTTAGTCTGAAGTAGTTCTGCTTTGAAAAGTTAATGATACTAGATGTTAGAAATTGTCTAGTTATAAATGTGACTGTAGTAATTTGACAAAAGAAGAATGAATCTCATTCAAAATGCTTGAAAAATTATGGGCTGGATTCACGATGGCTTGCACGGAGTCTACGAGTAGAGTAAGACCCCATGCAGCCATCATGTCCGACGAGCGAACCACGAACAGCCTGTAGGGGTGTGTAAGAGAGCTCCTAACACGTCTCCTACACGGAGAGGGCTGTGATATGCAAATTACCTCACTTGCAGCCGAAAGGCATGCAAATGAGGTAAATTTGCAATCCAGGAAGCAGAAACCTGTCCGAGTAGGAGACGTGTTAGCTGCAAAAATGTACTCAGTTGACAACTGAGTACCGTTCTGCAAATAGCACAATGGAGCCTTGTCACCTCCAAATAAAGGTTGCATATGGTTGAGGAAGCATGCCAATGGCCAAATATATGGCCATTGGAAAGTTTCCCTGACGCAAAATTAAAATAAAAATATTTTTTTTTCGCCGATTTCCGATGTTTAAGCGTAACGCAGTGCCGCGCAAATGGAGTGCACTATAAAAATCATAAAATAAGGCAATAAAAGCCACAAACATGGAATTTATGAAAATTGTCAAATTACAATGTAAGGGAATAGCAGGCTGAAGACAACATGGCCACCGAGTAGGGGTTGCTAAGGGGAGAAGCCCAGTCTAAGACATGTAACCAAGCATTAGTAGGCAATCCTATGTAAATGAGTGTTAAGATAGTGAATTGCACTTTTACATAGCAAATGAGCACAGTCAGTGGAGTGTAGGAGTAGGATGTGGGGAGGAACAGAGTAGGAGATAGGTGACATCACAAGGGGATATGTATGAAAGTAGTGCAGCTCATTGGAGGACAGTGGCATCTGTTAGGTGTCAGTCAGACATCATGGAAAGAGGTGTGTCAACAGGTAGGCCAGGGAAAGCCAAGAAATGGAAGGTGTATACTGTGGATAACACCAAAGTTTCTTGCTGAGTGGGTATGCGTGCGTGTGCGCGCCTGTAAACTTGAGTAAGACAGAGTGCACGCGTGGAAGCGTGAGTGCATGCGTTTAAGCCAGAGTAAGCATGTATAAGGCTGTTGGAAGACCTGTAAACTTGTTTGTGCTGGTGTGCACGCATTTTAGCCCGAATAAGCAAGTTTTAGTCCGTCTAAGCATGTATGCGCATGTGTGAGCTGCTGTGAGCATGTTTGCGCTTGTATGCGCGTCCCTCCCCCTGAGGAAACAGAAAGGAAAAAGGAAGCACAACAAATAGCAGGAGGCTACCAGGTGATACTAGTAGAGCTAGCAGGTGAAAACAACCCGAATCAGGCAATAACACAGGCAAAACACTAGCCTAGCCCAGCCCAGCACTTAAAACTCTGCAAACAACAGTGCAGTTTGTTTCTCACAAGAGACACTGAAACACTGGAGTATGCTACTAGAAGTGACACATCCAATCGACATGTATGTGTGTGTGTGTTAGTGAGGGACAACAGTACAATATGGGGCAACGTTGCTGCGATGTGTGTGTGTGTATGTGTTAGCCCTAGGTGTTAGCATTATGTGTGTGTGTATGCATGCACACAGTTCCACCATGTGGCTGCCATATACGGGTGTTTGTGGACAGCCACAGACTGTACCTGCCAGGTCATACAGGTCACTGTCTCTGGCTATGGACATGGTACCTGTGCCTGGCAGGGGTGCTACGGACAGTATCAGGTACTAATAAACCAAAGGAGGTACTAAGGTACTAAGCCAGACTGGGTACTGTCATCAGAAGCAGTGGGTTGTTGACTGGACACATGTCCCTGCTGGGACTGTCCAGACCCACGTGCACGTGGTCTTCTAGGACGGTCTAATGACAGCACAGACCCAGCATTGCTGGGGCTGGCACTGGCACTATGGGAGTGGCTGCGGGTTTGTTGTCATCTGCAATGACTGGCAGCTGCTAATGTTGCTGGCAGACGTCCACATCGACGCCTCAACCATCCTGGCTCCTGGACATGTAGTTGTGGAACAGATCTAATGTGTCCCCCCAATGTCTATCAATGACCTCGCTGATGTTACGGATGGCAGACGCAACGTCACGCATAGTGTCATTCATAGCGGTGCGATGTGCTCTAAGCTCCCTCAGTCCCTGTCTGGTGTACTGTTCCATACGTGCCTGTGCCTGCATTACAGCCCGGAACATAGCTGAGGTTGATAGACCTCTGTGGGCACGTCTGACAGGGGCAGTACGACCACGGATGCTCCCACGAGAACCCCTGGGCATCTGCCTGTGTGGTACCATGTCAGGGATCTGGCCATGGCTGCTGTGAGGGGATGCATGTGCCAATGATACCACACTACCCTGGTCAATGACCACTGTATGCTGTCCCTCAGCTAAGGACATTGGTGACAATGGATGTATCGGCAGGATGATTGTGCGCATTGATGGGGTTGACTGCTGTGTACTGTCAATTGGATGACCAACGACAGACCCTGTCACACCTCCCTGTGCCATTACACATGTATCATCATTAGCACTATCCACAGCAGTGGCTTCAGGTTCCTTGCTGCACTCCACCAGAGCAACATCAGAACCTGTGAGAGGAATATAGGAAACACAGTTTACAAATGTGTACACGATATTAGCACACAGGCACACATGCACACATGCACACATGCACACAGGCACACAGGCGCACATGCACACATGTGCACATGCACACAGGCACACATGCACACATGCGCACATGCACACAGGCGCACATGCACACAGACACACATGCGCACATGCACCATGCACACAGGCGCACATGCACACATGCACACAGGCGCACATGCACACAGGCACACATGCACACAGGCGCACATGCACACATGCACACAGGCACACAGGAACACATGCACACATGCACACAGGCACACTCCTCAGTACAGCAGACACAAACACAGACACACCTGCAATCCAACACATACACAATACTGTTTTAGGGTGGGTGGCCATTTCACAAGGAAAAACATCACTGCACACGTGTCAGCATGCAGGTTATGTGTTGCACAGGAACATGCAGTGCAAGTGTAGACGGACCTTGTTAATAACAGTATACGTGTACTTGATGCTTGTGTGTAGTTGTTCAGTGATTGTCTCCACCCTGGGACACAATGTGTACAAGGACATAACAATGTTGTGCAAGTGTTACAAGCTGTGGGTGCATAGATTTGCACACACACACACACACACACACACACACACACACACACACACACACACACACACACACACACACACACACACAAAACACATGACGGTGCTACGCAATAACACCTATGTGTACTTTTATGGTCAGTGGAACTGGATGTGGTGTAGTAACGTGAGCCATGATCAACATGCTTCTTGTGGTCAGTCAGCAATAATAATGTGTGCCAGACAGGCAGCTAGCATGCTGTACCTGAAGTGCAGTAACATGACTACATCCACAATTACACAGCCACTTGTTACATGGGTGTGTAAGGTGGCCAGTAGTGAGCATTGCCTAACATGAATGTATTATTTGTTCCAGACCATTGCACAAAGACATGATAGGCCTCTACCCCTCAGGTATATTATGTGTGCTGCGTAGATAAGTGGGATGCTGAAGGCTGGCCATACAGAAGATGTCATAATTGGACATGTGTAGCAGGCTAAGGTGTAGTGTGTATGCCAAACATGTGTGTTGTGTACATGTGTATCTGGTATGCCTATACAATGTCCAGTACTGTGTTGCCACACATGTGTGTCATGCTCTGTGTATTGCATGTGAGTGAAAATAATGGGATATGCATAGTATCACAGCAAACATGCACATCATGCATTATGAGTAGGTGTGTTACATGTGCACACACTACACCTCCATATGACATGCACATGTCATTAGCAATAGTATTGTTATTACACACTCACCAGCATGGATTGGCTGCCTTGCTGTCACTCCAGAGGGACCTGCAAACATATGAGAGTGATTGCCAGTGGCCACAACTGTGCCTTTGATACTGCGAGTATGATAAAGTACAGTAGTACAACAGGTGGCTTTCATAGGTGTACAGATTATGCTCAGAATATCAATCTTGCAGAAGAATGGACAGGTTAACAGCTACACAAACAGTACACATCTCACACACGCATAGACTACCAGTACAGAGAACAGTCAACAACAGATATGGCATGTTACCTGCACACTCCATTTCAACATGCTGGGTGGCTCCGGTCTCCATGATGACACATGTTTGTGGATGTTCTTGTTGTTGGCCTGGAGCCACAACACTTAGGAGGTGCTCCTCCACACTGGTGAGGGGGGGTGGATAGGTACCCCACCACCTGTGGCAAGCTGTTGTATGTGGATATCAGATGCACGCTGCCGGACATGTCTAATTAAATCACTGCAGTGATGGCGTACCTGCTCATATGTCCAGTTATGCATGCCTATGTCATTTACCTGATGGACAAGTTCTTGCTACAGTGCAGCCCTGTCATGCTGGTTCTGGCTGGTCCTGGAAAACAGCACACAGTAATTCTGCACCAGGCTCTGGTGGATCTCCTGATCCTCTGCTGCTGTATAAGGTGGGTTTCTCTGATGCACCATCACCCTGGAAGGAAGGAAAAGAAAAATATGTGAGCAAGTCATGTGGCACACTTAATATTCAAATTTACTGATATCACTTCACTGCCATATATAGCATCTGTCTGTCTATCAGGGGATACACATGTTCGATACCACATATCAGTGCTCAGCCCACAACTGTCTGACAGTGCCTGCCATACTCCATACAACAAACTAGTATACACCAGCACTCGGCACACTGTTTGGGATACAATGCACAACCTCACACTGGGGGTATGTATCAAGCTAATGGATGAAGAATATTGTCATCCCATGCAATGAATGCAATACACATGTACAGTTTCAACGGTAATCCACCCTAGTCTTTGATGCCATACCCCTACCTGACATACGTGCACAGTTGTTACTAAAGCCAGCATACTGCTGTCATAGAGTATACATGCTGCCAGGTACACACACATACCCTGTAACACACATGTGATTGCGGCCATGGTACAGGCATCATTACACACACATTACACATACATACAACACACAAATGTATGACGACACAGATGAGCATTAACTGTGTACCTTATAGTACTGTGTGCCCCAACTTACAGATACCTATGCATGAGATATGTAATCTGTGCAGACTACAGGTAACACACCAAACAGTGTTACCACACAATGTGAACATACACCATACTGTAGTGTTTAGGCCTACAACATCAGGTAGTACAACAGTTCATATGTGAGCTAGATTCAACAGCAGTACCACTTACTAAGCATACATGTATTGCTTCTGCCTATGATGGGACACCGCAGTCGTACACAGGGAACTACGTCACAACATATGCCAATCTACTATGTTTGCATCCCAGTAACTGACACATCTTTCTCTGGCCTCACACCAAGGACACCAACTACCATGACAGACACAAACTCACGCTAAGCTATCACACCTTTACAGACCTTGCACACAGTCAGTGTCACACTCATTCAATGTCGCATAGCTGGCATTGCACTGAGTACATGTGTGTGTGCATTGTGTCATAGGCAGGTACTATGCTATTGGCCCTGGGCCTAGGGCAGCCTAGCCATATGCTACCCTGCCCTTTGGTACACATGTACTGTGATTTTACTTGCTCCTGTGAAATGGTTACACACAGGTGACTCACAGGGCATATTACCTATCTCCATGACATTCATCAGGGGTATGTATGACATCTACTAATGAGGAGCCTTGTTTGTTAATGCTGGGTGGTTTAGTCCAGGGTATGGCATATTTGTGTACAGAAACATGTACCTCCAGCATGTGCTGCTTAGTGCGGTGACAGGGATTAGGGCCCTAGGTCATGTAGGCTGGACGGATTGTGAGGTGTTGCCATGGTGGTTGGCCAACTGGTATGGGTGTGACATAACTCTGTATGTCCAGCACTGGTAACCTCTGTGTAGGCAGTATTCAAGGCACTCTAGCTGTGGTTTTGTGAGTCAGTCTGCATAGGGAATGTGTTTGTGGCCATTATCAATCTTTGTTATGTATGTCTGTGGCCTTTCCACTTGCTGTAGTTCTCATGGGAGGTACATACTGCATAGGACATTGTGAGGTGTACAGGGGTACACTGACTTACATTTCCCTAGCTGACACACCTTTTGTGATGACCCGTACCATGTACAGGGATTACAAGACTAGTGTGCCACTGTGGATATCAAAGGGGAGGCTATTGTACACCTGTGTCCCATGTTCCCTTCTGACACCTCCAGTGGTAGGCAGGCAACCACCTATGTGGTAGTTAGTGGGTAACATGTTTTAGAATGGGGTATGGTACTGCAGTATCAACACTGGTGTTCTGTCCATGTCTTGGTCACCAGGCACCTGTTGCAGTACATCTGCCCCCATGTCCCCCTCTCTCACTCTCTCTTTATATATATATATATCTATATATATTTATATATATACATATAAATATATATATCAATATATACATATAAATATATATATCAATATATACATATATATATATATATATATATATGTAAATATATATACATATCTACATATATGTATATATATCTATATACACACCGCTATATATAACTATATATATATATATATATATATATATATATATATATATATATATATATATATATACACATATCTATAGACATTCATATCTATCTGTATACATGTATGTATCTAAATTTATATCTATATATGTATTTGTCTATTATAGCTATATGTATATACATATTCTCTATCTATCCATATATCTCTATGTATCTATACAGACCTCTCTGTCTATGTACATATCTATATATATATATATATATATATATATATGTATATCAATATATATACACGCACTTCTTAACATCCATTGCTGTACATATACATGCACATGTAGGTAGATGGACTGCCCACCTTTCATGGTGGGAATATCACTTCTGCAACAGTTGTGAGACATACCATTCTGTAATGACATTGCACACTGTTGTGCATAATGCATTATGCTGTCCTCAAGCCATATAGCTGTTGTAGGCCTCACTGGCTCAGTCCCACAGAAGTTCACCACCACATGACATATACCTGCACTGCATGCTGTTTTCAATGCCACACACTACAACCTACATTGATATGTGCACATAGCAACCTTCAACTACATATGTATGTCCAGCCTTCACTAACAGTTGCAGTATGTCCCTTGCCCTATGCACATCTTCATATACATATAGATACAGACTGCTAACACATATGGAGGGTTCACAGTATGTAGATTATTAGATTATGTAGTTTACATTACCTTTGTCTCTGACAGCTTTTATTTTTGGATTGCTGGCTTGCTAGCTTGCTGGCTGGCTGGATGGCTGCCTGGATGGCTGGCTGGCTGCCTGGGTGGCTGGATGGCTGGCTGCCTGGATGCCTGGATGGCTGGCTGGATGGCTGCCTGGATGGCTGGCTGGCTGCCTGGATGGCTGCCTGGATGGCTGCCTGGATGCCTGGATGGCTGGCTGGATGGCTGGCTGGCTGCCTAGATGGCTGGCTGGATGGCTGCCTGGATGGCTGGCTGGCTGCCTGGGTGGCTGGATGGCTGGCTGCCTGGATGACTGGATGGCTGGCTGGATGGCTGCCTGGATGGCTGGCTGGATGGCTGCCTGGATGGCTGGCTGGGTGCCTGGATGGCTGGCTGGCTGCCTGGGTGGCTGGATGGCTGGCTGCCTGGATGCCTGGATGGCTGGCTGGATGGCTGCCTGGATGGCTGCCTGGATGGCTGCCTGGATGCCTGGATGGCTGGCTGCCTGGATGGCTGCCTGGATGGCTGGCTGGATGGCTGGCTGGTTGCCTGGATGGCTGGCTGGATGGCTGCCTGGATGGCTGGATGGCTGCCTGGGTGGCTAGATGGCTGGCTGCCCGGATGGCTGGCTGGCTGCCTGGATGGCTGGCTGGATGGCTGTCTGGCTGCCTGGGTGGCTGGATGGCTGGCTGTCTGGATGCCTGGATGGCTGGCTGGATGGCTGCCCAGATGGCTGGCTGGCTGCCTGGATGGCTGGCTGGATGGCTGCCTGGATGGCTGCCTGGGTGGCTGGATGGCTGGCTGCCTGGATGGCTGCCTGGGTGGCTGGATGGCCGGCTGCCTGGATGCCTGGATGGCTGGCTGGCTGGCTTGGTTTTTCTTTTTTTTTTGTTTTATTTTGGTCTGTCTCTCTGTCTCTCTGTCTCTCTGTCTCTCTTTCTCTCTCTCCCTCCCTCCCTCCAGTTGCTGCAATGATATTATTGCATGTGTGGACTGGCAGTACAGGCTGCTTTTGTAGGTATCTGCACATGTGCATGTGATGGCCTCTGCACCAATTGGTGGCCAGCATTTACTAATTGCATGCAGCCTGCTGTGTAGTAGTTGCAGTTCTCACTGTGATTTCAGGACACTGCTATAAAATGTTAGGTTAGGTAGGCATAGGCCTTTCAGTTTTGCAAGGTGGGGACCATGCTGGTTTGCTGTGGACACTGCTGTGTCAGTCAGAAGGTTGGTATGTCTCTCATATCTAAGACTGTGTTGTAGCCACTGAAATGCATGTTGTACTGAAACCTGACTGTTGCTTTTTCCAGTTCACTCTTCTCAGTGTGTATGTTAACTCACACCTGCTAATGCTAACACTGTTTACATGGGAGTATGTACTTTCCTGTGGGAGTTGTGGATTAACTGGTATACAACAGTAGTTCTTGCAATGTGTTGCTATGGCTTCACTATTTTCCCTTTACATTCACTCCTTGAAGGCCTGATATTTGTCTTTACTGGAATGTGTTGCTATGGCTTTCCTATTTTCCATTTACATTCACTCCTTGTAATGCATGATGTATTTCTTTCAGCAGTAAGTTCTTATATGTTTGCTGTGGCTTGGTGGCACTGCATGCAGTCTGGTGAGCCCAACGTTTGGGGTTTGACACTTACAAGGGTATTTTATTTTGCTGCTGAGCAGTACTAGGGCCTTGTATTTTGTACTAACAATTATGAATATCAGGCACGTGCAGTGCTTGTAAACTGCTATACTGTCATTAGTTTGTTAGATGGCTACATCCTTTGATATTTCTGTGTTGTACTCCTACATGAGGGTGTGCTTGTGGGAGTAATTCTACAGCTATTCGCAGTGTGTGTAACAGCAGACAGGCTGATATGCCTGTGTATTTCTGACACTTGCAGGCCTCAGATACTCTCAGGTATATATTTGACCAGCCTCAGGGAAAGGTACATATCAGTGGGATACACCCGTGATATATTTCAGATATTCTGCAGTTGTGACTGTGGGGTATTGTGAGCATATGTATTACTACACCATTTCTGACATGCAAGTAGTGTCTACTTTAACTTATTGACAGTCACCATTATGTGGGATACCCCACCTTTCTGCCTACTGTTAGTACATTTCACAGGGAGTCAGTGGGGCACAGGTTACATTTTTTTGCAAATCAGGGACATCCCTGTAAATCAGTCACAGTTGGGAAGTCTGGCCTCATACCTATTCAAATATGGCGGTGTTTATCCTGCTCTGATACTGTGTGGGGTTTGTAAGGTGCTACTGTAACATTATTACCTCCTAGCATGGCTGTTTCTCTTATCACACTAATGTAATGCAATTCCACAAGAATTGCCAGTAAGGATTCAGGGAACAAGCTTTGTGTAATGGCCTTCCTATATTCCCTTTACATTCACTCCTTGTATTTCATGATATATTTCTTTCAGCACCAATGGATAGGACGGGCAGGCACACCCGTGAGTTGTGCCACCCTCGCCTCAAGCTGGCGTAGGGGATCAGTCATAGAACGCCTGATCTCATTACGCACCACAGACCGGACCCTATGGAGGGTGAGTGGAGGCTCTCCTCCGGCCACGCTTGCAGAGAGGGGATGAGCCCCATCCCCTGCAGCGCTTCCACCCAAAGGTGGCACAGGGCCACCGGAGGAGGAGGTCCCGGCCTGGGCACTGGTGCTAGGTGTACTCGCCAGCTGAGGTGGGAGAGGTGGGTCTGCTGGAACCTGCTGTCCCTGTTGTCCTATGTTTAGCAGTATTTTATGGCATTTTGGGTTAGTAACAAACACCATTCAAAATTAGTTGTAACAGCATGCATCAGTATTCCCATTAACCAAACACCCATGAATTCTGAACATTGAGCAGCAAGCATAACACATGCATATTTAGAACAACAGTGCACATTCCAACAGCATGCAGGGTTGATTGGTGGCAACAGGCCATCAGGTTTGGATATGTAAACGGGACACATGCATCAACATACATGCAGATATGTATGAACCAACAGGACAAATGTCCATGGGAATTAATTGTGAATACACATACCCGGTTTGGTGTGGAATGACATCATTTGTGAAAATAGGGTAAGGTGGAGAAATTTTACATTAACAACTAAAACTACCTATACATATACTGTACATTCCTAGTAGATGCAGATATATATCCCCTACATGTATTAGTACAGTTTCCTGTATGTAACCTTAGGAATGTTGGTGATGGGGATGTTACTGCTACATTAATATACATTCCATTTTTATTCATATATGTTCATATCTGGCTGTGTTCAGGTACAGCATCCTGCTATATTTGATTTATATGGGTCTAGACAACTGTGGATGTTCAGCATTTCATACAACCATACTATTTCCATAATGCAAGGGTACAGCAACATATCCAATTTGTGGGACAGACACAGTCCATGTTCTGTATTTTATTTAACACATTACACTCTTTGGTTGTGGCTGTCTCATTCATTTCATTATGTAGTGACTGCAGTATACCTTTATTCCAGACTTATTACAGCTTTCTTGGTAGCTTCAAACTGTCTTTCTCACACTCTCTCAATTATTTTATATTTACATTTCAGAATGGTACTTAATTCTAGGCTTTATTAACATTTATTACTGGTTTACAACAACCCTTTCCAGCTGACTCACTTATTTCATATGGCAGAATTTACAAGGATGTATTTGACACTTGTCTATCCTTTGTTGATTGATTACCACTCATTTTCTGGCTGCAGCAGTTATATGATATTACAATACAGGTGGAAACTCTATTTGAGACTTGTTTAATCTTTATTACTGGATTGCATTACACTCTTTTCCAGGCTGCATCACTTATCTAATCTTACAATACTAGCAGAATCTTTCTTCTAGGCTTATTTGACCTTTATTAGTGGGTTACAACACTGAACTCTTTTACAGTCTGTCTCACTTATATTCTATGACAATACCAGCTAAATAATTACTAACCTGCCTGGTGGCGCAATCTCAGCAGCCTATCAGCATAGGCTCGTTGATTCACAGAACGAACACCTGCAGCTGTAATATAAAGGAAGTAATATTGGAACATACGTCTCCATACTATAGGCTAGGATAGCATTTCTTATATACTTAATTACATGGATACTTACTCAGTAGTGGGGCGTTGGGCATTTGGCAGGCCTCCTGGATCCAACGGTTCAGTTGGTCCTCCTTCCATCGCTTCAGGTCCGCATGGTTGTGATGGACCTGTTCACCAGTCCTCGGAATGCTTGTGGCACTGGTGAGATCATGTGCCAACCGGTTCCACGCCTCTGTCTTGTACGCACCCCAGTGAACCTGGCTCTGCATGAGTTGTGCTTCATGATCATGGACTAGGAGCCAAACCATATATTTTGACTTCTCAACACCCCACCTTTGTGCTCTAAAGTGACTTCCCTCTCCTGCACCTGCCATCCTGACTGCAAATGGGTACCACAATCAGTTATGCTGTGTATTCCCACCTATGGGGCTTATATATGCCGGTTTTCCCACACTTATCTGTGATTGGCCGTTTTGGATATTTATCAGCTTAAAAAAACCTGCTTTGTCATGCTTCTATTTCCATTCATTCCTATATATATGCTAATACTGCATTTCTCAGTACAACTGTCATGGCTTAGTGGTTCAGTACTTTGACTATGGTGCACTGTATCCCAGGTTCGACACTGGGCATTGCTTTTTTTATTTTACTACTGTCTAGACAGGCTAGGAGGTGTGTCTGTGTAAAGGCAGCTTTGATACAGCTTGCCCAATGTTGCCCGACAGTAAGCTGGTTGGCGCGCTGCGCAGCTCTGCACAAACGGCTTACGCTGGGTAACGCGTTATTTAGATATGAGCACTCATATTATGCTGGGTGAAGCACTGCTGAACTACAGGAACTCATTTTAAGCGTGTTAAAGCACTGCTCAACTCCGGGCACTCATATTAAACCTGTTAAACCGCTGCTAAAGCTTGCTAAAGCCTTGCTAAGCTATGGGCAATTATGATCCTTTTTTATATTTTATTATGTCGGATTTCTTCAAAAATACATGGCCCATTTCATTACATTTTACTTAAATTATAGTTTTTATATATATATATATATATATATATATATATATATATATATATATATATATATATATATATATATGTCAGGGGATTTTGTTTCATGCTTATTTAAATAAAAATGGAAAATGATGTTGTGGGTGCTCGAACCGTGACTACCTCCTCTTTGGCCAATGTCTCTACCGCTACGCTATTGCTGCTTGGCTTAATTTGCATATCTAGATCTTATATGATTTTCAATGTCTGCTAACTGTGGCTGAGCGGAGGGCATACCCGCGCAAAAGAGCGCAACTATGGACAAACATTTTGGAATTTATAAAAAAAAAAATTAAACTGCTATTTTTACATTTACATTACAGTTGGTTTTATAGTCTGTGAGGGCATGTGTGGTGTGTTTCTTGACATCTCCGCGGACTCGCTCATGGGTGTTTACTTTCAGGACTCTGACTCTTCTGGGGGCATGTCCCTTTGCAGAACTCAGCATTCGGACACGCCCCCTACTTTTCTACACGGACCGTGTTAGCCTAGGGTATGATTCAGCATGCCCTCATGAATATGCATGACATGCTGACGTCATACCGTTAGAATGCAGCCTCCATGTAAGACATATTAACTCTTACACGGAGGTTTCGTGAATCCGGCCCTATGTCAAAACATAAAACTGTGATTAAGGAGGCAAATAAAGGTTGTGATATTGTGGTGATGTATATGCATTGTCATATAAGGATGCTTGTTTATATTTTCCACAGAAGCATATGAAAATTAATGGGGACTCTACTAAATGTTCTTTTGATAAACATTAGTTTTAATGAGCTGTACCACTTTAGGTATATTATCACATGATTAATTTAAATGTTAGCAAACAGTTTTCTAAATATTCCAGTATTCTATAGCCTTCCCAAAATTCACAGATCTGTGATTGATCTCCCCTTGTGGTCAAGTGTTTCCTTATGTGATACCATGTTGGAAAAGTTAGGTATTTATTGGATCAATATTGACAGCCATTAAGTTTTATACACAGGTCAGGCATGTTTTCATTTATATAAATGTGTGAGTGCATGTGTCATACTTGATAATTTAATAAAGAGGTTTCTTGTTAAAAAAAATATTTACAGCCATTGGTTCAAAAGTGGGAATCGTATAGAAAGGATTCCTATCAGTACTTAAAAAAGCTTATGGCTTTTGAGATACAGTATTGTTGTTTATGGCTACCATGGATGTGAAGGCCTTGTATAATAGTATCAAACAAACATGAATATGGAATACAGGCAGTTGCTTATTTTCTCTGTGATGGGCCAGAAAATAAATGGGTTTCTGCAGTTATTTTAATTATTTTTGTTTTGATGGAAGTTGTTATTTACTGAAACAGGGCACTGCAATTGGGATTAATTTTGCATCTACTTATACCAACATTTTCAGGAAGTACTCTCAGAAAAATACATATATTTGTCTGATATTTTTGCTAAATATGTACAATTATATAATGTCCTATTCTCATGTTGCAGTATTAATAACAGTAGGGAGGTTGCTGCCTGCAGCACCGGACATTGTATGTTAGAACCACAAGCCTACATTGGCTATATATGTGATGTCTGCACGTACCCAACTCAGAATTTTTCTGCCACAGTGATCTACGGATACCTGATCACCAGCTTGTGGAATCTGGTTGTTAGTTTGCCTTTGGCTGTCCGCATTCAAACTAAGTACCCTTTTGGGATTTTTGATTATACCTTTTTTCTTGTATTCCAGACGGGTCTACCTGAAAACAACGAAAGTGCAGAACGCCGACAACGAGAACACCGACACCGGAAGATCGACAACGGAGAAGACCGACAGTTGAGAATCCCGATGCTGAGAACACCGACATGTTAAGGTAAGTGTGAGATAGGGATGGACGTTAGGGTCAGGGTGTGGGTAAGGTAAGTGTATGATAGTGATGGACGTTAGGGTAGGGTGCAGATCAGGTAAGTGTGCGATAGTAGCAGACTTTAGGTTTAGGGGCAGGTTAAGTGAGTTAGGGTTAGGGTGCGGGTAAGGTAAGTGTGCGATAGTGATGTATTTGAGGGTTAGGGGTGGATTAAGTGAGTTAGGGTTAGGGTGCGGGTAAGGTAAGTGTGCGATAGTGACAGAGTTAAGGGTTAGGGGCAGATTAAGTGAGTTAGAGTTAGGGTGCGGGTAAGGTAAGTGTGCGATAGTGACGGACCTTAAGGTTAGGGTTTGGGTTAAGGTTAGTGCATAGATAGTTGTGTATGTAAGGTTTAGTGTAGGTTTGTAAGGTTTTTGGTGTGCTTGTGTTGTGTGTGTGTTTTTCGGGAAAGGTATTTGTTTTGTTGATTGCCGGGATTTTGGTTTGTCGGGCATGTAAAGTTTCGTGTTTTTGAACTTTCTTTTTTTGTCATTTTTTTCGTATCGGTTATTTCGTTGTCGGTGTTTTGGCATGTCGGTGTTATCAGGTAGACCCTTCCAGACATACATTTCAACTAGGAAGGGAAAGTGTGCTTGTGGAAGACAGATTCCGCACAAGGATATGCACAATAAGTGTTTGTTTTGCTTAGGGGCAGGCCACAACTACAAGTCTTGTGACCTCTTCCAGTCCATTGTTCCCAAAACTTTGAGAAGCCATCTGGCTGCTTTAAATTTATACTTAGAAAATAAAAGACTCTGACATTTGGCATCAGGTACGGAGGGGCAAGGTAGGCAGGTACCTCCAAGGAGCCACCTCGGAAGAAGGTCAAAAAAGTTAGGCCCAACCTCCATGCTGCACCCCAGGAGTCTGATGAGACTCTCGAGGCGGATGATAACCCAGGGTCTCATCTGGTGTTGGTTTTACCACTGGAACAGGGAACCGTGGTGGAAGCATGTTCAGCAGAAATCCAGAGTATGTCCACTGAGGTTATTCAACCATCAGGCCCTGATTGTGAGGGAGACCCATGGCTCATTGGATAGGAGGGGCCTACTGCCACCTTACCGTCCATTGGCTCCCAAACAGGCAACTTCTGCTTCTTTAAAAAAAAAAAAAAAAGAAAAGCACAGAACTGCAGAATCTACAGCAGGATGGGAAGTCGTTTCATGGAACTTGAGAGCTTTCCAGGCCCTTCAGTCTCAGGTGTCCCAGCCAGTTCAACCCCCAGTGCAGCCCCTGGTAGACTCAGAGGAAGAAACCTCTTCCTCAGATGAATCCCTGACTTTTTGTTCCCAAATTGAGTCCCCCAAAGATTTTGCTACCCCTGAAGAAGATGACTCTCTTAGTCCTGACTCTCCTGGGAAAGAATTTTCTTTTGGAAATACCATTACCTTAATGAGACAGCATTTTAAATAGGATGTTTCTGATGTGTCTGAGGCAAAAAAGAGGTATTTTGAACTCCTGCAGATCAAACAAACTTCTCCATCTGCAGTTCCCCCTTTCCTTCTAGCTTTCCAGGATGCCTTTCAGGCTGCCTCTCAGAACCCACACTCTCAGTCTTCAGCTTCTAATTGACCTGATAGATTTTACAAGGTTCCCCAACAGGCACAATTCCTGTTCAAGAATCCTCCTGCAGACCCTACATTTATTGCTGTGTCAGCAGACAAATCCTTCAGACAGTTGCCCTCTACTTTGCTCCCAACAGATAAAGATAGCAAATTCATGGACAGACTGGGGAAGAAAATATACACTTCTTCCACCCTGGCCATTAGAGCTATTAATTATCAAACCTACATGGCTAAATTTGTCCTAGATTCATTGTCTAAGGCTACTGCCCTAATGTCTCATGTAACAGGTTCTCCTACCAAGTCTCAGCTAACTGCCCTGCTCTCTGCTGTCTCTCAGGTGACCAGGCATTCAATCAAGTGCAGCTATGATGCTGTAAAAGCATCATCCAAGTCTGCAGCATCTGGCTCTGTCCTCAGGAGGTATTCCTGATTGAGACTCCAGCCTGCACCTTTGGATGTACAAGCCAAATTACCTGATGTACCTCTGAATAATAAAGCCCTTTTTGGCACTGCTTCAGCTGAGCTCCTTAAATCCCTCCAAGAAAAGGACAAAGATCTGCAAAATGTTTAACATTTGCTTATCTTGCCCATTCCTAGATACCACAGAAGCTACCCACAAAAGGCCAGTTTTGTGAGGAAGCAGTCCTCCCACTCTTCTGTAGCCCAGTCTAAGGGATGCAGACATCCTAGGAAGCACACCACTCCTAGACCCTCCACCACCTCAACCCCTACTTCCTTTCAGAGAGAGCCTGACACAGACAGAGATCTTCCACTGTGACTCAAATTCCTTACTCAGATCCACCCCCCCGTCCCACTGTCTAACCCTTTACCTACCTTCCTGGCAGAAAATAACTTCAGAGATTGGGTCCTTTCTATCATACAAAATGGTTACTTCATGTCTTGGTGAGCGGTTCCAGCCTTCCATGGGTCCCCTCAACCTCCATCAAATCAGCTCCACCTTTTTTTCTGCAATTCTGGATCTGCTCCTATCTCAGGGCAAAATAGGGCATGTCCCTCAGGATCAGACAGCCAAGGGCTTTTATTCCAGAATGTTTCTGGTCCCAAAAAAGATGGTTCTTGGAGACCAATTCTCAACCTGTCCCTACTCAATCAATATCTCAAGGTGCCTACCTTCAGGATGCTCACCTTACAGCATCTCTTACCCCTCACCAAGCCTTTATGACATCTCTGGATCTGAAGGATGCTTACCTTCACATCCCATTCATCCCCGCTACAGGAAATTCCTGAGTTTCTCAGTGGGATCTTCACATTTTCAGTTTTCTGCATTGCCATTTGGGCTTTCTACAGCGCCAAGAGTGTTCACAAAGTGTTTAGCCCCAGTTATCACCCATTGCAGAATACAGGGCATGCAAATTTACCCCTACCTAGACTACCTCCTAATCCTGCACTGGGACTATCACTCCCTGTCCCATCACCTAGACATGGTGGGCAGGATCTTGGAGGATCTAGGTTTCACAGTGAATCTACAAAAATCCCAAATAACACCAAGTCAAGACCTGGTGGTCTTGGGGTCTAGGATAAGAATTGACATGTCAGCCTTTATCCCCTGCCAGAAGGTGGTAACCCTCACCCACTACTTCCAGTCTCTCCTTCCTCTCCCAGCCGTCTCAGCCAGGGAATTTCTGAGGGTCCTGGGCCACATGGTCTCCTTAATTCCCATGCTTCCCTTAGCCAAGCTGCATATGAGGAAAATACAGTGGGTCTTGAGGAATTTATGGAGCCAACACACACATCCTCTGGATGTTACACTCCCTCTTCTCTCATGCCTGAAAAAGGAACTGTCATGGTAGATATCCAACTTTATCCTCAGTCAAGGGGTACTCCTGCAGATCCCTCCTCCCACACAACACCTCTACACAGATGCATCAGATCTGGGTTGGGGAGCCATCCTGCACAACAACAGTCAGAACAAAGTTCAAGGGAAGTGGTCCACCCAGAGAAAAAGGGACCACATCAACATAAAGGAATTGAGGGCCCTTCTCTTGGCGCTGCAAGCCTTCCAAGAGATTCTGCTGCCAGACACCTTGGAGATAATTGCAGACAATATGACTGTTCTGTGGTATGTCAACAAGCAGGGAGGGACAAGGCCTTATCCACTCTGCACCTTGGCAATTCAAATTTGGTCCCTAGTGGTGAAACTTCACATACACCTGCAAGCTGTATACATAAACTCAGCAGAGAATGTGATGGCAGGCATCCTCAGCAGAACCTTAGCACTCTCTCATGAAGGGATGCTTCACAGGGAAGTGTTTTTGGATCTTATATACAGGAGGGGTATTCCACAGGCAGATCTGTTTGCCTCCTCCCAGAACAGACAGATTCCACTCTTTTGCACGAGAACTCTGCATCCACAAGCTTGGAAGGTGGACGCCTTCTCTTTTTCATGGGAGGGGATGTTCCTTTATGCCTTCAGACTGATTCAAAAAGTCCTTCTGAAGATTCAGAGGAACAAGCCAAAAATCCTGCTGGTGACCCCCTTTTGGCCAAGACAGCATTGGTTTCCCCTACTATTTCTCTTACGGGGCAATCATCACAGGTTACCTCACTGATTCAACCTACTGACACAAAACAGAGGATCCCTCATACACCTACAGGTGCTCAACCTCAAACTGACCTTATTGGTGATAAAATTTTGATCCTCTTTAGACACCTGTATTCAGACGACATACTCAATGTCCTGCAGGAGGCCAGGAAACCTAGTACCAGGAGAAATTACTTATCTAAATGGAAAAGATTCTTCAGGTGGTGTCTCAAGAACAAACAGGACCCATTACTTGCTCCAGTACCTATGGCCCTTTCTTATTTGTGCAAGCTGCTAAATTCTGGACTGACATATTCTTCAGTTAAAGTACATTTGTCAGCCATTTCCACTTGTCTCGCTTTAGTTCTCCCCCACTGGCATCCAGACTAGATGTAAAACTCTTTTTAAAAGGGGTTCTCCATAGTGTCTTCCTCGGAACCAATCCTTCATTCATGCCTAAGGTGGTTAATGAGCTCTCCTTGAATCAGACCATTAATGTACCTGTTTTTCCCATAGCCTCAAAACTCTTCAGAAAGGACTTTGCATTCCCTGGATGTTGATAGACAGCTGAGGTATTATCTGGAAAAGACCAAATCCACTAGAAAGACTGAGTAGCTTTTTTGTCTCCTTTCACTCTAGATCCCTGGGCAAAGCAGTCTCAAAACAGACCATTGCCTCATGGATTTCTAAGGCTATCTCATTTTGCTATTCCTTTCATGGAAAATAATTGAATTCTAATGTGAAAAGTCCATTCTACCAGAGCAGCTGCCTCTTCACCAGCTTTTGTCAGGGGCATTGACTACGCTTCCATTCTGGAAGTAGCCACCTGGTCTTCTGTACATACTTTCACCAAAGATTACAAGTTAGACTTGATTTCTAGCACAAGGGCTGGGTTTGTCAGGTCAGTTTTGCAGGGTCTCATCAACTCTGTCTCCCAACCTATCTCCCAGATTCTTACCAAACTCTTTGATATTCTCCCTACTGTTATGAATACTGCAACATGAGAATAGAAGGACAGAGAATAGTTGTGTAAGAACTTACCATAACCATAGATGTCCTTGTCTTCCATGCTGCCGTATTCAATCCTCCCCTCCTACCCCCTTCTTTAAGTGTTGGTCTTCTTTTGTTTGTTTGCTTTCCTTAAAAGGGTATATAGTTCTACAGCTTAAATACTTCCTTGACTGGTGGTATGTGTGGGTCTGGAAAGCTTCTTTCCTTCTAGCCTCCCAGGGGTACTGCAGTATGCGACAGTCAGTTCTGAGTTGGGTATATGTAGACATCACATATATAGCAGATGTAGGTTTATGGCTCTGACATGCAATGTTGCACATATCCCCTATCCAAAGACTTTGGTATACTGGCCAGATGTCTGGTGCTGCAGGTAGCAACTTCCCTACTGCTATGAATACTGCAACATGGAAGAGAAGGACATCTATGGTTATGGTAAGTTCTTACACAACTATTCTTTCATTATATTAATGGTTTATGTTTTTGTATTTCAAGTTTCCATGGAGTGTTTGAATTTTTTTCTCTGCTGAGTTTTAATGCTATGGATAGCTCATTTTCAGGGCATTATAATAACCAAGCAGTTTCCTCTCTCAGTGTACCTGGGCCGAGCATAAAATTGGTCAATACGGATCAGTACACTACCCTGATAAACATAAAGTAGTAAATAAATGTTGTTATTTAATTTAAAGGGAGGAGAAGAATTCATATTTTTTGTTTAGAGAAGAAACTGCTGCTAATATAGCATGAGGCAACAGCTGCCTTCCACCTTATACTATTAAAGCATTACCCAAGGACAAGTTCATTAGAGCAGCAAGGTTATTTATGATAATTGATTCATTTTATAAGGAGAACCTATTTAATGTTGATAGATTCTTGGAATAAGGATATAAATATGAATATATTTCCTTAACAAACTCTCAATTTGCTACAACCACATTGCCAGGTTTGCCACTGGGCTGCAATTTAGGACACATCATTGCATAAATCTAAACCAGCTTGGGTGGCTTGAACTACCCAGCCTAATCCAGTATAACCAACTGATTATGGCCTGTAAAATCCTCTATAATCCGGACAATACTCCTGCACTTAAAAATATTATCACCCCCTATAACAATCCTAGACCGCTTCGATCCTCTAACAAACTACTCAGACTAGCAAAATTAATAAAACAGCCGGTGACTCTCTCTTTGCAAACTCTGTAAGTAGATCCTGGAACTTTCTTCCAGCTGATATTACCTTACTTTCCACCTTAGGTCAATTTAAAACTAGACTCAAACAACATTTGTCACTTAACTGGCTATGTCACTGTATCAAGCCTGGCTAACTCTCTCTAGAATGTATAAAAATCTGTTAACCATTTTACTGTGTAATTTAATTTAATCCTGACTTACGCTCGGGATTAACTCTAACCTGTGGAACTTGTTTAACTTGCTTACTTATGTAATCTCTGTAAATAATCTGTTTGTAATATGTAATGCTGGTATTATGTAATGCTGTATCTGCTTACCCTTGGAGCTTTTCTCCCCGGGCCTCCACTGAAAATGGACATGCATCCAGTCGGGCTATCCCGGTCAAGAAATGTAAAATAAATAAATAAAATAAAAATATTTTTGATGCTTTTATGTCATTATGCCATGGAAGACTGAAGATGTGGGATCATGCTTATAGATCTGTTGGGGCGAGGGTCATGTTATCTGATTTAGAAAATATTTATTATGTCACTATATGAGATGTATATTGTATTTAAATGGAGAAATGTTAAATGGTTTGTTTTCTTTTCTTTTCTTTTCATATATGTTTGCTTATATCTTAAGTAATTTAATGAAGGTGTTTAAAAAATTATTGTGTCACTAGATGTGACAATATATTTGAGATAATTGGGAAATATTAGCAGATTTTATGTGACAATATTTTGCACAAAGTTGTTCCTAACTGCCCTTCTATTTCTTTTAAAGTGGGACCCAGTTTAAAAACTAAGCTTCTTCATAGCTGATTTGATATTGATTGTCATCTATTTATTAGTTGGGAAATGTTGCTAATTTTGGTACTTATCCTTGTGAAGGCTGCAAAGTTTGCCACTTTGTAGCTGCAGATCATTTCTGGACCCTTTCCTAAGAGAATGTTTTATATATATGGATTTTTTTTACCTGTCATTCCCTTATGGTAATTTATGCGATTGTTTGTCAATGTAAATTATTTTATATTGAGAAAACTATCAGAATGGTAAAAATGCTTATTATGGAGCATTTTAAGGATTGTTATAACAAAAATTTAGAAAATTTTCTGGCAGAACACTTGTAAAAATGCCACGAGGAGAATGTTTGTTATGTGGCAGGTTGTTAATAAACCATTTTATGCTGACTAATACAGGGTGGCCGTGGTGGTGCAGCGGTTAGCATTGTCACCTCACAGCAAGAGATTCTCTGGTTCAATCCTCTGCTGGAGTGCCTTCTGTGCGGAGTCTGAATGTCATCCCTGTGGCACGTGGGTTTCCTTCGGGTGCTCCGGTTTCCTCCCACATCCCAAACAAATGCTGTAGGTGGATTGGACACTTTAAGTTGGCCCAGTGTGTGCGTGTGTATGCCTTCTGTGGAAGGTTGGGCGCCGGGCTGGCAATTCGACACCGTAAAAACTCCACTGCCAATCATGAGCAGACAGGTGATCCACTATGGTGACCCCTAACCGGGAAAAGCCAAAAGAAGTGTTTTTATAAGGTAATTGGCTATTGGGAGTTCCTTTGCATTATTTTTGATAATTCATGTTTTTTAACCTTGGGAGAGTTTTTCAACTTGAGGTGCTAGTTTTGTCACTTTTCTGTATCTTTTTTAATGTATTTTAAAATTACAGTGTTTTGGGGGGTGGGGGGTATTCACTGCTACCCACTGTGTTGTTTGACAGTATAAGAATAGAAAGTTGCCCTAGAGTCAAGTATAACCCTGTAGATATCTTCCCCATCCCAAGTGAGATCTCAGCTGTATAAACTAAGCAGGACTTCTGGACATCTGCACAAGTGGATGCTAGATAGGGATGTCTTCCTGAACCTTACACACAGGTGGGGAGTATTAGAGAGAGAGATTTTTTTTTTTTGTTTCAATGAGCAGCAAACAACTGAAGAAATTCTGCTGCAGGGTGCACAGGTCTCTTTCTGTACGCATTCCCCTTCCATCTCCTTCCTTTCCAGCATGAATGAGAAAATTAGGAGTTTAAGTAAAACGTTATACAAATGGCTCCCTTTTGGCCAAGGCAGTATTGATTCTTCCTTCTTCTGGAAATAACAAAGGAGGAGCCTTCTCCACTGCTCCACCATCTGAATCCTTTGATTCACCCTAATGGGTTCTTTGTAATCCCCAAACTTGTCCATGCTCAGACTAATGGCTGTATTAACTTTTATGACTTGAAAACTACCCTGATGATCACAGTCACAACTACTGTGAGATTCAGAACTCCTGACCTTAATTGCAAGAAACCTTTCCTCATCTTTTGTAAAGACAGAGTAAATTTACTCATTAAGTCCCCTCATCCATGCCAAACAAAGGTCAGACTTCTCACTGAATCAAGCTACTGAGCTGCTTGTTTTCTTTAAAACCTTCAGAGCAAAGGGAAAAGACTCGTGTGCATATTGTTGATGTTCACAGTTAAGTAAGGCATTATTTTGACAAGACCAAGGATTTTAAGAAGACACAGCAGATATTCTTTGCTGTAAATAAAGAGGGGAAGCCAGCATCTAAGCAAATCATTTCTACATGACTAGCTCACTAAATTTCCTTTTTGTTATATAGATTATGGAAAAATTGTGCAGAAGTCCATTAAATCACATTCTATGAGGATTACAGCAGCAGCTACTACTGTCATTCTCAGCGGAATGAGTGTTCTAAGATACTCTTCATGCATACATTCTCAAAACATCTTGTGTGGAGAGTCTGCCAAGGCTGGATTTGCTTCTGCTATTTTGCACGTGGGACTACTCCAGTCCCCCCTCTGGCAACTAGCTACCAGCCCACATTCTGGAAAAATTTTAGAAATCCTTCCTACTGGTATGATTGTAGCAGTGATCTATGCAAAGAACATAGTACACTTGTGTTAAGTACTTAACATGATAGTAAATGCTTGAAAGGGGCCTCCTTCAGTATGATTTCCCATTCCTCCATCCTATCTGGGAATCCTAAGGGTTGGGGCGGGTATTTCAATACCTTTTCCTATAATCTGCTGCCCCACTATCTCCCTTATCCAGACCATTCTTGGATTGCTTTTTTTCTGGCTCCTTTGGAGGACAGAAGCTGGTAGCATCCCTCTGGAAATCCCTGGCCTCTGATTGGGAGATAGTCTCCAATCAGAGGGTGCTTGTGGGTGGCCTCTGATTTCAGCCTTATTAGTGGGCAAGAAAGAACCAGTGATACAGTTATACTGGGAGTGTGCAAATGCCGCAGAGAAGGTAGAGCCTTCCTGGCCAGAGGAAGGGTGCACAGCTCTGGAAGTCTGGCCAGATAGTGTTCCTCTGCCTGCAGTAGATTCCAACAGTGATCCTACTTGATAATTTTTTACATAATTTTTTATTTAGTAAGTTGCTTACCCAATTGTACTTTTGTTTACTTTACTCAGGCCACTAAATTACCTTACTCACATGGTGTCTTTTCAAAAAAGATTTCTTGAAAGAATTCTTTTGATGGATGAGCTACCAGTTGACATGTGAAAGGGAAATTGAAAGCACAGGATGCAATCTCCACAAGTTTGTGTAACTCTCATAGCCCTTCTCATGTGCATTATGGTATAAGATCCAGTCAGTGAGGCAGAATCAGGGGAAAGCTTTATATTGGCACCCCATGCTGTGATTGATGTATATAACAGAAGATAGCAAAGTGATGTTCTTAGACACTACTTTTTTCCAGAGCCTCTTGTGCTTGGTAAAGATATTAGAAGGCACCTGAAAAGCATGGAGGAGCACAGAAAGACCCCAACTATGAGAGTTAAATTTTCATTCTTTACAGTAGTACTTGTAGAGCAGAATGCAAAGTAGTCCGTGTCAGGTATGGTTCTTGTTTTGACCAAAGCAGTGTTTTGACTTGATAAAGCCTGGAATATACCAGGCGAAAGCGCTTGTCTCACTGGTCTGTTTGGATTCTTTTTTGACAGTGTATGAATAAATTATTTCAACTACGCTGGTGGATTATTGCTTCAGTTGGTGGTTCCTGACTTTCACATTACCGGGTTTTGTTTGTTTCTAAGTTTTGGTTGCTGCCTACTTTTTCGTCATGACCGAAGCGACTGAGGCGTTCAATCCAGCTAACACACCAAATCTTTTGCACAACACCGAAAATGATGTTCC
The DNA here is from genome assembly GCF_019279795.1 of Protopterus annectens. NCBI lineage: Eukaryota > Metazoa > Chordata > Ceratodontiformes > Protopteridae > Protopterus > Protopterus annectens. The sequence goes on along the minus strand of NC_056735.1, from coordinate 1,710,533,684 downwards.
GGTTACTAGAGCTGAATTTAACCAGCTTGTCAGCATGTTTGCTGAATTAAAAGGTCTACTCAACGGCCAACAAGAAAAAGCTATCTCTAGCGTTAGCACTGGCAATGAACATAATGCTGAAAGCTCCAGAAACTTAAGGACAAATCACGGCCGAACAAAGGCAGTTTTGGAAGCTCACGCTGAACCGCAGGGTGATTCATTGAATGGAACTACTGCTACTCAGAGAAACAACAACGCTCCGCATCAAAAGCGTAGCAGGGACAAACCTAAGGAGTTTAATTTTGCTTCTTGGGCAAACCAACCCTTCCGGTTTCACAAAGGTACTGTTAATTCTTCCAGTCCTGCTCCAATTGAGGCGGACTTTGATGACTTTAAAAACAAATTGTATAGTCTAAGAAGCAACCAATGTGAATTAGATTACTTGCGTGAATGTGTCAGGGTAAAACGCGTACCAAAGGGACTACGCTTGTTTAAATTTCCAAACTTTGTTAAACATGGCTCAGTGCATTACAACCAGCTTTGTGAGATATTCGACAGGGCAGGTTTGGAAGTGCTACAAGTTATGATTGCTGAGTATGAGAACAAAGCTAACACTGTTACGGAAGATTTAGAAATTTTGCATCAAACTGTTACCTCTGACTCTAATTTTGACATGATTAAGCATGATTATGACAAACTGTTCAACGAAGTAGATCAGTTTTGTTTAAAAATAACCAATAGGAAAATTAGGAAGTTGGACAGAGACTTGCATGAATATAGGGATGGTTTGGCATATCCTTGCCATAACAAACTTACACACAATACAAGAACGTTTAGTGCAGTAGATAATGGTGTGGATGATGTTTTTCACCAAAATTTTAATGAACCCCCACGCAGAAGCGAGCGGTTAGCTGAAAAAGATAGAAGGCAACGAAATCAGGATTTACCTCAACGCCCCGGGAGACCGGGGGCTTTTGGTTACAAACAGCAGAGAACAACAGGGAGGTGGAATTACAAGTAGATAGTGGGTTAAATCCATCCATAGAGGTTCTGCCAATAACCAATTTGAACTCTGACATCTTAGTTGAAGGTATTCCACACCAAAGTAAAATTACAGTTACAGAAATGTCTAACTGTAAATTATTCAAAATTGATAATTTTACCATTTATAACTACACTGACATCATGGTAGATTGTACAGCCTTCAATATTTTCACCAAGGGGCTTCACTTTGTGCCAACCAAAAGCCTTGATTTGGCCAACTTGTTGGTGGAACTCAAGTTATTTACTAGGGGCTTAAACCTGAGGCATTTTTTCAAAGGGAAGGAAGAGCAAACCCAGGGCCTGCAGAGGAAAAGTATTTTCAATCCCCCTATGCATCCACTCATTAGGTTATATGAAGAATTAGTTGAAAATGAACTACGTAATATCGAACACACCACTAATGGACTTAAACAGGCCAACATGAGCACCAACGAGTTAAATTTCATCACCAGGTTAAGGAAGGAAGGTATCAGGGTAATGAAGCCGGACAAAGGGGGTGGTATTGTGCTCATGTATGATTCTAATTATGAATCACACATGCACAATTTGTTGCATGACGCAAGCCAATACGGGTTAATTTCCCGTAATGAGCACAATATTGCTATTGCAAAAATTAACTACACTCTCTATGACTACCTAATGCAGGGTTTCATCAATGAGAAATTATTTAACTTCCTCAAAGTGGGCAAACCCAAGACTCCTGTCATCTTCGGGATACCAAAAATCCATAAGGGTATTGACCCTGTACTGTTTAGGCCTATTGTATCGGGGGCAGGTGGAACAACAGAACCAATAGCCAAATTTATTGATTACATCATGAAAAAACACACCACTGTTTTGACCAACGTTTGTAAAGACTCCTGGGAATTTTTAAAAAATTTTCCCAGAGACAAATGTAATGCTTCAGCACTAATGGTAACTGTGGATGTGAAGGATCTTTTTCCCAGTATTCCACACACTACAGGCCTAGAATGGTTCTTGGATTTTCTTAGGTTAGAAACTAACTTGAGTAACAATTTTGTCAATCTAATTACCGAGATGATGGGTATAGTTTTGGAGAACAATTTCATGTTGTTTAATGGTGAATTGTTTAAGCAGCTTAAAGGTGTAGCGATGGGCGCTTCATGCGCCACCATCTATGCAAACATTGTTTTACATAGGTGGGAACAGGCACACATTTTTCAAACTAATTGGGGGCAATATCTTACTTTTTACTGTAGATATTTGGACGACATTTGCCTTATATGGAATGGCACTAAAGAACAGCTGACAGAATTTCTGCAGTACATTAACCTAACAACTGATTTTCTCACTTTCACTCACAACATCAGTGAAAATGAACTTCACTATTTAGATGTAACCATCTTTAAAGACGGGAACACTGAGGAATTACACTCTAAGGTTTTTAGGAAACCAACTTTTTCGAACTCTCTACTGCATTTTGAAAGCCAACATCCCTTTCATCAAAAGAAAGGCATTCTCAAGGGGCAATTGATCAGAGCCTCGAGAATGTGCAGTAGGCAGGATGAGTTTTTGAAAGAAGTGGAAACCCTTCACAACATGTTTATGGAAAGGGCTTATCCTAGGGAACTAATTGAGTCCATTACCAACGAGGTGTTGGCAAAGAGGAATTCTTTATACCCCCCTCTATTAGGACTGGCAGAAACCAACCTTTCTCAAACTAGGGGCATAAACAGCCATTCCATTGTCAAAGGTGAAAATTTTGTTTACACATTTTCAAACGATTCCTTGCAGATTGAAAACACAATCAAAAAATTTTGGTTTGTGTTACAAAACAATGAAGAGTTCAAACAGAGTATATCAAATAAACCCAGTTTCGTTAGAAAAAGGGGGCAGAATTTAAAGGCTATTTTTGAGAAAAGGTACAATGTCAGAACCGGGAAACATTGTAAGGTTAATGGCACTTACAGATGTGGTGCCTGTAAACAGTGTTCTTTAGTTATAAATGACAATCATATGTATTTAAGGGCACGTCACATCAATATTAAGCCAATTGGACATTTTTCTTGTGCCACTAAAGGGGTTATCTACATTGGACTATGCTCTACCTGCGGATGTTTTTACGTAGGTAAAACAGAGCGTGAATTTAGGAAGAGGTTATATGAACATGCATACGAAATTGACAACAAAAAGGAAAGTAATGCCTTTTATAAGCATTCTCTTGAATGCCCTAATTTTAAACTGTCCTTCATGGTGCTCGAACAGCTTAACCCACATATTAGAGGGGGGGACTGGGAATCTACACTTGAGTTTAGGGAATTAATCTGGCAGCTTAAGCTTGATGCAGGAAAACCACCAGGGCTTAATGGTTTACTCAGTATAGGTTCATTGCTCAGGCTTAGAAGAGCCAGATTATAAGCAACTACAATCAAACACCATCCCAAACTCTTGTTTCTTCATGATTTGTTTTCACTCTGATTTTGTACACCTTTGTTTTCTTCGGATTTTTAAACCTATTTGGGTACATTTTTATTAGTATAAATGTGGCAGGTTTTTCAACAGGTTACGACCTGTCACTTTATTTTTAAACACAGTTTAGGTTGTTTTCAATATTTGAAGGCAGCAGTTGTATATTGTATTTTTCAAAAGTATTTTATTGAAATGTTTACATTTTTTAAGTCACACTTGGCCTTTCAAATTGCATTAATTGTAAATTATTCAACAGAATTTAATCGGCTTTGGGTATGCAAGTTTTTTGGCTTCTGAGCCCACTTATGTTTTTAGTTTTTGGTCCGTTTAGGGTTAAACATCAAAGAAGACATGAAACATCAATTTGCATTTAATTATCAATTAAGCCACACTATTTAAACACACTGGTGTAACCGGTTCAGTGTTTTGACCTGATAAAGCCTGGAATAAATATACCAGGCGAAAGCGCTTGTCTCACTGGTCTGTTTGGATTCTTTTTTGACAGTGTATGAATAAATTGTTCCATTTTGCAATACCTTGTATATCTACAGCAGTGCAAAAGTGACCAGTTTTCTATGTTGTTTAGAGGGGAGGTGGGAGAAACCCTACAGAGACACAGGGAGAAAATGCAATCTCCATTCAGGCATCGGACAGAGTTCATTGTTGAATCTTGTACCTTGTGCATGGGAGGTGAAGACCTTAACCATTATGCTAGCTTTCTATAACTAAAATATTGCAAGACCCACTTTAGCTAGGAGCTACACTCTTGGCATCCTTACAGCTAACAACCGCTTCCAAGTTCCTGCTCCTATGTGCATGATCACTACAGGCATATCTTCTGTACAGTAGGAGGGCATTGCCAAGGGCCAGCTGTCCATGAGTCATGCACTCCTGTGAAACTGCAGATTTGTATCACTGTGTTGGAGATGACAGACAGTGGTACTTGCATCAAAGATACTTCATGACAGCCTGTCTCAAGGAACCGTTGCCATTCATGCAGGCAAAATGGTGGTAGTGGGGTACATCCCCAAGCAAGAGGCATACTTTCCTGTTCCCTGTGCATGACTACTGAATGATTCCCTGGAAGTGGGCATAGTGAACATCCACTTCTTAGTGGCAATTTATGTCCCCAGAGAAGCCAATTCCATGACAGACTCTGCAGGTATCTTCTCCCTTACACGTGATTCCCAAGCCAGATGATCACAAGATGTTTGGCATGTGGTTGAGCCAGTAACTGACTTTTTTTTTTTTTTTTTTTTGCATATCCTTCAATGTCGCCAATAATGCTTACTAATCCCCCCCTCATGACTAATTGATGGCCTGGTGGAGCAGTCACCCCAAGGTCTATTGTTTCCCACTCTTACTGCTAATTAGATTTATCCACAAGCCAAAAGCACATCAAAGCAAAGCGATCATCATTTTGCCCTTTTTGTTCATATCAGACCTGTTTTCACTATTATTTCCTCACTTGGAGTATATCCCACTGTATTTCACACATTTCGTAACATTGTCTCTTCCCCTAGACAGGCTAAATCCAGTTCTTCACTCTCTGAAACTATGTGCTTGGCTTCTCCAGAAGGTAGTCAATATTCTTTTATCCTCTTAGAGACCTTCCATGTGAAATTCTAAGTTATAAATGGGTGCATTTCTGTGTCTGGGTAGAAACCAGCATGACAACTTCCATTCTGGTAATCTTGGAGTATCTGACAAATATATTTGGTAAATGTCTGAGTTACTCCACCATCAAAGTACATTTGCCAGCAAATTCCAGTTTCCATTTGGGTTCAGCAACATCACTAGCCTCTCTTAATATCTGTAAAGCCTTCTTACCAGGAACTAACTTTTTGAGACCACTAGTCAGAGACCCAGTTCCACCAAAGGACATGTACTTAATCTTTTAAGAAACTCACTAGACCACCCTTTGAACAATCAGCCACTGGTTATGCCACATTCCTATCCCTGAAAACCCTTTCCTAGTGGGTATATCTTTGGCATGAAGAATTCCCAAGTTAAATGCATTCAATGCCCCCTTATTTTCCATAAAAGAGTGGTTCTCAAAAACTAACCCATTCTTTATACCTAAAGTAGTCAGTGAAATTAATAAATAACAAAAAAAGAATATCAACTTGTCTTTTTTTGCATTATACTTCAGCAAAGGTCAGTGCTTGCTCGACCTGTATGGATGAGTACAGGCTACCAATATTTTACTTGAACTGAACAAGTACCACCTGTAAACATGAACAGATATTTGTTTCATACACTCTGCTAACATAGCAAAAAAAAAAATGTATGCACGGCAAATGGTTGGCAGACTACATTGAGATAGTAGAAGGCACTGAGATTTATTATCTTAAATATAACAAGTCCTTACAGGCTATAAACAAGGCCCACTCAATAAGAGCCAGGGCATAATTAATTGTTTCTGCACAATACATTGGGAAACAACTTTACTTAAACTATGTGGTCTTAAGAAATAACTTCAGCAGGTATAGCAAACTGGGCAGAATTTCCAAAGTATGTTCAGACATTACAGCTGCTATCATCAAAAGGGATATCTTCGTGACTTATAAAACCCCAAAAAGTTTGATAAAGACTCTGTTCTGATGGTTACCAGATGTAGACCATTTCTTACCAGATAACAGTTAAGAACTTCCAACAAGGATAAGTCTTAAAGGACTAGGTTCATATTCAGTAATAATTGTCTCTTCCTCTTCAATCTCCAAGTGTGGAATGAATAGGGTCTTCTAATTTCTTTCATTATTTTTTATGGGTCTGCAGGATCTGCCAGTGCCTCTCCATCCTGGACTCAGATGACGTATTATTTCCTTCATCTGGACAAGAGACTCTGGTCTCACTTGTTCCCAGTGGAGGTAAGCCAGTCTACTGATCGTATATACTGTCCAACCCCACACCCTCTTGGCAGCTTGACCTCTCCACAGTTTGAGCTGCATGTATGACTGCCTGACTAAGCAATTCAGTGTGCAGAGTGGGAAGATTAGGCTCATTACTGCAGGTGATGCTTGCACTTGTGTAGGTGTTGCTAAGGCAGAAAGTCAAGCATCCATCTCCCTGAGATGGGCAAGCTGGCACGAGATGCTAGCTCTCAACCTCTCCTACTTGGGCCCTCCATTACCTGTACTGCTAGTTGAAAATGGGTTATCTGGTGTGCAACTTCTTTCTTTGACAGTGTGCTGCAAGTGAGTATACCATTCTCAAAGAACTTAAGGGCAAGGTAGAGAGATGCATGACTGGATTGGAAGAAGGTGCAACCAGCATGAGAATGCTTTATCAGCCAAGTATCCCTAATGCCTGTAGAATATAGTCCTTATGGTTACTGATGAGGGTCCTAGTTATAGTTCTTTCATTAATGGTAAGTACATAGCTTTTATATTTGCCTACCATGCAGCAGCAGATTTTCTGCTTTTAAAAAGTACACCATCTTAGTAGTTTTAAGGTAATCTGGATACCTGGAGAGTTTTTGTATTGCACAATTAGATCATAGGAAATACAAGGTAATTGAGTCAGAAGACCACTTTTCCCTTCATAATACCCATCCTCTTGCTGTAACCCGATCTGAAGAAAGGCAAACCAGGTCAACCTCAGGGTAAATTTATGGGTCCCCATCCAGTCATCCGGATTTAATTTGATGGATGCTTGAGTGTCAGCTTGTTTAACATGTAGGAAATGTTTGCTCTAGAGTGGGTAGCTATTATATAATAAATGTCTTTTCAGCTTGTTTTATTTTTGTACTAGCTCAGATTTAAGTCCCTAGTTATGGTATTAGTGGAGCTGTTTAAATTGCAAAGATATGAGCTTGAGGATGGAATCTCCATTGTTGCTGAATGCAAAACAGAGATCACTTCACAAAAGCTTATATGAAACAAAGTAAAGGGATAGCACTTCAAGCCTTTCCTAGCATTTTAGGGACATTTAGGCCAACATTCTTATTGGTTAGGAACCACTGGCTTCATCAGCAGCAAAAGTAAATGTAAATTAAGGCACCAAAGTTACACACTGGAAATCAGTCACTGTACTTTATTGCAGAAGACAAACGGTAAGCGCTTTCACAACTTAATGTTGCTTCATCAGACCACATCACTACAACAGATGCTTGGTTAAATACTAGGACAATTAGTATGACATCACAATTTAAAGAGATATTACTCCACTAACATAAGAACATATATCGATATCCATAAGAAAAATGCATAAAATATATAGAAAGGTGTGTATTTACACACAATAATATTTAAAAAAGGGGGAATGTCATCCCTGATGGTTATTAATATATATATATATATATATATATATATGTATATATATATATATATATATATATATATATATATATATATGTGTGTGTGTGTGTGTACATATACACACACATTTTGTGCACATATGACCATAATAGTACAATAAAAAATATATAAAAACTCATATTTAGTGTTTAAGGCGCCTTGCCTTAAGGTAAGGAACTAATGAGGTGCAGCCATTCAAACCAGGATATCTATCTGCTTGTAATTTAGTGATCCATTGTTGTTCTAATTCTTCAGTGTGGTTTTCTACATCACCACCTTTGTTTGTCCTTACTATTTGTTGTAAGATTAAAAATTAAAAACAATGACTACTGTCTGTATTCAGGACATGATTAGCTAGAGCATTTGATTGCTTCTGGTTCCGTATGTCCCTTATATGTTCTAACATTCTTTCTTTAAAGCTCCTATTTGTTTTGCCTACATAATAGGCATGGCATGCTTGGCAAAACCAAAAATAAACAACATCGACACTTTTACAATCATAGTAATTCTTCGTGTAAAGTTTAAAACATTTCACAGGATGAATGTACTCATTTTTAGTGTAGACATGCTGACAAGCAGCACAATTCCTGCACGGGAAGGTGCCCTGACTGTTTGAGAGATTTTTTCTAAAAGACTGATGTTCTCTATTACAGAGCTGCTGCTTTAAAGACACATTATTTCTAAAACTGAAGTTTGGGGTGTCACCAACTGTGGAAACCAGACCTGGTATTTCATGTAATAAGTGCCAATTCTTTTTAATAATTTCCGTATACTTATTGATGTCACTTGCAAATCTAAACACTATTCTAAACTTATTTCTATCAATACTTGTATCATAAGGTATACTTGTATCAGCACTATAAGAGCTCATGTATGGTTTACATCTTGTAGATCTCAATTTCCATGCATCTGCTATCACTCTAGTGATTTCTGAGCTAGAATAGCCTCTTGTTTGAAATTCATCTTGTAACTTATTTAAAGCAACTACTGCCTCTTCACCATTATTATGTAGGCGTATGGGTTCTATAGACTTGTCCTTTGAGGACATTCCTAGGCATGTGTCTCGGGTGCATGCTTGATCTGTGAAGACAGGCATTGGTTCTTGTGGGTTTGTGATAAATACTGGTTCTTATCTGCTTTAAATCAGTAAGGGTGACACTCACATCCAAGAAATCAACACATGTATCAGAAAAAGTAAAAGTAAACTTCAAAAAGTCTGTAGTACTATGCAGGTAATCAATGAAATTACTGATATTTTCACCATGCCCTTTCCACAAGACAAAAACATCATTCACGAAACGGACGTACCAGAGAATGTAGCCAAAAAATGGGTTAACATCTGACAAAACATATTGTTTTTCCCATCGTACTAGTGATAGATTGGCGTAGCTGTTTGCACACGAAGTGCCCATAGCCACGCCAATCTTTTTTGATCCTGAAAAGTTACAATGTTATTTTCAAGTATAATCTCCAATAGTGCACAGACTAGCATAATCTTATTAGTAGTCAGCTTCTTATTCATATCGAGGAATTCTCTTATTCTATCAATACCCCAAACATTTGGAATACTAGTAAAAAGAGATTCAATGTCCATGGTAAGGAATACAAATTCTTCATCATTATCAATGGTTTCCATTCTATTTTGCAACCACTGTAAAAACATTTTTGTGACTCTAAGAACTGTATAACAACTATCCAAGAACTCATGTAAAATGCCTTCTACATAAATAGATAGAGGCTCAGTGCACCATCCTGCTCCTGATACGATGGGGTGTAAAGGAGGAACCGTGGGATGTTTATGGATTTTAGGGAGTCCATAAATCCTAGGAACTAGAGGTTTTTGTACTGAAAAATAATTGAATAAGGATTCATCAATTAATCCTGTAATCAGTAAATCAAACACTAAAAAAGACACTTTATCAGTGATAGCAATTACAGCTGTTTTTGTCAGCATTTGATAGGTACAAGTATCTAATAGCAAAACCTTCATCTGGTTAACATATAAATCTTTGTCCATTAATACAATTTTACCACCTTTATCTGCTAGTTTAATAATAAGAGAATGTAAATCCTGCAATTCATGTAGATCCCTATATTCTTCTGTATTTAAATTATGAAAGGTGCAGCCTTGCGTACCAGGAGTATAAGCTTCATTAAAAGCATTTTCACAGATATCTAAAAATCTTTGTATGCCTGGAGGGGTGGGGGGTACAAAAGTGCTAGGTTTCTTGTATATATTTACATTGACATTTTCATTATTACGAAACATGCATTTTAATGATAAATTCCTACCAAGCAATTTCAAGTCTGTTAGCATTTCAGTTAAATCTGCCTTCTTGGCAGGTATAAAAGACAAACCCTTATTAAGCAAACTGTTTTGTTCATTAGTTAGAGTAAAGGAAGAAATGTTAACAATAAGATCAGTTTTTACATCCTCCTTTTCTTTGAAAAGTGTGCAGTTCTGTCCATTTGATATTTCCCTTGCTGTCTTTCCCATATTGGGATTGCTTTTGGCTCGAGCTCTGAAACGAAGAGCTGCTTTCAAAGTGAATTCTCCCACTTTCAAATTCTCTAAAAAAACACTAGTATCTGTAGCATTTGCTTGTGAAGTGTCTATTGGAGTCTTACCTATAGTGTTTGCATTCCTTCGTTCTTCTGACTTCGAATTTTTATCCATATTCGATGTAGATGTATTCCCATTCACTATAGAAGCAAAAGATGCAACTTGCAGAGTAGGAACACTAGAATTTACATGTTCTTGGTCAGTTTGTTGTATTGCCATGCTTTCCCTCATCTCTGTAGCTTTAAAACAGGAAGTGGAAGCCTGTGTCTCAGTATTTAGTGTCCTACTAGTTCCTCTGTTCACAGTAGCAGGATTATACAAAGGGGTTCTATTTACAGGGTCTTTTGGCCATGAGAAGACATTATTGTTGCTAAAATCAGTTTTATCTCTGTTTAATTTATTTAATTTAACATTTTGAAGCTTTTTCTCATAGGCACTAATGCTTTCATGCAACTGGCCCATTTTATTAAGGGTAATAGTAGCAGGAAAGGTTACAGATATCTGGTTTTCTAGTGTCACAATTTCAGTTTTCAGCTCAGTTTCAAGAGGTGTAAAAAACTCTATAAGGAGTTCCATATACTTGGAGCTAAAAGATAAATTCAATTCTTGCCACTTACGTAAGAGTTCAGGATATGTATTCCCATAATCAGTGGCGGCTGGTGACTTCAAATCAAAGGGGGGTTGCAGGGGACAGTTGAATGGGTGGGGCCAATGGGAGGGGGTGTGACCAACTAGAAAGAGGTGGGGCTATGCTCAAAACCACAAAAACTGGGACTTTAAATACACTGCCCTGGGTGCCAAACCGACATTATGAGAGTCCAATCAAGACTAAATGAAGTGTAGAAGAAAGAAAAAAAACACATTTCAATGCATTGGCTACATTACAGCTTCCTTAATATCTAGATGGAAACAAAAAGGTTGTGAGGCATGAAAAAATAAATTACTTTTAAAATACATTGCTGGAATGCCAGTCAAAATCAAGTATAAAAAACAAGCAGATCTCAACCCAAACCACTTCTCCTTGCACCGCATTTCTAATTATAATTTATATTCAGCTTTATAAAAGTACCAAGTAACATGCTGAAAGTAGCAATCTCTGTGATACCCCCACTTGTAAAAAAGTTTCTTATCCAAAAAAGACCTGCTACATGACAACTATCTACTTATTTCATGGGGTAAATGTGATCAAAGTAAAAAATGAACAAACAAGAATCAAACTCTAGATAAATTGCTTAAAGGATTATTGCACAGGTTATAGACCACACATGATAGATTGGCATTCTGTTTAGTTTATGGGTAAAGCCTGCAAATATGACTGCAATTCTCCAACAAATGTCATGAGCTTCTGAAAATACTGTAATCCTATCCTTTATTACAAATGCTGTCATATGCATTTCAATACCTAAGGCTTATATGTTATCTAGTTATGCAAATATTCTCTGCATGGCACTAAGAAAAAGGCTTTCAATGTTGGCAAGTCTTTAACAGTAAGCTTATTAATGCTTTCTTGCATCTTACAATCTCAGACAAGGTTACCTTATGGTCATTAAAGCATTGCTACCTAAACACAGAGCAGCAGACACTGCAACAACAACATGCATTTTCTGAATAATAAGAAACATAAATCAACAGTATAAAAATATGACAGAAAACCAGAACATTCTGCAAAATCAAGCACAGCTAAAAAGCCATTGGATGTTTGGCAGATTGTGTTATTAGGAACAACTATTTTAATGATACAATGACTTCAGTCAAATAGAAATTGATTCTGGGCATGACACAATTTCTATGATTTTTAAGATGTACAGTATTATAGTCATTAAAATAAGTAGGAAATCCGATCTCCCCACCAACCCCAAGAGGAAAACTAAATTCCACAATTATTTATAGATTATTTGTCATTTACTGCTTTGTCTCATCTAACTAACTTAAGTTTCAGCTATTGAATTAGCGTTCACATAAGCAACCAAGCAGAGTCTTGCAAAATGCTATTATATCACAGGAAATATTTGTTTAGCACTTGAAATGAACAACTTGTGCACCCAGCTAATCTGCTGAGATACTTGAGAAGCCTTTGAAGAGAATCGCTCAATAACCAAGTTTGATTTTTCGGATTTTTGATGTCCTAGTGGCAATAAGTACATTTTACATAGTTACTCAACATTCAACAAGCACATATATGGGATGTGGAGGGAAAGACTGGAATAGAAAGCACATAAACACACACAATCAAGTGTGGGTGGGACTTCACGGAGTGGTCTGTTTGCAGTTTGGTGAGAACTTCTTAGGGCCTTTGTGTAGCTTAGCTGTCTGTTGCATCAAGATGCTGTAGGTTCTTTCCAGGGCATTTAGTAAGAAAATACTCCATAAGTGTACTTAAACCCAAAGTCTGGGTTAATGCTACACTGCAGGAAGCAGCTTGGGATAAATGCCAGTCTTTTGCTGCTGGTGAAAGAATGAGTAAAGGATCATAGATTCCTAGCTGTAAGCAGCTGTGTTGAGACCAGCATTATCTCCACTATCAGACTGATAGCACCTCCAGCTCTCTTAAGGCATTACTCCCCTTTTAGCCAATATCATTAAGCATATAGAACCATTGATTTGCACTTTCCAAATATATCTTTAGCCAGCTTGCTTGAAATAGGCATCCTGAGACAATGTAGCCATTATCTCATGTTTAATAGTCACCTACTGATTAAAGAAACTAACTTAACTGTGTGAGAGATGCAGTTTTTTAAAGCTAACAGAGGTAAGCCTCTCACATGAAGATGCTACAAATAACAAGCAGTTTGGCAGTACAACACCAAACTAAATCTAACACATACAGATCAGACCACACATAGATGTACATACTATGAGGTCCATAACCTACCTAAACCACAAAGGTCTCCCAAATGCTACTTAAGAAACAAATACCCTCAGCAACCTCACAAACATACAACACAGGCATCCACCTTATAACATATCTAAGAGTTAGTGTCTCATTTCAAAAGCCCATAAGACAAGCTTCTACAAAGGAGGGACAACATGTACATGTTCTCTCCATCTTTGGGTTATTTGTACTAAAACTATAAGGGCTACAAACTTCATAGGAATGCATGGCTAGGTTTCTAACTATCCTTATGGATCAACATCTTAGTAAATGGTTCTTAACATATGAACCTAATAGCAATACAGTTGACCACAAACCACTGGTTATGCCATCAACTGGACTCCCATACAAAAACATCACATGCCATCTCTAATCACTCCTACTGCACTGTAGCTTCAAAAAACAAAAACTACCTGCATTTACAGCTTTTCCCCATCTGAACAAAGCATGAACAAAAACAAAAACATGTATTGACTTGGGAGGGGGTCTACCCACCACACCACTTTACTTATAAGTTATATACACTAACTCCATTTCCATGCAACTGTGATTAAATGGCAGACACTGGGGGTTGGACTACAATGAAAATAAACTACATTTACATTCAAAAGCATGTCATAGCTAAAACAAAATTTGTCAGCAATTTAATCATAGGAAAAATATATAAATCTAGTAAGATTAGATCAGGAGTCTTTTGCCCTCGCTCAAAAACTCTGCTCATATACTCTGATTCCCATAATGCACATTTATTGTCTAGATTTGCACGACAAATAATAACAATATTACAGCAATTCAAAATATTTGCTGTATAAGAAAAGAATTATTGCGCATGTTACAATATAAAAATCAAAGCTGCTGGGGTGAAAAGTAATGTTAACAGTATACTTACTTTAATTCTTGAACCTTCACTCTGTTCTTTTCTTCTTTTTTCTTCTTCTTTCTTATGTTCTTCTGTTCTTCTTTCTTCTGTTCTTCCTTCATTCTCTCTCTAGCGCACCCAAAATCCCATCCGGTTCAATCCAATAGCAAAGCAAAAAAAAAAATTTTTAATAAAGGTAAAATACCATCAATCCAGAAACTAGCCGACAACTGACTGACTGATTCTCGCTCTTTTCCCAGCACATAAAGCCCGGGAAGAGAGCGACAACCAATCAGCAGCATTTGCCCAGCAAGCACGGCATGACGTGCCTGCGGACGTCGCAGTCCGAGCCCCTTCCATGTCTATGCGGTTTGTGTCTCAACCGCATAGACTTCTGGGGAGTTCTGGGCATCACAATGATGCCTTCTTTGCTTCTCTGGGCTGCAATCAAAACATTGCAGCAAGAATTAAAAAAAAAAAAAAAACGCTGTTGCGCTAGAAGCGCGCAATGCGCATGCACGTAATTTCGAGTCGCGGACTCGAAATTTAAAGTTTTAAAGAACAGATTTTAATTTTTTTTTTTTTTACATTAAAAATAAAATAAACTAAGTACTCAGCTGTCTAGCTGAGGGGGCTGCAGTCTGGCAGACCGATGCCACGAGCCGCCCCTGCCCATAAGTTGGCATATTTAAGATACATAGACTTCGAGGTATTACTTTAGCTTCCAATGAAGCTTGTAGGTGTAGTCTTTGCCATTGTAGTCGTTTGTACTTATATAGAAGGTTTTCTAGCCCCCTATATTGTGCCTGAAACTCAAGCATTTTTTCCATCTCTGAACCAATATCCACTGTATTTGCCTGTACATCAGCGTTTAATAATGGATTCACTGGTACTTCAAGAAGCTTTAAAAATCGACGATGCTCATTAGATGATTCTTGGTTGGTATCCATGTCCATATTATATCCACGTGCAGTGTGTCCTTAGCCGAATAAAAATAAAAATAGGAACTGAAGATGCAAAAACCAAACGGCTGCTTTACTTTTGCTGTTGTTGTGTGTTTTGGGCACCTCAGTGTACCTGCAGCCGTATGGTTTTTGCACCACTGGCTTCATTCCTGTTGTAAAATATGTCTAGAAAGGTGCATCCAAAGGGGGGGGGGGGCATCTCATCCACATCTACAACTTTAATGTTGGCAAGAAAATCTTTCCATCCAATAAAGATACAGGTTCAACTGTGTTCTCTTTTTATGGCTTTGAGTAAATCAAGTTGTTCTGCACAACAATGTTATCAGAAGTATAATTTAAACCCACATCTGCATCAAGACTCCAGAAATGCACTAGATATGAATGAAAGATTTTGCCTTGGTTCTGGTGCCTTAGACATCTGAGCCATCCAGACAGATAAATGCTAATGGTAGAAGTGTGAAATTAACCCATGCCTCCATGTGGAGACCAGGGCACCCTAATTGAGTGAAGGATTTTAGCCTTGAGCTTAGTGCCTTAGACTGCTCGGCCATTCTGACAGACAAATGTTTCTTACAGAAGTGGAATATGATCACGCAATCTTGAGATATTTAGTGGTATCATTGGGCAATTGCAGTAACTGATTTTTGCTCACAGATGATGTGGAGGTCTTGATTTCACAAAAAAACACTGACTGTAAGCAACACACTACCACATTTACCAACTACACTAAGCCACACTAAACTGTCTTATGCTGAGACCTTAAAAAAAGTCCTTCCTAAATCCTCCTAGACCCACAAAGACTGTTTCTGTGTAAATCAAACAATACTAACATCAGACTCACCAAGTTTGAAATAATCTCAGATTCATTATACCAGACCACTTTACTAAGTGCTCTGTGACCCTGCAATTAGGTATACAGATACTCCACTAGCTAGGATAGATAAAGGCAGTTATTATGAATTGCCCTTCTGGTACCGGGATCATTAATACCTCATAGGCCCTTCAGACCCTTTCACGTAACAAATACAACTATAACATGAAGATGGTCCATTTGAGAGTGAACGATCTGAGAAGCAAAACCCTGAGGGGGTATGCACAGCGTCATTGGCAGGCAAGACACTGGTCCTGAGTAGAATATTTCCTTCTTCAACAATGATGCCCAGATACAGAGAAGATAATTGGATTCAGCAATTAGCTAAATAGTTGATGCCATTCCAAGGAGGATACAGTATGTGCCGGCCTGATATGAGATCCTAGACAGTCCTACTTGCTTTGCCAAAGGATGGCATTCAATTCTCATTCCAAGGCTTCCACATGCTGGTTAAAGCCTTTGCTGCACCACACTGTGTTTTTTGACAAAGGGCAGGTAATAGACATCAAAAGTGTACATTTT
This sequence comes from Protopterus annectens, assembly GCF_019279795.1. NCBI lineage: Eukaryota > Metazoa > Chordata > Ceratodontiformes > Protopteridae > Protopterus > Protopterus annectens. The sequence goes on along the minus strand of NC_056735.1, from coordinate 1,710,517,281 downwards.
AAATTCAAAACAGGATCACATTAAGGAGGCTTTTCTCAATTCCAGAAGTTTCAACAACAAGCTACCTGACCTTGAGGCCCTTCTGCACATGGAAAGCATCCATAACTGTGAAATTTCTGAAACTTGGTTTAAATGCAGAGAAAGTACTCCTTCTACACCTTGATTTTGTGCCTACCATGATTTCAGGGCCTGATGGCAACTGTTGTGGAATTTCCATATTTGTTAGAGAGTATATTAGCTCCAGATACATTCCCAGAGACCCACAAACTGAACTCTCTAAATTTCAAATCATAATAAACAGGACCACCTGTGAGCTTATAGCCTGTTACCAGACAACCCTCTATGTTCTCTGAAAACTATCTAAGATTGCTAAACATAATTAATGACCTTACCATAAACAAAGATTTCATTATTCTGGAATACTCCAAATATCCCTCAAACTGTAATAACTATACTTCCAGTGTAAGGTTCATAGGTAAGTACTAGGCTATCTGCCCAAGGGCATTTATAAACCTAGCCAGAATGTGTTGGCTTTCGCCACCCCCTTAGATTAGTTCCCTGTGTCTCTGTCCAGCAGAGCCATTAGTTCCCTGTGCCACTGTCCAGCAGAGCCACTGCAGTGACCCCCGGGGTAAATTTTCTGTTTCCCATTTACCCGTCAAAGTTTCTCTTGAAGAGTGTTAGTGAAGGGCTCTGCCTGATGTATATTGAAATCCTGTTCCAAAGTATGAGGAGTCTATGGGATAGGAATCTATTCCTCCAGCATGTCCTATTTATCGTTGTGGTGAGGTTTATATCTCTAGAGTGTGTGGCTCTCTGGGATTTGTTTTTTTTTTAGGTGGAACATGTCCATTAATTCTGGGTTGGAGATGGCCTTGTATGTCAGGCAGAGATCACCTCTGAGTAAGCGGTATGCAACCGAGTACAGCTGGAGTTTCTTGAATCGGGCTGCATAGGGCATCTGTTTGAGGCCAGTAATCTGTTTGGTGAGGTACTTTTATGGTCTTTCCAGCTGTTGCAGGTGTCTTGTAAGGTACATCCCAAATGGGGCATTGTATTCTATGATGGGTCTAATGAGTGATGAGTAGAGAGGCACAATAACCTCTTTTGTTCTAGATGCAAACCCTTTTGTGTTTAGGTGGGCCACATAGAAGGATTTTCTAACCACCTTGGCAATATGATTATCAAAGGAGAGATTACTATCTACTTGGGTCCCCAGATCCCTTATTACATTTTCTGTATTTAGGGGACTACCACCTATGTGGTAGTTTTGGTACTGTTTTCCAAAGGGGATGACTATGCACTTTTTGGCATTTAGCTTGAGGCCATGATTTTGACACCAGGTATCTGTCTCAGTGAGACCCATCTAGAGGGTGTCTGTATCAGCCGGAGAATCAATTATGGCCCCTAGTTTGCAGTCGTCTGTGAACTTGGTCAGCCATAGTCCTCCTATGCTTGCCTGTACCTCTGAGAAGTATATACCGAACAGGAGGGGTCCTAGGACTGAGCCCTGGGGGATGCCACTTGTAACCGGTTGAGAGTCGGATGTAGAGCCTGCAACTCTCACCATGTGGGTTCTATCCATGAGCCAGTTGGCAACCCATCTCGTGACGTAGGAGTTTATGTTCAAGCTGGTGAGCTTGTCTATAATACTAGAATGGGAAATGGTGTTGAAAGCCTTTGTGAGGTCTAGGTAGGCTGTGTGGACCTCCTTTCCCTCATTTAATACCTTGGTAACCTCTCAAAGAAGTCCACCAGGTTTAGAAGGCAAGATCTGCCCTTAACAAAGTCAAACTGGGTAGGGCCCAAGGTTTGGAGGTTCCCAATGTCTCTATTAATGAGTTCCATGATGATGCGTTCCATAGCCTTGCAGACCAGGCTAGTCAGGCTTATAGGGTGATAGTTCCCGGGGTCCAATGTGGCTCCACCTTTGTGGAGCAGGATAAAGTACAGTTTTGTACCTACCATAAATGTAGATGTTCGAGGATCCACATTGCTGCAGTCCTTACTATTGGGTAGTCCGCTGTCCCAGTCGGCCCGAATACCAGAGTATATGGCTGACGTCGGTCAGGGCGCATTAGACTGACGTCAGTACGTCAGGGTACTAATGCGCATGACCGACGTCATATCCTCAGTCTTTTCTTGCCCCAGATGTCAGAAGACCCTAAAAAGACAAGGCCCAAAATACCTGCACCAAAATTATGTACAATATATACAAAAAAGTCAACAGATAACCTCACCTACACAACCACCCCTAAACACAGAGGGGAAGGAGGGAGGGTAAATTGGACTGCAGCAATGTGGATCCTCGAACATCTACATTTATGGTAGGTACAAAACTGTACTATGTTCTTCGTTCCACATTGCTGCAGTCCTTACTATTGGGTAGAATCCCAAAGCAGAGGTAAGGGAGGCTGGCAAATCATAAAGAAGTAGGAGCTGACAACATGCCCTGCAAAACAGCTGTGGCAAAACCAGCCCTAGACTTAGAGTAGATAGGAAGGTGATAATGCTTAGAGAAAGTATGCACTGAACTCCAAGTAGCTGCCTCCAAAATATCTTTAGTTGCCACCCCCCTTAGAAATGCTGTTGAAGTGGCAGTAGCCCTAGTGGAATGAGGCCTAATCCCAGCTGGAATCTCCTTGCCATGATGGGAATAACAAAATGCAATGCAAAACCCAATCCACCTAGAAATAGTTTGTTTTGATACAGGCTTGCCCTGCGAACTCAAAGCAAAAGAAACAAACAACTGCTGAGACTGCCTAAAATCCTTAGTCCTGCTCAAATAATAACGCAATTGCCTGTGTACATCTAAAGTGTGCAAAATCTTTTCCCCTTTATTTTGGGGGTCTGCATAAAAAGTAGGCAAATGAATAGTTTGGTTTAAAGCCACACTAGAAACCACCTTAGGCATAAAGGAAGGATTAGTACGTAATGATACCCTATCCTTATGGAAAATCAAAAAGGGCTCTACTGCCATAAGGGCCTGCAACTCAGACACCCTTCTTGCAGAAGTAATAGCCAAAAGAAAAGCAGTCTTCCATGACAAATATTTCAATTCAGCAGTAGCCGCAGGCTCAAAAGGTTGTAGAGTAAGTTCCAACACAAAATTGAGATCCCAAGCAGGAGTAGGAGCTCTACGTGGGGGTCTTATATTCTTTGCCCCTCTAAGAAACTGCTTGAACAAAGGATGCGAAAACAATGGTGGGTCACAATCATAGTGAGCTGAAATTGCTGCAGCATGAATCTTAATGGAAGAGAAGGACAAACCTTTGTCCAATAACTCAGTAAGATATTGAAGAGCCACACTCAAATTAGGCTCAGAAACCTCCAAATTCTTTGCTGTACTCCAAAATAAAAATCTCTTCCATTTTTCTGCGTACACTTTCCTTGTACTAGGTCTTCTAGCTTCCATAATCACATTTAAAACTTGTTGAGGAAGTTGAGACCTGCTGTGTTTCAACACAGAATATGCCAGGCTGTTAGATGGAGAGAGTGAAGCTTGACATTGAGCAGATGACCGTCCTTCTGAGATAACAGATGAGGAATCAAAGGTAAAGGCCATGGAGGCTTCCTTACCAGACTCCTTAGTAGTGGGTACCAGTGTTGTCGAGGCCAATCTGGAGCTATCAAAATCATCCTTGGCTTGTCTTGTCTGACTTTTAATAGCACCTTTGGAAGAAGAGGCAGAGGTGGAAAGGCATACACATGAAGGTTTTTCCAACTGAAAGACAGAGCATCCACTTTCCAAGCTGTGCGATGAAACCCCTTTGTGCAAAACTTTGGCAGCTGGTGGTTTAGTGGAGAAGCGAACAGATCTATGTCTGGAGTTCCCCATGACACTGTCAATTTCTGAAATACATGAAGATCCAGTTTCCACTCGTGGGGATCCATGATTTGTCTGCTTAACACATCTGCTAAGGAGTTCTGTGCTCCTGGCAGAAACCTTGCCTGAAGAGTTAGTTGCAAGCTTAGCGCAGTCTCCCATAAAATCATTGCTTGCCTGCATAGAGGATAAGAATGTGTTCCCCCTTGCTTGTTGATGTACCACATGACAGTTGTGTTGTCTGTTAGAATCAACACCTGCCCTGGAAGAAGTAACTCCTTGAAAGCCATTAATGCAAACTGGACTGCTAACATCTCCTTCATGTTGATATGTAGATGCTGTAGTCTGGCAGGCCACTTGTCTTGTATCCACTTTCCATTTAGATGAGCTCCCCAAGCAATGTCCGAGGCATCTGTCGTTAAAATCTGACTCGCCTCTGGCGGGTCACAGAGAGTCCCTTGTTTAGGTGACATTCCTGAGCCCACCACAAAAATTCTTTTTGAAGGCAAGGTATTATTTGAATGACAGTGTCCAAATCCTGGCAGTGCTGTGTCCATACATTTTTGAGATACCATTGTAGCTTCCTCATATGCAGTTTGGCATTGGGAAGCACCAGAATACAAGATGCCATGAACCCTAATGCTTGAAGGACTGTCCTTGCAGTCAGCACGGACTGATGAGATAGTTGATGGAAGTAAAGTGATAGACTCTTTTGTTTGTCCGGGGTTAAAAAGGCCATCTGGGCTGCTGTATTCAGTCTCACACCCAGAAAGCACATGTCTTGAGAGGGTACTAGACTGGACTTTATTTCGTTCACAGAATACCCTAGGCATCTTAGCACTGCTATAACATATTCCAGATGCTGTAGAAGGTCTTCCTTTTCTTGAGCCAGAATCAGGCAGTCGTCCAAGTAAGGATAGATTTGAATTCCTTGTAGCCTGAAGTAAGCTATCACTGGAGCCAGAACCTTTGTGAATACTCTGGGCGCAGTAGATAAGCCAAAGGGCAATGCAGAGAACTGATAATGAGAATTTCCAGCTCGAAACCGCAGATACTTCCTGCAACTTAGCCTTATAGGCACATGAAGGTAAGCTTCCTTGAGATCTAAAGTTACCATCCAGTGATCTTTGCCCAGCAGAGGTAAAAGCTGTTGTAACGTCAACATCTTGAACTTGGGAATGTCCAGATAAGTGTTGAGGAGAGATAAATCCAAAATTGGTCTCCACGTGTTCCCCTTCTTTGGTACTAGGAACAGGCGAGAATAAAATCCTAGGCCCCTTTCTGATACAGGGACTGGCTGAATGGCCCCTATCTGGAGTAACTGAGAAATTTGCTTGTGAGCCTCTTTTCTTTGTGGAGGAGGAACGTCTGGCATGCCTTTGAAAGGGGGCAATGTATGGAAATAGAACCTGTAACCGTGGTGAATGATATCCAACACCCATCTGTCTTGAGTAATTAAATCCCAATTTTCTTTGAAAAGAGACAGTCTTCCTCCCAAAGGAGCTGCCAGACGAGAATCTACTGGCAGCTGAAAAGGCAGGTCATTGGGTCTGTTTACGAAAGGACTGACCCCTGCCCTCACCAGAAGTCTGAGCAGGAGAACTCCCTGTTCTAGGCCTAAAAGAACCTTGAGCCCTGCCCCTACCACGTCTAGACCTACCCCTAGACTGGGAATCATAAGCAGGATATGTCCACCCCTTAGCAGGCCAATTTCTACTAAACTTCGGAGGCTGCACCTGCAAAAAATCTTTAACAGTTTGCATAGACTTAGCTTTGTCCTCCATTTTCTTTAAAACTGCTTCCACAGGCGAACCAAACAACACATCAGACTGTAAAGGAGCATCCAAAATCCTTGTCTTAACATGCTCAGCTAAATTCTGATCCCTCAACCAGGCATGCCTGCGAAGAACAGAACTAGTGGCAGCCACCCTCGAGGAGGCCTGTACAGCATCAAAACCACATTGCAAAGAATGCTTACCCACTTGTTCAGACACATGAACCAAATCCAGCAACTCTTTACACTCAATACCTTCCGCCAAAGCATCCACCTTAGATTTCAATTGTGAAAGGAGATAATTTTGATATTTTAGCATGTGAAACTGACAATTCAACGCCCTCATGGCTAGAGTGGAAGAAGTATACACTTTCTTTCCCCACCTATCCAAAGCCCTTGCCTCTTTATCAGTGGGAACAGGATTTTTAACCACAGAAGCCTTAACACCTTTAGGCCCCTGAGAAACAGTTTCTGGGTCCGCCCTAGGACTCTTAAACAAATACTTATGAGCTTCGGGCACCCTATAGTACCTATCAGGTTTAACAGGAGCAGGAGGCAAAGAATCAGGGTTCAGGGAAGCCTCTGCAAAAACATCTTCCACCACATTCAACACAGGAGGTATAGCTAAGGGCCTATGCTGGGGTAAAACAAGAATTCCCTAAGCCTTTTCCTGGAATCAGAGTAATCCTGGCCTTCCCATTTAAAGTGCTCCCTCATGGAATGCAGAGTCTCTGAAAATGAGAAATCCTCGAGGAGAAGCTGTAGGAGTGGAATCATCCACATCAGAATCAGAATAAGGAGGATACTCCTGCAAATCTTCCGCAGAAGACTCAGAAGCCTCTGAACCCTGTTCAAAACTATCAAACTCCTGATCCACCCTAGGCCTCTTATCAGGAGGGGGCATAGAACCTCTAATCATAGTAATCAAATCTTCTGCCATTTTAAGCATATGTTTCTTAGGTACAGAACCCGAAATGCTAGGAGAAGCCCCCCCTGAAGCTGAACTTGGCCTACCTCTCAAAGAAGTTTTGGCAACAGAAGGAGAGGCTCTAACTACCTTGGGAAGAGAGGGAAGAACAGTTACCTGAGAAGCCCCCTCAGCCTGGCCTACCTCCTGAGAAGGCACATCCTGTAACAGTAAAGTTTCTACCTGAGACTCCATAGAAACTCCTGGGAAAACCTCCGGCTCCACTGAGCCTTCTAAAGAACCGACGTCCGGGACTGACGGTTCATCAACCCTAGGCTTCGCTGTTTTGTCCTTGCGCTTTTTGGACGAAGCGGGCGTCGGAGCATCCGACGGCATTTTATAATTGCAACGCTTCCCAAACACTAACCTGGCACAGTCTAACCTCCTCTTAATAGTGCGTTTGTTAAACCTAGCACAAGAGCGGCATCCAACAACGTCGTGCTCAGGCCCTAAACAAGGTATACACAAGGTATGGTAATCCCTATGAGGTATCTGTTTCCCACAAGAAATACAGTTATTCACTTTTTCTGACATCCGGTTAAATACTGAGGCAAGAAAAAACCAAAATGTTCCCCATCGGGGTACTTAGCCAACTCTGATTCGGTCTGAAACTCCGGCTTCGGAAATATCTCAGAACGCCAACCTGCACTCGCAAAACTGCTTCTGCATCGGACCATGCGGCAAAAAAGACTGAGGATATGACGTCGGTCATGCGCATTAGTACCCTGACGTACTGACGTCAGTCTAATGCGCCCTGACCGACGTCAGCCATATACTCTGGTATTCGGGCCGACTGGGACAGCGGACTACCCAATAGTAAGGACTGCAGCAATGTGGAACGAAGAACATCTGTTGCTGTGCACCACTCTGTGGGTATGTAGCCTGTAGAGATGCTGAGTTTGAACAGTGTGTTTAGGTGAGGGGTTAGTTAATTTTGGAGCTCTTGTAAGACACAGCCTGGGACACCATCCGGTCCCATTGAAGCTGTGTTTTTGGCTTTGGATAGGTGTGTGTTGGTGATTGATGGGGCCCTACATTCTTCTGGTATGGTTATGGGCCCTTTAGGGGGTGAGAGGGGGGTGAAGTTTGCACTAAACCTGTCTGCCAGAATGTTGGCAATATCAGTCGGTTCAGTGTATTTTGTGCCATTCTGCACTAACTCAGAGCAGATCTGAGGGTTTCCACTTAGGTTCTTGACATAGCTAAAGAACGCTTTGTGGTTATCTTTGGAGTCATTGGCAATTTTTCTTTTGAAACTAGCCTTGGATGATTTAATGAGGGATCGTAGTTTCTTGCTGATACTGATCAGGGATGTCTTTCCTTCTTGGGATTTTATTCTCTACTGTACTAGTTTCCTCCTTCTGTTGTATAGCTTGTTTATGGCAGAGGTCCACCAGACTGGTTTCCTTTTCTTGGAGGAGTGAGTCTTGGTTTTACTTGGGATAGCACGATCCATGCATTCCTGCAGATGCTCATAGAGTGCCTTTGTAAAGGTTTCAGCAGCTTGGACAGCATTGTCCTTTAGCATTGGGGCTGTGAACCTTTCCACCTTGGTCTTAAGTAATGTGAAGTTTGCTTTTAAAAAGTTTTTCACGGTGGTTTCCTTGATTGGGGGTGGGGGTGGAATGTGGATATCCAGAGTGATTAGTCTATGGTCTGAACTAACCAGCGAGGGGTTGACCTCCGGTGTGTCGCCCATGTTGGTGATGACCAGGTCCAATAAGTTGTTCCCTCTGGTGGGGGTGTTGACCAGTTGATCCAGGGCATTCGAGTTTATAAATTCTAGGAAGCATTGGGCAAGGGAGTTAGTACTTGAGTTCTTCTCCCAGTTTATGTTTGGGTAATTGAAATCACCCAGTATTAGGGTGTTTGGTAGGACCTTCATATTTCCCAGTGTCTCCAGAAATGTGAAATGGGGGTCCTAGGCCATGGTGGGTGATCTGTAGCAAGCTACAATTTGAATTGCAGTTTTGCCCATTGTTAGTTGCACATGGATGATCTCTAATGCATTGTGCTGCGCCACTAACCTGGAGGTGTGGGTATCCTTGATGAATATGGATACACCCCCGCCTTTTGTGTTTCAGTCCTGGTTCTGTGGCTGAAAGGTATGGTATGAATTATAGCCTAGTAGTGCTGGGGTGCTCTCAGGAGCCTTAAACCAGGTTTCTGTTACTGCACAGATGTGGATGTTCTCCATACTGAGGAGTGCCTCGAGTGCATGCATTTTGAGGTTTAGACTTCTGGCATTGAGTAGCATTACCCTCAGTTTTTGGTTACTTGTGCTATTTATGTTGGTGGGTTTGTCTTTTGAGCCTTGCCTAAGAAAGGCACTATGGGGGCGGCAAGAGCCTTGGCCAGTATTCAAAAGCCTAAGAGTGACAGGTGCAAGCCATCTCTTGCGAAGCAACATGGCTTGTGGAGCATGTCATTCCAGGTGGACAGATACTTGATCCCCTTTGAATGACACCAGAAACTTAGCCAATTGTTGAAATTGATCATTTTTTCTTTATACTGTGGCATCATTCTTGGTGAGGGCAAGATGCTACTCAGGGTCAGGGTCATACTGACCTGGGCTACATGATCAGAGAGCTCTTCTATGTCTCTTTTCATGTAGTCCAGGGTGGTACATTTCAGGTCATTCACACCAACATGTACAATGACAGAGTTGTATTTGTACTTGCTCTGGAGTGACCTGAGTGCTTGTGTTATGTGGTGGATCCTGGCACCTGACAGGCAGCTAACTGTAACCTTCTCCTTGTTCAACCTAGTTAGTTGGACATCAGTGTGCCTGACTATAGAGTTGGCTATTACTAGTGTGTTGGGTATGCTATTTTGCGTTAAGGGCTGTGATTGCTTGGCACACTGATTATGTGAAGTATGTGTTTTATGGTTGGTGATGGGGTATGGAGGTTGCTTGGATGTCTGCTTTTGAGGTCTCTGTTGCTTTTGCATATTTTTATTCAGAGCCTCCGAGTATGTTTTCATGTATTCATGTGTGTTATTTGCCGGGTATGCTCAGAAGCTCTCAGATGTAATAAGAACATCTTGGACCAAATTGTTAACAAGCCCACTAGAAGACAGTATTCTAGACCTGATTCTTATGACTATAACTTATTCATGCACTACTCCTCTGGTACTTTCATTTCTGCTTAAGTTGAATGATAAGACTATAACTTTCGTCTTTAAAAATATCCCCCCCCCCCCCCCAAGCCTAACATCTCTGAATTTAGGGCTTTTTAATTTACAAATCTCATCAAATTATATAATGAAGTTTCAAAATGCACTTACAGCAGCAGTATCAAATCTAACATTGAAACAGCAGGTAGTGTCATTAAATAATTCTAAACCCATCTGCATAAATGTATAGAGCTGTCAGTCCCAACCAGATCTAAACGTAATTGGAAATTCAGAATCAAACCATTCTGATCCACCAACATAAACTCTTCAGTAAAAGAAAAAATAAACTTAAAGTATACAGCTAGAAGGGCCTCATATTAAGGATTGTATCAGAATCCATCCACCCACCCACAACCCCTTTTCCCATTTTTGCACATGGGGTTGGGGTTGCACTTCAGCAGTAATAATCATATAGAGCCAAGGTTCACACTACTGAGTGGCTAACCCTGCCACAGGTGTTTTTTTTCCTTCCATACCACACACTTGCATGCACACTCACACCTCAGTTTAGAGTGTCCAATCCACCTACTGCATGTCTTTGCAATGTAGGAGGAAACCAAAGTAAACAGAGAGAGGACATCCAGACACCATACAGAAAGCACCTCAGCCAAAAATTGAACCAGAGAAACTCTTGCTGTGAGGCAACAACTCTATCCACTGTGCCGCCTTGAGGATTGTATCAGAAATATTACAAAAACCTGAAAAATACTTTAGGTCTACTAAAGCAGCCCATGAACTTATGTTAGCATTTGAAGCCAAAGGCAGTGGCAAATCATTCTTTAACTGTTGAGAAACCAAGAAATAACACCCAACATTGTTAGGAACTTATTCTTTTTTTTACTCAAAGTTTTATTAAAATTGTTTCCATATCTTCAAATAGATTGAACCATAAATAGTATAATATAATCAACTAGGCAACTATTTACAAAAGAAGCTATATACAATTGCCTAAGTATACAATCTGTAATATCACGTTTCCATATACAATATGCAATTTGTATTAAGATGCTGTGCTGACTAATCAGATCAGTTTGTTTTGTCAATTTTCTGACAATAAGTGATGTATGATGTTCTCTTATCAGTTCTTTTCTTTATGGTTGCTGCTTCCATTCAAGACATGAAGACTGCGATTTTCTTCTAATCTTGAAAAGTTGGTGGTGCTTTATTCTTCCAGTAAGTTGTTATGGCTTTACATGCAATGGCAAGCAATGTCCACAGTAAAGGATATTTTCCTTTTGGAACATATTGTGGTATGGGTACATTAAACAAAGCTAATGACTTGGTTAACTGAAAAGTGGCATTAAAAATTGTTTGACAGACGCAATAAATTTCAAACCAGTATTTATTCAGTGAATGACAATTAAAAAAAAAAAAAAAAACATGTTCCCACTCTGCTTTTGTATGCATTTTATATCTCCAACAATCAATATGTTTCTTATATATTGGTTCTAATCTATGAGGGGTTAGAAAGGATCTATGTAGGAATTTCCATGCATATAGTTTCCACTGAACTGACGTGGTGGTAAGGCTTGGTGATAAAAGGATCATTTATTTTTCATTTTTATCAGGATCCTTTTGATTAACCTGATTATAATAATTCCAATAACTATTATTGGTGTAGTTCTTTGTTTCTTTAAGTGTTTTATGCACTTTGGATATATATATTTGTCCTTTGTAAGTATTCATAGGTTCATAGGTAGGTACTAGGTTATTGGCCCTAGGGCCTATATAAGTCTAGCCAAAAAGGTACCCTGGCTTTCGCCACCCAAGAAAATTATTTTCCTGTGCCCCTGTTGAGCAGAGCCACAGAGGTGATCCCCGGGGTGAATTTCCTATTTCCCATCCAATCATCAAGATTTTTCTTGAAGAGTGCTAATGAGGAGCTCTGTTTGACATAGATAGGTAGTCTGTTCCAGAGTATGGGAAGTCTCTGGGACAGGAATCTATCCCTCCAGCATGTTCTGTTTATTGTGGTAACAAGGTTTAGGTCCCCACAGCGTGTAGTTCAGAGGGATTGGGATTTCTTTAAGTGGAGCACATGTTCAACAGCTCTGGGTTTGACATAGCTTTGTATGTTAGGCAGAGAGCGCCTCTGAGTAGGCGATATGCGACGGAGTAAAGCTGGAGTTTTTTGAGATGGTCTGCATAGGGTATCAGTTTGAGGCCAGTAATCCTCTTTGTGAGGTATTTCTGTGGCCTCTCCAGTTGTTGTAGATGTCTTGTGAGGTACATATCAAAAGGGGCGCTGTACTCTATAATGGGTCTAATGAGTGATGAGTAGAGGGGATCAATGACCTCTTTTTTTCTGGATGAGAAACCTTTTGTGATGAGGTGTGCCACGTACAAGGATTTCCTGACCACTGTGGTGATGTGATTATCAAAGGAGAGACTACTGTCCACCTGTGTCCCAAGGTCTCTTATCACACTTTCGGTGTTAAGTAGACTACCACCTATGTGGTAGTTCATGGGTACAGAGTTTTTACCAAAGGGGATGACAATGCACTTTTTGGCATTGAGCTTCAGGCCATGGCTTTGACACCAGACATCTGTCTCAGTGAGGCCCTTTTGTAGGATGCCCACATTGTTAGAAGTTTTGATTATGGCTCCCAGTTTGCAGTCATCTGCAAACTTCGTTAGCCGAAGACCTTCTTTGTTAGCCTGTACTTCAGAGAAGTAGATACCAAACAGGAGAGGACCCAGGACTGAACCCTGTGGTACTCCACTTGTCACTGGTCTGAAGTCGGATTTGGAGTCTGCTACTTTCACAGTGTGGGTTCTGTCCATGAGCCATTTGGCAATCCATCTTGTGACATAGGAATTTATACCTAGTTTAGTGAGTTTATCTATAATTCCAGAGTGGGGGATGGTATCAAAAGCCTTGGTGAGATTTAGATAGGCTGTGTGAACCACCTTACCCTCATCTATGGCTTTGGTGACTGCTTCAAAGAAGTCTATCAGGTTTAGGAGACATGATCTGCCTTTTACAAACCTGAACTGGGTGGGGTCCAGAGTTTGGAGATTACCAATGTCTTTGTTTATGAGTTCCATGATGATACGTTCCATGGCCTTACAGACCAGGCTCATCAGGCTAATGGGGAGGTAGTTCCCGGGGTCCATCGTGGCTCCCCCTTTGTGGACTGGGATAACCATCGTGATGTTCCATTCAGTGGGCACAAAGCCTGAGGTGAGGCTATGATTGAACATGGTACTTAGGTGGGGTGCCAGTTCGTTCTGTAGTTCATGTAGAACGCAACCTGGGATATTGTCAGGTCCCATGGATGCTGTGTTCTTGGCTTTGGAGAGTGTGTTTTTTTACCTGTGCAGTCGTGATTACAGGAACTTTGCATTCTTCCGGTATAGAGATGGGCACTCTAGGGGGTGAGAGGGGGGTAAAGTTAGCAATGAACCTATCTGCCAGAATGTTGGCAATATCAGTTGGTTCTGTATATTTAGTGCCATTGTGCTGTAACTCAGAGCAGATCTGAGTGTTGCCATTGAGATTCTTGACATAGCTATAGAATGCTTTGTGGTTGTCTTTAGAGTCAGTGGCAATTTTGTTTTCATAATTAGCTTTGGAGGATTTTATGAGGGATCTTAGCTTCTTACTGAGGCTGACCAGGGAGCTTCTCCAGTCATGGGATTTTGCTCTTTTTTTGCAAAAGTTTCTTTCTTCTGTTGTAGAGTTTGTTTATGGCAGAGGACCATCAGACTGGCTTCCTTTTTTTGGAGGATAGCATCTTGGTTCTGTTAGGTATAGCATGATCCATGCACTCGTAAGTGCATTTGTGTAGGATTCAGCAGTTGTACCTCTATTGTCCATCTGCATGGGTGTCATGAAGTTTGCCATTTCTGTCTTAAGAAGTGTGAAGTTGGCCTTGGAGAAGTTTTTTACAGTGGTTTCCCTAATGGGGGTGGGGGTGGGATGTGGATGTCTAGGGTGATTAGCTTGTGGTCAGATCTGACCAATGAGGAATTGACCTCTGGTGTAGAACACCAGTCGCCCATGTTGGTAACGAACAGGTCTAGGAAATTGCCGCCTCTGGTGGGAGTATGAATAAGTTGATCCAAGGCATTGGAATTTATGAATTCCAGAAAATGTTGCACAAAAGAGTTGGTACATGAGTAGTTTTCTCAGTTAATGGTGGGGTAGTTGAAATCGCCCATTATTAGTGTGTTGGGTTGTACAATATTTTCCAGTGTATCAAGAAATGAGGAGTGGGAATCCTGGGGCATGGTGGGGAGTCTGTAGCAAGCTACAATTTGGATTGCGGTCTTGCCCAGAGTTAGTTGCACTTGGATAATCTTGGATGCATTATGCTGTGCAACTAGCCAGGAGGTGTGGATATCCTTAATGAATATGGACAAGCCTCCACCTTTAGTGCTTCAGTCTGGGTTAGGTGGCCAAAAGGTGTGGCATGAATTATAGCCTGGTAATGCAGGGGGGCTCTCTGGAGCTTTGAGCCAGGTCTCTGTCACTGCACAGATGTCGATGTTCTCCATTTTAAGGAGTGACTCGAGTGAGTGCATTTTGAGATTTAGACTTCTAGCATTGAGTAGCATTATCTTCAGATTTTGCTTGCTTGTACCTTTTGTGGTGGTGAATTTGTCATTTGAACCTTGCCTAAAAAAGGCACTATAGGGGTGACAAGAGCCTTAGCCAGTATCCGGAATACCAAGGGCAACAGGTGCAGGCCATCTCTGGCAAAGCATTGTGGTCTGTCGATCATGTCATCCCAGGCAGACAAATACTGGATCCCCTTAGAATGATACCAGAAGCTTAGCCAATTGTTGAAGTCAATCATTTTGTCCTTGTACTGTGGTATCATTCTGGGTGATGGCAGGATGCTACTGAGGGCTAGGGTTATACCTACCTGGGCTACAAGATTGGAGAACTCCTCCATGTCTCTTTTCATGTAGTACAGGGAGGTACGTCACAGGTCATTCACACCAACATGGACAATGACAGAGTCATATTTGTACTTGTTGTGGAGTGACCTGAGTGCATGCATTATGTGGCAGATCCTGGCACCGGACAGGCAGCTGAGAGTAAGTTTCTCCTTGTTTAGCCTGGTGAGTGGAACATCAGTGTGCCTGACTATAGAGTCATTTATTACAAGTATAACAAGATCTATGAAGTTAGGAATATTATTTTTAAAAGTTGGCGTCATCAATTCCAGCTTATTTGTGATGTACTGCCTTATTTGTTGTATTAGCAGCCACAATTTATCATCCAACTCAAATTTCCTTTTTATTTGATTTAGTGTAATTAATGTATTGCCACTGAGTATTTGATACCAATAAATCGCTTCTTTTTCTTTAAGCTCTTTAATTACATGTGAATCAAAGGTAGTTCTACATTGTTGTGTATAAGCTATAGGATGTAATATAAAAAACATGTCTTTATATCTGGGTTCATATTCATATATTTTCTAAACAGTGTTCTAGTTTCTGTAACAATTATATACTTCGTTTTTATACTTTTATTAAATGTTATCTCATCCCATTATAAAATACTTTTGTTGAATTTATATTGCATTGTTTATGGGCTGAGTTACTAATAATATTACATATAGATTCATGAATTAATTTCCATTTGGCTGTATAGGTTGAGTTTAGCCATACAGTAACTGTTTTAGTAATAGATGCCAATGAATAAATCTCTATATCTGGTAGATTAATTCCACCCTTCTCACAACCTTTTAAATTGTTGTTAAGCACGATTCTAGGCTTATTGTTAAACCAAACGAAATTCAGCATCATTTTATTGTATTGCTGTATAATTGTCTTAGTAGGAGGGATGGAAAAGGATTGTATATAAGATAATTTTGGGGAAATGATTTAAAAAAAAGTTTTTGTTTGTGTACCTATCTTCCATTGTATAAAACATCTTATTCCATTTCCACATTAATGATTTTATTTGACTTAATATATGCATATAGTTAATATATATTGTTTCTCTAGTGTTGCTAGTTAGTAAGATTCCTAGGTATTTAATTTTATTATCAGGCGCTAAGTACTTAAAGTCATTATTTAATTCCCTTTTATTTGAATTAATAAAATTTTAGTTTTGATTTCATTAAATGTAAGACCAGAAATGGTTTGAAAGAAGTTCATTGTTTGGAATAATTCAGTTAATGATTTATCTTTGTCAGATATTCTCATTAGGATGTCATCAGCAAATAATTGTATTTTCATTTTTAAGTTATTCCCAATTACTATGCCTTTAATATTTGTGTTCATTCTAACAGTTAGAAAAAGGCTGAATTGCTAATGCAAACAGTAAAGGTGAAAGTGGCATCATTGCTTAGTTCCTTTTTTAATAGTTATAAAAGTAGAGAGACATGAGCCAATCTTAACATGGGCCAGAAAATGTTCATATAGTGTTTTAATTAAGAATGTGAATTGTTGTGAATTAAAACATATTCTTCTAGTATCACCAATAAATAATTCCAATCTATTGAATCAAGGACACTATGGCTCACCAGAGACATGTCTCTCCTACTTAAATCAACATAACCTATCAAGGCAAGAATTCTTTTAATATTATCATAGGTGTTTCTATCTTTTATGAAACCTGTCTGGTCGTGATCAATTAAAATGGTAACATATGTTTAATTCTCTCTGTATGTATTTCCATAAACATTTTGTAATCTACATTTAAAAATGAAATGGGCCTATAGGAAAAACATTCTGAGGCATTTTTTCAGATTTCAGAATAGGTGAGTTTAAACTATATTTCCAGGAAAGTGGAACTAATATTCCTTGTTTAACCTAGTTAAAAACCTTCAACAATAACTGTTTAGCTTCTTTGGGCAACAACTTATACATTTCTGGTGTTATGTTGTCATTTCTTGGTGCTTTATTGGGTTTCAGTTTTTAATTTGATTCTGCAACTCGGACATTGTTATCTGCTTGTCAATGTGTCTACTCTGTTGATCCTGTATCTTGAGGTTTATATTAGTCTGAAGGAAGTTTCTAATTGTTTCTTTCGATTTCATCTCTATGTTGCTAGTATTAATTTTTTCATACTGCAACTGAATTTTTTCTAGAATGCTGTTTAAGTCTGAGACTTTCTTATTAATGTTGGGATTATATATTTCTTTGATTCATTTTAATAACTTAGTTCTATTTGCTATTTTCCTTTATTCTTCGGATTCATTGAATAAGAAATAAGTTTGACTTTTTTTCTAATTCTATCATTTTATGATGTAATATTTCAGTATTTCATTGCTAAATCATTAGTTAATTAACTATGTCCTTTTTGTATATTAAGTTTAATAATATCTGTTTCCTTTTGAACTTCAGTTAATTGCTAGCCCCATTGTTTCCTTTTACTTTTGTACCAAGTTAATGTTCTTCCAGATATGTATGCTTTTAATGCATCCCATTTGTAGATTTCCAAAGTGTCTTCATTTATGTTTAATTTAAGAAATTGTAATTCTTTTATATAAAATTCTTTAAACTCCTTTAGATTCATTATATAGGATGGTATTCTAGTAATTGTCATCTTTTGTTTGTTATGAACTTCTACTTCAAAAGTAATTGCATTGTGGTCTGTTAATGGCCAAGAGATTACTTTAACATTGCTAAGAAAGGTGGTTATCTCATTTGATATATATACTCTATTCTTGAGTGTGTGTTATACCTATGTGAAAAAAATGTATAATGCAGAGAATCTTTGCATATTCAGTAACCTCTTTAAGATTATGTAGTTCAACAAATTCTGCTAGTGTTTTTGATGTTGCCCTTTTCCTTTGGGTATTTATAGAGTCAGTGTCTTTATAATCTGGTATACAATTGAAATCCCCAGCTATTATTAAGTTCACTTTGAAGTGCTGGATTACTTCTTCTAACTGTTGTTTAACTGTACTTGCACTCAAGCCAGATATCAAGAAAAAGTTAATAAAAGTATACACTTTACCATTTATTGAGATAGTTGACATACAAAGCATCCCAGATTTATCTTGATATGAGCTTATTATTTTTGGCATAATGACAGAATTTTTCCATAAAATCATTACACCTCTTGTTTTTTTCTTATGTGATAAAATTGTTATTATACAATGACTCCCCCATTAATATTCCAAAACGTGCACGCTGATTGGCAGTGTGCCCATTGTAAATCCCACAATATATCAATGAAAAAAGGTCCAGTCACCCAGACTTTTTTCTGTTGGTATAAAGTGTCCAAAACCTCTTTTTTTTTAATAAATAAATAATAAAAAAAATGGAGCAAGTGAGACTTTTTTCTCTCTCTTGCTTCCGTTTCAAAGCATTGATGTACTGGGTATGCATAGGAATGTAAGTCCCATATGCATGCGCAGTACATCAATACAAGGAAGCAGTACACCACCACTGGCAGAAGAACAGTAATGCGCCGTTATACAAAGACATTATTTAAGAAAAGTAAGTATTGTTTTCTTAAATAATGTCATTGTATAATAGCAATAACCAACTCCATGGTTGTGGTATCTTGAAATTTACCCACGGTTGGCTTTATTTAATCATTCAGACTTCGCCCTCATGATTAAACCATGCCAGCCATGGGTAAATCTTCAATATACCACACCACGTTGTCGGTTATTGCTTAAATACTGTATAACCATTGAAGCTGAGTAAATTAAGATCTTCAGTTAATAAATGTCTCTTGCAGAAATATCAGTTGTGGGTTTATAGTTTTAATATATTTAAATCAACTTAGTCTCTTGCATTTATTATTCAGCCCATTAACATTAATTGAGATCACCTTCATATTTAAATACTGCTATATGTGGATTTAATTGAACTTGTTTTCCATTAGGCAGAATAATGTATAAAAGTTTTTGTTTGTGTACAGCTGTGAATAAAAAAAATGTTTTAGTTTCTTTTTAGTTTGACTAATATAATTAGGCAAGTAAAAAAAAAAAAACATAAGAAACATTGTAGTATCAAAACCTGAACCATGAACCGCTTACTAAGTGCTGTAAAGTAGTGACATCATCATGCTTCTAAAATGAAAGTAATAGAAGAATGGTGATGTCACTGCTTTACAGCACTCAGATATAGTTGTTTTATCATTCTAAGCTCTTAAAGTTACACTATTTCACTCTATTTAAGTGTATTAATAGTTTGCTACAAATTATAATTTAATGATTTAGTAAAACATACAGTAAAAATAAAAAAACAGTTTTGTGTTACTAATTTCATGTTAAGTCTACACATTTACTGATTAAATATCTACTTTTTTTATTACAAACAATTGATTTGAAAGTTTTCTGTCACAAAAACAAATAATCCGGTAAGAGGAGGCAATATCATTCTGTAGTCCACATATCTATTCCACACTGACATTTATCTGTAAACCATAAGAATAGAAGTCATGTATAAGGAAAAGTTGCTGATTACAGTTTCTGTATTTGCTAATGTTTCTTGTTAGTCTATGAAGGATGATGTAAGTTACAGAGTTCTGTGCTCCTTTTCCACTGATAGAGCAGTCATGGCATTAGATAAAGGCAATACATCTAAGGCTACAACTATCTGTAAAAGGGTAACTTTGAACATTAAAATAAGATCACATACAAATGAAACTTTTAAAACAGTTTTACTGTAATACAGATTGAGTTACTTAAGTTAGGAATTTATTCTTAATGGCACCAGGTATTTGGATGCAACAGGCATAAACAACATACTAGCAAACAAATAGTGTGGATTTTACCTGAGAATGCTATCCAGACTGCATATTCCTGACTTTCTCAACACCTTATCATGGCTAAAGAACATGTTCGTACTATTTAAGCCCAAAAATATGTTCTTGGAAAATGACAATACACCTAGCTGTTTAATGAACAGTATTAAACAAGCCAGGGCAGGTCCTCCTCTTAAACTGCAGAACAAAGGTATTGTCCCTGAAGTTTTCTATATAGTAGTAGTGATGCCACTTAATAAAAGTGGCCCTACCCTGCTCTCAGGAATTATATGCCCTTCAGCCTGATCCTCATTTGAAAAGCTATGGGGTATAGCATAATGGACATGATAAACTATGATATTAGAAATCTCTTTAGACTAGACTCACAGGAGTTTGGCTTTGTTAAGGGTATATCCTCTGTAATGAATCTAGTTAAGTTTGAGAACGTAACAAGCCATTGATGGTGTCCATGCTGTCCACACAGCATACCTTGACCCGGCTAAGGCACTTGACACCATTCCCACATGGTAGCATAATTAGTGAATTCAGCACATTGTAAATGGATCCCTATGTGGTTAGACAGCAATTTTGTTAGAAGGTAAATCCCACACAGTGATGGTATTAGGTGCCTCATCAAAGTACAAGTGTAACTGGTTGCTTCCCACAAGGCTCATTGTTGGGATCCCTCCTGTTCAGCATGTACTTTTCTGATCTCGAGACCATTTACCAAGACCAGTGGTTAACAAAGTTTGCAGACTTGTAAGCTGGAATCATTAAGTCCCATTCTGATGCCCAAACCCTTCAGCAGGAACTTACATTTGTAACTACCTGGTGCACTTAAAATAGGATCAAATGTTAAAAAGTGCAGTATTGTTACATTCCATAAACTCCTGTTCCCCCTCAGCATACATAGACAATATTTTATTTCAAAATGAGAATATATATTCAACATTGATCAGTCCAGTTACTGAGTACAGTGTCCCATTTGGGAGGTACATCACTAGAGAAATCAAACAACTGAAAAAAATCCAATAAGTTCCTGACAAACATGATTGCTGGCCTAAAAACTCTAACCACCATGAAAGACTGGAATCACTGTCTCTTTGTTCAATATATTATAGACTCCTGGGGGCTGATCTTTGTCTTACCTTTTAGGCCAATAAGGATCTAGTGGTCCTGAATCACTTGTATCTCCACAAACCAAATAACCTCTCTAGTGTACCAGGAGTCTAAATCTTCATGAGCTGATAAATAAAATATGACAGAGAGACATTCATGATGCACCTGTGGAACAGACCCCCCCCCCCCAATCCCCGAGCAAATTGAGCAGTGTGATGCACTATCTTCCTTCGAATGGAACATGGACTATTGGATGTGTACCCACAAATTCACCTGGGGCTTGACTAACCTAACCTCCTTTGAAGGAGGGAGAACAGTCTAAGGGTGGATACTGTCATGGCATAAATGGTCATAAGACTCGGATGCCTTGTGTTTCCTCATGATCATATAAAGGACAAATGGTGCTTTTATTCTAAGTTTAAAACCCATGTCTATTTTTCGTGTTTTCTATTAAGAACATGGAACACATGAAGGCATACCATTTCTAGCACTTTTCTAGAAGGGTTCACATTCTCTTGCTTGAGAAAGGTCTAGCTTTTAACATTGGGGTTTAATGTACTTACCACTGCCCTGTTCTTCCCTTGAGGGGAAGAAAGCTACCACTTCATGTGCAGTGATTATGCCAACAGTATAGCCTTCAGAGAATGTTCTGATTTGTGCTTTCTGATCCCTTTTGGTGTATTAGCAATGGAATGCTTTGCACTATTCTAGGATTTTATATATCTGATATTAGAGACTATCCTCCATGGTTCTGTTATTGGGATATTTTCTAGCTATCTTTTCCCTGAAGCTCCTGTATTCTAAGGTGTGACCCATGGTATGCACCCACACACAGAGCGCATGCGTGGTACCTGAGATCATCTGTTCTTTTTTGCCATTCTCACAATTTTGAACCTCACTCCTGAAGTTTATTATTGAAAAAGTTTCCTTTTTTAAGGCCTTAAACATTTAAAACATCA
Source organism: Protopterus annectens (assembly GCF_019279795.1). Classification (NCBI taxonomy): domain Eukaryota; kingdom Metazoa; phylum Chordata; order Ceratodontiformes; family Protopteridae; genus Protopterus; species Protopterus annectens. Next base: position 1,710,495,795 of record NC_056735.1, on the reverse strand, counting down.
AAGTGCTTGTGCAGCCACTACATCGTGAGGCAAGACCCATACAGGTATTATCTTTAATGCTTGAGAGAGGACTATGATGCAAAGCAATTCCATTTAACTGACAAAGATTCAACTCACCAACCTGAAGATGCCAAAAGGAGAAGTCATTGGTCTATTTTGCTATCTGAAGAATGGTGACATTTGAGAGTGCCCAGCATAGGGATCAGTGGGAGGTTCCTTCTGTCAGCCCCAGGCCTGTCCTGGGACACCTTCAGAAGGTGGAGGAAATGAAGAGCAGCATCAGTCACACACGCTTTGGGAATAACAGTGTTCCTAATGCAGACTCACAGTCCCCATATTGTGTCCTCACTCTTTATAATGATGGCTTGTGTGCCCATCTTTACCTTTTATGGATGACAAGAGGCAAATAAGAAGTGTATCCTTGATAATCACTTTTTTTGGAGTGTAAGCATCACCTGTCCACCATGATTAGCTGTATTGTTTCCCTCTGCAAAAGCTCAGTGGTAACATTTGTGACTGACTACTTTTCAGATCTCCAGGTCAGACAGAATTCAATTAACCAGAGCAAAGAAAGGTCCACTGTGTTCTCCCATTCCAGAGTTCAGTGTTCAAGCCCTCTGTATCTGGCAATTTATCATCTGATGAGACCTGGTATTGTGGTAATCATGGCCTAAACCAGGTCTGAAACAAGTCTTTCCTGTTCCCACAGCATGTTTGGCAGGCATCCCCCCCCATGTCATAGTGCCTCATTAGCAAATATCTTGCATGCATCAGTCATACACTTAACTCTCTATGGACATTAGTCATTTAAAGGCATGCCCAGTTTGGTACTGAGAAAGATATATATTTTTTAATCTTGGAGATGAAAGAGGACGTGGGGACTGCCTGCACTGCAGCTTCCTAACTCATGACTTTTCATTTGAAGATGTTCCCAAGTACATAAATTCTACCATAAACTGACCTCCATTCCTGCTCCCCAGAAATGTCTGAATATCTTTAGAAAGTGGAGGCTAAAGCTTGGGCCATCCATTTGAACCAACTGATTACTATTTAGCATTTTTCAGTTCTGAAGTACTGATGCTTCAATTCACAAGAAGAATTGTGTCCTTTACTGGCTTCCAGCTGAGTGGCATGAGATGTTGACTTGGTCTTGCACAGCATACATCTGCATGATCTTCAGTTCAGCTTTTATCACAAAAACAAGTTTCTAGCTAGTTTACTGTCTATCATGGAGTTTAAAGCTTTGGATAAGGTGGACAGGAGAGCTTACATTACCACACTGTGTTAGACTGACCAGCTATCTGGCATGGAAAATGAGCTGATAATCACTGCGACCTACTATGCAGCTCACTGCATCTTTATGCTGATTCTCTGTCTATGGCAGCAAGCAGATGTATGTGTCTGCAAAAGATTGCATGGCCTTGCCTCCTCTTTCAAAGAAAAGCTTAAACAGGCCATCTTGTGTGCCTTTTTCTGGGGAGATATTTTTTGACCTGCATTCTTAGGAGCTGGTTGATGACCTCCAGAAGGAGAATCAAACCATTATTATAATCGACGGGCCCTTCTTCCTCCAGGCTACATTAGTCCCTTAGGAAGAAGCCACATCCTAACAGACCAGAACTCTTTATGCAACATTGAAAATTGTCGTATTTGGCTGCCATACCTCTCAACCTCTTAACACAAGAAATCTAAACAAGGCCTAAAATAATGGGGGGGGGGGGGGGCAAAGGTCCAAAAACATGGACATATTTTAAATGTTGATTTTTATAAACTTAGAAAGTTGCTAGAGTAATAGTATTTGAGTTAGCATGCATTTTCTGAAGGATATGATGTCTGACGTGAATATGTCATTATTTAGTTACTTCAATCCTCAAGTGATTTGCCAGAAAACCACAAATTTTATGAGGAACAAACAAAAAATATCAAGAAAAATCAGGATATTTTGCAAAAATTGGGGCAGTTGGGAGGTATGTTCTCTGCTTGCTCTTCTTAACAACTCTGTTAGTTGTATTTGTATATTGGTATATATATTTCCTTAGCATTTTATATATATATATATATATATATATATATATATATATATATATATATATATAATTATCATTTTATAGTTAAATTAGCTTATCACTTTTGTGAGACTCTGCTATGTTCTGAGATGGACTTCTAATCTGATCTCAAATTTATGTTTTCATGATGACTGGAATCTTCTTGATGACCCTCATCAAGTGCAGTTCAAATTTGGTTAATTTTGGTTGGCAGCATATTACTATTGGTGCCAGTGTGATTACTTCTGAGATTTATTAATGTTTCCTGTGCACATTTGACATTTTCACACATTTGATGTAGAATTAGATTCCTTTTGTGTTAGCACGTTCACTAGATGTAGATGTGTTCTTTGTATGGATATGGGTAGATTTCTTTACATGTGGAAATTATGTACCTAGCCATCCCAAATCCCAAACACCTGCAGCTATTGCAACCAACTCCTCCATGTAGATAAAACATGTGCCTGCATCCTTGAGTAAGAGAGGATATTGGTCAATACAAATTTCCCTTATTTTGTGTCATAGGCACATGGGCATTTTTTGTAACAAATTTAAAGCATTGCTCATTCAGAATTCAGTCTCAAAGTTCCTGTTCTTATTATTTTTCAAAAGCCAAGTGTCCCATTTGGGAAATGTTTCATTTTTTCCTATTCTAAATATTACTAACTTATTTTTATTTTTGGCTGGTGAAAACTTGGCACAGAAACACCATTTTTCCCCTGTCTTGACTCAGGTAGGCCAAAAAAGCTATTGCAGTAGGTGGCAGTAGATCCTGTACACAAAACACCACTTAAAGTGTTTATTCTGTAGGTGAGAATCCCATATCACAATTCATTGTGGTATTTTTGTGGGTTTTACTCACAAAACCTATAAAAAATTTACCATATTTTGAGTGGACTCAAAAGAGGTTGAAAGCCATTAAGCAGGCTGAGCAATCTATTTTATGCAGGAATACATAAACCCCAAAAAGCTCACTAAAGAAAGGTGAGCCCTTATAAAGAATACCAAGGCCCAGGTCACCAGTTCTGGTAAAGTGGCTTCCTAGCCCTGCCTTTACAGTCTACTTTTCTGTTCATATTTTTCCAGCTCCATTTCAATGCAGCATATTATCAAGTGCTAACATGCCCTGCTAGGCCGTATAGCAAAGACCTGACAACCACTTTAAGTATTATTTACAAGCATACCTGACCCCCATCTGGAACTGATGGCACAACAAAGTAAAATATTGATTCTGGACACTGTTCCATTCTAGTGGAAATTACTTAGCAAGATGTAACAAGAAAATGAAATAATATATGCTGATAAAAGGGGAGCGGTGGTTGTACAAGATTGGGCCAAATACAATAGGGAGACCTTGAGACAGTTATCTGATGTTTGTTACTATACACATTTGCCTTTGGATCCTACGACTTCTTACAAAAAACAAATTGATAATTTTTTTATCCATAGCTGAAGAAGAAGGCATTATTTCCAAGTATATCTAACAACAATTGACTGTTTCTGACCCAGTTTTGCCCTATATCTATTTTTTACCTAAGGTAGATAAACATTTGGACAATCCACCGGGGAGGCCTATTGTGTCTGGCCGTGGTTCATTAACTGAACCCTTATTTCAAAATTTAACCAAATATTTAAAACCTTTTCTCTCTCTTGTCAGATCTAGGATCCAGGATACAACCGAATTCCTACAGATTGTCTCTGACTCACAAATGGAACCTGATTGGTTATTGTGTAGTCTCAATGTATCATCACTATATATGAATATCCCCCATTGGGCTGGTATTGAGGCTTTGAAACACTGGTTGGAGTTCTCTGGACTATATACCTCAAGTTTTAACACCTTTTTACTTGAAATGACTGAACATGTCCTGACAAAAAATTTATTTTTGTATCAGGATACCATCTATTTACAGATTAGGGGAACAGCCATGGGTGCCTCTTTTACCCCGATTTATGCTGATTTATTTATGGCTTTTTTAGAACTTCAAATGATCTATGACTCTAATCATAACATTTTTCTGCAGGGCATGGATATATGGAGGCCTTATTTGGATGATTGCTGGTTGGTTTGGAGGTCCGACTTTTTGTATCTTCAGGAGTTTGTTGATTATTTAAATTCAAACAAGTGGATAATTCAATTTACGGTCAACTACAGTAAATAAGAAGTTATTTTTCTTGATGTGTTGGTAATCAAGAATCCTGACAACACTTTAAAAACTGTGGTTCACCGTAAGTTCCCCCAATACAACTCCTACCTCCATGCCACCAGCTATCATCCACCACATACATGTTGAAATTTACCCAAGTCTCAGTACATGAGGGTTAAATGTATTTGTTCAGATAACTCCACTTATTTAACACATTGAGATGACCTTACGGCTAGGTTCATTCAAAGGGGCTACAAATTGGGACAAGTATTATCTGCGAGGAATTCAGTTGATTCTATGCAGCGGGAACAATTGTTGAATTATAACAAGACTGAGTCCAATAATACTTCAGTATTGCATTTAACCACTACTTATGGTCGGAATACTACTAGACATTGATAGTGTACAACATAATTGGAACATTCTTTTGGCTGATGAAAGAATATGTGATTTTATTAATCATAGGTGTGAGTTTTCTTTCAGGAAAGGTAGGAATTTGGGTTCCCTTTGTAATCATTACAAGAAGGGGCATTATCCCTTAGGGACCAATATTCAGAGAACACTTTTAGGTGATCATCTCAGTGGTTGCTTCCCCTGTGGCCACTGTGTATATTGTTGCAAGATTAACAAAACCAAGAGTTTCACCAGTAGCAATACTGGTACAGTTTACAATATTTCTGTGTTTGCTAATTGTCAGTCTGATTGGGTTATTTATTTAGCTAGATGTAGTTGTTCTGCATTCTACGTGAGGCAGACATCTAGGCCTGTTAAATTTAGAATTGCAGAGTATTTATCCGATTTAGGCACCAACAATGCTTTATACAAACACACACTGAAACATTCCAGTGCTAATTTTAATTTCACTATCATTGATAAGATTCAAGGGAATAGAGGAAAGGTTTCTGGTTGGCATGATACCCTCAACAAATTAGAGAAAAGATGGATTATTAATTTGGGTGGACTATTTCTCCATGGTTTAAATAAATACTTGTAGTTCATTAATTGTTTGCTATGATGATTGACAGGTGTTCTCTATATAAGGCAAGCAGCCTTCTTGGTTCTTTTTTGCTTTTTGTTCTTCACTGATGAAGGCTTGATTTATAAGCCGAAACTGGTTTGAATTTTGTACTGTAGGCTTTTTGCCTTTTTCATGTGCCTTATGACATAACAAAGAATAAAGACTATCATTTTTTATCAGGATACCATTGTCTGCTGGTCTACGTTGTTTTTTGTACTGGCACAAGTACCCATACCTCAGACAGGCCTGTCTTTTCAGGATTTTAGAAGGATTACTGAGGCATTCTTTGCATCTTTTTAAGCTGCAATGGGTACTGTTGCTTCCCTTCCCAGAGAATCTGATTCCTAATTAGAAGTAATTAGAAGACAGAAACCCGACTTATACCTCTTAGATGTCATTTTCTATTAGTTATGACTTAAGTGATTCGGACATCATGTCATTATATACCCCTTTGGAAGATATCTCTTTTTGAGGGCACTCTTGGTTTGTTGAGATAAGGCATTAAACTGAAATCTACAAACATGTAAAGATTTAGAAGTGGAAAGGAAAGGATTAGTCATGTGACTCAAAAGTTAGGTACAAAACATGATTAATTGTAGCTGTGATACTATAGCTGCAGCTTATATTGTGGTGTAATGGCAGGGTCAGCTATCTGCAAACTTACATATATAATATTCAGCTATTGCCAGGTGATAACAGACAGTCAGTATTCTGCTTGATTTAAAAATGACAACTTATTGTTTGGTGTAATGACTCAAGAAATTTTCAGAAACGTAGAGGAAAAAAGAAAAAAAAACTATGGAAACATTGTGGCAACTCTTCTATCCATCTTTTCTGAGGAATAAAACTGAAAAAACCAACTAGGAGCAACACAATGAAGGGCATACAGTCCAAAATGAAACGGTTTCTTCCAACAAAATGAAACGGTCACATCCAATGACAACATCCAAGGATACTTAAAATAGAAGAGTTTAATTCATGTGCACGAATACAATGGTGGTAAGCGCTTTCGCAAACTGCTTCATCAGACCAATTAACAGTCAGCACAGCAGGGTTTAAATCCTGAAACTGGCGGGAAGGTAAAAAATCATTTGTCACTTTTAAAGGTATACACCTTTACACTAGAAAGATCTTCACAACCACCTGAACAATTAGATTAAAATCAATAAATCAATACTTCATGGATAACTAAAAACATTTCAAAAAAATACATATACATAAATTAATACTTATAAATGCCCTGTCTAATTCAATATGTGATATTCAGCTATAATAACTTCACTGAAACCACTACTAGAAATATATATATGTAGACACATATCTCCTATTTAATACACAATTTAGGCTACTAATCTCAAATAAAATGTGCTACAAATATATAAGCATCAAATAAATATACATATCACAGTTATTAGAATTATTATTTAGAATAGTTTACATAGTTTTAGTACTGAGATATGTATATTTATTTGATGCTTATATATTTGTAGCACATTTTATTTGAGATTAGTAGCCTAAATTGTGTATTAGATAGGAGATATGTGTCTACATATATATATTTCTAGTAGTGGTTTCAGTGAAGTTATTATAGCTGAATATCACATATTGAATTAGACAGGGCATTTATAAGTATTAATTTATGTATATGTATTTTTTTGAAATGTTTTTAGTTATCCATGAATTATTGATTTATTGATTTTAATCTAATTGTTCAGGTGGATGTGAAGACCTTTCTAGTGTAAAGGTGTATACCTTTAAAAGTGACAAATGATTTTTTACCTTCCCGCCAGTTTCAGGATTTAAACCCTGCTGTGCTGACTGTTAATTGGTCTGATGAAGCAGTTTGCGAAAGCGCTTACCACCATTGTATTCGTACACATGAATTAAACTCTTCTATTTTAAGTATCCTTGGATGTTGTCATTGGATGTGACCGTTTCATTTTGTTGGAAGAAACCGTTTCATTTTGGACTGTATGCCCTTCATTGCGTTGCTCCTAGTTGGTTTTTTCAGTTTTATTGCATTGTGGTTTACACTAGGAGCATTAACCCCACGTGAGACTACAGTTATTTTTGTTTTTCTGAGGAATAGCTGCAATTATCCTTCTAAACACTGTCCTTTTATAGACTTCAAACTTGTGAACAGTTGACAAGAAACAAAAATGGCAAGTAAAGAAGAGAGCAAATGCATTATTCTAGGTCTAGCCTGACTGAACCCTCTCATCAGTCATGACTCTGCTGGCATAAAGCTTTCCCTCCCCTAGTCTTTCTCTCCATGTCAGCCCACCATTTCCTATTGTCCACTAGAAGTCCAGCTGGCCATTTGCAGAGGTAACTGGACTTTCATTACAACTAGCAGATAGATGGGTTCTGGGCATAATGTATTTTGTATACAAGATAGAGTTCTTGATGCTCAAAGGATATGTAACATGGAGATAAGTTTGGATCTTTTCAAAACCTTTTTTGTGACTACCCAAGTTCAACATGATCACAGTCTCTTAATTTGCTCATGCCAAAAGCTATCATGGTCATGCTAGACATCAAATAGAGTCACCTGTATATTGCCATGTTCAAAGAACATTTAAGCTTTCTCAAGTTCTGAGCTCAACATCATGCTATTCTCCCAGCTATTGCACAAACAAACCTTAACTATGGATGCATCTGACAAAGTCTGGGGGAATGACGTAGGAAAATGTAGATTCCAGAGTAGGTTGATTATAACTTAAAAGTGTCTCCCCTTCATTTTAAAAGAGCTATTAAGAATAATTCAGGAATTTATCAATGATTTGAACTCCAGTAGTTCAACAGCAGCTGGTGAAGTACAACACAATGTTAATGTAGAGCATAAACAGTAAGACACATACTCATACCACTTATATCAATAAGTCATGTGAGCCAGAGAACTGGCCACTCAGGTAGACAAGAACCTGATGCTGAGAACAGGACTCGAACAGTCACACATGATGATGTTAAGTAAAGTGGTCTTTCTCATCTAAAGCTAGTGATTTGTTTATTTCTTGGGAGATCCACCAGCTCCTTCTGTATTGAATAAGGACCTAATACAAAGAGAAGTCTAAGATGGCTGTACACAGATAACAGGTTGATCTGAGATCTCCCAGTATGGAAATAGAAACTGTGAAAAAAGGACCAGTGAAATTGTCATTTTGAGTAAAAGTCAGTTACTGACTAGTTATTACACTGATTGGATGTCAACAAAGAAGAAATGTAGAGAATCTCTTAGAAAATAAACCAAGAAAGGAGAAAACTCTGGCCAGGAAGAGTCTTGTAGCTGTTCAGCAAAAGTTCAGATTTTAACTTTGGTGCAGAAAAAGGCTTCCAGTAATTTAGAGGGAAAAAATCAAATGCACTCAGAGGTGATTTAAAATCAATGAAAACAGGGAAGGAATATATCAAGTATAATAACAAAAATGTTGGAAAATAGAAGAATCTGTAACTAACTATTATGATGAACTGATAAAAATGCAAAAAATAGCTATTAGTGAAGTAGACCCTGGCTGAGCATGAGACTTCTCAAGAAGAGCCATTTTGAAAAATAGAGTTAAAAGGTAGAGCATGAAGAGAAACCCTGAAATTTTCTGCTGTACTCGAGAAACTAGAAGGAACAAACTGTGTTCATTTTATGAAAGAGTATATAAGCAACTGGACTGGTGTTCCACAGCATGGTTTGCTAACTGAGGGGGCATATTGTGTGAATGCGCCAAATCTGGAAATGGGAAAGGAGCCAAAACCTATAATAGTGAAGGTGAAATCATGCCAGAAAAATAGTTGCTTCTGGAAAAAAACTGTGGCAGAAATGAAATACATTAAAATTGTGGACAACAGAGTGTTTGTGGAAAATGATTATTCACTGTACAACAGGAAAAGAGACACACATTTATTCCACTGATCATTTAATATCAAGAGGCATATGCCAGATATGCTGTATTCCCCCGTCTTCAGAATGTTTTTTTTCTTGGAGGGCCAAAGACATGCAGAACAGGCTGAGGAGGAAATAGAATGGTTACCCAACAAAGAGTGAGCCAGGATGCAAAAGGGAGCTCTGCTTCCTATTCATTTGACAATAACAGCACCCATTGAGAGACTTTTTCAGTGAAACACTTTCCATTTTCCAAAGGTAAATACCTGCCAGACAGAACAAAAACACAGAAGCTGTCTAGAAGAATCAGGAGTACTTAGGCATGAAACAGAGGCTGGAGTTGGTAGATGGAGATAAGGAAGAAGACCAGCAACACTGAAATTAGCAAAATAAAAATGGAGACTATAAAGCATCAATCCTAATGGACATATGGCTGGACATGTGAAGTGTGGCTTTGCAAGAAAAAATTGTCTGAGAAAGATGAAATTTTGTTGACTGTGTTAAAATAGTGGGTGAACTGTAAAGCATATATCCCACTTTGACTTTAATATTTAGAAAGACACTGAAGGGAGTGAAGAAGTACATATTTTTTTTCTTATTTGTATAACAATGTGATATAAATTGCATATTATATTGTAAAACACTTTTATATGGAGTGCAGTCTGGTGTATTTTAAACGTGAGGTGAGGAGTCTCATCAGTGACAGCTATATATGTTAAAGATATTAAATCAAAGATTGATATCTTCTAAGATGTGCAGGCTTTACACCATAACAAGACAAAGGCTAGAGAGAAGTAAGTTAAAGGTAATAAAATGTTGTGAATAGGACTGCTGGAGGTAGGGTTAGGTGTAAAAGTGTCCAAATGGTGTTGAAGTGCTGAAGTATAACCAAGTAACAAGTAGTAGCACAACGTTGTGAGTCCACAGATAGGATTTATTAGTACAAAATACACAAATAGTTAAGCGCTTTCATCAAACAGTATGACTTCGTCAGAACAATTAAAATATGAGCTTTCAGGCTTAAATAACCCACAGTTTGAATTCATTGGTCTAGAAATTAACAAATCGTATTTCAAACATGCCAAATCTCATGAATAATAAAACAAATGAATAAAACCAGCATTAAACATGTATGCCATTGCAAGGTGTATATGAAAATAAAAATAATAATAAAAGAATATAAATTGTTGACATTTTGAAAAAAGCACTTTCTTACATATTAAGAATTACCTCACTGACTGGACAGCCAGTGTGTTATACTAAATCTGCCTTCTCTTTCAAGACACTCATAATTGAAAGATGTTCATTAATGCCCGGGGGGGTGGTCAGCAGCCAATCGAAGTTGCCACATCAATTCCTTCTTATGCAACCTATTTTGCCAATCACCCCCCCTCTCACATCGACTGTGACAAAATCCAAAATACCAAACTTAAAACCACTAAAATTCCTACATATACCACTGTGTTTATATAGTGCATTAGTATGTTTTGCACATTTAATATTGTATATATGCTCATTTATCCTGTTCTTCAACATCCTTTCCGTCTTTCCGACATAGAATGAAGAACAGGAATTACATTTAGCAAGATATACCAGTTTGCTAGAACAACAATTTCCATTTTTCAAGTAAATATGACACTTGTTGGAATTATTAATAATGATGTCACGTTCAAGCATTATATATGAACAGTAGTGACATCTACCACAAGGCTTACTACCATATGAGTTTCTCTGTTTTTCATTAGAATTTCTAGAAACCTTGACCAAGGATTTTATATTGCTACCCACTTTGGTGGAAAAAATAGGCTTGTCCCCAAGAACCCGGATTATTTCAGGATTAGTTCTGAAAATAAAATATTGATTTCGTTTTTAGAACATAGAGAATATCTGTCCTCCTGGAATAGAATATTCTGCATATCATTGTTATATTCCTCTACACCATATATGACCACCCCACCCCCTTTGTCCGGGGTCATAATTCTTATATCTCTGTTGTTTCTGATACTGTCAAGGATGTTTTTTTCACGAATATTCAAGTTGTTAAAGACCTTCCTTTTTTCACCCCAGGTCTTATATAAATCTTCCCTAACTAATTTCTCATATGCCAGTATTAGTGGATGCAAAGGGGGGTTGAACATGCTACTTTTCTTTAATACCTTATTGGATTCACCCTTATTTGTTTTATCTGACAATATAAGATTCAAGTTTAGTTTCCTAAGATACAACTGTAGGTCAATCATAACTGAAGCTATATCCAGCACATGAGTTGGTACAAACTTAAATCCCTTCGAGAATAGGGAAAATAAATCCTTAGTAATAGGAAAATTAGAATAGTTGTATATGTTGAAGCCATCCAAACTATACTTAATGTTTTCAATGCTTTGAATCTGTTCTATACTATCTACCATTGGTTGTAAGTCTGATTCTGCTTCACAACCCTGCTGTAAGTCTTGTTTATCCCTTGTCTGCATTTGGCTATTCTTTCTGAGTGTTGGGGCATAGGAAAATCCTGAATGTCATCCAAACAATCAAGATCATTGTCACCATGGTGGATATCATCCATATCAACCTCCATATTAAGGCAAGTTCTAAGCCTATTGACTGTCCCTCCAGTACCATGTTCATCCTGCTGCTGCATGTAGAAAACCAGTTTATCAGTTGGATAAACCCTACCTTGCTTATATTGCTTGTTATCCCTTTCCAACTTTTTAACTTTTTTCTTAAATATATTATCACATTTTTGGTCCACCCTACTGATAATCTTGTAGTACAAGTTTTCATACTGGGAGAACAGTAAATCAGTGTTGATATTTTCATTCAAAATATTCACTTCTTCCCTTAATCCAATAATCATGGACTCATAAACAGCAACAGTTTATACCAACAATTCCAAACCCCACTTGTCAAACATTTCAGAGAAACTCTTTAGAGTCACATTGTCGTAATAAATTCCATAAGGAAACTTAAAAACCCTTAGTCCTTGTGGTACTACCTCTTGCTTAATACATTCATTTAGATAGCATATTTCCATTTCACAGAGTTTAAATTTGAACAGCTTCTTTTCAAAAGCATAAATCATTTCCCTTAAGGACGTATATTCAACATGCTTAAAATTTCTAGACTCAGAATTTAAATTATACAGTCTATTACCAGTTTCCTGGAAAGAAAAATGTCTTTGTATTAATTTTCCATATCTGTCAGTTTTGTTATTACTAAATGAATTATCATTACCAGTATTATTATTTCCCCTAGAACCACTATTAACATGACATCTTTCCTCACCCAGTTCATATTGCTTGTTTCCCAATCGACCTTGAAAGGGTTTATTTTTATATTTACATGAACAGTTTGTACAATAGAGTTCTTTATCTGTTCCACCTCTGCGTGGAGGAGATTGACAATGGCTGTTAGAGCCATGAATAATGTTAATCTTGTCAGCCAGTGGCTTAGAAACAGTACCTGGTTTAGAGTAAAAAGTTTCATGCTCCTGGCATTTTCCAGCATGTCTGCTAGTTTCCACAAATGTGGACTCAATCTCTGCTTCAAACTGCACTGCACAGTTACTTCTGAACTGTCGTTTAGATGGATAAACGCCTTGTTCACCTCCCAAGTGAATAGTATGACCAGCGCTGGGTGTAGAAACACTTCACTCACCTCCATCATGGATTTGCACCAATGTGGTGATGTCACACATTTTCTTAAAGCGGCAATGCTCAACATGCTCCTTGTCTGTACCAGAATTGTTACCAAAGTCATTTCCCCTTTTAGAACTATCAGGGGTAAATGGAGAAAGAGGAATAATGCTGTTAGAATCCTTTTTGTTGTCCAAATCCTTTTTACTTTGCGAAAATAATTCAATTAGCTTAGTAAGCTCCCCCTTCAAGTCAGCCACTTCCTTCTTCAAGGCTAAGAACTCGGGCTGTCCAGAATCGAGAATAGGAGAGAGCAACAAAGAGTCTGGGGACCCCATAGCAACAAAACACCAAATAACAAACAAAATCCAACCAAATGGTGTTGAAGTGCTGAAGTATAACCAAGTAACAAGTAGTAGCACAATGTTGCGAGTCCACAGATAGGATTTATTAGTACAAAATACACAAATAGTTAAGCGCTTTCATCAAACAGTATGACTTCGTCAGAACAATTAAAATATGAGCTTTCAGGCTTAAATAACCCACAGTTTGAATTCATTGGTCTAGAAATTAACAAATCGTATTTCAAACATGCCAAATCTCATGAATAATAAAACAAATGAATAAAACCAGCATTAAACATGTATGCCATTGCAAGGTGTATATGAAAATAAAAATAATAATAATAACACACTGGCTGTCCAGTCAGTGAGGTAATTCTTAATATGTAAGAAAGTGCTTTTTTTCAAAATGTCAACAATTTATATTCTTTTATTTTTATTTTCATATACACCTTGCAATGGCATACATGTTTAATGCTGGTTTTATTCATTTGTTTTATTATTCATGAGATTTGGCATGTTTGAAATACGATTTGTTAATTTCTAGACCAATGAATTCAAACTGTGGGTTATTTAAGCCTGAAAGCTCATATTTTAATTGTTCTGACAAAGTCATACTGTTTGATGAAAGCGCTTAACTATTTGTGTATTTTGTACTAATAAATCCTATCTGTGGACTTGCAACATTGTGCTACTACTTGTTACTAGGTGTAAAAGTGTATTCGTAATATCATATGCAGAATTCAAATACTTTCCCCTTTTTTCAAAAGTTGATGTCTAGATTAATGTCCTTAGTTTAAGCTATCAACAAGGGTTTTTTTTAAGCAAATATGCTGGAAAAATGAGACAAAATGATAAAATATATAGAAGATGGTAGGTTATTTGCATTTGGAAAGTTATTAGGTATTTTTAGTTAACAAACAACTTGAGTGGGAGATGAAGTCTGCAGCTGCAAGCAGTTGGCCAAGGGAAACAATTTGTTTTGAGAGAAATTTACAAAGATTCTTTCATGCATCTACAAAGTTACTAGCTGTTTTTCCCCTCATAGCTGATGACTTTTGCTTGGGGATGAGCTATCTGCAAGTGCAAAAGATTAATCCTGAGAGTTCAGAACACACTTTGCTAAGAGAAATTTAAGAGGCACAGTGACAAGAGGTTCAGTGAAAAATAAAGTTTGACACTGTGGGAAGTGAATAAGTTAGATAAGCAGTGACCTCCACAGCAGCTTTAATACTTAAATTAATTTAATATAATTGAGCACAATTTATTTTATTTATTTAAAAGTAGCTAGTGCAGTTTTTCTAAGGGCTAAAAGTTAATGTTACTTAAAGCATTCAAGTTGCATTTTCACATCTGTGATGACAATAGATATAAAGAAAGAACAGGTTGCAATCAGGTTAAGTGGAATTCCAGACTATAACATGCTATTTAGCATGAATAACCTTAATTTCAGGTTGTTAGGTCATGCCTATGGGTACATCGCTGAATCTGGGGCAACTGCTCCTATCTGCAGGGTAAATGTCATTTGTTGGAAATGTATGTAGTTTTTTGTGTTATTCTAACTTAAGAGTATGAGAGTTCTGAAACTGTATTTTTGAGTTGTTTTTATTGAAACAAAAAGTCTTGAAAAATATGACATGTTCAAATGGAGATGAGAAGAAACAACTGCATAAGATATCAGCATTCCAAACATTAGCAAGAGCATGGAAACAAATAATTGGAAATGCACACTTAAAATAACTGCCATGTAAAATAGTTGGAAGTAATAGCTTTCTGTCATAATGGTTACTCTGTCCATGCTATCATGGAATGTAAATGGCCTTACAAGTACAGAAAAAAAGCAAAGAGTATTGAATTATAGTAAGAACTACAGGGTGCAAATAACAGTTGCAAGAGACACATTTGGATGGAAATGAGCATATTAATTTGATAAAGTATTTCAGGATGGACATTTAATAGAATATCTTGGACAAAGGGAAAGATGAGTAATAATGTAGACTGCTAGTGGGTCTTTAATACTGATAGAAGAGGGGTAAAAAGACAATAGTTGTATTTTATGGTAGTAGGGAGCTATTGGCCAGGGAGGAGGATTATGCATGAAATCACTCTCACCAAAATTAGGGAGCCTATGACAAGAAAAAAAAACTAGAGATGTTAGAGACATGTTAGAGATGTGCTACATCTCAAGTGTTAACAGAATTCCTGGCTCCATTAATTGTCTTCTGCAGAACCAATGGCAATCATATGTTATCCCTTCCTGCTTGAGTGTCTGATTCAGGCACCAACCTAGAGGAGGTGCATGGAGCTGTACAATTTACTCTTAACTGCTTCCATAAAATCTCTGAATCTACCAAAATCCCAATGATCTTTGTCAGTTTATTGTAAAAAACACATTGTCAAAACCTATATGATTGACAATGCAGTTAATCAATAAACTGACATAAATCCACACAACATGCACCAACAACACAAACAATGTTTTTGCAGGTGGTCAAGCCCCCCTGCATTCCCACACCTCCCTAATAATTATTCATACCAGTTCCAAGATTGTACTACAGTGGGGAAAAGGACAAATTCCCTGATCCTTACTGTACTGCAATCTCAGTCAGAATGGTTCAATGAACCAAATTGTTGACCATATGGGTTTTGACAATTTGGTCCTTTTACCAACTGACATATGCCCAGTCCTGTGTCGATGTCAGTTTATTGAAAAACACACAAGTATTTTACCCACAAGTCAAATCCTATTCCTGGTAGCCCCTCTGTACATTATGAATTTGATCAGAGACTGTGTTTTTCTGTTCCATAGCACAATAAAATTTGATACTGGAAGTGAGTTTCATGGGATAGTAAGGTATATGACCTCAGTCCACGTGGTCTAATTACTTGGGCATTAGATAAAAGAACTCCATCTCTACCTAAAAAATAGTGGTGACAGTGTGCCTTCTCTCTGCAGTGGTCCATCTTCCTTCTACCCTGTGTTACGAAAGAACTGTATTGTTGGATACAACAGGTGAATCTCAACATGATTGTCTCCATTTAAGCTTGGGCCAGCCATCCAGAGAGGCATTGTAGATTCCTCAGAAACATCCTTGGAGTCTCACTCAGGGGAACTGTGGATTCAGGGAATCTGGGATGAAACTCAGGGTGAAAAAGCATATCAGTATAAAAGATATGAAAGCAGTAATTTTATCTATCAGGCCTTCAAAAATATCTGTTGCATAGGGATCCTGAATAACCTCAGTGACAAGACCAGTCATATCATACATTAGCAAAGGGAGAAAACACACTCCTGTTGTGCACACTGACCATAGAGAAGTGATACCTGGCTCAAGAGTCAGGCAGAATAAGGCATTTTACATCACTTCTCTGGAGAACAAGCTGGCAGGCCCCTTTATCACAATGGATGTGGATCCTCATCAATGGTTGGTGGACAGGGATGTATTTCTGGATCTGGTCTACAAATGGGTATGCCAGAAATTGATCTTTTGCTTTCCAGATAACGAACAACTCATATAATGTTGCACCAGAATAGAAAGTACAAGGGCCTTAGAAACATAATCTTAGTAAGCTGGCAGGCCTATTTCTTTATGCCTTTCCTTGAACTACTCTTCTCCTTAGGGTAGTACAAAAAATAAAAGAAGACAGAAATGCTACTCATAGTTCCCTATTGGCTCCAGTAATAGTGATTCTCTCTCTTGTTGAGTATGGTAACAAAAAATGATCCTACACTGCTGCCTTGGCATATGCACCCCAGCCTGAAGACCCTAAGGCTGACAGCTTGGATGACCTAGGTTTTCTCCTTTCGTTAATTGTTTTCCAAGGATATGCCTTCTATCTTAAGTGAGGTTAGGATGCCAGATGCTAAGACTTCATAGATTGCAAAATGCAAATGATTCTCCCTTTGATGTGAAGTAATGGGCTTACTCATAGTCAGACTTTGGTGTCCACAGTCCTGAAATACCCATCAGATATTTGCAGGTCAGATCTTTCTTATGCTTCATTGAAGGTGCATGTGTTGCAGGTCGGATCTTTCTTATGCTTCATTGAAGGTGGATGTGTCTGCTATTTTATTCACCTCTTTATTGTTTACCAATAAAGCAATTTTTCAAATGGGCTGTACATTTGAGTCCTCTAAAGAAGTAATTCTATCCACCACAGGACCTCAGTTTCATGACAGAGAAATTAACTTTATCACCTTTTGAGAAAGGTATTGTACACCTCATGTATATGATCTTGAAAGCCTTATACTGGTCATTAGATCTGACTGGACATCAGAATTGCAGGCCCTCGTGTAAACAGTCATTTATTCCACAAGAATAAGGTTGCACTTTGCACCAGTCCCACATTCTTGATCAGAGTTGTGACAGAATTGTCCATAAGTTAGGCCACTATCTCACTGTATTGTATCTTCCTCCAGAGTACAAGGGAGAAACGATACTCCATACCCTGGATATGCATAAGCAACTGAAGTTTCACTTTTGAAGGACCAAGGGAGAAAGGAAACCAGTCCAGTTATTCACATTCTTAATAAACAGCAAGACCATCTTCAAGCAGATAATTTCTGAACAGCTAACCAATTGTATGTTCTTCTATTACTCCTTCCTTGGCAAGACTGAAACAAAGCATGTGAGACCCCACCTTACTAGAACTAATGATGCTGCTACGGCATTTTTTGCGGGATCAGCACCAAGGCCATTTTGGAAGCAGCTGTCTGACAATCTGTCCATATGTTTTCAAGCATTATCACCTGGACCTTACCTCTAGAGCCAGAGTAAGATTTGCCATGGCCATTCTTCAGGGACTTCTACAGTTGACCCCTTCTCAGGGCTAGTCACCCACTGGTCTGTAAACTCTTGGGAATATTTACAAGTGTTTTCACTACTGTAACAGTGAGCAGTATGATGAACAAAGTATAAATGTGTTGCAAATTTTCCATAATTGTAGATGTTAGAGTATGTTCACTGTCACAGGAATATTGCCCTTCCTGTACCCCACTCATTTTCCTATAGGCATCCAGGGCAGCAGAATGGGTACCCAGTTATCTACCTCCCCCCCCAGCCTTCCTTCTGCTACTCTTAAAAGGCACCCCTTATCCTCAGGTTGACCTAATACCTTGAGAGGCAGCTTTTGGAAGTTTGATTGGACAGACATACCCAGGAGCCATTTTATACATAGGTGGTTCATTGCTATGATCTCATCCCAATCTCTGGAAGCTGATATGATAAGAAAAAACTGAAAAAGTTCTGGACAGATATTTCTCCTTTATAGCACAGATGTGCTAATGTCCAGGAGGAAGATCATCCATCTGGCCAAGAGGAAGAAGTGTGGAAAGCTCTGAAAGTTAGGCCTTATGCAACAGAAATCCAAAGTGCTGTCATTACTGCAACAGTGAATTCATTCAAACATCTACAGTTGTGATATGTTTCTAACACAACTGTATGTCCTCAGTAATGGCTGTGCTAGTACAGGAATCCCTTTTCAGTCTTTTGCCAACTTTAAACTTCCTAATGCAGACGTTAGGTCCCTGGTGCATCTGAATTTACAGGAGTTCAAGCTGTGTGAATGATCTGTCTTTGATTCATTTGAAGCATTTTCTTTCCTTCTCAGAGCATGCTCAAAATTATAAAAGAGGCCAGGATACCCAATGCAAGTGCCTTATGGTGCAAACCAGCATATCAAGACTCAACCCTAATTAGACTGCTTTTTGTGTTATCATACCTATCTGTGCAGGTCTTCTATTAAGGTGAATGTAACTGCTATCTTAAGTTGTATTTCATTGCTTACCATTAAGAATTTATCTAGTTGAACTAAATAATTATTGTTAAGTGGTTTGGGTCATGTGATTATTGTGTATTATTTAAGGGCTTGGTCCTATAAGAAGGTCTTCAGATGAAGTTCTAACTACTGGACAAAAACTCTATTTTGTGCGATTAAATATATTATTTATAAACCTCTTTGGTCCAGGTGTTCATAGATCATCACAGTTTTGGTTTGCTTATGTTGGTTGTGTGTTGTCTGTGATGCATACATTTTCTTTGGATCTATCACTGAAAACCATGTCTCTGTAAATCATTTCCCTGAAAGGAGTCTTACATCTATTCTCTCCTGGAAGAGTCATACCATCTGTTTGTGACATGAATTTTGTATTGGAAATGTAGACCTTACAGACCTTTGGGCCTGCAGTTTCTGCATCCTTGAAGCTCCTATCCTATAAAACTGCCTGTAAGAGGTCTCAGCTTTATCTTGCTGATTTTCAGAAATGCAAAACCTCATGTAGAAAAAGCCTTTCATGATATCCCATAGAGATACGGTAAGTCTTTGACCAGCCCTCTTTCGTGCGAAATTTGGTTTCAGAATGCTTCCTTAACCAGATAATCCAGCTACCAATATTGTTTACTGAAAATAATTTACTGCTTGGATGTACACAGGCAATTAAGTTTAGAGACAATGACTAGTCAGTGCTTAATGTCAGAATGTGTGGTTAATCATTGCATGCCATGCCTATACTAAAATACATCTGCACTTACTATGATTGTACAATTAAAGTACTAGTATGCTGCTTATTAAAACTTCTTACTATTACATATGCCCGATGTACATTTTTATTACTTTACTTCTCTTATTTGTACTACTGTCGCTATGTATTATAGCATGTTTGATTTTGCATGTTGTATTAATAATCACTGTACTTGTATGTACCCAGCTGGCCAGAGTTATGGCTGAAAAGGGTCTGTTATCCAGTTCACCTAGCCTGTTAAACTGAAAATAAACAAATAAATAAATGTATGCACACATATACATACTGAACAGGATAAATGTTTTCAAAAAGACAAACACTTTGTTTATTTTGAACTGGCTAAATAGAGCAAAACCAGTTTCTTAAACTGACCAGACTTTTTTCTGGGACTTCTTCTGTGCTTTCCTTCACCACTTTTTGTTATTGCTTTGGGAAACTTTTCATACATAAGAAATTTTACTCTAGCAATGAATGATCAATACAAAGAACACAAATGCTCAAGTAGGATGACTGCTGTAGCTGAGGCTCCCTCCCACCTCCCCACTAAAAGATGATGTCGCTTGGAAAGATCATCCCTGTTTATTTACGAGCTGGGGTGAGGGTTCTGGAAATCAAGTATCCAACATTCATGGCCATCTCTCTCCCATAGTCTCTACTCACCTTCACTAGTGTCTGTTCAGAAAAGTACAAGAAGGTTGCAGCTGGGATTCTCCACAGGAAACATGGCTGTACCTCCCTTTTAATTGCCTGGACTTTCTCTTTTCTAACAGATTCTATTAAGACAAAAAAGAGGCATTCCATTTGACGGGCTAATTCATTCTTTCTGACACTGGCAAAAAAGGACAGGAGAGAACACAAACCAACTATCTCTTTTAACCATGTTTGGGAATCATCCTGTGCCTGATATCCACAGAGGTGATGGATCAGCCAAGCAGACATCTGACTCTGATTTCCATATGTAAGGTGCTTTATCGCAGCAGTATTCCTGCTTTAACATCTATCATCATGGTGGGTTTCTCACACAGCTCTGTTTGGTTTGGTCACATCTGCCTGAGGCTGATTTCCATATATATGGAATTTTACTTCAACAGTATTACTAATTAAATATCTACTGTTGTGGTGGTGTGAGCTTTGCCCTTAAACCAGTCTGTCTCTCTCCTTATTTTCTCGGAACAGCAGAAACCACTAGAGAAGTGTGGAGAGCTGACTGTGCTCTAGATATGCACATGTTATGTTATGTATTATTGATTTGCAGGTTGTTAATCAGGAAAGTCCACTGTGCCATACAGAGCCAGTTTTCAGTGGAGGCCTGGAGATAAAAACTTCTCAGTAAAATAAAAAGAACAATCAAATAAAATTATATACATTGGTAGTCTACCATTATCTAACAAATTGGATTAGACAGTTAAAAAAACACTTAGCATGTCAGTGGCCAGACAAAATACTAGTGAGCAGGTTATAAAAATTTTTAGAGATATTTACTGAATAGAGGTTTTTTAGATGATACACAGCATAGAAAGCTGGGAGAGAATATATCATTAGAGCTAGGTATTCAAGGAGGCGGAGTGCAAGTACAGTTCCAGGCAGAAGATGGATAGGTATGGAGAAAAGCTTTGAAGTAGCCATGATTTTGGATTGTTCTGATTGCTAATGGTAGAGCATTCAAGTTCTTGGCTAAAGAGTAAGAAAAGAGCAGTTGGCCAAGTGATAGATTTGGTTTGTGAACCTGAAGAAGTTGCTGATTCACAGATCTAAGAGCCTATTTGGAAGGTAGAAGGTGAAGATAAAACTAAGGGCGGGACAATCAGATGGTTTAAAGATAAGTTTGGGAGCAGTAGTAAGTTGCAAATAGTTTGGTAATTCCAACCATTTTAGGGAGTGAAGAGCAGTACAGTGATGGGCGGAGTTTTTGGAATTTGTTGCGAATTTTACAATTTTATTATAGCATGTCTTGAGCTTAGCGTTTAGAGTAGTTTGGAGGTTGGTAAGTAGAGGGGGTACCATACATTAGGGAAGGGAGCAGGTAGGTGGACTGCAAGGGTTTGTTTGGTGGAGGGGCTAAGGAACTAGTTGTGCCTATAGAACATTCCAAGTTTCTGATTTTTTTTGGATGTTTTGTTGCAAATGAATATCAAATTTTAAGTGCTCATTTGTGGATACTCCTAGAAATTTTGTGTGGCTGACAGCTTCTATTAGCGCTGTACTTAGAGAGTAGATATTGAAAATGGCTTTGTCCAACAGGGTTGATATTTGGGGGGGTGAAAAGTATAATCTTGAATTTATTTGGGTTAAAGGCTAGGTGGTTTTTAAACATTCAGGATTCAATGGTGGGAGAAGTATGTTTGGGTTTTGAGTTGGAGTTAAGAAATAGAGTTTGCTGTGCAGACGATGCTTAAGTCATCTGCATATTGAATAAGGGCTCCATTGGTAACAGATGTGTGGAAATTGTTAATGAAAATATTGAATAGGAGGGAACCAAGTATGGAGCTTTGAGAAACTCCAGTAGAGGTGTTAAGAAGAGATAGAGTTTTGCCAACTGAAGGGCCTGTTGCCTGTCTTTTAAATAGTTTGAGAACCATTTGAGAGTGGTGGAGGAAAGTACAAAGTTAGTGAGTTTTTGAATTTAGCAAAGGGTGGGAAACTGTATCAGATGCCTTAGAGAGATCTAAGAATATGGTTAATGCTATTTTCCTGTTATCACGAGCTCTGTTAGCAATATCCAGGAAAGAAATAAGGGCAGTTGTAGTGCTATGGCTAGGTCTGAAATCATGTTGTGTGGAGGACAGGAGGTGGTTATGAAGTAGATAGGGCATCAGCTGAATGTGAATGCACTTTTCCAAGATCTTAGAGACAGGGGACAGGATAGCAATAGGTCAAAAGGTGGAGATTTCTATGTTTTTACCACCTTTATGAAGAGGGAGAATGAAAGCTTTCTTCCATAATTTGGGCACATAAGATTCTTGAATGGATCTGTTAATTAGGATACTTATAGTGAATGCAATGTCTTCGGCATCAATATTTAAACATTTTGGGAGTAAGTTGCCAGGTGCGTTAGAACATGGTTTGAGCTTAAGGAGTAATCTTTTAAGAGTTGTGATAGAAATGGGGTCGATAGTGAAATTAGAAGTAGAATAGGGGTTGGGTACAGGGGTGGTGCTTGTAAAGATGGGGAAGGTGGGGGAGGTTTTTGGAAGAGCAGTGTCACTTATGCTGTCTCTGTCCTGAGGATAGCTAGTGGTAATGCTGGTTATGGAGTTTACAAACAAAGAGTTAAAGAGAGAGGCAATTTCATGAGGGAGTTTGTCAGAGTGTGGACAAGGATTGTTTTTTTGTGACAAGAGTTCAGGAGAGATGAGATGGAATTCCAGAATTTTTGGAGGTTTTGTTTATGGTTAGGCTGCAGTTTTATGTAGTAAGCTTTTTTTGTCTTAAGCACTAGCTTTTTTTATCTGATTATGGAGCTATTTAAAGTGTATCAGGGTGTTCTGTTTTTTGTTAGTTTGATAATGTTTTCCTGTTTTATCTTTAAGGTACATCCGATTTTTTGTGAGCTTGGTCAGCCAAGAAGCATAGTTAGTTTTGATCCTTTTCATGCAGAGTGGTGCAAGGCTATTTAGTGTGTCCAGGAATGTAGTACTGAATTAATCTACAGCATTGTCTAGTTGGAGTGTTTTTAATATGTCCCAGTTAATATTTTTGAGGATATCAATAAAGATGACAGGGTCAAAGGCAGCTAGCTTTCTTATCTATTTTACGGGTGTTGATTTTGGAGGGCTGAGGGGGAGCGGCAGATAAAGGTAGGGATTTGGTCACTCAGTGTGTCTGGAAGAGTGGCTGCTTCAGCTATTTTATTGGGGTGGGAGATGAGAATCCAGTCTAGGGTGGATCCTGTGGTGTTATCCTTGCTTGGTTTGGTTGGGGTGTTTATGAGTTGAGTGAAGTTGAATAGGTTAATATTGGAGGTATGGGAGTCTATGCTGTTCATTTCAATGGTTTATATATTTCTAATGACCCAGATTTTCACTTTGCATATGGGATTAAGTTGTTTTCATCCATATGTTTTTTATACTTGGCTGCATTGCTATTTATAGTGCTCTCATGGTTCTGATGTTCAGCACCATGTGAGTCACACACATAGATTTATATATATATTTCATGTTTTTATAATAATTGACAACTTATGGTTTATTTAATGTATATTTAATATATGATAAGTTTTGAATAAGTGTAGCAACACCACACTGTTTTACAGATTTTGGTACTAAAGTATTTAGTTAATATTAGTATTTTTGCACATATAATTATACACTTATAGGAAATATTTGATGTAAACTTTTTAGAATTTATATTCATAGATATGAACACATAAGAGCTTTGTTGGATTTATATTCCACTACAAATTCTTGTCGTTGCCTTAACAACTTTTTTAACTTTTTTAACTTTTTCATTTAGGTGCAAGCAGCAATACTGATTACTGCATTGTTTCTTTTAATTGAATGATTTTTTAAGTATATGTCTCAAATTGGATTAATTGAATTGATTGCCTCAGAAATGCTTATATATGTTTGAGTTCAAAGTTGTCAGTTGTAAGGATCTGAAGAAGCGTGTCTTGGTACACGTGAAAGCGCTTATCTTTTTATTAAATATTCTCATCCATTTATTGTGGTGGTCGGTTTCCAGTTTGTTTTTGGATATTTGCTTTGCCTGTTTTCTGGAGCAGACCTTTAGGCTACAGCGACTGTGTGTTCTTGGATATCAATAAAGATGACAGGGTCAAAGGCAGCTAGCTTTCTTATCTGTTTTACGGGTGTTGATTTTGGAGGGCTGAGGGGGAGCGGCAGATAAAGGTGGGGATTTGGTCACTCAGTGTGTCTGGAAGAGTGGCTGCTTCAGCTATTTTATTGGGGTG
The DNA here is from genome assembly GCF_019279795.1 of Protopterus annectens. NCBI lineage: Eukaryota > Metazoa > Chordata > Ceratodontiformes > Protopteridae > Protopterus > Protopterus annectens. The sequence continues at coordinate 1,710,471,309 of NC_056735.1, read as the reverse complement.
GGAGATGAGAATCCAGTATAGGGTGGATCCTGTGGTGTTATCCTTGTTTGGTTTGGTTGGGGTGTTTATGAGTTGAGTGAAGTTGAATAGGTTAATATTGGAGGTATGGGAGTCACAGTTCAAGTTTAGCCAGTTGATATTTATGTCACCTAGGATAACAGTTCATTTTTAATGTTAGTAGAGATTCAGGCAAGAATTTCTTTTAGTAGAGGGATATTGTTTCTTGGGGGTATGTAGAGAGCTATGATACAAAACCGTTTGTAGTTATTAATCTTTAGGAGAGCAATGGTAATTTTGGAATTTGCGAATTGTGGAATGGGATTTGTGTAGGGTACTACACTGAATGTGTTAGGAAACATTAGTACTACTCTGCCTCCTTTCTTGTTGGGCCTTTTGGATCTTATCATTTGAAAGCCGGGGGGGAGGAGGAATTCAGAGTCTTTAATGTAGGGTTTTAACCAGATCTCGGTGATGGCAATGATGTGTGGTTGATTATGGGCGAACCATGCATGTAAACTGGAGATTTTGTTGGGAATACTCTGAATATTTATAGTTACCATATAAATGGATTTATGAGAGTTAGTTCTAAGCGGAGGTGTGGACATATTAGTTGTAGTGGGGCCTGGGTTAGGGTGTATATCTCCTGATAAGGGAAAATAGTGAAAGTAAATATATAAGATAAAGGCTTTTGTTTTGTGGGATATTTGGAGATGTGCTGCTGAAAGGATTTGGTAGTGTGGATTTTGGGAGTTATGAGGATTTTGATTATGACAGGGGTGATTTTTAGCTTGTATTGGAAGATGAGGTTCATTTGATAAGGGTTAGGAGATATATAGGAATAGCTTGCAAGGTATGTAGAAAGTGGGGTAGAGATGGTGGAATAATGAGGTGAGAAGGAGGCAGTGAGATGTAGTAGTAGACTGAGGAGTATGGAGAGAAGTGATCAGTTTTGAAAGTGTTTTCTGGGTGTTTGCATTGTTAGGTTTGTAGGAGGAGAGGGAATGAAAAAAAGTATGTTTGAGTGGTATAGAGGAGTAGAGTTGTGTGGGTATGAAAGCAATTGGTGGATGTTTAGGTAAGGGTTTGTGGAAAGGGGTGTAGTGTTATTGGAGATCTTTGAAGTAGGTGTGTGGTGTATTAGTGAGTTTGGAAATGCTGGGGAAAGGAATGTAGAATGAGTTTGAATGGAAGTGTGGTGTCAGGAAATCTGGAGGGGAGAAAGGTGTAGGGAGAGGAGATACTGATGGTTGTGTAGGTGTAGTGGAGGTGGGTGGAATTTGGGGGTAAGGTAGGGGAATGGGGTGGGCTGAACTGATTGTGTGTCAGATCAGGTAGAAGAGAAACAATTGGAGAAGTTGAAAGAGTGGAGCTACAGGTGATCTGTGATAGCCTTTGTATTGAAGGTAAGTGAAAGAAACTATGGGTAATAGAGGGTAGAGTGGTAACAAGGAGAGACAGACTAAAGTTAGATAAGAAAGTGGAACAGAGAAAGATACTAAGAATAATTTTCAGGAAATTGATGACAAGGAAAGAGAGCTGCAGGAGGTTGTGGTTTGGTTTGGTGATGTGCTTTTAGCCCTAGTTGTATAGGTTAAACTGCAGTAATGTTTTGTCAGATGGAGACATACTTTAAATGTGGATGCAGACTTGTAGATCTTTTAGGCAGTGTACACATTTGTATGCTGGGTGGCCAGAGAATTGTTCCACACTGAAGATGTAAATGTGGTTATTGCCTAGAAAGAAAAAAGGGAAGAATTAGTGGAGGACTAGTAGAGAGAAACCTTTACTGGTGTATGTGCACAGGGTATTAGAGAGACTGGAGAGAGGTGGGGTGGAGTGGTCAAGTGGAGAAGAAACAGGAAAGAGAGCTTTAGAATTACTGGGTAAAAGTAGTGGGCTATTGTATGGGTAGTGGATAAAAAGTAGTGGGCTGTAGTATTGGTAGCAGGGAGCAAGTAGGCAAACAATACAGAAAATTGAAAGTAATTACACATTTACACACACAGCAGCAAGTAAATGTAAGCAGAAATTCAGAATCCGAAGTTAACATATACAGTAATGGTAATTACCTGTAGGCTAGAAATGCAAGGGCTACAACTGCTCGGTAATCATTCACAATTAGGAAAACATTTAGCAATTAGATACATGCACCAAGGACCAGATAAAATTATGATAGGGTACTGTTAAGATAAAACAGAAAGGGTCCATACAGTGAAATTAAAGCAGTTTGTTTACCAAGCATTGCATTTTCAACTGCATAAAGAAGTAATGAGCAGGACTGAACTGTAATAGGTTCCCAGCTAGGCAGAAGATAACAAAAACTTGGTAGTACTTTGAGAATAGTGTGTAAAGGTACAGTGGTACAAATAATAGCTATTTTCCTTAAAAAAAACTCTCAAATCTGTTGCAAAGCTGAGCAGTCAGTTAACTCTGTAGTAGTCAGCACATAATATGATTAGAGAATAGTAAGACTGACTCACTTTAGCAGAAAAATGACGGACTTTTAACTTTAAAAAAAAACTTCTCAATCTGTTGCAAGGCTAGACAGTCTGTTAAGTTGCTAGTACTTGAAAAATGACATGAAGAGACACAAGAAAAATGACTCGCTCAAGCGAACGAGAACTATAAAACTAGATAACTTCTCAAAACTGTTACAAAGCTAGCATACTAAACAGAAGCCTGTGAGTGCTACAGAACTCAACAATGGCTGGAGTCAGCAATTATTATTAACTATTACCCATAATGTTGACTATAAAATCCAGAAAACCTATTGAATTATGGCTGTAACATACTACCATGTCCAACAAGGTGAGGGGAGTCAGGAAAAGATGGCTTGAGATGCCAGCAGAGGATTTTAAATGCCGCAAGGCACGATGGAAAAAAAATAAATAAATAAATAAAAAAACAAAAGCTAAATACTAAAATAAGTATGCAGGAAGATGGTTGAGTGATGTGTGCCCCTGATAGCTAGATCAGATTGCATATCAGACCAGGTAGAAGAGAAACAATCAGAGAAGTTGATAGAGTGAAGCTACAGGTGAACTGTGATAGCCTGGATAGCAAAGGTAAGTAATAGAAACTACTAGGTAATAGAGGGTAGAGTGGTGACAAGGAGGGGCAGAGTAAAGTTAGGTAAAGTGGGGTAGAAAAAGAAACTAACAATAGTTTGCAGGTAATTGGTTATGAGAAAGAGAGCAGCAGGAGGGTGGGGTTTGGTTTGGTGATGTGCTTTCAGCCCTATATGTACAGGTTAAACTGCAGTAATATGTTATCAGATAGAGGCATACATTAAAAGTGGATGCAGGCTTGTACATCTTTTAGCCAGCATAGAATAGCCACATTTTTATGCTGCATGGCTAGAGAAGTGTTCCGCACTGAAGATGTAGCTGTGGTTATTGCCTATTACATGAAAGATGGACCATAAAATCCAGAAAACCTATTGAATTATGGCTGTAGCACACCACTGGAACCAGCAAGGTGAGGGGAATCAGGAAAAAGCTGTTGTTGTGTTATGTTATGTTACATTATATTATGTTTCAGAAGAGGGAACTGTTATGGAGGATCCTGTCTTATGAGTTATGAACTGGGTGTGTCTTTACCAATTGGAACTTAACATTTATTCAGCAAAATCCTACATTTGGAAGTTTAAAAAGTGCATACTATAGAGAATTATTAGCTACCCAAAGAAGGTTATCTCTAGAGTCTATAATTTCCTTTTTTTCTTCTGTCTCAATTCAGATATCAATCCCTGATGTTTTAAGTAGTTTCTTCTGTCTTTATTCAGAAATCAATCCATGCTATTTTAAGTAAAGCTATGTACTCACGTCTAAACATTTTAACAAGTGTACATGTTGCCATCCTATTACCATTGAAGACCCACATTGACATTGCCTGTTCTGCCTTAGAGAAGAGTAAGATATTAATTGCCACATGTGCCATAGGTTTAGCCTATTTATTCAATACTGAAGTTGAGAACATTTTCTAGCTTATTTTGTGAAGATAGTGGCAATCAAGAATTGTTCTCATGTGACTAAAAAAGATGGACCTCCTCACAGCCCAAGGCATAGTTTGGAGTGTCACCACATGAACAAGTGCTCAGATGTCAGGACTAGACCTCAATTTCTGAAGGCATGTCCATTGCACATCTAACCCATATGCCCTTTAGGTGGTAGCTTTCCCTTAGCTAGCAAGAGCTTGAGCCCTTATCAGCTCTTGGCTTCAGGTGAGAATCTTGGGATCAGAGAACTGCACCCTTAGCTACATCCTGAACAGATGCATCTTAAGGTTGTTGCATCATCTCATTTTTGGAATATCAGCTGAAGCACATGTGTGGCCAGCACCATAATGGAGATAAGTCACATTAGTCATTTGGTGGTACTCTTCTTGTGGTGCTGGCCCCAAGGCCTACATTGGTCAGTAAACCCAGGTTGAACATGAACTGTCTGTTCTTCCTGCATTAGGACTCACATCTCAGTGCTTTGAGATCAGGCAGATATTTGACTTTGCGAGTTAGAATAGCGAGTGTGAGACCAGTCCATTAGGAAGTTTGGTCTAAAACCTGTGCCAGATCCATGTTGCCTTCGCCTAGGTGTGAATTCCTTTGCTAGTTCCAGATCTCTAAGTGCCCAGTGCTGAGCTATCACACCCTCATCCCTGCATGTACTCATGTGGGTAGTACTGGTCATGGGATTCTAAAATCCACTGATCCCATGAGAATTCAGAGGTTCATAAGGTCACAAACTTAAAAGAAGGGCAGACATATTAAGACCACACCCAGTTGCATTTCCCTAAATTGACTCCACTTTGTAGATACCTACAGACTGATAAACAGTTTAGAATCACCTCAAGCCCTATCTTTTGTATCTTGAAAACTTCCAGTGGCATTTCTTAAGAAAAAGCATGAGGGAAACCTGGGTCATGGTCATGCCACCCTTGGAAACATTCAAATGCCATCAGTGCTATGTGGAGATATCTGGACTCTTCCCCATTGGACTCCCAAAAAGGCTGATGACCTTTGCAAGCTGCTGCCTGAATAGAAACAATAGATCATTAAATGTCCCAGAGCTGACTCCTTTGAAATCTCCTCATTTGGACTACAAAAATTTGCTACACTGTCACTGAATATAGAGCTTTTTACAGATGTGTTGAGAGCTTTTTCATGTGTGCTGTTGGGACTATGGTACCCAGTTGTTCACCTCACCTGTCCCATTTCTAGGCCTATCTTATTAGGAAGGGGCTGGATACACTTGATAACTTCCCTTATTCTCTCCTTAAGGAGGATCTTTGTGAGTCCATGTCCATAATGGAGTACTTAGTGCCCTGTTGCAGTTTTCACTGTGCTAACACCATGACTAGTGGTATAAGCTGAGATATGTGCCTTGGCAGAATGTTGTGCCTTAGATGCTCTCCCTTTATTTTTTTCTGAATTTGTTTACCAAGTAATGCACTGATCCACTAATAGCCAGTTAAAGCATATCATGGAATCCAGATGGACATAGGCAAGTACTGCAGTGCAGCATGATTTTGAGAATAGCAGGGTATTTAATAGTAGAACCATAGCATTAAGTTTCCATTGTTCCATCTGTTTATCAAAAATATTCTAATGTGTTAATGGTAATTAACACATTAATTTGCCACTAGATACTTTTACATAAGTTTACATAGGATGTACTTAAATATTTACATATTACAATGCTTACATCTTTTGAGAATAAAGAGATTCTGTTGTCAAGTTGGGATGTATTATGAGGGTTAAAAACTTTGGTAAGGTTAAATAATTTATTGGTCTCTCAAGCAATGACCTTTTGAATGATCTTTGAGGAGGCTTATTTGTTGGATTCTAACTATTTTGTTGTTCAAACCTCTCAGTGCAGGAGGGAAGGCAGTCACGGGTTTTTGGGCCTGCTCTTGAATAGGAATAGTCACTTTAGTAAAGCTTGTTTTAGGACGTCTCAGGACAAGAGTATTATTAGGGTATGAATAAAAAATATAGCGGTAAGTGATCTATATTAATTTGCCTACTTAGTATAGTACAGTCTGAATAGAAAATATAGAAGATTTAAACATTATTGGACAGCTCAACAACTTTTTTGCAACACAGAATAGTGCTGTTGATAACAAAGTGCCCAGGTGATAAACTATGTATTTTGCTGGGCTTTCATTGACATGTGGTGAGCTTTTGGGAGAGTGTAGGTTATTAGTGATATTCCATATTTAAGTTTTACTATGATTATGCCTTTACGTTGCTGTATTGCTTTGAGTGTAGTAAAGGTGAAGAATGTACATAACCATGAAAGAAGCCTCCAGACTTTTCATCTTGTTACTGCTGCATGATGATCAAAGCTAAGGTATTGATCTAACCAAAGCCTATGATGTCCAAAATGGGAAGTGGTTTTTAGTGGGCTGTCTGAAGGGGCCTTTATCAACCAGAGAAAGGATGCATGTTTTAGATTGGGATGTAATCTAAAGAAGATCATGGATATGGTTTTATTTTAATTAGTATAGGCCATATTAAGTGAAATACTTATGCTGTTGGGATCTGATTCCAGTTGATTCATAATGGTTACCTCAGATAAACAGGATCTTTAGATTGCCATGTCAGCATACAGGAGTAGGCTGATAGGTGGTCTACAGGACAGGTATTGATGCATACAGGGAACGAGGGTTGGAAATAATATAAGGTGTTGGAAATGCTTTGACACAAAGCTCTGGAAAATGATAGGGAAAAACTGATTTTAATTGGACATGGTTTTTAGTGGGCTGTCTGAAGGGGCCTTTATCAACCAGAGGAAGGATGCATGTTTTAGATTGGGATGTAATCTAAAGAAGATCATGGATATGGTTTTATTTTAATTAGTATAGGCCATATTAAGTGAAATACTTATGCTGTTGGGATCTGATTCCAGTTGATTCATAATGGTTACCTCAGATAAACAGGATCTTTAGATTGCCATGTCAGCATACAGGAGTAGGCTGATAGGTGGTCTACAGGACAGGTATTGATGCATACAGGGAACGAGGGTTGGAAATAATATAAGGTGTTGGAGATGCTTTGACACAAAGCTCTGGAAAATGATAGGGAAAAACTGATTTTAATTGGACATAAACATAACTGTATGTAGTTAGAGAAACATTTAGTAACAGTATCAGTAAAAACATTTTTAAATTGGGTAGGAAGAGAGTGTGGTTTATTAGGTCAGATGCCTTGTGAGGCCTATGAAGTTTGTCACAGTTAACAGTCCTTTGTCTCTGCTTGAGTGAATGTCATCTTTCAAGCCCTGACGCAGTTCAGTGCCTTATTAAACCCAGAAATCACAGTGATACCTAAACCAAATATTATACTTTAATTGTATTCATATCATTGCATGTGAACAAGTCCTCTTTCCCTTTGCTTTATACTTAGATGTTTTAGCAAATAAAATAATAGAGTCACAATTTAAAAGATATAACTGTTATGGTAAAAAAAGAAAAAGTAGTTTTAATTGCAGATGATAATATTTTATAAATCCAGAAAAGGATATTTTGATATTGTGGAACATTTTTAAATGGTTTCAAGTCTTTCTGGTATGCAAAATAAACATAAGTAGGACAAAGGCCACAGTGGTAAAATGGGTCTATATTAGATAATCAAACTTTCAAAAGTTCGACTGTCATATGGTCGACACCATATGATCGAACTTTTAAAAGTTCAAAAATCTAATAAAAAAAAATAAACTACACAAATAACCAAATCACAATGCAAAAGAACAACTTCACCGACAGAGATAAAGTCCTCTGTTTAACATAAATATTGCAAAACAGAAAATAATAAACTGAGTAAACAAACACGGCTCAGAACACAAGAAAAATAACTTTAATAAAGAAACAATAAAAGTCAGTAAGCGCTTTCACATGGATCAACCATGCTTCCTCAGACTGTTATAAAAACTTCACATCTCTCTGTTTAAAACACTGAAAAAGCAGCTCATTAAGCAATTAAAACATTAGTTGCCACGGTAATCAATCCAACTTGAACCATCAAGTCAAAGAATGCCCAATCCTTGTGCAAACTCTTTCATAAATAACAGCCTACTCAAATCATGTATAGAACTTCTCAATTTTACCTAATAATAATAATAATAATAATAAATATTACTAACAATTATGAACATCAATATAAATTGCAATAATTTGTAACTTTTAATCTCATGGAAGCAATACATAACGATACCATTGACAGTCGAACAGAGACTGTATAACATATCCTATCACAAAAATGCATTCATTACAGCCATGACAGCAAACTGTGAACCTACCCTTAACGTGGGAGTTTCCTATCCTTCAAAAATGGTTTAAGACTAACAGTATAATTTAATCCAAATCCCTTATCGGCTTGAAACCGAATTATCCATCTCTGCTCTGCCATCTCCGTTAAATGTCGTATGTCTCCCATTCTCTTGTCTACAAATAAAACTTGCATTACAGTAAACTTAAACCTATATTCACTTCCCGTTTGTAGTGTGTGTCTAGCTAAAGCACTTTTTTGTGCCCCCTATGAGCGTGTAATAAAGATGCTCTCTAACTCTATCTTTTAGTGAGCGATTTGTTTTGCCCACATAAAATTTCATACATTTTATGCATCTAGCTAGATAAACCACATTACATGTGACACAATTTGCATAACATGAAAAATTAAACACTCAATGTCTCGGGATGAATAAACTCATTCTAATCATAAATATAGCTACAATAGTTAAACCTATTGCAGCTCTATGTACCTTCCTTATCTAATCTTATTTTTTCTTGTCCCATATCTATTTTGTTGCATAAATGTCTCTTGAGAGACTTCATATTTTTATAGGTGACAGCTGGTCTGTCACCAACTAAATCCTTTATCTTACCATTGATAGTCAAGATATGCCAATTCCTCTGTAATACCTCCATAATCCCTTTATTATCTGAGGTATAGGGTATGCATACTCTGCACCTCCTTCGATCGAAAATTCTACTAGCCACATTTGACTGGGATCCCCTCCTGGAGAAAAAATGGTTTTCCAACTCCTTCTCTCTCATCTTTCACTCTTGTAATAACATCAGGACAAGCGACCCTATCATATCCTCTCTTCAAGAGCTGTGTCTGTAGATTCTGTCCTTGTTCTACAAAAATCTTATCATCATTAGTTATGATGCTTTTTCCAAGTATGCAACAAATTATAATAGATTTGTGGACGCTATATTTGTCATATGGAGGGGATCGGACTCTGAGCTCACACAGTATATAAGATTCTTGGAAGAGATTACATCCTCCTTGACTTTTACGTCACATAGATCTAAAGTAGAAATAGATTTTCTAGATGTTAGGCTTAAATTAGTTGATGGACATTTGATTACTGCACCATTTAGGAAGGAATGCAAGAAGAACAATTCACTTGAGAGAATTAATATGCACCCGCAGCCTATTTTTGAAAATGTGAGAGGGCAAGCACTACTTATATCCAGGCTAACTAATGATGATAAGATTTTTGTAGAACAAGAACAGAATCTACAGACACAGCTCTTGAAGACAGGCTATGATAGGGTCGCTTGTCCTGATGTTATTGCAAGAGTGAAAGATGAGACAGAAGGAGTTGGAAAACCATTTTTCTCCAGGAGGGGACCCCAGCTAAATGTGGCTAGTAGAATTTTCGATTGAAGTAGGTGCAGAGTATGCATACCCTATACCTCAGATAATAAAGAGATTATGGAGGTATTACACAGGAACTGGCATATTTTGACTATCAATGGAAAGATAAAGGATTTAGTTGGTGACAGAACAGCTGTCACCTATAAAAATTTGAAGTCTCTCAAGAGACGTTTATGCAACAAAATAGGTATGGGACAGGAAAACATAAGATTAGATAAGGAAAGCACATATAGCTGCAATAGGTGCAACTATTGTAGCTATATTCACAATAATAACAAGTTTATTTATCCTGAGACGTTGAGTGTTTAATTTTTTGTGTTATGTATGCATATTGTGCCACATGTAATGTGGTTTATCTAGCTAGATGCATAAAATGCCAGACATTTTATGTGGGCAAAACAAATCGCCCACTAAAAGATAGAGTTAGAGAGCATCTTTATTACACGTGCATACAGGACACAAGAAGTGCTTTAGCTAGACACACACTACAAATGGGAAGTGAACATAGGTTTAAGTTTACTGTAATGCAAGTTTTATATGTAGACAAGAGAATGGGAGACATACAAAATTTAATGGAGATGGCAGAACAGAGATGGATAATTCGGCTTCAAGCCGATAAGGAATTTGGATTAAATGATGCGATTAGTCTTAAGCCAGTTTTGAAGGATAGGATACTACCACATTAAGGATAGGTTCATAGTTTGTTGTCATGGCTGTAGTGAATGCATTTTTGTGATAGGATATGTTATACAGTCTCTGTTCGATTGTCAATGGTATCTTTATGTATTGCTTCCATGAGATTAAAAGTTACAAATTATTGCAATTTATATTGATGTACATAGTTGTTAGTAATATTTATTATTATTGGTAAAACTGAGAAGTTCTATACATGATTATTTGAGTAGACTGTTAGATATGAAAGAGTTTGCACAAGGATTGGACATTCTTTGACTTGATGGTTCAAGTTTGATTGATTACCATGGCAACTAATGTTTTAATTGCTTAATGAGCTGCTTTTACAGTGTTTTAAATAGAGAGATGTGAATTGTGTTTTTATAACAGTCTGAGGAAGCATGGTTGATCCATCTGAAAGTACTTACTGAATTTTATTGTTTTTTTTATTAAAGTTATTTTTATTCAGTTCCAAGGTGTGTTTGTTTATTCCGTTTATTATTTTCTGTTTTACACAAATAACCTACCTGAACGTTTTAAGTAGGGAGGGGCAAGCCCCCCTGCACCCTCCACATGGGGGGGGGGGTTGTGCCCCCCCACCCCCGCTCTTTAAATATACCAACTCCGAGATCACACTGCAGTGCAGACAAAGGAAATCTTGCCATTCCGCGCTGTACAGAGCTGTCCAATAAAATGTTCAAACTTTCAAAAATTCGATCATATGGTGCAGACCATATAACAGTCGAATTTGTGAAAGTTCGATCATAGGTTCATAGGTAGGTACTAGGCTATCAGCCCAAGGGCCTACGTAAGCCTAGCTAGCAAGGTTCCATAGCTTACGCCACCCAAGAAAGTTATTTTCCTGTGCCACTGTCCAGTTAATAGGTTTGGGAGTATTGTGTGTATGTGTGTGCGTGTGTGTGTGTATTTTTGTTTGAGGGTTTTAAATAAAAGAAAAAGTTCTGTAAGATGTGACATATGTTCAAATGGAGATGACAAGAAACAAAACAATCTCTATAAAAGATTAGCCTGCCAAATGGTACATGCATGTAACACAAAAGCTGAAACTAAACATTTAACAAAAAAGCTGTTATACATGAAAGGTGGGAATAATAATCTCTCAGGAATATGACAGTTTCTATAATGTCTTTAAATGTTAATGGTCTCACAGATCTTTGCCTGGAAGTGTTTGCATAGGTATTTTTGTACCCCAAGTAGACTCCAAAGAATTTTTCCTCAGGAGGATAGCGAATGTTGGAAGTGTGACAGGCAAGAAAGAGGTAGTTATTGCATGGTAACTATAAGTATTGATAAGAGGAGTTTATAAAGGATTGGGAAGATAGATTGGGTAAGCAATCCACAAAAAAACAATGAGGGATATATGTATGTCTCCCAAATATGCAACTAAGTCTAGAAGATTTAGGATATTTGCTTGGAAGGGTTTACATAGGTATTTTTATATCCCAGACAGACTCCAAAGAATTTTTCCTAAGGTAGACAGAAAATGTTGGAGGTGTGTTAGGTGGAAGAAATAGGTAAATGTGAACATATTTTCTGGGAGTGTAATGAGGTGACAGTCTTTAAAGATTCTCTGCAGACCGATCTGTTGGAGGTGATGTGTGAGCAAATTAGTGTAACTAAGGAAATTATTTGAGCTATGATACAGAATCGGAATTGCCTAGACATGGTAAGGCCTTGCTGAGTCTAATTATGATGCCTGCCCAAAAAGCAATTACTAGAAAATGGGAATCAAAGTTAAAACCAACTTTGCTAGAAGTAGCGAAGATAGTAACAGATAAAACAACTGGAAATGGGATCTTTAGAAAAGGGTAGGAGCAAATTACATAGGAAAAATGGGAAGTGTGGGATCAATGCATACAAAGGAAGAACAAGGTTTAAAAGAAGGGAGGAAATGAATGAGCTATATAATGGCTGACAATGACTGGATATGTTATAAATGATTTATAATGTCTGTAGCTACAGTTGTGTTGGCATGGTTTATAATGTATAACATTTGCAACTGAGATTGTGTTGGTATGGTTTATTTTCATTTATATGAATGTAAGATTGCCTATGTCATACATGATAATTTAATAAAGATGTTTCTTGTTTAACAAAAGAAAAATGATAGAGTTGACTGAATGTATTTGGTAGGAGAAGAAGGCAAGAGTTAAGTGGAATAAGCTGATTCTTCTCATAGGTTTGGGGTACCTGATTTAAAGGGGTACTTTAGAGGTGGCAGTTAAGGCACACATACTGTAAATAACTAAGAAGGAGTTTATAAATCAAAGTGGAGAAAGATGATGATAATAAAACAGGAGGGGTGGGAGTTTGACTGATAAATTATGAACAGGATGCAATTCTTTAAAGATGAAAACAAGCCTCCAGAATATTATATTCATAGTGATTAAAACAGGGTAGAAGTCCTAGGTTTTAGGGTTAGAATGGTGGGATTGTGAACATTTTTAAAACTCAATAATGAAATCATCTGGGCTAGCTGTACCATAGGTTGATGTCATACAGAAATGAGTTTTTTAGCTGACTTAGTTTAGCTTGGGGATTAACAACTGAGTTACGTTATTTACCAGTAATAACTGGAAGCACAAGTTTGCTAAGTAGAGAGGTTCATTTGTTTAGACATGGATTTGTGGTGTCACACTAAGTTTTTGCTCTGTGGAGAATTATTAATTTCTTTTTGTTGTATATTTTATTTTTCCATTGTGTGACTCATCTGATGGACTCATACAGAGTCATTATTCAAATGTTCAAATACTCCAATAGCTATAATGTTATATTTTATTGACACAAGTTCTAAATCAGTAATTTTCTCTTGTGAACTAGCTACCATTGTTTCAAGCTTAGAATTCTCCATTTTCACAGTGTCAAATTTGTTTAAAAAAGTTAGACATTCTGCTTCAAAAAAGAACAACTTATTTTAAATTAATAATTTCATTCTTTTGATCCAACAGTATTTTTATTTGAGCCATTTCATTGACTAGTCTTACTAATGACTGGACTTCTTTATTCAGATTGCCTAACTTCCCAATAATCAGTAGACCCCATCTGGGAATTAACATAACATTTTCTGAAGAAGCCAATGAACATATGGAAGTTTACTATGAAACACTGTTATCTTCAGTACAAACAGTAATAATATCAGAGTTGAACAAACTTTTATATGAAAATTGCTGATTTTCAGAGTATACGTCTGGAGGTCTGAAATTTTCTTAAATAATTCTTAGGTACAGAGAACAGTATTTTTGAAACCCTTGCATTCCCTGAAGAGACTCCAGATTCTGTGGAGGAAATTTTACCAGCAGACTGTATCTCAGCAAGGTATTGTATTATCTTGCCTTGAAATTAATTTGATCTCTCTGAATCATAAGATACTCGAAAAAGGTTTCTTAAGTCCACTTCTGGCTTGGATTCTGAATGTAAACCTGAAGCTTCAGCCTGAAGCTTCCCAGCAGTAAGAGTTTTTTTCTTTGAGTTTGGGGCTGTAACATTTGCAACAGGTTCTTTTTGTACCAGCTTTCTCCTATGCCGCAAGGAATCTTAATCAAATTAATTGCTAAGCAAAGTAATGTTGAACCAGGCTAATTAGGAAGATGTATACATCTCAGCAAGCTCCTGCCTGGTGCCCTACAGAGTTCTACAGCAGCAGAGAGACATAAGAGAGACTTTGGAGTGATTAAGTATCATTTTTCTGCATTTTCTTGCTGCCTTTAGCTAATTCCACCTAAAATGCTGATTTTCTAGAGTTTCTGTGATTTAAAATGCTTGTTTCAGCTACATATTGTGCTTATTGTACTGCCTGCACTTTAACAAAGTCGTTTTTATGTTTAAATTACCTGTTTAACTGTTGTAGGCTACACTCTTAAGTGTGATAACCATTTTGTACATTTAAAGTGTTTTTTTGATTGTATCTGCTTTATTTTCTGAACCCCCCCCCACCAAAAAATATATATTTGTTTTCCCGCCTTTCTAAGCTGGTATAGTCCAGTTTTCAGCTTAGTGCTGAATTCAGGGCTATGTTACAAGTTTCTGTGTTTGCACATACCTTACTTGGATAGAAGGAAGTTTCTCTGTTCACTTTGAGCAGCCTATCTGTCCCTGGAGGAGTGGTTTCAGCCCAGAAATTAGTAGTTTATTGGCCATTTTGGGCTAATTTCTATCTCTTTCATTTCCCTGCTATAAAACCTGCATTTGCGAGGTTTTTGCACTAGTATACAGCTCAGCAAGCTCCTGCCTGGTGCCCTGCAGAGTTCTACAGCAGCAGAGAGACAAAAGAGAGACACTGGAGTGATTATCATTTTTCTGCATTTTCTTGCTGTCTTTAGCTAATTCCGCCTAAAATGCTGATTTTCTAGAGTTTCTGTGATTTAAAAAGCTTGTTTCAGCTACATATTGTACTTATTTTACTGCCTGCACTTTAACAAGGTTGTTTTTGTGTTTAAATTACCTGTTTAACTGTTGTAGGCTACACACTTAAGTGTGATAGCCATTTCTGTGCATTTAAAGTGTTTTTTGATTGTATCTGCTTTATTTTCTGAAAAAGCAAAAAAGCAAAAAAAATATACTTGTTTTCCCACCTTTCTAAGCTAGTATAGTCCAGTTTTCAGGTTACTGCTGAATTCAGGGCTGTGTTACAAGTTTCTGTGTTTGCCCATACCTTACTTGGATAGAAGGAAGTTTCTCTGTTCACTGTGAGAGAGGGAGCTTTGAGCAGCCTATCTGTCCCCAGAGGAGTGGTTTCAGCCCAGAAATTAGTAGTTTATTGGCCACTTTGGGCTAATTTCTATCTCTTTCATTTTTCTGTTATAAAACCCACATTTGAGTGGTGGTTAGCTAGGGTATAACTATTCCTGGCTCCATTAAGTCTACTCTTCAATTTTTCCCTTGAAACTAGACAAACCTTCAACTTAAGCACTCAAACCATTCACTTCTCGTCCCAGCACTTGCTCAAAACTCATAGCAAGCACTAATAAACCTTAGCACTAGACCCCCCTATACTGTAGAGAAGGCCAAGGCTATCTATTCGACCGTACCAGCCAATCTGTAAAACAGTTCACTGTACCTATCCAGGCATGTCCAAAGGGCAGTTTCAGGTGTACTCTCCGGTTCAACTGATGAATCTGGGCATTTTGAAGCAATGTTACAATTGCCTCATGTACACAGACAACCCTCCCCACCTTCCACCAAACACTAATACATGTGAGAGATGCAATTATACAGCCAAACTGGAGGCTAAGCTCTCTCAACCCAAGACTGGACCAGGCAGTCAAGAGGAGAAGGGAATTACTTGCATCACACCACGAGTCTCACATAGACCTACGAAACCAGCACCAGCAAAAAACACATATAAATAGACAAAAACATACTCGGAGGCTCTAAATAAAAATCTGCAAAAGCAACAGAGACCTCCAAAGCAGACAGCCAAGCAACCTCCACCCCCAACAAACCATGAAACACATACTTCACAAAACCAGTGTGCCACACAATCACAGCCCTTAAGGCAAAATAACATACCCAACACACTAGTAATAGGTGACTCTATAGTCAGGCACACTGACGTCCCACTCACTAAGCTGAACAAGAAGAAGGTTACTGTTAGCTGCCTGCCGGGTGCCAGGATCCACCACATAACACAAGCACTCAGGTCACTCCATAACAAGTACAAATATGACTCTGTCATTGTCCATATTGGTGTGAATGACCTGGGCCGTACCTCCCTGGACTACATGAAAAGAGACATGGAGGAGCTCTCTGATCACATAGCCCAGGCCGGTATGACCCTGACCCTGAGTAGCATCCTGCCCTCACTAAGAATGATACCATGGTATAGAAAAAAATGATCAATTTCAACAATTGGCTAAGCTTCTGGTGTCATTCAAAGGGGTTTCAGTGTCTGTCAGCCTGGGATGACATGCTCGACAAGCCACGCTGCTTCGCTAAAGATGACTTGCACCTGTCACCCTTAGGCTTTCGAATACTGGCCAAGGCTCTTGCCACCCCCATAGTGCCTTTTTTAGGCATGGCTCAAAAGACAAACCCACAGCCGTAAATAGCACAAGTAACAAAAAACTGAGGGTAATGCTACTCAATGCCAGAAGTCTAAACCTCAAAATGCATGCACTCGAGGCACTCCTCAGTATGGAGAAAATTGATATATGTGCAGTAACAGAAACCTGGTTTAAGACTTCAGCGAGCACCCCAGCACTACCAGGCTACAACTCATACCATACATTTCGGCCACAAAACCTGGACCGAAATACAAAAGGTGGGGGAGTATCCATATTCATCAAGGATACCCACACCTCCAGGTTAGTGGCACAGCACGATGCTTCAGAGATCATCCACGTGCAACTAACAATGGGCAAAACTGCTATTCAAATTATAGCTTGCTACAGGTCACCCACCATGTCCCAGGACCCCCACCCTGCATTCCTGGAAACACTGGGAAACATAAAGGTCCTACCAAACACCCTAATATTGGGTGATTTCAATTACCCAAACATTAACTGGAAGAAGTACTCAAGTACAAACTCCCTTGCCCAACATTTCCTAGAATTTATAAACTCAAACGCCCTGGGTCAACTGGTCAACACCCCCACCAGAGGTGACAACATATTGTCACTGGTCATCACCAACATGGGTGACCGGTGTTCCACATCAGAAGTCAACCCCTCACTGGTTAGATCTGACCATAAACTAATCACTCTGGATATCCACATTCCTCCACCACCCCCAGTCAAAGAAACCACCGTGAAAAACTTTTCAAAAGCAAACTTCATGTTATTTAAGACCGAGGTGGGAAGTTTCAAAGCCCCCATGCTAAAGGATAACGCTGTCCAAGCTGCAAAATCCTTTACTAATGCACTCTACAGACACCTACAAAAATGCATGGATCATGCTATCCCTAACAAAACCAAGACTCACTCCTCCAAGAAAAGGAAACCAGTCTGGTAGACCCCTGCCATAAACAAGCTATACAATAGAAGGAGGAAACTAGTACAGAAAAGAGTAAAATCCCAAGAAGGGAAGACATCCCTGATCAATATCAGCAAGAAACTATGTTCCCTCATAAAATCATCCAAGACTAGCTTTGAAAGAAGAATTGCCATGGACTCCAAACATAACCACAAGACATTCTTTAGCTATGTCAAGAATCTAAGTGGCAATTCTCAGATCTGCTCGGAGTTAGTGCAGAATGGCACAAAATACACTGAACAGACCGATATAGCCAACATCCTGGCAGACAGGTTCAGTGCAAACTTCACCCCTCTCTCACCCTCAAAAGGACCCATAACTATACCCAGAAGAATGTAGTGCCCCTGAAATCACAGACACTTAGGTTAAAGGTTAAAACAGCCATCTCCAAAGCCAAAACCACAGCATCAATGGGACCGAACGGTGTCCCAGGCTGCATCCTACACAAGCTCAAAGATGAACTAACCCCTCACCTAAACACACTGTTTAAACAGCCTCTCCACAGGCTACGTGCCCACAGAGTGGTGCACAGCAATGGTTATTCCACTCCACAAAGGTGGAGCCACAACGGACCCCGGGAAATAAAGCCCTATAAGCATGACTAGCTTGGTCTGCAAAGCTATGGAGCGCATCATCATGGATCTCATTAACAAAGACATTGGGAACCTCCAAACACTGGACCCTACCCAGTTCGGCTTTGTTAAGGACAGATCATGCCTTCTAAACCTGGTGGACTTCCTTGAGACAGTTACCAAGGCTATAGATGAGGGAAAGCTGGTCAACACAGCCTACCTAGACCTTGCAAAGGTCTTTGACACCATTCCCCACTCAGGTATTATAGACAAGCTCACCAGCCTTAACGTAAACCTCTATGTCACAAGATGGGTTGCCAACTGGCTCACGGACAGTACTCATATGGTAAGAGTTGTAGAAGCTTGGTCTGACTCTAAACCGGTTACAAGTGGCGTTCCCCAGGGCTCAGTCCTAGGACCCCTCCTGTTTGGCATATACTTCTCAGAGGTACAGGCAAGCACAGGAGGACTATGGCTGACCAAGTTCGCAGATAACTGCAAACTAGGGGCTATAATTGACTCTCCAGCTGACACAGACATCCTCCAAAAGGGTCTCACTGAGACAGATACCTGGTGTCAAACTCATGGCCTCAAGCTAAATGCCAAAAAGTACATAGTCATCCCCTTTGGAAAAAACAAAGTACCCACAAACTACCACATAGGTGGTAGTCCCCTAAATATGGAAGACGTAATAAAGGATCTGGAGACCCAAGTAGATAGTAACCTCTCCTTTGATAATCACATTGCCAAAGTGGTTAGAAAATCCTTCTATGTGGCCCACCTAATCACAAAAGGGTTTGCATCCAGATCGAAAGAATTCATTTTGCCCCTCTACGCATCACTCATCAGACCCATCATAGAATACAATGCCCCATTTGGGATATACCTTACAAAACACCTGCAACAACTGGAAAGACCAGAGAGGTACCTCACCAAGAGGCTCACTGGGCTCAAGCAGATGCCCTATGCAGCTCAACTTAAGAAACTCCAGCTGTACTCAGTTGCATACCGCCTACTCAGAGGTGATCTCTGCCTGACATACAAGGCCATGTCCAACCCAGAATTGATGGACATGCTCCACCTAAAGAAAACCATATCCCCTCGAGCCACATGCTCCAGCGATCTAAATCTCACCACAACAATAAATAGGACGTGCTGGTGGGATAGATTCCTGTCCCAGAGACTTCCCATGCTTTGGAACAAGATTCCAATCTACATTAGGCAGAGCTCCTTGCTAACCCTCTTTAAAAGAAACCTTGAAGAATGTATGCAAACAGAAAGTTTACCCCAGGGATCACTTCAATGGCTCTGCTGGACAGAGGCACAAGGAACTAATCTAAGGGGGTGGCAAAAGCCAACACATTCTGGCTAGGCTTATAAATGCCTTCAGGCAGATAGCCCAGTACCTACCTATGATCCTAAAAGGATTGGCAATGTTATTACACCATTGAATTTGCTGTGGTTTGCACCAGATCTCACTCTGGTGTCATCACACCAACTCTTTGGGGGCTGCTTACTCATTTAATTCATCTTTCTCATACTCATCTGTTCAGTGCAACAGGTCAAGGGGGGTTAGCAACTGATGTATTCTCTTTCTCTTGGCATGGGATGGCTACTTTTCATGTTTTTCCCATTCCAGTTGATTTCATGTTTCATTGCAAAGCTCAAAAAAAAGAGACAAAAACTCATTCTATTTACCACTCATGGTGGTTGAGGAAGATGTTGTCTTGGAATCCCAGGTCCCTGTCAATATAGGGAACCCTAAATTCTGATTCCCTCTTTCCACTAGACATACTAGGAAGGGCCCAGAGATGAAATTGCTAGTATTCATCTGCTCAGCAGGATTATTCCTACCAATGGAGACTTTTGTCAGTTTGGTTAGAGGAGTATTCTGTACTTCCCCATTTAGCTAGTCAGCAGGTGATCTTGTCATATTGCAGACACCTGTATGCCTTGAGCTTCAGCTATTTTGTTGTTAAGGTGTATGTGTCAGCTGTTTCTGCACATTATGATCCTGTGAATTGCCAGGGTTGTGGCTTGATGGTCATTAGTCGGCGATTCTGTAATGCATTGATGCATCTCTGTCCTCCATTGGGGAGCACATCCTTACATGGGAATTGAACATCATTGCAGACAGGCTTGCACATCCATAATGTGAGAATGCTATCTGAACAGAGTTAAATGCATTTCTTGCAATTTTTTTTCTTTTTCTGGGAGCTATCACCTCGTAATGCTTTCTAGACCTTCAGGATTTTATGTTTACGGAACCATATCTGGTCTTTCACAAGGATATACTGCCCATTTACATAAATATGAGCCCTCCCTCCAGTGGTCTTGGTTTTCTTTAATCAAATCATCACTCTACCTATGATATCCAAAGCAGCAGAAACCAGGGGAGAGAAGGCCATTAGTACACTGGACATGTACCTGCAGTTCAAGTGTTAACTGAGGTGGTGGTGGTGTTTACTAAATGAGGGTAGTGCCTACATTTAGACATATGGATTATTTTTTTGTTTCATGTGCTCCAGGGAGAGAAGGGCCTGAAGTTGCAAAGTATGTTATTTTCCTTTTCTTTTACCATCACTCAAACAATCATCCATTTGGAAAAGCTGTGATGAAAAACATACACTACCAGAAGAGTGGCTGCTTCCAATGCAAGCTTCAAGAATGTCTCAATTGCAAGGGCGCCCGCAGGCAGGTGCAAGGGGGTGCACTTGCACCCCCCTGGAATCGGCTGACATGTTCTAATTTAAAAAAAGTTTTTTTTTTTTTTTTTTTGGACGTTCTTCTTTAAGAAGAAATGAAGTCCGTGCTGACATCGCGAAGAACGGTCGCGGGTGTGCTGACATCATCACGCGCATATTTTTTCAACTGTTGCGAGCGGGAACTCGGATGGACAGACGGTTTTGGGGTAAGCAAGTGGAAAATGGGACCACGAGCGGGAACTGAAACGGACGGATTCGCAAGCGGGAGGAAACGAGCGGAAGATGGGACACTTTCAAAGTAAGTGTGTGTGTGTGTGTGTGTGTGTGTGTGTGTGTGTGTGTGTGTGTGTGTGTGTGTGTGTGTGTGAATGAATGAAAATAGGGAACGATGTGAAGTTGGATGTGTGTCCATGTTCAGAAGCTGGCCCTGTTGCTGAAGAATCACAAGGGCATTTTCATCACTGTAAGCTAAATACAGTCCTTAGCATTTTTTCATAGCTTTGCTTACTGACTCCTGTCACTCATTATGGGGTGATGATTGCCCTCTTCTTTCTTTATTTTTATTTTTCTAAGCAGAAAGCAATCGCTGTAACTATAACCATTGTACCTTCTTCCTTAAAAAAAACCCTGTTTAAAGCTTGTGCACTCCATGTGGTTATTTCAGCAGTGTAACACAAAGGTTGCTTTAACTGCATCTGTGCAAAGGTATCATGTTTAATGTGCTTGTTTCAGCTCTTTGTCTCACCTTCCCAGAAGAACAAAGCAGATTGCTCAGGGTAATTCCATGTCTGTAACAGCTATGAATAGGAGTACAAGGCCTTGAGGCTCTGCCATGGCTTCTTTAATGTGTACCATGTTTTGCTGAACTGTCTGTCACATGAGTCGGGGCTGACACACAACCATTTTAAGTGCACTCAGTAATTAAGATAACTGCAGTCTTTCTCACAAGACATTTTTATAAGAGGTGTAGTTGTGTCGCAGACCCAAAACCTTGTAGTGATCATTGCCAAACCTCAGTCCTACAAGTTAGCGGGTATAAGGAGTGAGCTGTCACTTAAATATACATTAGCAGTTTTTCTTATTGTCACATTTTTATATTGTCAAGCTAGTATAGTAATAATATCCAGTGTCTTTATTTCATCCAACCAGGATTATCACAATGCTTATTAACAGTTATACAATGGACAAGAGTACAAAAATAACTAGCATGGCAAAAAAATCCCTCTCCCCACTTAAATATTTCCTTTCTCTGTTGCTGCAACAATTACCATTTACAGTATGGAAGAAAGTGTTTGCTTGTCATTGAGTCAACAGTTCCAAGAGTTTGGGAGATGAAGTGTTGTGACATTTGGAGTTGTATTCTGTGCTGTACTGGGATGTCAAGGGAACAGAGTTATGGATATAATGTGGAACAGACATTGCTGCTAGTCACTTTCTCACAAGCTGCAAGTTGATCCCCTGTCTTTGAAAGTCCCAACATTTCAACAGAGTGTTAGGGTTGGTTGACGCTTACACAAAATAATAAATTCATTTTCAAAATACAGTCTTGGCACACATTCTGTTTGAAGAAATGTTACCTAGGTTCTATCTGCCTTTTCAGTTATTTACTGATCCAGAACTGTCATTCAGTGCAGTGCCCTTTCCTTAGCACCCCAGTCAATTTTCTAACTTACAAAAAGAATGTTGTGTGTTTGTTTCTGTTATATTGTATGTGCATAGCCAAGGGACAGACCTGATGGCAGACAAATGGCATTTTCCTTTCCATGTTAAGATTTCTTTTTTTGAAGGGGGCTTATTATTACAGAAAATATATTTAAAACTAAAATAAGAGCAAACCACTTTATGGAAACAAATTCCCAGTGCGTTCATTTTGTAACAAGACTTTTCATCAGAGTCTAAGGAAGTCTTGCTATAAGATGAAAATGCTGTGAATCTGTTTGAATAAAATGATTTGTACTTTACAGTTTTGTATGTATGTAGTTTTTTGTAAGGGGGAATAATTGGTTCCAATTGTAAGACATTTTGTTTTATTTGTTTTTTTATAGCTTAATTATGGGATTATTAAAGTACAGTTTTAGTTTGCCATAGTTAAATTGTGATATTCATTCCAGTTATACCAAGACTCCTTAAAGAGTTACTTGCTTCAACTGTATCTGATTACAGTGCTTGACCTCCAGAAAAAACAAATACATGTGGATATCCTTGATAAATATGGAAACTCTCCCCCTCCTTTTGTGGTTCGGTCCGGGTTTTGGGGCCGAAAAGCATGATATGAGGTATAGCCTGGTAGTGCTGGGGTGCTCTCTGGAGCCTTGAACCAGGTTTCTGTCACTGCACAGATATCTATGTTCTCCATACTGAGGAGAGCTTCGAAAGGTGCATCTTGAGGTTAAGACTTCTGGCATTTAGCAGCATTACACTTAGTTTCTTGTTTCTTGTGCTGTCTATGGGGGTGGGTTTGACTTTTGAGCCTTGCCTAAAACAGGCACTATGGGGGTGGCAAGAGCCTTTGCCAATATCTGAAAGCCCAGTGGTGACAGGTGCAAGCTGTCCCTAGTGAAGCAACGTGGCTTGTCGAGCATGTCATCCCAGGCTGACAGACACTGGATCCCCTTTGAATGACACCAAAATTTTAGCCAATTGTTAAAATCGATCATTTTGTCTTTGTACTGTGGCATCATTCTAGGTGAGGTTAAGATGCTGCTCGAGGTCAGGGTCATACCACCCTGGGCTACATGATCATAGAACTCCTCTATGTCTCTTTTCATGTAGTCCAGGGAGGTACATCTCAGGTCATTCACACCAGCATGTACAATGACTGAGCCATATTTGTATTTGCTTTGGAGTGACCTGAGTGCTTGTGTTATGTGACGGATCCTAGCACCCGGCAGGCAGCTCACCGTGACCTTCTCTTTATTCAGCCTGGTGAGCAGGACGTCAGTGTGTCTGACAATAGAGTCACCTATTACAAGAGTATCAGGTGTGTTATTCAGCCTTAAGGGCTGTGGCTGCTTGGCACACTGACTTTGTGGGCTATGTG
Source organism: Protopterus annectens (assembly GCF_019279795.1). Lineage (NCBI taxonomy): Eukaryota > Metazoa > Chordata > Ceratodontiformes > Protopteridae > Protopterus > Protopterus annectens. Next base: position 1,710,447,669 of record NC_056735.1, on the reverse strand, counting down.
TTGTGCATGTTTTGTGTTGAGGTAGCGTTTGCTTGGATGTCTGCTTTGGAGTTCTCTGTTGCTTAGGTAGATTTTTATTTAGAGCCTCTGAGTATGTTTTTGTGTATTTATGTGTTTGGTTCGCTGATGTGTTGGGACTATGTGATACTGGAGCAAACTCAGACAGCCCTGGTTGAACTATACCTCTCAGTTGTCCATATCTTTGCAGAATGAATAGATATTTGCTACTTATTTTGTTTTGTTCCTCATACAATGAACTCACTAAATGACAGACATTTGAGTTTCAGACGTCATAACCTTCAGAAAAATGCATGCTAATGCAAGACCTGTTATTCTATCAACTGTCAAGTTTATACAAGAGCAATTTTTAGTAGTGTTTGTATGTTCCCCCAATATATTTAGCCTTGTCCAGATTTCCTGAATTAAGAGGTATGTGCAAATCGCTTTGTAGAATTAGAAATATCCAAACCTCTCCATTGTCCCCAATTTTGGCACAAAATGTTGCTCTCCCTAATAATCCTTCCTCAAAATGGCAATTTTGGAAGAAAATGTGATTGAAGTCTCCTAGAATAATGGTGTTGGCTTAATGCATAGGGACACCATGTTAGTTAGGAGATATGGATTGATGGGGTACATAGAGGGACCTATAGTTAGGTATGACACAGTAAGGAGTTTTGTTAATGCTAAGCTGGATGCAGAGGAATTCCACGTCATTATCTCACATAGCAAGTCTGGAGATGAAATGTTGTTTAAGAATATGTAGACACCATCACCTTTTCATCTCGGTGTTTTAGCTTAGGCTCTGAAAAGGATATTTTCTAATTCACGTAGTTATAAAAGTTCAGTATAAAACTAAGTTTCTGAATGCAAACACACTAGTTAAGCAGCATCATGGTAGGGAGTACTTCAGTACAGAGAGATTCAACTATATACATAGCCCTTTCTGTCAAAAACACACACACACCATGGTCACACAGAGTTTACAATTGTTGTAACACGTTTCTGAATGCAAACACACTATTAAAGCAGAATCGTAGGGAGTACTTCAGTACAGAGAGATTCAACTATATACATAGCCATGAGTTCCCTTATACCTTTCTGTCAAAAACAAATGTACACCATGGTCACAGAGTTTACAGTTGTTGTAACTTTGAAAAAAATCCATCTTTATGTATTTCTTGCACTAAAGTTGAGGTGTGTGTGTGTGTGTGTGACAGAGAAATGCCCTAGTTAGCTATAACGGGTGGAATTTATGTGCAACTGTTTTGTTTAGCAAATGGTATCATTATTGTGGTATAGAATTTTAAGGCAGTGTTAGCACAGCAGGTAGCATACGTGCATCTTGATGCAAAGGGCTGTAGGTTCTATTCACACAGCATGTACATTTGTATTCTAAGGGGGTATGGTACTGCAGTTCTTAGTATGTCCTCCTTTGGATGAGACACCTAATAACTATGAACCTGCTTTTCAGCCTGCCACCCATTCCCTATTGCAATATATCAACTTACCATTAATTTTAATGTAGCACATGCAATTTATTCTTCAAGGGCAACAGGCACTGAAATTGTAAATGAAACACTGAAATATAAAGTTATTTTCTAGCAACAACCTCTTCATTGGTTTCAGATCTCTTTAATGTGGAATTATTCAGATGACTTTTACTTCTGCAGAGATTCTGCATACTGATTGATATTGATGGATTTTATGACAGAAGTTTGAGTGTTCCTTTATGGTTGAAATGTTCTGAATTGGGCAGGCTGTCATTATTGGTTCATATGATTTGTTTCATTGCTTAAAGGAAAGATGCTCAGAACTATAAAACACACTCTTAACAAGTGGTGCTGTGTTGTACAAGGGATATAATTCAATTATTATGTAGTATAATAGTCAGGAAGGTGAATCAAAGAACTCTTGCATGTTTCTAAAAATGTGTGCAAGGAGCCTATGATTTGGAAATGGGCCAAAGGTAAACTTACCCTGCCACTGGCCAGATGCATGTTTGTGAAATGTGGGTTTCGATGCTGTTTCAGTGAATGTGGGTTTCAAAGGTAGAGAAGTTTTAATGCTAAGTCTGTTTTCATTGTAAGACTATTGCTTTGTTTAGGTTTAGTAAATGTCTGTCAGTGTTTGTGCTATAAAATCTGAAATAAAAGTTGTAAATTAAATCCAAATATCTGTAATCATTGTAGAAGTAAAGCATAAAACAGTATGTACACTGAGAGATTTGAACAGTGGATGATGTCTGAGAATGGGATAGAGTTGCGGAAATCATTTATAAATATATTGAAGAGAAGGGGACTCAGTATAGAGCCCTGGGGTACCCCAGTAGGAGTATTTAGAAATGAGGAGGTGGCCTTTTTCCATTTGACTGCTTGAGATCTGTTAGATAAGTAGCTGGAGAACCAGTTCAAGGAGGAGGGAGATAGGTTAAGTTTAGAAAGTTTAGTTAGTAGCAGGCTGTGAGAGAGTGTCAGAGGCCTTAGAGAGGTCGAGTAGTAGGGTAGAAACAATTTGGCCAGAGTCGCGGGCTTTATTTACAGTGTCAAGGAAGGAGAGGAGGGTGGTCATAGTGCTATGATGTGGTCTGAATCCATGTGTGGGAGTTAGTAGGTGATTATCTAAGAGATGTGGAAGGAGTTGTAGTTGGATACACTTTCTAGGAGTTTAGAGATGGGGGACAGAATAGCGATGGGGCGGAAATTAGTAACATTGTTGTTGTTGCCACCTTTATGCAGAGGTATAATAAAGGCCCTTTTCCAGACTTAGGGTACTATACATTCTTGGATAGAGCGGTTGATTAAAATGCTAATAGGGTAAGCGATTGCTTCAGCAGCTTTGCTAAGAAAGTAAGAAGGGATGTTATCAGGAGCATTGGTGCATGGCTTCAGTTTCATAAGGAGTTTCTTTATAGTAGAAGTGGGTATAGGTTTAAATGAGAGAAAAAAGGAGTGTGAAGAGGGAGAATTAGGGGCAGATGAAGCTGATGTAGGAGTAGGAGTAGGAGTAGGAGTAGGAGTAGGAGTAGGAGTAGGAGTGGAGGGATGGGAGTTAGTAGATGGGAATGAGGAAGTAGTAGCAGAGTAGGGTAGAGAGATGGTTGGGGATGGTAAGAGAGTTTTGGAGAATGTAGTGGTGTTAGAGAAAGATGATGTTAATTTGGAAATGGATTCAATGAAAAGAGTTAAATTGGGTAGCCAAGTCTTTGTCAGGAGCGTTTGGGTCTGGGGTAGGGGTATCTGGTTTGCTGGGGTTAAGTAGAGTAGAGATACCTTTCCAAAATTTCTGAGGGTTTGATTTTTTTATTATTGTTTTGAAGTGTGGAAAAGTAGTTTTGTCGGTCGAAGATTATGAGCTTTTTTACCTTATTTCAAAGTATTTTATATTCATTGTAATAAAAGGACAGGATTACAGTATTTTCAGAAGCTCATTACATTTTATTGCAGACCAGTGTCTTATAGCAGTGTTTGTGTGTTAGTACACTTGTAGTTGGGTGGCTTTAATGGTATATGGTAAATAAGCATTGCTACCTTACTTAAAAGCCAAGCCCTGCAACAACTAGCTCCACACTGAAGTCAAAACACAATAGCTCTGGTGGGTAAATGTACTCTGTAGTAATCAAAAAAGGCAAATGTTTAAGATAACTACAGCTTATGTTCAAACACAATAGGTAGTGATGAAACAATGCTCTGCTAAAAATGCTTTAATGCTTCACATTGCTGAGCTGCAGATCAGTTATCACTGGCTACCAGGATTTCACCCACTTCAGCTCAAGCACTGTGCCGTTCAGTGCAACCTTCCCAGAACTAATTCAAGTCTGACCAGAATTATTTGGTGTGTGTATAAGAGGGAGGTAGCATACCCCTCAGCTGCCCAGATTTTTGCCCCATATTCCTCCTAAAAAGGATTGAAGTTGCTAAATGAGACATTTCAGTTTTAGAAAAATGCATGCCAACACAAATCCTGTTACTCTTGCAATTTTCTAAGTTTCTGAGAGCCATATTTATAATCTATCCCTATTTATTTTAGGCTTTGTCCAGATTTCTTGCACTAAGGTTGAGGCCTTGAGGGGTGTGGTATGTTTGTGTGAGAGAGAAAGTGAAATGCCCAAGTTAGAGTTAACAGGTGGAATTTTCAAGTGCATTTTCAAAGAACTGTGAGTTTTAAGGGAAGCTAAGTTCACTGCTGCTCATGCCAAGTCTATTTACAATGTGCAACTGTTTTGTTTAGCAAATGGTATCTCTGTTGTGGTATAAAGTTTTAAAGCTATGTTAGTAGCACCACAAGTAGAATACTTGCATCTTAATGTAAAGGCTTGAGGTTCTATTCCTACAGCATATACATTTGTATGCTGATGTCCTCCTTTGGATGAGATGCCTAATAACTATGAACCTGTTTTTCAGCTTGTCATCCATTTTCTATTGCAATATACCAGCTTACCATTTTTTTAATTTAACGTAGGCAATTTATTCTTTGACGGCAGCAGGCACTGAATTTGTAGATGAAACACTGAAATATACAATTGTTTTCTAGCAACAACATCTTCATTAGTTTCAGATATCTTTAATGTGGAATTATTCAGATTACTTTTACTTCAGCAGAGACACTCAAACAAGTGCTGCTGTATAATACAAGGGATATAATTCAATTATATATTATAATTAATACAATCAGGTAAATCAAATAACTTTTGCATGGCCCTAACGGTGTGCAAGGAGCCTATTGCTTGAAAACAGTTCAAAGGTAAATAACCTGCCACTGGCCAGATGCATTTTCTTTGAATGTGGGTTTCAATGCTGTTTCATTGAATGTGAGTTTCAAAAGTAGAGAAGCTTTAATGCCAAGTCTGTTTTTCATTGTAAGACTATTGCTTTGTTTAGGTTTAGTAAATGTCACGGTGTTTGGGCTATAATGTTTGAAATAAAAGTTGTAAATTAAATCCAACTGCCTGTAATCATTGTAGAACTAAAGCATAAAACAGTATGCACACAGATTTGAACAGTGTCTACACTAAATGGAGAGAAATAGCCAAGTAATGGGACACTGGAATGGCTGTGTGGGCGGGGCTTGGGTGGGTGGACTTGGGCGGGGCTGTGTTGGCAGGGGGCGGGGTGAGCTATGTGGGTGGGGCTCTGGGTTTGCACCCCCCTGCAAAAAATCCTGCGGGCTCCCTTGCTCAATTGTAAATATTTTTTCTGTGTCTGATTCTTGGTGCATTCCTCAATGCTGGAATTTCATGTATACATATATAAATGTGCTACTATCAAGCACCTTCCTGCAAGATAAGACCAGTACCACACAAATAAATAATACTCTTTTACTGGCAAACAATATAAAAGAAAGCAGCCTGTGGTTTCACCCAGCAGCTTTTGCAGTGCTGATCTCATCAGTTAAAAACAAGTATATATAATCACAAATATAATCATGTAGACAATTACTTGATTCATACTTTTGGATAAATAAATATATTAATAGAAAATTAAAATTGCATTAAATAAGTTTGTGTTCCACAATATCCTGGTGTGTTTTATGTAGATACATGTGTGTGTGTGTGTGTGTGTGTGTGTGTATATATATCTACACACACACACACACACACACACACACACACACACACACATATATATATATATATATATATATATGCGTGTGTATGTATATGACAGAACTGTTTTAAATGTTTTGCTAATCATGAAAATCATGATACCTACTGTGAAAATTACACAATTAAAAAAAATCATACTACCTACAGCATAATGGAGAAATACAGCAATGTAAAACTGGAGCAGTAGTCTAACTTACAAGAGGTAATGACACCATCCAGTTGACCATTTGTTAACATTTCAAAACACTTTTATTTATTTATTTATTTTTTAGGAGACTGCACACTGATCAAATTTAACTATTTGTGGGCTCAGCCTTGGTTGCATACATAGGAACAACAGTAAGGTAAATTTAAGGGTATGACTAAATTATACAGTATATTGGCATAATATAACATAGATATAGAAAAAATATACACATGTTTGCAAGAACGTTTATAAAGAAGTAGGATCATAAGTATAGGTGAGGTAACTGTGGTCCTACCAACAGAATGGACATAGTATATACAAGTGCTGAGGGAAATACTGGCAGTTAACAGAGTCCCAATTGTAGAATCCTAGGAGTTACAATAGTAGGGTTAATAACAGGAGACATGGGTATTATAGTAGGGAATGGAGAGGGCAGATGGGGAAGCAGTGAGTATGAGCTGATATGTTAGACAGTTTAGGAGGTTAAGCAGCCAAGGTTTTTTAGGATGAATGTAATAGTGCAACCATCAGAGTAAGGTGACATGGCCAGTGCTCTGACGTCACTTATATTGTTCAGTTATGTATTGTTTGACCTGAGGTCTGAACTGTTTGTAGTCTTTCCTGTTCTACTTCCTAAATATTATGAAAGAAAATACATGTCCTGCATATAGAAAATACCAGAAACATGATTACTAGGTAATAGTTTTCTTCACCATTAACGTACAAGTAGAAACAATGTTATGTAGTATTAGCAAACCTTCATTCTAAAAAAAAGGAAACTGATAACTAAACAAATATTATAGAACCTCATTCAGGCCAGATTGAAATATGAACCCCAAATGAATAATCAATAATTGTTCTTTTCTAGCCATAATCCAGTATCTTTGTTCTACTGACAAAAATCATACCAGTGATGCTAATGTTACCAGTAAATGTAAAGCTGGCAGTAGAAAGTGTGAGACTATATCTGTAGAATGTACTCCAGTCCCTGCAACACTTCAGATCATTAAAATGGAAAGTCATTCCTTGTTTCTAGGATCAAGACATTTGCCTTAGAATGTCCCATAGGTACCTATGACCAGATATTTGTGCCTGTATTACATGTCATTTAACATCTTGTCTCATAAGTCTTCACTATATTCATGGAAGTAAAAAAAAACTTTCTTCTATATACAGCTTTAAAAGTAGGAATTAAGCCTTAGAATAGTTTCTGAAAGTTTCAGGGTTATCTGGGGTTCCAGGTTTTGATTTTACTTCAAAGGAGACCATTTTGTGTTGTGACCTTACCAGAGAGGACATTACACTAGGGCCTGTGCGGTGTTCTACCATATTAATGAGGAACAGATACAGTACGTTTGTGCCCCTGGTTGGTTTATTGACAATCTGGTCCAGGGAGTTTGTGTTTACAAAGTCCAGGAATCTTCTGTGCCTGCAGGTTTGGTGTTGTATGATTCCCTGACAATCAATCTGCAGATTATTAGATGCCTAGCCAATAACCAGTGACCAAGTGTGAAAAACAAACTTTGTATTTTGTGTCTGTGAGGTAAACCAAGTGAGAATCAAACCTTGTATCTTATGTCACTGAGGTAAACACCTTAAGTACTGTGCCACCCCTAAACCTCTTTTATACAGTTGCCCATATGGTACATAATCCTTACATAATGGCAGCACTATATTCCCAAAAAATCTGTCAGTTATTAAATGCCAGTGTTTGTTCAGAACCTCTTTGATTTTAAAACTGTTGGTGCCATAGGTAATAATAAACATAACATTAGTATTAATGCTATTTATGTCACTGTCTTAACAGGTCAGCGCACCCACTCTCTACACCCCTAGATTCTTTTGAAAGGAGTTATCTGACACTGAATCATTATAATCCTGTTTTAAGACATTTTTTGAGCATAGGCGCCGGAAACTGTGGGGGGTACGGAGGGTAACAGGGGCACTTAGTGAACTAAAAAGGGTAATGTTTTTATAACTATTTGTTACCACAACATAGGTTCACTTGGGGAACATTTTAAGCTTTGCCAGTTCCCTTTTTGTGCTTGAATTAACATTTCCTGATTGGTCTTTGCTATCCCCATGGCTGATAATTGTATATTAGCCCTAGTGAGAACTGTGATCATACCATAGATAATTTGAGGGGGCCATGTAACGGCTGCAGCATTTAGGAACTGCCTCTATCCATTAGTGGCATGAGGGGAAATCCTGGAGTACATTTTCTGTTACCCATCCTTAGATCCAAGTTGCATTTGAATATGGATGGATGAGCTTTGCTTTATTTTTATGGATAGTCTGTTCCGGAACAGTGGTAGCCTCTGTGATATATGTCCATCTCTCCACAGCATTCAGTTTAGATACCTAGACTGAGTATTTCTGATGCCATTTGACTTGCTGATGTTCAGTAGGTCCGTCTGTATTATGTCAGAGGATGCTTTGTATGCCAGACATGTCACCTCTAAGCACTCTGTAGGATACTGAGTATAGTAATAAATCTTTGAGGTGGTCCATGCAAGACCTATTGTTTAGGACTTGTATCCTTTTAGTAAGGTATCTCTGAAGGTATTCCAATTGTTGCATGGGGCTGGACAGATACATGCCAAAGTGGGCATTATACAAAATGATTGACATGAGAGCTTTGTAAAGGAGGACAACAACATCTCTAGATCTAGTCACAATCAATTTGTTTATAAGCTGTGCAATATAGAAAGGCTTTATGACTCTGGGCACATGTTGGGCAAAAGTTAGGTCACTGTACACACAAGTTCCCAAATGCCAAACAATTGGTTCAGTTCTCAGAGGGCATTGTCATGATTTTGACACAAGTTATTATTTGGGACAAACCTTCCTGCATGATGGTTAAGCCATTTGGGGATTCAATAACTTCTCCTAGCTTGCAGTCATCTCAAACTTAGCTGGCCAAAGCTCTTTGGTATTTCCTTTTACTTTTGAGATGTATATGCCAAACAGAAAAAGTCTCAGCACCAAACCTTGGGGAACTCCATTGGTGACTGGTCTCTTCCCCTGTTTTGATCTCCTGCATCCTGTGAGCCAAGTTGGCAATGCAGCTGGTGATGTAAGTGTTTGCTCCTACATTATTCATCTTTTGTACTACACCTGAGTAGGAGATTGTGTGAAAAGGCTTGGCCAGGTCAAGGTAATGTGGTGTGAACTGTTTTACCTGCTTTGGTAACAAGGCTAAAGCTTAAAATTTACCCATGATTTTGAGCCTTTCACACTTTCCTCTGAGTTGTTTTCAAACACATTTTTAGGGCCATGCATACATGTATGCATTCCTTGATTCATCTTCCTGATTGTATTAAATTATATTCCTTGTATAATACAGCACACTTGTTAGACTTGAGTTAGAGCACATTTTAAATTTATTGTTTAAACATTTTTCCAGTAGGCAATGAAACAAAAACGCATTAACCCATAATGACAAAACTGCCCTATTCAGAACATTTCCATCATAAAGGTCTACTTCCACACACAACTGCATTTTAAATGTATTGTTTGAACATTTTTCCAGTAGGCAGTGAATCAAAATGCATGCACCAATAATGACAAAACTGCCCTATTCAGAACATTTCCATGATAACAGTCTACTTCCACATACAGTTGCATTTTAAAATTTATTGTTTGAACATTTTTCCAGTAGGCAATGAAACAAAATGCATGCACCAATAATGACAAAACTGCCTTATTCAGAACATTTAAATGATTACAGTCTACTTCTACACACAATATATAAATACAGAATCACAGTAGAGTGCAAGCCATAGGCATGTTGCACAGCTTCTTGAACTTATTTTCAATTGGGGGGGTGGCAAAAGGCCAAAAACCAGGGACACATTTTAAACATTGCGTGTATAATTTTGGAAAGTTGCTTGCATAAAGTGTCATTACCACCATGCATTTCACTGCCAAGTCTTGAACCTAGAACCTTGTGCACTACAGTTAGAGCAACGTACCACTAAGCTAATCCACCAGTTTTTTGAAAGACAGGAAGACAAACTTAAATGGCTATCATATCATTTAGTGAATTCAGTTCTTACTTCTCACCATAGCTCTCAACCTCTTAGCACAAAAATACAGAACAATGCCAATAATGAGGGAATACAGCCCCCAAATAGGGACACATTTCAAATACTGATTTTATAACCTTAGAAAATTGCTAGAATAAAAGGTTTTGTTTTACCAGTCCTGCAAAACCAGAGGAACAGAACAAAAATGTGAAGCATAAATTCACAAGTGATGGTGGCTAGGGACTTTATGCTCTTTTTACCTGTACCCAAGGTACAGGGTTTGAGCCTGAGTATCTCTGCTGGGGGCATTTACACACACACACACACACACACACACACACACACACCCCCTCTGCAACAATATACAGTCCAGCAGTGTACTCACTCTGATAGACTTTATCCTCCGGTAGCATTCATCTTCTGTCCGTTCCTGCTCCACTCTGCAATTAACTCCTGTTGTTTCTGTGTTTCTGCCCTACAGTCCAGACTCAGCAGCTTGTTCCTGCCCTAGAGTCCAGATGCAGCAGCTAACCTGCTCCATTACACTTCTGAGAATAAATCCTTTTCGTTTTCTGCAGGCAGCAGCTTCTGAATAAATCCGTTCCCGCTCACAAAACCGGAAATATGTGCGGTGCTGATGTCATTGCGGCAGTTGGAGGTGCGGAAAACGAAAGGGACAGAGGTATGGATGATCTGCAAAAGTGGGGGGCTCCCCTCCCCCTGCGCTCTATGGTTCCAGTGCCCATGGTTTTGAGGCAGCCAAAGGAGGTGGAGTTTCAATATATATTAAAGGCACACACACCTCCAGGCTGGTCAAACAGTATGATGCACAGGAGACACTCCAGGTCCAGTTAACCATTGACAAGACCCCTATTCATATTATAACTAGCTACATGCCCCCAAATTTGACTCAAGATGCCCACTCCACCTATCTGAACCTCTTTAAATCTATCAAAGAGTCAACCCTTTACCCTGATCCTGGGTGACTTTAATTACCCAACCATAGACTGGAAAAACTACTCATGCCAGAACACAAATGCCCAGAGATTCTTCGATTTTATCAAGGCAAATGCCTTGAAACAGCTAGTTGATACCTCCACAAGAGGTGATAATATCTTGGACTTGGTATTAACCAACATGAGTAACCACTGCAGCACCCCTACAGTATTATCCTCCCTGGTAAGATCCGACCATAAAGCGATCACTTTTAAAGTCACCATCTCCTCTGACCCCCCTCTAGCAAGGGTCAAACAAAAAACTTCTCCAAAGCTGATTACAACCTCCTGAGGGATGGTATAAACAGCTTCACAGCCCCCTCCCCCCACTGTAGGAACTGTCACCAATGTCCAAATCTACACCAAAGTACGATACAAGCATTTATATAGATGTATTGAATCAGGAATACCTGACAGGACAAAATCATCCTCGGCAAGGAAGAGTAAACCTGTCTGGTGGACATCTGCAATAAATAAACTATATAACAAAAGGAAAAAAATTACTGTCCAGGACCAAGAAGGAGCAGATGCCCACTTGGAAGCATTTTCTCCTTCCCCTGAACAAGCAAATAAGAGCACTAGTGAAACCCTCTAAAGCCAACTTCGAGTCCAAGTTGGCCACATCTACTAGAGACAATCATAAGGCAGTCTTCACATATGTCCAAAATCTCAAAGGAAGCACCCAGATCTGTTCAGAACTGGTGGTCAAGGACACCACATACACAAATGCTGTAGATATAGCCAATCTACTGGCTGACAGATTCAGCAAAAACTTCTTCCGTCCTTCCCCCCATCAGTAAACCAGGACATCCCCAGTACCTGACCCCCAACCCTTATCTCTAGGGAACAGATCACTGCCCTCTCAAAGGCAAAAAGTACAGCCTCCATGGGACCTGATCACATCCGTGGCTGCATCCTACATGAACTCAGGCATGAACTTGCAGCACCATTAGGCACCCTATTCAACCAAAGCCTGAGTACCGGCTTTGTCCTAGCTGAGTGGAGGACAGCCACTGTCATCCCTTTACACAAAGTTGGAGCATCCACCGATCCAGGAAATTATAGACCCATCAGCCTAACTAGCCTGATCTGCAAGGCCATGGAATGGGTTATCATGGACCTCATTAACAGGGACATTGGCAACCTCCAAACACTCGACCCCACACAGTTTGTTTTTGTCAAGGGGAGGTCATGTCTGTTAAATCTGGTCAACTTTTTTGAGACAGTCACTAAAGCCATGGATGAGGGGAAGATGGTGCACACCAGCTACCTTGACCTGGCCAAAGCTTTTGACACTATTCCCCACTCAGGCATAGTAGATAAACTCTCTTAACTAGGCATCAATCCATATGTTACCAGATGGTTGGCAAACTAGCACACTGATAGAACACACCTAATCAAAATAGGGGAAGCCACCTCAAGCAGTCGACCCGTAATGAGCGGCATACCCCAGAGATCGGTCTTGGGGCTTCTGTTATTTGGGATATACTTCTCTGAAGTATAGGCCAAAACCAGTGGACTATGGCTGACCAAGTTTGCAGATGGCTGCAAGCTAGGTGCAGTCATCAATTCCCCAAGTGGTGTAGACGTCCTCCAAGAAGGTCTCTCCCAAACAAATGACTGGTGCTGGAAACATGGCCTCAAGCTGAATGCCAAAAAATGCATTATCATGCCCTTTGGGGAGAATGACATCCCCACATAGTATCACATTAATAACAATGTCCTAAGTACATAATCAGTAGTGAGGGATTTGGGCACCCTGGTTAGCACCCAGGTTGACAGCAACCTGAATTTTGACCACCATGTTGCTTCCATAGTAAGGAAAGCTTTCTACATGGCCCACCTCATAAGTAAGGGTATCTCATCCAGGGACAAAGAGGTCATAACATCTGTGTATTCTTCCCTTTTAAGGCCAATTATTGAGTACAACACCCCCTTTGGCATGTACCTCACAAAGCACATGCAGCAGCTGGAAAGACCACAGTGATTCCTCACCAGGAGAATCCAGGGCCTCAAACACCTACCCTACACAGATAGGCCAAAAGCTCTACCCCTCTACTCAGTTTCATACAGACAGGGGTGACCTCTGTCTGGCATATAAAACAATCTCAGACCCCGCCTTGATGGGACTGCTGCATATCCACAAGTCAAGCTCCATTCGAACAACCCATATGCACAACCTCAACCTGGTCTGTGATAGCAATATGACTTGTTGGCAGGACAGATTTGTGTCCCAGAGACTCCGCCATCTGTGGAATAGACTTCCTCTCCATGGCAAGCAGAGTAACTCATTACCCCTTTTTAAGCGCAACCTGGATAACTGGATGGGAAACAGAAAATACACTCCTGGGATTCCACCTATGTCCCTGCTGGACAGGGGCTTTGGGTGCTGACTTGTCTAAACATGGGCTAAACTCTTGGCTAGGCTTATAAAGGTCTCAGGGCCAATAGCCTAGTAACCTCCTATGATCCTATGATGTTGGCTTCATTAGTAAAATCATTATGTTGGTTACTTATCCTCCTTAGCTTAGGTATATTATTTATCATAAAATTAGGGTGGCAACTAGAAACAGATAAAGAATTTCTACACAATGTGGTATTCACTGACCCACTGATAAAAAGTTATGTTCAAAAACATTAATCACAAACAAATAAGATCCTGTACATTTAATTTCAAAATTATTTGAAAGTTTGACCAACATTGTCTACTCATTCTTATACCCCTTTGCCTAATAACCCCTCTTCATATCTCTACACGACACTCTTTTTTTATTGGTCACGTGTCATTCTCTAGCACACAAGCATGCTGCCACAGAGAATCTCATGCCCACTTCCCTATAGCTGAAAGCCTATTCAACTCTACCTTTACCCTCCTATTTAAAGAATAAACCAAGGCATAAACTCAGCATCATGAATACCAACTATAAATTTTAACACCAAATATAAATCCCTATTTTACTACTATCTTTTTTACCATATATTAAATTAGTGTGGTGATATCCATCCAAATCCTTGCCCACAACACTGCTCTGAGCTCCCTCACTCCCAATAAAACCATCTCAATTAACATTTTACATCAGTCAAATAAAACAGTCCTTCACCTCTATAACATACACCTACACATCAGGCAGAACAATATATACATACGCTCAGGTTACAATATTTCTACTGCTGAAGAGTTCTTCCATTGGACATCTTCAAGGATCCAACAAGAAACTATTGCACTTGATGCCAACAATGACTGGTAAACAGTAACTAGTAACAGATCAGGTTTCACCATAAACCTGCTCGGCTTTATGCAGCTCATCTCCACACCCAACATACATAACAAAAACAGAAAGAATAACTTCACTATTGATAACACCCTTGTGAACATTATATCAACTGGCTGCTTCCCTGATGCCCTTGAAGACCGCAGTCCAGCCTTTATCATCTATAATCTGTTCACAATACACTAAACAAGTAAAAAAAAACTAAACATTTCTACAAAGACACTTTCATCTCTAACCTAAAGTTACCTAACTGAAAACCATTGCATAACAGCTCCATGGATGAAGCAGTGTCTCTGTTTAACACAACTTTCCTAAATGTTCTAAACTTCCATGCCTCTGTTAGAACTAAATGAATCAAAAGCACTTCAGCTATGTGTCTATCAAGCAAACTAAAACCTTAATGAAGCAAACAGAGAAAGCATAGAAATGATGGTTAAAAATCAAAACTGAACCTAATTTACAAACTTTTAAGCACCTTAGAAACAACATTTAGCTCAAAATAAAAGATGATAAAAAAGCTTACTACACAAATTTCCAAAATACAAATCACAACAACCCGAAACTCTTCTGGTACTAAATCAACCACCTCCTGCACCCTGGTTGTGTTACCCAACTATCCCTTCCACAAGCTCACAGTGATTAGTATAATGGCCCAAGCCAACTCATATTTCATAGGCGCAGTTGCCTCACTAATAAAAAAAAAAAATTCTACCTCTACAACATTGCCAGTATACCCAGCACATCTAACAAATAACCCTTGTCAGGGTCAAACAAAATATATTTTCCAAAGCTGACTACTTTTTCCTGAGAGCAGGTATAATCAGCTTCACAGCCATCGTCCCTTCAGTTGGAATTAGCACTAATGTCCAAGCCTACACCAAAAAACTATATGAGCACCTACATAGCTGTATGGACTCAGCAGTACCTGACAGAACCAAATCATCTTCCTCAAGGAAGAGTAAACCTGTCTGGTAGACAGCAGTAATAAACAAACTCTATAATAAAAGGAAACAATTGCTGTCCAGGACCAAGAAGGAGCAGGTGCTAAGTTGGAAGCAATCTCTCCTTGTCTGAATAAGCAAATGAGGTCACTGGTAAAATCCTCTAAGGCTAACTTCAAGTCCAAATTGGCCACATTCACTAAGGAAAATCACAAGGCCTTTTTCACATACATCCACAGTCTCGAAGGTAACACCCAAATCTGCTCTGAACTGGTGGTAAATAACATCATATACACAAATGCTGTAGATATAGCCAACCTGCTGGCAGACAGGTTCAGTGAAAACTTCACCTTTCTATCCTCCCATCAGTAAACCTGGACATCCACAGCACCTGCCCCCCGCCATCACCAGGGAGCAGGTCTTTAATGCCCTCTCAAAGGCAAAAAATACAGTTTCTATGGGACCCAACAACATCCCTGGCTGTATCCTACATGAATTCAAGCATAATCTCTAAGCTCCATAGGCACCCTATTCAACCAAAGCCTGAGGACCAGCTGAATGGAGGACAGCCACTGTCATCTCTCTACACAAAGGTGGAATGTCCACTGACACAGGCAATTATAGTTCCATCAGCCTAACTAGCCTGATCTGCAAGGCCATGGAGCCCATTATCATGGACCTTATAAACAATAACATTGGCAACCTCCAAACGCTTGACCACACATAGTTTGGTTTTGTCAAAGGGAGATCATGCCTGTTAAACTTGGTCATCTTCTTCAAAACAGTCACCAAAGCCATGGATGAGGGGAAGATGGTGCACAACATCTACCTTGACCTAGCCAAAGCCTTCGACATTATTCCCCACTCAGACATAATAGATAAACTCTCCCAGCTAGGCATCAACCCGTATGTTACCAGATGGTTAGCTAACTGGCTCACTGATAGAACCCACTCAGTCAAAATAGGGGAAGTCACCTCTAGTAGTAGACCCATAATGAGTGGTGTACCCCAAGGATCGGTCTTAGTTCTTCTACTGTTTGGGATATACTTTTCTGAAGTGCAAGCCAAAACCAGTGGTCTATGGTTGACCAAGTTTGCAGATGACTGCAAGCTGGGTACTGCCTTAAATTCCTGTAGTGATGTGAACATCCTCCAAAGGGCATTACCTAACCTAATGACTGGTGCCAGAACCATGGCATCAAACTGAATGCCAAGAAATGCATCATTATCCCCTTTGGGGAAAATGGCATCCCCACTAATTATCACATTAATAACAGTGTACTAAGCACACAATCAGTCGTGAAGGACTTGGACACTCAAGTTGATAGCAATCTGACTTTTGACCACCACGTTGCCTCTGTTGTACAGAAGGTTTTTTATATGGCCCACCTCATAAGTAAGGGTATTTCATCCAGGAAAAAGGAGGTCATAACATCCCTGTACTCCTCCTTTATCAGACCCATTATCAACTGCAGTGTCCCCTTTGGCATGTACCTTGCCAAGCACATGCAGCAGCTGGAGAGACCACATAGGTTCCCGACCAGGAAAATCCAGTGTCTCAAACACCTATCCTATACAGATAGGTTAAATGCCCTGTCCCTCTACTCAGGCTCGTACAGACTGCTCAGAGGTGACCTGTGTCTGGCATACAAGGCCATCTCAGACCCAACCTTGATGGAGATGCTACATATCTGTAAGTAAAACTCCATTTGTCAACTCACATACAAGGCCTCAGCCTGGTTTGTGACATTAATAGAACTTGTTGGTAGGACACATTTATTTCCTAAAGACTCTCCCTCTGTGGAATAGACTCCCATTCCAAGTCAAGCAGAGTACCTCTGTAGCCCTCTTTAAGAGGAACCTGGAAGACTGGATGGGAAACAGTAAATACACCCCTGGGATCCCACCTGTGTCCCTGCTGGACAGGGGAAGCAGGTGCTGACTTTGTGGGAACATGGGTGAAATTCTTGGCTAGGCTTATAAGGGCCTCCAGGCCAATAGCCTAGTATCATCCTATGAACCTAAGTAACTCCTTCTCCTTTTCTTCTGTCCCCAGCTTGACTATCAGAAAACTTCTCCTCCTCCAAATAAAACCTACCACTCTAGTTCCTGATAACTTGCTTGCAGAATACATTAAAATAGCAGGAGATGCCATAGCA
The DNA here is from genome assembly GCF_019279795.1 of Protopterus annectens. Classification (NCBI taxonomy): domain Eukaryota; kingdom Metazoa; phylum Chordata; order Ceratodontiformes; family Protopteridae; genus Protopterus; species Protopterus annectens. The sequence continues at coordinate 1,710,430,485 of NC_056735.1, read as the reverse complement.
TGCCCAATATAGATTCTAATTAGCCGTTCCAGAAATGACCTGCCCATTGAAAGAAATCATACATTCTAGCATTCCATAAAAATGGAAACTCTACTGACTTCTCCAATTGCAGATCAACTACCATTCTGTACCCCCATCCAAGGTGCTAGAAAAATATATTCCAGCCGAGCTTCTCAAATTAATCACTGACAATAACCTATTATCTCTATCCCTCATACAACATGGCTTCTGCCCACAAATTTCTTTTTCTTTATAAGCTGTAAATGTACCGTTATATACCTTATTACTTTTCACCCAATACTTAACTGACCCTATAGCCAGCATCTTAAGTAGATTTGTTGCAGCCTCACTGATATTTTTTTTCTGAGTACTTACCTGTTGGTTCTTGTTCTCTGGGATGTCATTTATCCCTGTTTTACTTTTAGTTTTTTCTTCTTCCCTGTCCCCCTTAACTCTATTATGATGCCTTCTGTCATAATGCTCTGCTCTATTCAAATGCTCTCCTAGCTGGCACCATGTTTTCTTCTATTTTCTTACTTTCTTCCAAAGCAAGTAAGAAAGCAAGAAAAGAGCCTCTTACTTTACTCACAGGCTCTGAGGATTCCTCTGGTGTGGTTAAGCCCCTAGCATTTTCCCCTCCCCCTGCCTTGCTTACAATCCGAAGTTACTTACCCACCTCAATTAACCTCCATTTTTCAAACACCCCAGTGCTCCCGACCCAAACGGCTGTCCTGCTGTAAACTTGGTATGTAATTTTCTGTGTTACTGACTCTTTGATTAAATACAATTGTAGATTTAATAATATGTGAAATCTTATGCTGACTCTGAATGTTTAAAAGTGCATAAATACATGAGGCTGACAAATGCCTTGGGCAACTGATTTTGTGCTTTCTTGTTGCTGCTAAACTGAAGAGATTGTTTGTGGATCAGTATAACTTTGTTTCTGTATTTAGTCCAATTCTTAAATCCTAGACTCTGTACAAACAGCTTACTTCCCAAACGCTACTACCATTGAACTTTATTTTCATCCTCAAGATACAAGATGCTATATGAAGAATAGTGTGACCCTGGTTAGTGGTTATTCTTCTTCTACATGCTATATCTTATACATGCTATATCTTGCTTACTTGTCCTATTTAGCTACCAAATACTTGAAATTGTTTCTTAGGGCAGTGCAGTGTACTATTAATGTAAGGATTATGCTTTTCCTCTCAGTCGCTGTGTTAAATATGGCATGAAACACTGTTCAATTATTTTTTTGCTATAGTTCTATTTATGGTGATGAGCTAACACGAAATATCTTTTATTAGGTATTATCTCTTTTCACGGCTTCCACCCTGAAAGGCTCACACAGTTAGAAGGACTGCATCCAGTTGGGTATTTAAAAAATCAAAAAAAAAAACTGATAGCTACACTGGTCTACCCTTAGTAACAAACTTAACTAAGGTTACTATTTTTTCTAAAGTCTTTCTGCTTAAACTGTTTAATTCAGCCATACTGGGTCAACAGCACCAAACTTCCCAGCCCTTAAATAAGCCTCCTAATGCTAAAAAGTTTCACCAAATTATACTGTTAAAGTTGTTGTCTGTGTTTAAAAACAAAACATAGATTAGAATTTAAAGCAAGTAAGAAAGCATGAAAAAAGCCTCTTACTTTAATCACAGACTCTGAGGATTCCTCTGGTGTGGTTAAGCCCTGCTATGCTCGCCGTCCGAGCTCGCTTCATGCCCCTACCTGCCCCCTACTCCCACTCGCCCCCAGTACCTCTGAATTTATATCTCCTCAGCCACATCCCCTCCCCCTCCTTTGCCATCCATTAACAGTAATTAATTTATAGCCCACCCCTTCCACTATTTTCCCACCTTCTATTACACCTAGGTTGCCTACCTACAAGGAGTATATTCCCCCATTATTTCTCTAATACTTACTAAGTCTTCTAAAATATCACCTCTACTCTACACCCTACCTTTACTAATCACCCTTTATTCTCTCACCATCTATGAAAACCAATCCCATATAAGATTCAACCATCCCAAATGCCTTGCTACCACCCCAATCCTCTCAAACCATTCTGCCCACTCATTCATGTCCATCGATGCCAACTCCTTTACCCCTGCTAACACCCACCCTGTTATATCCAGATATGTTAACACCAAAATTAAATACTACCAAAAACGTATAAATAAATCTCTATATAGCTAGTTTCCCCCACACCCTTACTATTGATGGGGATATCCACCCCAACCCTGGGCCACCATTCCCAGACAACACTAACTCTAATCATAACAGTCCAAACATAAGACAAAGCCTAAATAGACCCCCCCCAACTCACTACTGACCTGCCACTTAAACATCAGAAGCAGCAACACTAAGTTCCACAACCTCCATGCCCTCCTGACAACCTACTCCCTCGACATACTTTGTCTCACCGAAACATGGTTAAAACCAACTACTCCAGATAATGAAATTCTACCTCCAGGGTATAATATACTCAGGCTAGATCGTACTACCAGGAAAGGAGGAGGGGTTGCTGTTCTCTATAAAACCACCCTAAATGTTACTTCAGACAACCTTCAATCACCTATATTTAACAAAGCAGAAATTATGATTTCCAAACTACAAATAAATAAAAACAAATGTATAAACATAGTATGAGTCTATATTTCCCCAGGTAATAACTCAGAGACCCTAGAAGACATCCTCTAATGGCTATCCAGTGCCTACCCCCAAGAGACCATTGCTCTTGGGGACCTCAATATAGATTGGTATACCTGCACTGCAGAGACCTCAACCACCCACGTAAACCTACATGGTTTTACACAAACTATAACCTCCCCTACTAGGATCAGCAAGCCTAACAATAGAGAAAGTATCCTAGACTGGATACTAATTAATACCCCCCACCACATGTACAAATCAGGTACTCTCCCTGAAGATCTAAGTGATCATTTCTTAACATATACTATTAGGCATAAAGTTGAATGTCCACATCTACCCACCTATAAAACAATAAGAAATAACAAAAACTTCAACCTTAAAAAATTTTTAGAATAACTTAAATTATGCATTTGGTCAATTCTAAAACAATTACCACTAGATGAGGCAGTAACACACTTTAATAACACATTCCTGGCCATCCTTGACAATCATGCACATGCACACTCTATTAGAATTAAAATAAAAGTTGCCCCCTGGTTCACTAAAGAAACCAAACTAAAGATCATCCAAAGAAATAATGCCTGGAACACCTGACGCTCCTGTAAAGCCCCACAAGATCAACTCAAATTTTGACAATATAGGAATGATACAAAAAATCCATATTACTAGACAAAAAAATTATTTCAGCCATCTACAGCAGAAACACCACAACAAGCCACAGAAGTTCTGAGCACGTATTAACAAACTCCTCCACCCAGGGCAATCCACAATTCCAACATCCTCAGCCCCAACCCAAAAATCACCAGAGTCCATTGCCAACACCTTCAACAGTTTCTTTACAGAAACCATCCAGGCCCTTGAAAATCCATCCAGGCCCTTGAAAATCCACCCAGGCCAAACTTAAACCTACTTGTCCTAACGCTGAACCCCCTAAATCTAGTGACATTCTCTCCTTTAGCTTCCAAAAAGTTCTGACTTCACTCATTAGAGCCCTAATTAAAAGTACCCTTTCTGCTGACCTCCTCCCTGCAGACTACCTGCAAAAAGCTGCTGATGTTATAGCTTACCCTGTCTCTATTTTGATAAACAGAACCATAAATGAAGCCTCTATCCCTCTATCTGGAAAATATCACATGTCGTACCACTCCACAAAGGAGGCAGCTCCACTGAGCTGTCAAACTATAGACCAATAGCTATCCTTTCCCCTCTGGCTAAAATTATGGAAAAGTGTATCCATAAACAACTCTTGCACTACCTTATTCAACATAATCTTCTGGCCAACTCCCAGCATGGATTTAGACCACAGCACAGTACCACCTCAGCCCTCCTCTCCTTTTCTAATGTCATAAATTCCAACCGTAACAACAACAAACTATCTTCTGCCCTGTTTCTCGATCTTTCCAAGGCCTTCAACATGGTTAACCACCAGCTACTCTTACTTACCCTAAATAAAATATCCCTAATTAACCATGCCATACAATGGTTTCAGTCTTATCTTAGTGGAAGACAGCAGGCTGTCCTTTGGCAGGACAAACATTCCACCCTTCTCCCCGTTACCCCTGGTGTCCCTCAAGGCTCCATATTCGGTCCCCTTCTTTTCTCCCTCTTTATCAATGACCTCCCACTGTAATCCCAGATGCAACCTGTATACAATATGCCAATGACTCCACCCTGATCTGCTCAGCCTCTACCTCTACAGATCTCCTTAGTTTAACCCAGAAAACCTATAATACAGTGGAAAACTGGATCTCTAATCAACAGTTGATATTAAACCCTAATAAAGCAAAGCTATTACTCTTCTCCCCTACTTGCAAATCCTCTCAACCTTCGTTTACTATAACATCTAACAATGGGACCATAATCTCACCAGATATGTATACCAAACTCCTAGGTGTTATAATAGACAACAACCTGAAATATGATATGCAAGTAAACCAAACTATTAAAACCGTTAATAAAAAACTTGGCTCCCTATACAAAAACAAACCTTTTCTCACCCCTCTAGCTAGGACTGCCATTGCCCGTACCCATCTGCTTTCAACTCTACTCTTTGCCTCACCAATACTCAGTAACTTGAACAAAATTGGTCTCAGCAAACGCTCTAGCTGCTACAATCAAATTGCCAGGTTTGCCACAGGAACTCCCTACAGGACAAACCATTGTCAAAACCTAAACCTCTTAGGATGTATAGAACTCCCCAGGCTAATCCAATGTAATCAATGTACTGTATCATTCAAGGTTATTAACCATCCAGAAAAAACACCCTCCCTTAAAAACATTATCCAGCCCTACAAAAACGCTAGGTCACTTTGTTCCACTACAAAACTTTTGGTTCAATCTGTTAAAGCTAACAACCTATCTGGAGAATCTTTGTTTGCAAATTCAGTAGGCAAAACCTGGAATTTGCTCCCATCTGACCTTACTCTGAACCCCTCCCTTAATCAGTTAAAAAAAATCTAACCCAGTATTTTAAAACTCACTGGTTATGTCCTGGCTCTTACCCTGACTAAAGCATTTTTTATTCACTGCGACTAACCTCTTACACTAAAAGGTTTGAAAAGAGAAAAAGTAACATCTTTGCAGATACTCTGTATATAAGCTGCACCTATAGGTTTGATAAGAGAAACTGTAAAATATTTGTATATATTTTTGAATATAAACTGTATTCTTCATAGGCTTGAAATGTGAGACTGTAACTTGTATGTTAATACAATATGTTTGTGCATATACTGTAATGTGCATGTCTTTGTTTGTAAGTTTGGAGTTTTTCTCCCCCGGCCTACACTGAAAATGGACATGTATCCAGTCGGACTATCCTGGTCAAGAAATGTAAAATAAATAAATGTTCACGTACACTCTGGTCTGTGTAAACTCTGGTCTCCCCTATTAGTCTTTTCCTGGGAGTGTGTACACGAAATAAGCAAGTATTTTTTATTATAACTGTACTAAGTGATGGCTCTGTGTAACCTTATTTTGCAAAAAGTTAAATCTTTGCTGTTAACTGCATGTATAGTATATTGTACATAGTGCTGCAGCAGTAGCTTAGATTCTGTATACTGTTGCACTTTGACTGTACTTTAGTTCAAGTTTCTACCTGAGCTATGCAACAGTTCTGAGAAGGCATTTTATTTTTAAGGAAGTGAATCCAATGTACTTTGTAAGCTGTTTCAGTTCTAACATGAACTATGTGTTAGATATTTGAAAGTATTTAATGTTACAGGATGTCAATTCAAGGCTTTACTGCAGGAATATAGTAATATGCATAGTGCTGTAGCTGTAACACATAATCTGTAGACTGTTCCTTTTCCCTGTATCTACTTTAAGTCTCTCAAACTCTACTTAAGACATACTAAAATAAACTGTTGTGCTTAATGTAACTCAGTATGATAGTTATCTAACCCTCTCCTTCTAACCTGCCTCTTCCTGTTTCTTTTTCTCCCTTAGTTCTGCTACCCCCCATCTCCAAACTACAAGGCACCTCCCTGGATGACTTTAAACACTCTGGAGTCAAACAATAAATCACCTGCATGCTGCAAACCTTCCAAAACGCTTTATAAATAAGAAAGTGTGCATAAATGTTTTTTCCCTTTAATCTGCTTTTCAGTATGCAATGTTATTTGGCTTGAATAGTTGTGTTTAATATAATGTGCAGTCTGTGTAGTGGGCACACCCCCATCCCCCCTTCCAGCTTATTTTAATTAGGAATTGTACTTGCAGCAGTTTCTGAGGACCCGTGGTGGTGGTGCTGCGGTAGCGTTGTTGCCTCACAGTAAGACACTGTCCGGTTTGATTCTCAGCTAGAGCATCTTCTGCGTGGAGACATGCGTGAATGGGCGCACCTTCGTTGAAGGTTGTGCGTCAGGCCTGGCAAGCTAGTACATAAAAATCAACTGCCAATCATTAGCGGACAGGAGTTCCGCTGTGGCGACCCCTAACCAGGAAAAGCCGAAAGACACACACACACACTTGCAGCAGTTTCTGATTCCACTGTGTTTAGTTAAGGAGGTATACCAAATGCCCTTAAGCTGATTTCTTTATAAGCTGTAAATGTACCCTTATACACCTTACTACTTTTTACCCAATACTTAACTGACCCTATAACCAGCATCTTAAATAGATTTGCTGCAGCCTCACTGATAGTTTATTTTTCAAGTACTTACCTGCTGTTTGTTGTTCTCTGCGGTGTCATCCTGCTTTGTTCACCCTCCGGGCTCACTTTGCTCCACTACACTGCCCCCTAATCTCTCCCTCCCCCACCACCTCTACATTTAAACCTATCCACACCACACTGCTTCCTCTGCCAGCTCCACTCCCATTATCCCCTTCCTGTGTTAGCTCCACCTTCCTCATCCATACACTCCATCTCAACATATTCCTAGTAATATCACACTAGTACCCTATTTACATAGCACTCCCCTTCCTTCATTTCTACAAACTTTATTACTCTCTTCAAATTATCCACTTAAGTAGTTTGTTTGATTAACTCTCTAATAATCCCTAATCTAATAAGATTCTCCTTACTCTGTTATCACTAACACTCTTCTCCCTGTCTTCACTATTATCATATCTGGTCCCTAACCAACCTATTGTAAGCTCTCCTACAGACACTGCCTCTTACACCAATAACACAAATCACTACTCCCTACCCATCACCACTCATTTCTTTCACACAGACAATAAAATGTTCTTTAAACTCAGACTGCTTCAGACATTGTTTAACATTACACTTACTGAGACTTTAAGCAAAATGAAATCCTATGTTTACTACACAGTCTTGAAAATCCTCTTGCTCTGTGGTGACATCCACCCTAACCCTGGTCTCAACATCTTGCAATCCACATCTTCAACCCATAGTCCAGGTACACAAAATATGTTTACATTTATTTCAGTAAATACACATAGCATGTGCAACAAAATTTCTGAGTTGCATGCTTGGATGACTGCACAATCTCCTGACATGCTAATAACCACTGAAACCTAGCTTAAACCTCACATAAAGGATACTAAAGTACTTCCTCCAGGCTTTAATATGTTCAGAGCTGACTGATGTTAAAGAAAAGGAGGCAGTATTGCAGTAATATATCCTGCTTTTATTTCCTTAACCCCTCACAACGAATCCATACCCTCCTTTGACAAAGCCAAACTATTGATCACCTATCTTAAATTAAACAATAATAAAAGTCTCTGCATTATAGCTTTATACATACCCCGAGCAATAACTTATCAATTCTGGAAAGCATCCTTATAGGTTCATAGATTAGTACTAAGCTAACTGCTTTTGTGAGCCATTTTAAGCCTAGCCAATTATCCCATGTGAGACTCAAATCCTGCACCTTGTGTTTGTAAGGTAAACACCTTAACCAATAGGCCACCCTCCCAACCCCCTTTTTAATCCTATCTAGGGTATTAAAAAATCTCTCTCTGGAAACTGTAATATTAGGTGATGTCATCACTGACTGGCAGAAACTTAACTTACAATTTCCCACAGAGAGCATAAACCTATTTGGATTTTCCTCAACTAACTGCTCACCCAATCTTTACCAGTTCAGCAAACCAAAAAGGTTCAATAATTGATTGGATTTTGGTCTCCCATCCTAACAATTTCTCTCAATCCAAAACACTTCCAGCCTCTATTAGTGATCACCACCCCATCTGTATAACTAGACTTATTTCACATTCATGTAGACAACACACAAACAAGACAGTATGAAACCCATGCAACTATGACCATCAGGCCTTCACAGATATACTGAACTCCATCAGTTGTCCTTCCTTAAATACTTACCACTAGATGATGCGTTTGAACAGTTTAATTCTACATTCCTAAACACTTTAGGCAGTTTAGCTCCCACCTGAAGGAAAAGAGTCAAAACCAGGTATACTCCTTGGCTTTCTGTCTTTACCAGATCACTCATGCAAAAAAGAGACAAGGCTTGGACAACTTACCTAAAACATAAGACTCACAATAATTTACAGCATTTGAAAGCACTGTGTAACTCGTAAAAAAATAGGTTAATTTAGACAAAAAACAATTCTATACAAATCACAAAATCAGCACAAATCCAGTCCAAAAACCTTCTTGCACACTATTAGAAAAAGCCTAAACCCAGGAAATCAGTCCTCCCCCCAGCCTTCCTGTGATAGTACCTCCCCTAACATAGCAACTCAATTTAACTCTTAGTTCATTGATTACATAGCTTCCATCACTAACAAATTCCCTCTGTCTCCTTCTACCCTCTCTCAGTCTCCTGTTACCTGCCACTCCACATTTTCCCTTCAACCAAGCTCAAGCCATGTTTGTCCTCTACAGACAATCTTCCTAACACATTTCTAAAAATGTCTGCTGACTGGATTGCCTACCCAGTCTCAAAAATCATTAATAGATCAATCAAGGAGTTTATGTCTCCTCCCTGTGGAAAAAAAATCCTTCATCCTTCCTCTCCACAAAGGTGGCACCTCCACCGAAATCTCTAACTATAGGCCATTTGCTATTCTTTCACCACTACCAAAAATTCTAGAAAATGTATCCATAAACAACTTCTTCAGTACCTACTTGAAAATAATCTCTCTCCCACCCAACATGGATTCAGGCCAGCACACAGCACTATCACTGCTCTACTATCCTTTACTGACACTGTCAACAAAGCTTGTGACTCAGGAAACTTTGTCTCTTCTCTGTTCTTAGACTTATCCAAAGCCTTTGATACTGTCTCCCACCCCCGACTGTTATCCCAACTATCTCTTTTGGGCTTAACCTAAACATCCTTACAATGGTTCACTAGTTATCTCTCTAACAGATAACAATCTGTCAAATGGAATTCCAACTTCTCTCCTTACTTACCTGTTAGCACTGGGGTACCCCAAGACTCAATACTAGATAAACTTCTCTTCAACATTTTTATTAACCGTCTTACTACTGCCAGCAAACAAGCCACCCTAATTCAATATACAGATGACTTTACATTAGTCTGCTCTGCCAGGACCTTCTCTCATCTACAGAGTTTAATGTAAGAAGCATTCATTTCCATTGAATCTTGGCTCACCAGCAACCATTTACTACTTAACCCCTTTAGAAACTATACTTCTACTATTTTTACCAAAACAATCTTCTCCAGATACCTCTAACTTTGCTATTGCTTCTTTGAACAATACTTCAATCAATGTGGTTTCACATACAAAACTGTTAGGTGTAACCATTGACAACAATTTTAAGTATCACCTACATATCAGCAACATTATAAAAAAATAATCAAACGTTGGGCATGATGTATAGGGCTAAGAAATTAATCTCTAACTCCACAAGAGAAACCCTTGCCACCACCTATCTCATACTCTCCCTTCTATATGCTTCACCTATTCCAACCACAGTTCACTCTTCCCTCAAAGCAAAACTTAGTCAATGTTATAACAAAATAGCTAAATTTGCCACAGAGCAGGCCCACTACTTTCTTCATTGCTCTGCTCTCAAGTCCATAAACTGGCTCAACCTACCCCACCTACTCACCTTTAATCTACTAACATTACCTCACAAAATACTGTACATCTCATTTTTGCAAACTACATCATCACCACTTCACTACTATATTCCATCTCATGACCTATGTTCCTCTCACAAGTATCTACTGTTTACAAATCTCAAAGATCGAACGGGGTTAGTCTGTACTCTCACTGTGTTGCCAAATCATGGAATAGCATTCCAGAAGCAACCAGACTTATACCCCCCTACTATTCCTTCAAGTCTAGGCTGAAAGAACATCTAACCAATAACTGGATCTGCCCATGCTCCTTGCCATCTTAGTACTCGTCTATTCCCTTCTTCCCCACTCTTAATAGACTTTCTCTTGAGATATCCTACTCTCCTTCCTGCTTTACCTACATTCTAGCCTCACTTCTCACTAATTCCTTAACATTCCAATGTCCTTTATTTATATTCTTACACTAACCTTTAGCTATCCCAGAATTTATGACTGAAATTTACTATCTGATTCTCCTGCCAGAAAGAGTATATGGCTTTTACGACCTATTACTTATTCCGTTATATATTTTTCATGCATTATTATGTAGCATGTATATTAAGAACTCTCTTCTATCTTGTATGTAATGTATGGTTGACTTTATTGCTTGCCCTATATTTTGCTTATTTTCTTCTATTGTATTCACATGTCGTACTACTTTATTATTGTCTTGATATTTTTTTTAAATCTGTTTAATGTGTACTGTGGAGCTTTTCTCCCCAGGCCTCTGCTGAAAATGGGCTCATACCCAGTTGGACTTTACTGGTAAACAAATGTCAAATAAGTAAATAAATAAATTAGTACTATCACAGTGCTACAATAGAAATATACATCTGCATTATTCCTCAACCTGTCAAAAGCATTTGACTTTGTCTTCCATACTACACTGATTGAAAAACTTGCATTACTGTGACAGGATGCATCACTCTCCTGGTTCAGAGGATACTGTCCAATAGATCGCCGAGTGTAAAGTAGCAAACTACCTTTTCCTCTTTTCTCTCTGTCACAGTAGGAGCACCACAAATATCCATCCTCTGACCCCTTCTCTTTAAAATATTCATTCATGACCCACACACAGCCAGTAAGCATGTCTTGTGCAGTATGCAGATGATTTGACACTCATTTGCACAGCTAATGCCAAGGCCTTTAGTTTTTATAGGTGTTGTACATCACATATATGCTCCCGGCGCAAGGCATAAAGCTCATGTACAGATGCATACACTCAGAACTTCTTTGCTGCCTGTCCGAATGCCATTATTGAATGTCAGTCTGAATACCCTTTTGCTGTGCTGGTTACCAAGCTGTGATTTCAGATATGTGCCCCACTGGGGTTTCTTCTCTTTCTCTTCTTTGCTGTGGTCATCATGTTAATGTCATCCAGAAAGAAAAAATGTCAGTGTGAGAGGCATATTCCCCATAAAAATCATCATGACCAGTGTCTCTTCTGTTTGGGTGCTTCTCACAATTATATGCACTGTTATATCTGCCAGGCGTTTATGTCTAAGGCCCTATGTAGTCATCTCTCCTCCTTGTCCATATAACTTGAAAACCAGTGTCTGAAGTTGTTGGCTCAGGATACTATGGCAGAATCCTCCCATCCTGAGGGACAGCCATCTCCCAAGAAGAAGACCAAAAAAGTTAGGTCTGATCCTGCTACTGTCCAGTCACCCCTGGATGTCTCTCTTGAAGCTTGTGAAAGCTCAGAGGACAGTCCAGTAGTTGCTTCAGTTTCCTCTGCCATGACCCCAATGGAGGCTGGCATAGATCCGGCTTCTTGCATGTCCTCAAAGACTTTTCAAACATCTGTACTTGACATTGAGGGGGGAACTTTGGCTGATTATTTCCAAAGGACCGAGGAGGTTCCTCAGATCTTAGTTCAGGAGGAGATTCCTATGACAATTATTGAATCTCACCAGGGGTCTGACCTTCTGAAGGTGTTTTGTGTGGTTGTACTGCAGAAATAGAAGTAAAAGACAAAGCATATTTCCCTTGTTGTTAAAGATCCCCAATGTGAATGACAGGATTTCACTCTGGGTTTATTTAATGCTTTGATGGCTTTGAAGCCTCCTCAAGGGGTCTCAGTACCTGCTGCTCCCTGGTCTTCCACTCCACTTAAGAGACCCAGGAAACTGGATTCCTCCGATGAGGATCTGGACTCATGGGAAGAATCTTTGGTTTACTCTTCCCCAATCCCTTCCCCTTTGGACTACAGCTCATAGGAAAAGGATTCTATAATTCCAGACTCCCTCCTGAAGGAGCTCTCCTTTGGAGATACCATTGCCTGTATGATGGATTATTTTAAGTGGGATTGTTCTCAAGTCTCTGAGATTCAAAGAACGTATTATGAGCTCCTACAGATGGAGTCCCCTATACCTTCTGCTGTCCCTCCTGTTCTGGCCGCCCTTCTGGATATATTCTCAGCAGCATCTATAGCCCCTGACTGTCAGCCCCCTGTACCTAAGAACCCAGATAGATTCTATAAAGTTCCTGAGGAGTTCAAATTTCTTTACAAATGCCCTCTTGCAGTGTCAGTCTCCTCTGATAAGCCCTCCAAATTATTGCCCTCTACCAAGCCATCGCCTTCTGATAAGGATAGTAGGGCTACAGAAAGGCTGGGCAAAAAATGTATACTGCTGCCACTTTATCCTTATCGAACTCTTATGACCAGGTATGTTTTGATCCTCCTTTCTCAGTTTTCTGAGGTGGTTTCTGATCTTCCTGATTCTGAGTGGAAGGCTTCAGCCCTTTCCCTGATGGGCTCCACTTCCCAAGTTGCCCACCACAAAGGCCAAACTTTTAGATACTCCTTTGGATAGTAAGAATCTGTTTGGATCTGCTTCAGCTGAACTTTTCAAGTCTCTCCAGGACAGGGGTGAATCCTTACAAAATTTGAAACATATTTTTGTTTCTCCTATTCCCGGATTTCAGAGACATTATCCCTCTAAGTCTGCTTTTGTTCATAGGCAGTCTCATTCTCAAGAAGGGTTCTAGACATGTGCCTCCTGCTAAGTCTACTCAGACTCCTGCTCAGAAATCTCCTTTCTAAGATAAGCCACATTCTGTTTGACAGTTTACTTCCTCCTGCCCTCTGCCAGGTTCCCTTGGTCCTCTGTCTGTCCCTGTTTCTTCCAAATGGGTTATTGAACGGCCACATTGTCGAACAGAATTTCATTGGAAATGCTGTTCATCAACCCCCAATTATATATACCAACTCTGAGATCACACTATAGTGAGGAAAGAGCAAATTTGCTGATTCCTGTCATAATGCAATCTCAGTCAGAACAGTTCAATGAAATGGCATTCAACAATGTGGCAGTTCGATGAAATAATAAGGACCCCTTCTAAATTGGCTACAGATAACTTCAGACTTTTGGGTTCTCTCCATTACCCCTCAGGGTTATTTCATGATTTGGAAATCCCTTTCTCCTTTGTCAGTCTTCAACTTCTTCAGGAACAGCTCTCTCATTTCCAGAGTTTCTTCATTATATTTTGGCTTAGTGCACCAGTAGCTGGTGAAAGGATTTTGCTACAGGTTGTTTCTGGTCCCATGATAGGAGGGCAATTGGAGACCAATTCTGGGCATTTTATAAAGAATATGATGCATTAAATTAAAATGTCTGTCATTATTTAGTGACTTCAATATTCCGTGATTTGACAGAAAACCACAAATTTTAGAAGAAGATAGAGCAAAAGTATGTTCAAAAAATCTGGACACTCTGGGAAAATCTGGAAAGTTGAGAGGTATGCTATCCATTATCAGGTGACTCTTCAGGCAATTTACATTCCCTCAGAGCACAATCTAGTGGCAGACTCCTTGAGCAGGTCCAGCACACTAGCTCATGGATGGATGCTTCACAGAGATGTGTTCCTGGACATCTTCCATTGGTGGGGTATTCCACAGGTAGTTCTTTTTGCCTTCCCTCTGAACAGACAGCTTCCTCTGTTCTGTTCCAGAGTCCCGAGTCCTCTGACTGGGAAATTGGATGCTCTGTCTTTTCCTTGGAAGGGGATATTTCTGTATGCCTTCCCTCCCCTTCCTTTGTTATCATGAGTTTTGCTTGACATCAGCCAGAACTCCCCCAAAATCATGTTAGTGACTCCCTTTTGGCTCAGACAGCGTTGGTTCCCCCCTCTCTCTCACTTGGTCAGGGGCAATCACCACAAGTTACCTCACGGGGGGGGGTCTTCCCACACAAGGAAAGGGCTTTCTTATCCATCTTCAGTTGTCTACTCTTCAACTGATGTTGGGGGTGATAGGTTTTGATCCCTCTTATGCACCTTTTTTCTAAAGATGTGCTTTAGGTTCTGCAGGAGGCTAGGAAACCCAATATCATGAAGCCATATATGTCCAAATGGAAGCAATTTTCTGTCTGACGCCTCTCTCTCACCATCAGGATCCCCTATCAGTGGAGGTTCCTCTGGTTCTTTCTTATTTGTGTGATCTGCTCCATGCTGGGTTGGTATACTCTTTAGTTAAAGCTCATCTGTTAGCAATTTCGTCTCGTCTACCCTTGAATCCTTATTTGGCCTCTAGATTTGAGGTCAAAACATTTTTAAAGGCTTCCTCCATATCAGACCTTCTAGGAAGCCTGTTCTGCCTTCCTGGGACCTCAGTTTTGTACTTGAAAAATTGACACAGGCTCCTTTTGAGCCTGCCTATTCAGCTTCCTTACAACATTGTACTTGGAAGATTTTTCTTTTGGCCCTCATTTCTGCCAAGAGAGTGTCTGAACTTCAGGCTCTCATGGCTATTCCTCCTTTCTTAGTTTTCTACAGAAACAAGGTGTCTCTTCATACTAATCCTTCTTTTATATCTTAGGTGGTCAATGAGTTTTCTCTTAATCAGTCTATTTATTTCCTTCCTTTTTTCTTTCTCTGCAGTCTGCCAGTGAAAAGGTTCATCACACCTTGGATTTGCATAGACAGATATTATTTGGATAAAACTAAAGTTATTCACCAATCTGAGCAGCTTTTTGTTTCCTTTCATCCCAGAACTTCAGGACTGGTTATTCCTAAGCAAACCATCTCCTTTTGGATTTCTAAGACCATTTAATTTTGTTATTCTTTTCATGGAAAATGTCTTTCTCGGTAAATGTGCATTCTACTAGGGCAGTTGACTCCTCTAATGCTTTTCTCAAGGATCTGGATACCAATTCCACCCCTGAGGCTGCTACTTGGTTCTCTGTTCATACTTTCACTAAGCATTACAAGTTGGATGTTATTTCCAGGGCCAAGGCAGGCTTTGCCAGGGCTATCATGTATGGGTTTGTAGAGGGCTCTTCTGGGACTTCTTCTCTCTAGGATTCCCCTTGAGCTCTTGAACTCTGTGTTTGGCAAATAATACAACAATGAAATGGAAGGACAAAGTACAGTCATGTAAAATCTTACCATAACAGTAGATGACCTCTTCATTGTTGTAGTGTTGTAGTATTCTCCCTCTTACCCCCTCTGTTCTACCTATTGCCCTCTACTTTTCTTGCCCTACTGGTTAAGGAGCACATTTTCTTCTTCCTTTTTCTCCTTCTGGATGCACATTTTCCTTGTCCCTGTGGCATTTTGTTCCTCCTGGGGCTTCCTTAGTTTTTGAGTATGTACATCTATACCGCACCTTTATGTCCTATGCCATATGGGGAGCATACGTGTGATGTATGACACCTGTAGAAACTAAAGGTTGTTTTAACATACCTCTCAATCATACCAAATCTGTCAGTTTTTACCGGTTTTAAGGTCCAAATAATGGAGTGCCACAATTCCCGAGTGGCACCCCATAATTTCTGAATTTCCCAGCTTTATTTTTTATATTGTCTTTTTTCGTCTTTTTTTTTTTCCGGACTGACATCATTGAGCGGAGGTGTGTGTGATGATGTCAGCTTTGTGAGCAGCCTGCCAGCCTGTCAGAATTCAAATTTCAGCTGAGGGCTGCTCTGGGGCTGAGTGGTGAGTAAAGAATGCTTAATTTGTTTACATTTAGTTTAGCTAGCACATGCTGCAATCCTGGACTCTCAGTCGCTCGTCACTCACTCACGTGATGTCTCACATGCTGCAGCCTACAGGCAACCTGCTGGAAAAGTTAGATTAGGGTCAGGGATTAGGAATATAAAGAGAGAGGGCACAGAAACTAGAAGAACTTCTTTTCAAGTTATTAGAAGCCTGAGCAGTGCATTGAGCAAGCAGACTGAGCATTGATAGGGATTATATAGCACAGCACAACAAAGGCAGACAGAGACAGTGTGTTTTGTGTTTTTGTTTGCTTAATTCATCATTTAGTTTAGTAACTTAGTTTAAAGTCAGGAGTTAGGACTCGCGAGTGTGACTCGGCAACACCTCGGAGTTGTCCCCTGGCACTGGCAGCAGAGACAGCAGCAGCAGAACAAGGCAGACAAGAAGTACTTTAATGGAGTCAGAGCTGTGCGAAGGTGAATCCTTGGTTCAAAGAAGGTCACTGTCCCTGGGTAAGACTCAGTCATGAAAAAATGCATTTCTTTAGCTGCTGCTTCTTCCCTCAGCTTTTCTGCAGGTAAATTAAAATAAAATACTACATAATTTTATTTATAAAGCTGAGTGAATTTCACTATTTTTGCTGAAAGCCTGAAAGATAAAAAAAAATGTTTTGAGTCCTGACTAGTAGACTCGTTTGTCTCATAGTAGTGGTATACCATATTTTTATATATAAAATTAAATGATGATCGTTTTTTTGTTTTTTGCAAGACTGTTATTTATTTTGTTTTTGTATTGGGAAACTTCCAAAGAGCATTGCATTAAAAACTTTAGTTTAATCGGCACAGAACTAGTCTACTTAGGGTCACTTTCATGTACATCTTGGAAAGCCTAATCCTTCCTGAGCATATGCTTTTTTTTAGTGATAGATATTTTCATTCTGAGCTCACAGGTACTAAGAGACATTCAAGAAATGTGTGATAATAGTTTGAGAATTAGCAGAGATTGATTTATTTAAGTAGTCTGCAAGCATAAAGTATTATAAAGTTAGTTTAACAATAGAAGGCCATTGGAAGGATCAGGTTTAATCAAATCACAAAGCAGCGAGTTCTTAAGTGAAGAAATTAGTTTTGCTATCTTATTTGAGTTGTATATTTAAAATGTGCAATGCACAGGTAGTTAAATGCTTATGTGGTAAATAATGGCTGTTTTTATCAGCATTTATAACAATCTCACATTATTCTAAACTGAGATAGAAAGCACCAAGCAGAATTATTAGTGGATTTCAAATTAACTCAAATGTATAATCTGCAAAAAGGCTGCTTTTGCTGTTCAAGAAAAAAAAAAGGAATCTGAAATTCATTTATTTGGGAAAAGGTACAGATGTTCTAAACCAAGGATTCAGTAGGTATGCAAATTAAAAGTGTGACAGAGGATTATTTTGTCTGGTACCTCTATGTGGAAGGTTACTGGTGGACTGTAGAAGTTTGAGTAGACTTTTTATGATGGAAATGTTCCGAATTTGGCAGTTTTACCATTATTGGTGCATGCATTTTGTTTCACTGTTTACTGGAAAAATGTTCAAAACAATAAAGTTAAAATGCCCTCTAATAACTGCACTGTAGTATACAAGGAATATAATGTAATACAATCAGGAAGGTGTATCAAAGAACACATGCATGTTTCATGTGCAAGGGGCCTATGATTTGAAAACAGCCCAAAGGTAATCTTTATCTACCACTGGCCAGATGTATTTTCTTTGAACGTGGGTTTCAATTAATGTGAGTTTCAAGGGCAGAGAAGTTTTAATGCTAAGTCTATTTTTATTGTGAGGCTGCATTGGTTTGTTTAGCAGATGTCTATTACTGATTGTGCTGTAAAATGTAAAATACAACTTTTAAATGAAATCCAAATCATTGCTGAAGTAAATATTTATGCAGCTATGCACATTATAGTGTATGTGTGTGTGTGTGTGTGTGTGTGTGTGTGTGTTGATGGGCAGAAGTATGGTATGCAGGCTATTAACTAGATGAGTTGTAAGATACTATAAAAATTGTGGTGTGTATGTGTGTGTACATAAGATAATTATAATGGAGAAGTCCATTGATGATGCTTCCTGTTCTATGTTTGTTCCTGGTGTTGGGAGACATTCATATGGTAGAATCCATAGCCAGAGATAGAAAGACATGTTAACATAGCTCTCAACTGTCTGAATTTTCCCAGAATGTCAATATTTTTGCCTCATATTTTTGGTCTTTTGCTCATAAAACGTGTGGTTTTCTGGCAAATCAGTGAAGACTGAATTTACTAAATAATGACAGACATTTAAGTTTCAAAGTTCATATCCTTCAGAAAATGCATGCTAAAACAAAACTTTTTTATTCTATTAACTTTCTAAATTTATACAGGCAATACTTAAAATTTGTCCCTATTGGGACAAAATGGACAAATGTGTCAGACTGTTGGATAGGCCCTACAAGTGGCTTTCTAATGGTGATGTGCTGACCCACTTACTATTCCAGCACAGCATTCTGTGTTGCACATATGTAATGATGCAGAATATTAGATGTTACTATACCTGTGTATAATGAACAAATTAAACACTGAACTAATAATTAACTTAAAGGTTTTTCTTGCAGAAATACACTATGTAAAACTAAGAAAAAGTGTGCAGCAGTGGCACTTATTTATTTGTGTTTCTTAAATGGGTATGTGGGCTGGTCCAAACCAAGGACTTTTTTCAGCAATGACTCTGTGACCTCTCTTAGAAAGAGAGCAAGGAAGAGAGAGCATTAAAGGGATTGATTTCTTTCAGTGCAGTTCATAGGATTTATTTAGATGAGTCTGCATATGGGTGTATGTACTGTATATAGCTTCACTGAGGAGTGTTTTCCTCAATGAGGAAGTTGGTGCATCTCAGAGTTGGAATATAATTAGCAATGGGTGTGGGGGTGCAGAAGGGGTTCTTGCCCCCCTAGAAAAACAATTGTTTTATTTATTTTTCAATCCTTTGTGGATTGATATTTTTTGAAGTCTGTTCGCATTGATGATTTTGAGATAGATGATTTGTGCTGTTAATCAATCTGTATGCTTCTATACTTACATATAGTAATTGATCATATTTTGCTTGTCTGTTCTTCAGTTTGTGTTTAAAAGTTGGTATCCCACAATGCCATTGGAGTAGGCGGGGGTGATGTAATTATGTATGCACATGTTATGTTAATGAGCATACAGATTTGTACCTATTTTCATGGGCCTTTGTCCAGATTTTTGATGTTTCCAGGTTGAGAGGTATGTTTGGTATACTGACCAGACGGGCTATCCTTGGCAGGATATCTCTTAGGTAAAGAATACTGTAACAGTGAAGAAAATGATATCTGCTGTTATGGTAAGATTTTACACTATACTTTCTCATTGATTTGCTAGAAAAAAAAACACAGAAATTATGTGGGGCAAACCAAAATATGAAGCAAAATTGAAAATATTCTACAAAAACAAGGACAACTGAGAGTGCATATGCCTGTTACACATGCATATATATCCTAGGCATGCGTGCACATATACACACACACACACAGACACACACACACACACGTGATCCACAACTACATTTAGAGGTATAACAGTGATTGCACACCTCAGACGTATGATTGGGACCAAATGAATGAACAAAAACATAAATGCCACACATGAATGTATCTTTTAGGCTCACTGCTGTCAGAATACATTAGGCAAGCCACTGCAAATTACCCCCCCCCCCCATGCACACATATACACACTTTTCAACCTCTGATCTCTGTAATCAAAGAGAAAAATATAGTGGGGAAAAAAAGGAAAAAATACTCTTCTTGCATATTTAGAAAGCTGCAGGAACAACTAACAGGCTTTACACAGATCTGCTTTTTTTTCTGAATGATAATAAATATAAAACTCAAATGTCTACCATTATTTACTAACTCTAATCCTCCCTAATATGTCAAAAATTACAAGGAACATAGAAGTCTAAACCTTTCTTTATTAACTGCAATCTTCATTAATTTGCTAAAACAACACAAATTTTACAAGAATCATCAAAATGTGAGGTAAAATCAGATATATTCTATTAAATCAGGGACAGTTAAGAGCATCTATGCAACACCAAACACACACACACACACACACACACACACACACACACACACACACACACACACACACACACACACACACACACACACACACACACACACATATACACACACACACGCACACACACACACACACACACACACACACACACACACACACACACACACACACACACACAAACACACACACACACACACACGCATACATACATATAACCTTTACTAGTCCTGCATTCTGTACCAGAGGCACGCACAGAGCTTTAAAAACAGATAAGACAGATAGATATATACACTGGTAAATCTTAAACCAAAAGAATGATTCTACAAGTACCAGCTCTTCAGAGAAGACATAGGTGCAAATTCTATTTAGTGCTTTCATTCTTTTTTACTAATTCACACAAGACCTTCATCAGAATCTAACAAAAAACTCAAACATACTGTTTAAAAATGGTGCAAAAATTGTCATGTGGTATGCAAAAAAAGTACAGTTTTGTACCTACCATAAATGTAGATGTTAGAGGATCTACATTGCTGCAGTCATAACCTGTGGGTAGTCCGCTGTCCTCGATCGGCCCGAATACCAAAGAGCTGGGCTGGCGTCGGTCATTGTCGCCTAGAGCTGACGTCAGTACGTCGTAGTACATAAGCGCATGACCGACGCCATATCCTCAGTCTTTCTTGCCCCAGATGTCAGAAGACCTAAGAATGAAAGAAGGCCAGAGCCAAAATAGTAAATGCCCAACAACTACCAGCGTGGAAATAAAGATAATCCTAAAAAAACACAGCAACCACAAACTATAGAGGGGAAGGAGGGAGGGATAATTGGACCGCAGCAATGTAGATCCTCGAACATCTACATTTATGGTAGGTACAAAACTGTACTATGTTCTTCGTCTCACATTGCTGCAGTCATAACCTGTGGGTAGAATCCCAAAGCAAAGGAAAAGGGAGGCTGGCAAACTAAATAGCATTAGGAGCTGCTAACATGCCCTGTAAAACTGCAGTGGCAAACCCAGCCCTGGACTTGGAATAAACAGGGAGATGGTAATGCTTAGTAAAAGTGTGTACTGAACTCCAAGTAGCTGCCTCCAAAATATCCTTAGTAGCTACACCCCTCAAAAAAGCAGTAGATGTGGCAGTAGCCCTAGTAGAATGAGGTCTGATCCCAGCAGGAACATTCTTCCCATGTTGAGAATAACAAAAAGCAATACATTGACCAATCCACTTTGAAATAGTCTGCTTTGAAACAGCTTTCCCTTGTGAACCCAAAGCAAAAGAAACAAATAACTGTTGAGTCTGTCTGAACTCCTTAGTTCTGCTCAAATAATAACGTAACTGCCTGTGGATATCCAAAGAATGCAAGACTTTTCCCCCTTATTTTGGGGATCAGCATAAAAAGTAGGCAAATGAATAGACTGGTTCAAGGCCACATTAGAAATCATTTTAGGCATAAAAGTAGGGTTAGTTCGCAAAGAAACTCTATCCTTATGAAATATCAGAAAGGGTTCAACTGCCATGAGTGCCTGCAATTCAGATACCCTCCTAGCAGAAGTAATGGCCAACAAAAAAGCAGTCTTCCAAGACAAAAACTTAAATTCAGACGTAGCTGCAGGTTCAAAAGGAGGTAAAGTAAGCTTCTCCAACACAAAATTGAGATCCCAGGAAGGAGTAGGAGCTCTACGTGGGGGTCTTATATTCTTTGCCCCTCTAAGAAATTGTTTGAACAAAGGGTGAGAAAATAAAGGAGGGTCACAATCATAGTGAGCAGAAATGGCTGCAGCATGAACCTTCACAGAAGAGAATGACAAACCCTTGTCCAGTAATTCAGTAAGATACTGTGGTGCAAAACTCAAATTAGGCACTAAAACATCAAAACCCTTTCCTGTGCTCCAAAGAAAAAATCTCTTCCATTTATCAGCATAAACTTTTCTAGTACTAGGCCGCCTGGCTTCCAAAATGACATCTAAAACCTGTTGAGGAAGCTGAGACCCCACCGGCTCCATCACAGAATACGCCAGGCTGTTAGATGCAGGGACTGCACCCGAACATTGAGAAAATGATTGTTTGACTGGGATAACAAATGAGGAACCTGTGGCAGAAGCCAAGGAGGCTCCTGAATTAAACTCCTCAGCAGAGGATACCAATGCTGACGTGGCCAATCTGGTGCTATTAGAATCATGCAAGGCTTGTCCCGCCTGACTTTCAAGAGTACCTTGGGAAGAAGAGGCAGAGGAGGAAAAGCATAAACGTGAAGGTTGTTCCAACTGAAAGATAGAGCATCCACTTTCCAAGCATTTGGGTGGAACATCTTTGTGCAAAATTTTGGCAGTTGAAAATTCAGTGGAGAAGTGAACAGATCTATGTCTGGAGTTCCCCAAGCCACGGTCAATTGTTTGAATACCTGAGGATCCAGTTTCCACTTGTGGGGATCCACAATTTGCCTGCTCAATACATCTGCTAGGGAGTACTGTGCTCCTGGCAGAAACTGTGCTTGAAGATTGATTTGCAAACTCAGAGCAGTCTCCCACAAAATCATTGCTTGTCTGCAAAGAGGGTAGGAATGGGTTCCCCCCTGCTTGTTGATGTACCACATGACTGTTGTGTTGTCTGTTTGAATCAACACCTATCCCGGCTGAAGTAGGTCCTTGAAGGCCATCAAAGCAAATTGGACTGCTAACATCTCCTTCATGTTGATATGCAAATGTAGTAGTTTGGGAGGCCACATGTCTTGTATCCATTTCCCATTGAAGTGTGCTCCCCAAGCCAAGTCCGAGGCATCCGTCGTTAGGATCTGACTCGCCTCTGGTCGGGTCACAGAGAGTCTCTTGTTTAGGTGACATTCCTGAGCCCACCACAAGAATTCTTTCTGGATGCAAGGTATAATCCGAATGACAGTGTCCAAACCGTGGCAGTGTTGAGTCCACACACTTTTGAGATACCATTGTAGCTTCCTCATATGCAGTTTGGCATTTGGAAGTACTAGAATGCAAGATGCCATGAACCCCAAGGCTTGAAGGACTGTCCTTGCAGTCAGCCTGGACATTACTGATAACTGCTGGAAGTATAGATGAAGAGTTCTTTGTTTGTCCGGGATCAGAAATGCCATCTGAGAAGCTGTATTCAGTCTCAGACCCAGAAAGCACATGTCCTGAGAGGGCACTAGACTGGACTTTATTTCGTTCACAGAATACCCTAGGCACCTTAAAACTGCCATTACATACTGGAGATGTTGTAGTAACTTGTCTTTGTTTTGAGCAAGAATCAGGCAATCGTCCAGATAAGGATAAATTTGTATTCCTCTCTGTCTGAAAAAAGCAATTACAGGAGCCAGAACTTTTGTGAATACTCAGGGTGCAGTAGATAAACCAAAGGGCAATGCAGAAAACTGATAATGAGAAGTACCAGCCCGAAATCTCAGGAATCTCCTGCAGCTGGGCCTGATAGGGATGTGAAGATAGGCCTCTTTGAGATCCAGGGTTACCATCCAGTGATCTTCGCCCAGCATAGGCAGAAGTTGTTGTAATGTTAACATCTTGAACTTTGGAATGTCTAGGTAGGTATTGAGAATGGACAAATCCAGAATTGGCCTCCAAGTGTTTCCTTTCTTTGGCACTAGGAATAGACGGGAATAAAAACCTAGGCCTACTTCTGACAGAGGGACCACCTGAATTGCCCCCATCTGTAAAAGTAAAGAAATTTGTTCCTGAGCCTCCATCCTTTGCTGAGGAGGCACATCCGGCATGCCTTTGAAAGGAGGAAAAGTGTGAAAATAAAACTTGTACCCGTGATTTATGATATCCAACACCCATTTGTCCTGGGTGACCAAATGCTAGTTTTGTTTGAAAAGTCCCAACTTTCCTCCTAGAGGAGCTGCCAGTAGAGAAGGGTCTGGCAGCGGAAGATACAGGTCATTGGGTCTGTTTACGAAAAGGCTGACCCCTGCCCTCACCAGAAGACTGTGCAGGAGAACTCCAAGTCCTAGGTCTGAAAGAACCCTGAGCGTGAGCTCTGCCTCTACCATGCCTAGACCTGCCCTTAGACTGATAATCCGAAGAAGGAAAAGACCATCCTCTAGCAGGCCAATTCCTACTAAACTTAGGGGGCTGCACCTGCATAAAATCTTTGACCGTCTGCATAGACTTAGCCTTATCTTCCATCTTTTTCAAAACTGATTCCACAGAAGGACCAAAAAGTACTTCAGATTGAAGAGGAGCATCCAAAATCCGAGCTTTAACATGCTCTGACAAATTTTGATCCTTAAGCCAGGCATGTCTACGAATAACTGAACCTGTAGCAGCCACCCTGGATGAAGCCTGAAGAGCATCGAAACCACACTGCAAAGAATGCTTGCCAACTTGATCTGATGCATGAACCAACTCCTGGAGCTCTTTACACTCTATACCCTCAGATAAAGCATCCACCTTAGATTTCAATTGACCTAACAAAAAATTCTGATACTTCAGCATATGAAATTGGCAATTCAAAGCCCTCATAGCTAACGTAGAGGAGGTGTACACTTTTTCCCCATCTATCTAAAGCTCTAGAATCTTTATCCAAAGGAACTGGATTCTTAGCCACAGAAGCCCTAATACCCTTCGGACCTTGAGTAATAGTTTCCGGATCAGCTCTAGGACTCTTGTACAAATACTTATGTGCTTCTGGAACTCTATAATATCTGTCTGGCTTAACAGGGGCAGGAGGTAAAGAATCAGGATTAAGGGAAGATTCAGAAAAACATCCTGAAGAAGTTCTAAGACAGGAGGAATAGCCAAGGGCGTATGCTGTGGCAGAAACAATAATTCCCTGAGCCGCTTCCGAGAATCCGAAAAATCCTGACCTTCCCACTTGAAATGCTCCCTCATGGAATGTAAAGTCTCAGAAAAAGAAAAATCCTCTGGAGGAGAAGCAGAAGGACAGGAGTCCTCTGCATCCGAATCTAAATAAGAAGGGAATTCCTGAATTTCTTCAGCTGAGGAATCAGAGTAGTCTGATGAATGATCCATCCCCTCTAAATCTGCCTCCACCCTAGGCCTCTTCTCTGGGGGGGGGCATAGAACCCCTGATCAAAGTAATCAAGTCCTCAGCCATTTTTAACATATGCTTTTTAGGAACAGGGGCTGGAGAGCTAG
This sequence comes from Protopterus annectens, assembly GCF_019279795.1. Lineage (NCBI taxonomy): Eukaryota > Metazoa > Chordata > Ceratodontiformes > Protopteridae > Protopterus > Protopterus annectens. Next base: position 1,710,405,120 of record NC_056735.1, on the reverse strand, counting down.
AACTATGACCAGGGCCAACATGACAAGGTTTGGCCTTAGCATGGGCTATAGTCACTGAAGTAGAAGGCCTAATAACCTTCTGTAAAGATGGAACTACAGACACCTGAGAAGCACCTTCAGCCGGGCCTAACTCCTGAGAGGCCAACTCCTGTAAAAGTAAAGGTTCCCCATGGGATTCAGCCGAACCCTCGGCAGGAACCACAAATTCAACCGGAGGCTCCGTAGAACCGGCGTCCGCAATGGACGACTCATCCGGTTTAGACTTCAAAGATCTATCTTTACGCTTTTTAGTGGTAGCGGGCATCGGAGGATCCGACGGCATGTTATAGTTACACCTTTTACCGAAAACAAGCCTGGCACAGTCTAATCTCCGTTTAATGGTGCGCTTGTTAAATCTAGCACAAAAGCAACACCCGACCACGTCGTGCTCAGGCCCTAAGTAAGGAATACAGAAAGAATGAAAATCCTTATGAGGTATCTGTTTCCCACAAGAAATGCAATTATTAACTTTTTCTGACATCCGGATAACTGAGGCAAGAAAAGACAAAGATTTCCCCAACGGGGTACGTAGCCCAACTTGGTCTCCGGTCTGAAACTCGATAAATGAAAATTTCAGAACGCCGAACGGCACTTGCAAACGCTGCTTCTGCTTCGGACCACACAGCAAGAAAGACTGAGGATATGGCGTCGGTCATGCGCTTATGTACTACGACGTACTGACATCAGCTCTAGGCGACAATGACTGACGCCAGCCCAGCTCTTTGGTATTCGGGCCGATCGAGGACAGCGGACTACCCACAGGTTATGACTGCAGCAATGTGAGATGAAGAACATCAATCAATGCCTGTCCTTAGGTAACAGTAGGTTAAAAAAAATACCTGAACCAAAATACATTGTATCATACGATCATTGTATCATAGGATCATAGGATGGGATCACTGTATCAGATTTAAGGCATAATGGATACTATTTAAAACTTTTGTGTTGACAAGAAACATTTAATGTTAATATGATAATTAAGTCCAGGGTATTTGTCAGCTCTTAACCTGATCTACCAGCAAGATTCTTGGCACTCAATCCGTACCTTATAATTCCCTGAAAAGTTCTCCAAACTGACAGCTTCCAGTGCACTAAAATTGCATTTCTAAAGACAAGAATAATTCAATGACTCTTTTGCTAATGCATTGTTTTGATCACTAAATTATGCCAGTAAATTCTGAGGGCAGATTTTCTGAAAGTTTTTCCTACATAGACACAAGGGCATGTTTCACATTGGACAGTATAAACCTCTCTGAATGAGTTACAGTCAAATCTTCCAAGCCACCAAAAGGATAAGTCATGGCTATTTGAGTTATTATTAAAAGGCATGTCTTGCTTTTTACACAGTCATGTTCTGTTGATTTGAAATCCAGACTCTTAAGATGTTCCTTCAGACAATGACATTTTTTGTATCTAATAAAATTTTTAGGGCCTGTATGAGAAAAGGAAAAATGTGGGTATAATAATGTTTAATATTCTTTCTCTTAAAACATTCAAATGAGTTCTAATAATAATCTCTACCCATTTTTCCAAACCAGAACAGGCAAAATCAAAGTTAGAATCAATTCTAAACATCATAGTTTAGATATTAAGGAAACTAAATTAAATCTATGCTTCTTTACAGGAGTATAGTGTTCTAATTTTGGTACTGAGGTTAATATAATACAATATGGATGGAAGAACAAAACAACATAACAAGTTCCAGCTAAAAGCAATTTAATCAAAAAATCACTTACAGAAATCATCAGCCTAATCATCTTGCTGACTACATCAAGTCCTTTTCTTGGGATGCAACTTCTGCATGGGCAAAGCAGTCTCTGAATCTATCAATGAACCAATCAATCACATCAAATCAGGATCAGACTGTCAACCTGAATCTTGAAGCATTAGTCAATCAATAAGTCAATCAATTAATCAAATCAGGATAACGTGACTTAAATTCAGATGCATAAAAGGAACTCAGACACTGTTTATCAAACTTGAATCCTTATAGTAAGTAGGGAAGGGAGGAGGGTCGGCAAAGTAAACAACAACTGCTCTGGCTTATACATACAGAAGTGCACATGCAGTACTTTCTGGAAAGTTATGACTGTTAAACTGACACTTTTTGGAAATCTTATGACATTGATTAAAAATAGCATGTAGTTTCCTAAGTTGTCTGAAATATTTACAGAGAACTGCTAGACAGTGACCAAAACATGTCCATGTGATGGATGGCTTGTTCCCCTTTTTACAGCATGTATTTGGTTGAAAATGTCACAAACTGCAGCTTTGTATTAAATATGTTTGTCTCCTTTATTTTATAACTTAAATGCAAAACTCTTATTAATTAATACATGGTTATTAAAATTTTACTGACTAATAATCATATAATGGGTTAATAAGATAATATTTATCTAGACAGTCTGATGTGTTTTCTAGTACAAACTTTAATAATGGGTATTTTCTTCTAGTCTGATTAAAGAAAACATTGGTATCATTACCTGTACATTGATATTTCAGTTATGACACTATTAACTACTGTCTGTCCTACTTTTGGATCATGATCAAATAACAGTTGCAATGATGAATTTAACTTTTGCTGCTCTCTGTTTAGTGACTAAGGAATCTTAAATAATCAGTTTTACAATATGAATTAGGCACTGAATAACTCTAACACTTGTTATTGTTTTACTACTTTTGTTTTATTTTACCACATATCCCAGTACATAGCTGATTTGTTGTCTGTGGCATACCGGATATCCCAGTCCATTAAATACAGTTGCTTTAGTGCCTGTGTCATATAATACAATTGAAAGCAAAACAGTCTCAGTGGTGTTAATCTTCCAATTAAAATAAGGTGTGTAGGAGGCATTTAGAAGAAATGTTTGCGTTTCTAGAACTGATGCGCTTTTATAGAATGTAGCAGTAGACTTCCAGGATTTAGAACATATTTGTTATGGGGTTCGCTCACAAAGCATGCGGTAAGTGGGTGTGATATCCATATCATCAGTAATATTTCACATCAGCATGGTCTTGGAAGTAATCCTAATGGCTGAATTATTTTGCACTATCCAGTAGAAATTACAGTCTGCAAATCAATGTCCACATCAGGTTGTTTACTTGCAATCACAATGGCATTGGTATAATGAAATACAGTCACTTTGTTTAGTTGCAGTTTAAGTCTCCTGCTAGTGCCACAGTGTAAAACTGTGAAAATACCTTTAAGGCAACACTCAGAAGATATATTGTCTGCCATCTCAAGTTAAGACAAATTAAGCTTTACTCCCCTTTGCTATCTGGATGGTTTAAAAAGGCACTTATCAAATCAAGGATCAAATAATACAATTCAACAACTCAAGATATTTTTCCACTATAATTTTGATAACTGGAACTGCAACTGCAAGCAGTGGGGCAACATGTAGTTCTCCATAATCCACAGTTATTTGCCACCATTCATTAAACATTAAACAGACTCATAGCTGGTTCAGTTATGCCCACTTGCAACAATTTTTGTATTGTTTCTGATGTTTCAGCATGCCTTTCAGGGTATTGATATTGCTTAATGTTTACAATCATATTCAGTAGGGAAATACAAATAGTCTCTTCATAGCTTTACAGTGAACTACAGTTTTGACTGCATTGACAGAGCAAAGCTGCAATGAAGAGCCTACTGTGGTTTCAAGCACTAACACCCTTCTCTATTATAAGGGGAATTCTGCTGTGGTTATACCTAGCATATCACACTCTTTATACTCTTCTTCAAATAAGGAATGGCAATTGCCATCCATGTGGCTGGATTAAAATCTGGGCTACAAATTAATGCAGGCACTCTAGCCTGTGAGTGAGGTTTTCTTAGTCCTCTGCATTTTCTCTCATTATACTGCTGAATCATTTTGACTGATAAACTAATTTGCATTCTGCTTTTCAATTAATTTGTTTTGCTTTTTGTAAAACATCTGCGTTTACACAATATTGATGCTTATGCTCTTTACACTTTTTATAGTGTGCTAATTTGTTTTGTGAGCTCACTAAGAGTCTAATCTAAATGCTATCAAGAACAGTCAACCAGATGGATTTTACCCAATTTTAACTATTTTCCTGCTCATCTAATTTTAAATATGCTAAGGCTTTTAAAGGAGGCATTTCACTTAATATTTTCACTACAGAATCTCAAGGACCAGCCATGGGCAGCTTAGTACTTTTACCAGATGCATTTTTTAAATATTTTTCTTTCTGTATCCCTCTTTAACCCACTTCTGACACCAATAAGTGTTAGGTTTTTATTTTAGTACTGAACATAAGTGGTAAACCCCAATACAGATGGAAGAACAAGGCAACACACCAAGCTGCAACTAAAAGTAGTTTAATCAAAAAACAGTTCTCTACTTACAAAAATCATCAGCTTAATCATTTTCCATACTACACCAAAGGACCTTCCTCTCTTTCTTACTTGTCTCAGGACTTGAACTTGAGTTTGATACCAGTGCCTGAATTCTTTTCATGAATCATTATTTCAGTTGCTCACTTTATCCTTAACTGATGGATGGATTGATTGATTGATGTATCAGGGCTGAAGTTGTTAGCTTTATCCTGATTTGATTTGATTGTTTGCTTGATTGACTGATTGATTCAAAGATTGTTTTGGCCAAGCAGAAGCTGCAACTATCCCAAGGAAAAAAAGGTCCCTTGGTATAGTGTGCATAATGATTAATCTTATGATTTTTGTAAATGACTGTTTTTTTGATTAAATTGCTTTACCTGCAGCTTGATGTGTTGTCTTGTTCTTCCATTTGTATCATGGTTTTCCACTTAAACTTAGTACTAAAATAAGAACCCAACACAACAGGGTCAGTCAGAACCTCTTTTTTTTACCATTCAAAAAATGTTGTCCTGATCTTCTGCTCTCTTTTCCCTCTGCTATGCACCTGGAATTGAAGCTGGCTGTGATTGTATACAGGGACAAGATGTTTAGGATGTGATTGATTTACCAGGCTCCTCAACAGATTATTAAAGAGTATGTTCAATGACCAATTACTTTTTTCATCCATGTTAGAAGTGTTTTGTTCTTATAGTTTTCCATCTGTATGCCATGGAGCATTTCCACAGAATCAAGTTAAAGGGTTCCGATTATCTTTAGGAAATGTAACTGTAAGACATAAAATATGGGTTCTATTTTGCCTTACCTGTTTTTACTTACTTTAAACCTCAGAAGCAGTATCTTTGTCTCTATAAAGCTCCCACTGATTTCACACCTTCATGGATCCTTCATTTTTTTACAGCTATATATCTAGTGTGTGTGTGTGTGTGTGTGTGTGTGTGTGTGTGTGTGTGTGCATGCAAAGTGTGCACATGCAACTCCCTAGAAACAGTGCTTTTACACATAAAGCTGTTTTTCTGATTCTGCAACCATTCTAACACTTCCTCTGACTTGTGTTACATATATATTATTTCTATAGTTTTCTCTTTCATGACAGATGGACTTAAAAAAAAGTTAAAGCATACAGACCTTAGTTGATAAGTGTATTTTTCTTAAGGCAACTGTAAAGGAGGAAACATCCATAGTTCAATTTTTTGAGGGGTAAACATACTGAGTGCCTCCCAAATACAGGGGTTTAAAGTAATTTTTCAAAAGCCAACATTTTTTCTCAATATCTCTGGTGCTACGAACTGAAATACCTTATAGACATCTTTGCTGGTACACATATTTTCTAAATAAGCCAGGTCTAGGGGTTTAAAAGCTGGATGTTCTTTAACATAACCCCTGAGGTTAACTGGATGTAGGGGTTTCAAATGTGGAAGAGTTTAAATTCTATCCCCTGAAGACGGACAGACCTTGGGGTTTCATATTGGATGATCCCTGTGGCCTCCCTTGAAATTATTTTGACACAAGGTATTTCTAAGCTGGATGTCCTTAAGGGTCTTTCTCTGAAATCATCTGAAAATAGTAAGCTTCAGTGATGAATGAGTCTAGTCTTTAACATCAAACAGAGGAAGGTCTGCAAAGTTGGTGCCACCCTCACCTTTGAATACACCAAGAAAACAGAAAAATAAAAGAATGACAAAGACTGATACAATATAATACCTACATAGGATCATAGGAAGTTACTCGGCTATTGGCCTTGAGGCCCTTATAAGCCTAGCCAAGAATTTAGCCCATGTTTAGACAAGTCAGCACTCAAAGCCTCTGTCCAGCAGGGACAGAAGTGGAATCCCAGGGGTGTATTTTCTGTTTACCATCCAGTTATCCAGGTTGCACTTGAAAAGGGATAATGAGGTACTCTGCTTGACGTGGAGAAGGAGTCTATTCCACAGATGGGGGAGTATCTGGGACACAAATCTGTCCTGCCAACAAGTGCTATTGATGTCACAGACCAGGTTGAGGTCATATGTGTGTGGGTTACTCGGGTGGAGCTTGAGTTGCAGATATGCAGCAGTCCCATCAAGGTGGGGTCTGAGATTACTTTGTATGCCAGACAAAGGTCACCTCTGAGAAGTCTGTATGAAACTGAGTAAAGGGACAGGGCTTTTAGCCTATCTGTGTACATGTGAATAAATCAACCAGGCATGCAAATGCAAATAATATTAGCAATTAATACATATAACTAATGACAAAAAAATATGCCCATACCATGTGCAGGTGGTCATTGTACCTTAGTGCCAGATGTCCCTATACACACAAATTGCAGTACATGAAGGTATTTTATGCATACAACTTAAGGTAACTTAATAGAAACCATAAACTAAATAATTTATATCTTTGAGTGACATATGTGGAGCATCACTAGTGGAAATCCTCTGCCCTAACATCCATCACCGTACTGTAGAACACTTCTGATCTGCTGGGATCCCTTACAGTTAATAATAACTTCTCTATCTCACTGAGTGATGGTTCAGTAACAGGCTCACCCCTACTAGCTCTTCGTTCCCATGTCACAGACTTTGCTATGTTGGTAGCCTTTTTAAAGAAGATTACATACCTTAAAAGATTTTGGTCAGTTCTACTAAAAGTATTGCAAGTTCAATAGTTGTTTTGTCAGTAAAATATTTATTTGACAACACTTGGGAAGCCAATCAGTCTTCCCTAGCACAATGGAAGTTCTATAGTCCTAATAGCTGCTTATATCATGTTGATTATCCCCCACGTGCATGCTGAATATGTTAAATAGGTATCAGCTCATTATCATTCCTGAATCACTCCATCCGTACGAAAGTTTGGACAGGTAAATGATGTGCACATGCATGAGCAGTGCAAGAGTTAGTGTCAAGACTTTTGGCTTGGTAATGCCTTGTAGGTGTGAGTCATTTAGTAGTTTTGCTTGTTCAATTATTTGTTTAGCACTGCTGCTAATGAGAAGTGCACTTACAAAGGATGTGTCAGGGAGAAAAGCCTTACTGGGAAGGTTTAAGTTGTACTTCCTGAGTTAGGACAGAAAATTGATACACACTTTGGTTAACATCTTGTAAAAAAGATTAAGTACCTCTGACGACAAAGTGGCTGTAACTTATAGCATATATACAACTTAGAAAGAAAAAAAGAGAAAGAAATCATACTCATGGCAAAATATAATACATTCATGATACAAAAGTAACACAATGAAGTAATGCACACAAACTAAAATCAGTAACTTTTGTCTTGCAGGCAGCTGTTTGTAACCTCTCATATTTTACCATACTCACTTCTGCAAGGATCACAGTCACACAATTGTACTGTGGCAAGACAAATGACAACTGTGTGCTAACTTGGCTATGTTACAGAGTAAATGTACATGTCAGAAGTACAATGATAAGTAACATACTTGACTTTCTCTACTTTTACTTGTGAAAGCTCAGGTAGCAAGACATGTTAAGTATGTCAATGTTTTATTGTAATGCCATAAATGCAGTATTCAGCTCTTGAGAAGGTGCCATTTCTGTGAAACATTTTACTTGTATAAACCCACAAAGTTGAAAAATAATTACACTAATTTATAAATACATTTTTTTGTCTTCATCCTTTGCAAGATGGTTGGCATTGCATGTTGGTACCCATCAGTGATGCCCGACAGATCAATTCCTCTGGCAAAAATTAAAAATGTAATTTTGCATGGGCAAAGACTTAGCTATCAGTTGCACAAATGTGACTGGTGATAGTGTACCTTACTCAGCAGTTTGAACAGTACTGAGTGCAGAAAATACATCTGTTGTGACTTTCTCAATGACTCAATACGTTAATGAAGTATGTTTTGACTAATGGTACAAGCAGTATAGGGTTTAAATCCAAATTAGGGGTAATTTATCTTTATATGGCGTACACAGGTGTGATCCTTGTTTTTCTTTACTTTAAGCTGAACTGCAACACTGTTGTCTCTTCTTATCTATGGCTGCTAAACATGATAATTAGACCCTTACAACCTGTATTGATCATATCGGTGATTACACTTCTGTGTGAATGCTGAGAAATAAATAGTATATTTGCAATAATATGCAGTAATAAAATTTGCAATATATTAAAGAATTAGGTAAATATGTATAGCACAATTTTCAAAGCATGTTGGAACACTGGTTCAGTGACATGTATTTTTCATGATCCCAAATATACATTGTACTGTGATATGCTGTGGAGAACATCACATCCTGTAAACTTTGTATGGCTCTTTCCTAAATATTTGTTACTCCATAAATACATAATGCTGTTATTGAAAACAACAGCTCATCACACACAATGTTAACAATTATATTTTAACTTTATTATTTGCACAACAGATGGCATGGAGCATGGTCAGTATTCTGGAATGTCTTTAGAGAACTGGCACTTCATGGCCTATCACAAAAAAAAAATCAGAAAATAATTATGCATATGTTAAGACTGCAGTTATTTGAGCAAATAGGCTTGATTGAAGATATTACAAGAGTAAATTCTATGGCAAAACTTCCATAGAAAATATTTTTGCTTAAACTCAGTACTCCAGTAAAGGCACACTGTATATTGCAACACTTACAGGGTTGACAAAAGTAGGTATACAGCCACTTGTACCAAATTATAGACCTCAACTTTCAGCCTTCCAGTGTCAGTTAATACACAGTGTCCAGAAGTATGTGTTACTTTTGTCATGGGTTTGATTCCAAGTTGATATCACTCATAGTTATTAACTTTCTTATGTGCCACCAAGGCATTGTATACTACTTAAACACAATTTAAATAAGGACAGCATTAAATAACAGTAACATCATGTTGATTTTCATATATTTATTTATGACAATTTTCACATTATGAATGTTATCTGAATCATCCCAGAGGACAAACCAGAGAGAGACAGCACCATTAACCAGCAATTGTTGGAGTTACTGTGGACCACACACACACTCACAAACACACACTTTATACATATATATATATATATATATATATATATATATATATATATATATATATACACATATATATATATATATATATATATATATATATATATATATATATACACATACACACACACACACACACACACACACACACACACACACACACACACACATATGCAAACACACTGATCAGCACACATTGCCAAGTCTTACCGCCATGTTTCTCACTTAAACTAAATAGTGAAGACTTAATACTTACCTTAACTTCCAGCCCATTTCTGGGATTTCTTTTGCACAAATATGGTGACTTAGCTTGTCTGTCATTGCACATAGGCTGGCGCATATGATATCTGAACTGGGTGCGAATTCCCTACCATTTTTCCAGAATTCTTTGAGAAGACATGGTAGGTGATGGTGAGGTTGGTGTTCCATTTAGAACACAGAGGTGGTGTTAGGATTCCAAGGTTTTTGCTGGACTCCTTGTTAAATGTTAAAGCTGAAGACTTCTGCAAGGTGATTAAAGTGGGTCATAGCACAAAGCTGAGGCTTGGAATAGATTGGTCAAGGCTGTCATCCCATGCATTGGTGAACAATGCAGTCACTATTATAGTGACTTAAAAAAGCGAACGCAGGACCTTCTTCACTAGTGGGAGGAATACTTTCAAACTCACAGCATCAGATGTGTAAGTATAGTGGGCCATAAATACACAGAGGCAGGTGTACATTATTTTTTTCTGTTATGTTTAGCTTCTGTAGACATTGAAGGAAATAGGCAGGTGCATCAGGAGAGACCATGATGCCTCAGAGAAGCAATGGGTAGCCATGGATTCAGGTACGAATGCTTGCTATGTTATAATAACAATTGCAAAACTAGTTATCATTTCCCTGGACATCAGTCCACAATTGCTTGACAGAATAATACATTCTCATCTTATGCTAATTATACATCCTTGGATGGATAGCTCTTGCCACATTGCCCTAGTCAATGGTTCTGTAAACCTAGGTGTCAGCGGATTCCAACTGAAGCAGCAATTAGTCTGTGTTACTTCATTTTTATTACTCTGCAACCAGTAACTTTGAATAACATTTAAGTCAGAGTTCAAATCCAGCAATGTGGCTGTATAACAGTGGGCTGATGGACAGGAATGACTTAATCAACAGATGTGTTGTGGATAATTCAACCAAGGGGTAACACTTACATGATTACATTATTTTGATCCCCCCACCTTCCTTTTAGGTGAACCATATGGTTTAAACACAGCACTAAAGTCATCCCTTCAAGTGTGTGCTTTCTGGCACCTCTACTTATGACTTCTTCCATGGCATCCACAGTTAATACACAGTGCTATAGAGTATGGACTAAGTTAGACAGGGGCTCTAATCTGGCAATGGATAAGTACTGTATATAAGACAATACTGACAGGCAGGTCAGTTTACTAATCAGATGCTGAAATGGATGACTCACACTTGTGTGAACACTGACATGACTAAAGGATTTTGAGCCATAAAACCACATTTTTGGGGAGCCATAACTATTCACTGCTGTTGTTTTCCCTCCAAGTGTGTGCTTTATGACGCTTCTGATATGATTTCTTCTATGATGCCAGCAGTTATTACACAGTTTTGTAGACTATGAGCTTAGCTAGGCAGCTGTTTGAGTCTGGCAAGGTACAACTACTAAGTTTGTACAAGAATGCTAACAGGCAGGATTGGCTTTGCTGTTTCAGTTTCACATAGTGGAAACATTTACAACTGGGAAGAGAAAGGCCAACTTTTGCACTCTTTTTTTATGGAAGCCATATGCATTCAAACACAACACTGAAGTTATCCCTTCAAGTTTGAGTTTTCTTTCAGCTGAGATATGACTTCTTGAGGGGCATCATCAGTTAATTCACAGGTCGAGGATCTTGACGAACATTGTATATGTTTGAATCCAGTAGTGTGTGCCTTTTATTATTTTGTTCACAATACAGTGGTAACAGGCATCTTGATGTACAGTGTGCTACATGCTGGTCATAAGGTGTAATAGGACCTTGTTATGATAGTTTGCTGTGGATTTTGGATGGTTGGGGTGATGTTGATCCAGTAACTGCAGACCTTCCCTATCAGCATGCACAGTACAATGATGCATGGATTGTATTTTCCATTGCATGACACTTAGCACAAAGTACCATAAGTAATCAACAGTAGGGAACAGTTCATTTTGTGCCAAAACTGCTGAGAATTTGCTTCCAGCAGCATGTCTCTGCTGACTGTCACACAATGGAAGTAGTGACCAATGTGTGGAAAACACCAACACTCTTATAGGCCAGTCTACAACTGTTGTATATAAACTCTACCAGACTCCACAGTCATGGTGATGTAAAACTGTCTGTGAGGTTTGCTGTGCATAGTTATCCAGGTAATAGGATTTGCTACACGTTACTCAATTCATTAGACAATTTTAAAACATATTACAAATCCTTAAGAAGTGTACTTTGTCACAGTGTGTTAACTGTGTGTGTGTGTTTGTGTGTGTGTGTGTGTGTGTGTGTGTGTGTGTGTGTGTGTGTATGTGTGTGTGTGTGGGGGGGGGGGGCAACAGCAAGTTATACACATGTAATACAATGATTACACAGGTACACATAATTTCCCCTCCAATCACATGATACTTTGAAGCAGTCATGCAGCAGTTGCCCTTACACAATAATGAAATAAGGCACATGTGTTCTGATTATTTCTCCTAGGAGGTAACTGCTACGAGTGATCTTGCTATCACACTTTTAGTCATGTCCATAGTCATACACTGACATACATACATGCACACTTATGACAGCTGTTAATGAACTAACTCTACATAAGTTTTGTCTAGCAAGATTTCCATCTTAGTAATGTTTTCCTGACAGGTCACAAACTTCACTTATACCTATATCTCAGCTGTTATATTTTACAAATTGGAAACAATTTTAGTGCAGCATATTTTTTTATTTGCTTTCTGTTCAACGTGACAGTTCTGCTCCTGTGGCATATCCTTGTGGACTGCAATGCATAAAATGATTCAGACGTGCTCCTCTGTTTCACTTACTACCCTTAAAAATGTGCATGTTATTGCCACAGGTGTTATTGTATCCATTGTCAATACTTGTATGGACAGTATGTCCAGGAGTTCCTTAGTTTTCTCAAATTATCTACACATTTATGTATGTGTTTTTCCATTATTCCAGGTAGTTTGATACATATAGCCATGGGACTTCATATACTTTTGTTAATTGTATGTTTTTTTCAAAGAAGCCATTTTGTCCTTCTGCACATTTACTGACTGTGTTGTCTTTGTCAATGTACATGCCAATGCCAATGCCAATGACGTTACCGCATGTACACACTGCAATGTACAACAGTATCAACCATCCTTGTCCCCCTGCTGTTACGCTTCCCCTTCCTTTTATGTACTCGCAATTGACCTCTCTGTTGCTGTGCCTTGCATGTGCACTCATTTACAGATCTTAGGTTTGTGCACACTGCTTTGTTTATATCACATACATGACCCTGCTTTACCTCAACATGGCCACAAGCCTGTGTTGTGGACTCAAGCTGGGACTGCTCATTGTGTAGAGAACCTTGGATTGTTGCAAGTTTGATTAACTCATTCCCTCCAGTGCAGCTCTCTTGAGTATTTACTTTTAACTCCAAGTGCGTGTGGCTTGAGCCTTTAAAAAAATGAAGTTATCGTCTTATAGTTCTAACAAATATTCATATCTCTGGAACCATAACTGTTACCAGAAAACTGTAAATGGCAAACTATTCAGGATAAATTAATCTTTACATTAATGGCATTCATTCAGTTTGCTGCTTTAAACTGGATTTTATAAGCCAAAAGAAAGGGATTGAATATTAATTTTTTAATGTTTTATCAACAGTTTATGATATCTCAGTAACTATTCAAGCAAGACACATACTGCCAGCAGGATTTTCTTCATACCGCTCTGTGCTTTCATATGAGGCTATGTAGTTCTGTCTGAGTTACCTGAATGTTGAGATATTTCTCTAAATATGAAAATTATTGCAATACAAATAAACAGTATACAAATGATATACGATATCTGTTTATCTCCATTAGAAGCCAAATATGAATACAATTGTCTTTACCATCATGTATGCTTTAAGATGAAATCTTCTGATACCTTGTCTGAAGCCTTGTTTTGGCATTATTAATGCAAATACGAACAAGCTATATTGGCTTGTTGTGGCAGTGAGTAGTAACATGGCCAATGACAATATTAATGAAATAGAGTTGGATTATAACCCATAATCTGGAACACAAGGTAAACATGTCTCGGAAATGGAATTAGTTCTTAAAAGATTAATGAATGCAGAAGCGAATGCTCTATTACAGCTACATAAGACGGACCTGCTTAATGCGGGAAATAAGGACTATGAAACTGGTTATGCACTTAAAGTACTGCAACACACACGTAAAATTGAGAATTTGTTTAATAAACTTAAAAATACACAGTGGCAGCGTAAACATATGGAGGCATGTCTTTGCTTCCAAGTAGGGCTGAGAGGACTCAGAATTTTAAAAATTCCAACATTTGGAACGCTTTACCCAGAGCTACTTTGCCAAATGGCAACAACTCAATATTGAGACAAGTTATGCCTACATGAAAATGCTTATTGAGCAGTATGTAGCAATTGAAAATAATATCAATAATGAAATTACTGAGCAACAGAGAATAATTAAATCATTTCTCAATGATGCAGACTGCAATGAATTCTATGACAATATGCGTGCTTATGTTAATAATCTTGAGCGCAAGTTACTGCTAACCAAAAAGAGGAAGTTGGAACGAGACCTTAAAGATTTCGAACTAGGTCATGTCTTCTCTTGGCCGAGAGAGGCACAAAGAATGGGGAGAACTGGAGAACGAGAACATGAGAACAATGGTCAACAAATTTCTAAACAGAATCGAACTGTAAATAGAAGTATTTTGGATAATCCTCGACAGGACAGTATTGAAAATTGATCTGACTGTCCACAAGATACCCCTATACAACCATCGGAAGAAAAAAGAGACCGAATAACAAGGGCTCTAGTTAGCAGCTATGAAGCAAAATTAACAACTAATGAGAATTTACCAATGAAGTCAAGCACTAAACATACTAATTTAATAGAAGAAGAAGCGATGGCATCTACAACCAATCAAGAGAACAAGGATGGTGCAACATTGCATGAAACTGAGAACCTGAATGTAGATGTAAGAATGTAAGAAGAAAGACCACATCGATAGGTTCTAAAAATTCTTCTTTTTTAGACCAAATTGGTCGTCCATTTCCACTTCCCATCAGGGAAATGAAAAAATGGACTCCTACAAGGTTCAACAAGAAAAGGAAAATGTCCGGAGAATTGATGCACTCATAGAACAAATTGTAGAAGTAAGTGACTCTGACTTGGTTTTGAATTTATCTAAATATACATTACAGGTTCATGAAAAGATATTGCTTAACAAAGGATTATCTTTTATACCATCCAAGACTGCAGATATAACTGATTTTATTTTAGAGGTGAAGAATTTTGTTAGGAATATTGCTCTGAGAATGTTTTATAAAAATGATTCTACAAATGATGCATGTATTTATAAAAAGCCTAGTGCATTTATACCCCATCTACACCCTATGCTAGAAGCATTTGAACAATCAGTAGAAAAGGATTTAATTAATATGTGGAACAATAAGAATGGAAAGAATGACAAATTTCATAATTTGAATAATAGAGAATATTAGGCTTTAATTAGCCTAAGTAACAATGAAGAAATTATAATAAGGCCTGCTGACAAAGGAGGAGCCATAGTTATTCTAGATAAGTATTACTATGATGAAACTATGAGAACAATGTTACATGAAGACGATATATATAAATTGATTAACAAGATACAGCTTAATAAAGTAATTAACAATATGCATAGTAACCTATACGATTTACTTATGTCCAATGTTATAAATGCTGATCTTTATAAATATTTATTAGTAGAATTACCAACTATACCAATAATTGGAGGTCTTCTTAAGGTCCATAAAATTTATTTGAACCTAAAATGAGACCGATAGTCTCAAGTAGAGGGTGGCTGACTGAACCCCTTTCCATTTTTGTTGAAAATCAACTTAAGAACTTAGTGTGGAAAACAAAAAGTATAATTAAAGACACACAAGAGTTTCTTAGTACTTTTAGCATAGAAATAGGAAATGAAATTGACAGACTGGATGTATGGTTGGTAACTCTAGATGTTAAATCACTATTTACAGTGATTCCCAACAAAGAAGGACTAGAGTTTTTGAGAACATTTCTATGCTATAACCATGTTGATTCCAATATAATAATGAAATGTATGATGCTATTAGAGTTAATATTAGAGAACAATGTATTTATGTATAATGATGAATATTATTTACAGAAACAAGGAGTGGCAATGGGCACGCCTTGTGAAAATTCGTATGCTAACTTGGTTATGGCCCAATGGGAGAAAACTTATGTTTTTGAATCAGAATATGACAATAGCATCATATACTATAAAAGATTTGTAGATGATGTGTTTCTTCTCTGGAAAGGAAATTATATTGATTTAAATAGATTTATAGAATACATTAATCAGACGACAAATGTTTTGATTTTTGAAGGTAAATGGTCAAGGATAGAAATTGAATTTTTAGATGTACTCATTACTAGAGAAAATGGAGCCTTTACAACAGCACTATATAGGAAGAACTGTAGAAAAAATAACTTACTCCATCGTACAAGCATGCATCCAGGACATGTCTTTCAGAACATTGTAATAAATCAAGGGAGAAGAATATCACATTTAACAAGTGAAGATAATAAATATATTCAAACTATGGAGAAATTAAGGAATGAATTTTTGGAGAGGGGTTATTCTAATAGAGAAACTGATGTTCTCCTAGACCCTCAAATTATAGACAGAAATGGAAAAGGGAAACCGTATTACAAGAAGAAAACTGATATACAGACTAGTGAGAAGAAGGGTAATAGCCAATTATCACCTAGAGTTAGATTGAATATTCCCTTCTCCAATAATAATAAGGACATAAAAGAAATCATAGACAAGAATTGGGCTATCTTGAATGCTAATGAAGAAATAAGAGACATAGTGGGGTTTAAGCCCAGTTTTAGTTATCGTAATAATAAATCTTTGAAGAGGTTACTATGCTATGAAAATAAGAATAATAACAAAATGAAAGTTTCTTCCAATAGGCAGGGAACATTTCCATGCAGAGGATGTAATCAGTGTCCATATATGATGGCAACTGACAAATTTATACATCCCGATACAAAGAGAATGTATTATTTTAAGCATTATTCTGATTGTAAAACAAGAGATATAGTTTACCTAGTGAGTTGCCAGAAATGTAATTGTTTCTATATAGGCAAAACCAATAGAACATTGAGAGAGAGGGTAAAAGAACATATCTATGCAATAAATCGTGAAGATGAAACTAATGCACTAGCAGAACATGTGTTAAATAATGGGATGGACCATAAATTTAAATTTATGGTCATAGAGATGATTTTAAAAAACAGTAGATTAGGTAACATTAAAAATTTTACAGAGCAGGAAGAAATCAGATGGAACATTCGTATGCAATCAGATAAAGGGAAAGGTCTAAATGACAGGACAACTATAAAACCATTTCTGAGAAATAGACCATTAAAACATAAATTATGAAGACTATACATATGTATTTAATATGTTTTTATAAGCCAAGAGGCATATTTATTTTATCAATATATATATATATATATCCAGATATTTAATACGAATTATTACTAAACTATATTAAACATTACTTCATATCTGAATGTTATAACTGCTATATGAATTTATTTTTTAAGATATTATTTATTTATTTATTTATTCAGCATGTATGTAGAACTATCTACGGGTCTCCACCTAGTTTTATTTTGTGATTAAGTAAGAACTAACCACTTGCTTTAACCTAGTTTGTTGTATTTTAATGCCTAAAGTACCCACGACGTAACACAATAGCAGCCTACTGCCGTCCATAGACCCCCTTTACTCCACTCCACTCCCTGATTTTAAATATTTCTAGCTGCCTGTATTTTAAACAACAGTGTATCACTGTATGATTTTTCAGCAATAGGTGGCAGCATTTACCCACTTTTAGATACAGTACCCCATATACCAGCATACTTTAGTTGTACCCCTAGCCCTTGTAGTACTATATATTTGCATATTTGGCTTTTACGTATCTCCCCTCCCTAGACTAGCCTCCCTAGACTGCTGTGTATTACCCCACCCAGAGATTCTCACTTACCTAGCATATAGCTGTTGAACCTTAGAAATCCAAAGGGTCAACTCACTGATAGTTTCTCGTGGGACTCTCACTCCTCTCAGCTCTTCCCGCTCCGTTCGTCCGTTGGGCTCACTCAGCTCCCCTACCCTGCCCCCAATTCGCACCCACCCCCAGTGGTCACAACTTTATACTGCTAATAGTCACAACCCTAATTCTACAACCTATCACCTTCCCTCAAGTGCCTTATCCACTCCCACTCTCTTACCACACCCCACTACATACATTCATCTCCTCAATCCCTGACAAATCATGTTAGGCATACTACCACTACTACTACTAACTCTTACTACTCTAGCCTATACCACATTCATACATGCTATCATACCATTAAACACTACCTTCCACATAACACATACCTACACACACATACGTACACATACAAACATTACAATCTGCCCCACATTATTTAATAGTAGCCCATTATATTATATAAACAAACCACACACCACATTATCTCCCCATAGAATAACAACACCTAGACATCATACAGACCTAGCTCACACGATCAAACTCAAACTATTCCTTAAAAGATGGCTACTAATCTCAGGAGACATACACCCAAACTCAGGTCCAAGCTATGAAATTCTCTTCCACAAACAGGAAACAGGCCTAATTATTATTAACCTAAACTCAAGAAGTATATCCAACAAACTACAAGACTTACATGCATTCATAGCCCACTACTCACCAGATATACTAACCATAACTGAAACCTGGCTAAAACCCACCACCCAAGATGAAGAAATTCTCCCCCCTGGCTATAACATTCTAAGGCAAGATAGAAATACCAAAAAGGGTGGTGGAGTTGCAATCTTATTTAAAAACACACTTAACCTTCAACCCCTTAAAACCCCACTTCCCATTTTTGCCAACTCCGAAACATTAGGCTCCACTATCTCCCTCAAAAACAAAAAGAGAATCAACATCCTCTGCAGTTATGTTCCTCCAGGAAATAACTCTCCTATAATAGAGGATATGTTGCAATGGGCTACAGTCAACCTGCCCCAAGAAACCATCCTGCTATCAACATCCTCTGCAGTTATGTTCCTCCAGGAAATAACTCTCCTATAATAGAGGATATGTTGCAATAGGCTACAATCAACCTGCCCCACGAAACCATCCTGATATCAACATCCTCTGCAGTTATGTTCCTCCAGGAAATAACTCTCCTATAATAGAGGATATGTTGCAATGGGCTACAATCAACCTGCCCCACGAAACCATCCTGATATCAACATCCTCTGCAGTTATGTTCCTCCAGGAAATAACGCACCTGTAATAGAAGAGATACTACAATGGGCCACAGTCAACCTACCCCAAGAAACCATCCTGCTATCAACATCCTCTGCAGTTATGTTCCTCCAGGAAATAACTCACCTATAATAGAGGATATGTTGCAATGGGCTACAAACAACCTGCCCCACGAAACCATCCTGCTAGGAGACCTAAACCTAGACTGGCTAGCCTGCAATGCCAACAATCCTACAAACCATATAAATTTGTTTGGATTCTCACAATTAATCCAAGAACCCATCAGAGTTGACAAAAGATCCAATAAACCCTCCATTCTTGATTGGACTTTAGTTAGCCTCCCCAAAGAAAATTATCATGTGGGCTGCCTACCTGATATACTGAGTGACCACTGCCCCACTTTCCTCCTTCGTAGACAAGTAAACATACCCAAACCTATACCATATAAAGAGACCAGAAATGAGCACAAGGTAAATCCACAAATCCTTAACAGTATGCTACAACAAAGTAACTGGCACTGACTACAAACCCTACCATTAGACCAGGCAGTTGAATATTTCAATAATACTTTTATGAAAGTGCTAAACATACTAGCCCCCAT
Organism: Protopterus annectens; assembly: GCF_019279795.1. NCBI lineage: Eukaryota > Metazoa > Chordata > Ceratodontiformes > Protopteridae > Protopterus > Protopterus annectens. The sequence goes on along the minus strand of NC_056735.1, from coordinate 1,710,385,541 downwards.
CAGGAAACATAGAACTAAGGTTAACTATGCCCCTTGGCTAAATAGGACAACAAAAGTTCTACTAAAAGCCAGAGATAATGCATGGAAAAACTGGAAAAAGAACACCACCAACCAAGATAAACAAATATATCAACATCTTAGAAACCAGGCCAAATAACAAATAAAAATGGACAAACAAAACTACTTCCTAGGGATCCAAAACAAACATTCCAAAAACCCTAAAAAGTTCTGGCAGGCTTTAAATACCCTTCTAAAACCTGGCCAAACTACAACCCCAGCTCCCAACACCAACAATGATAATGACAGCATAGCTTCTCAGTTTAACCGTCACTTCACAGACTCTATTCTATCCTTATCTACCCAGCTATCCAACAATAAACCTATACTCACCCCAACTATACATCACAATAATATACCCCCTTTTACCCTCTCACCCATACCTACCTCCACAGTAAAAAAATTACTCTCAAAACTAAAACCCACCACTCTCGCAGCAGATGGCCTACCCACTACTTTTCTAAAATTAGCTGCAGAGTCCCTAGCCTACCCCATCTCACTTCTTATAAACCGCTCCATACAGGAAGCCTACATCCCCCAACTATGGAAAGTGTCATTTATAATACCCCTACACAAAGGAGGTAACTCCTCTGAACTATCAAACTACCACCCCATTGCTATCCTATCCCCCCTTTCCAAGCTCCTGGAGAGATACATTCACACCCAGGTGATGCATTTCTTAACCTCACATAATCTCCTCTCCCTCAAACAGCATGGATTCCGCCCTAACCATAGCACAACTAGTGCTCTTCTCTCCTTTACTAACCAGGTTAACCAACTTAGAAACAACAACAACTTTGTATCAGCCATTTTCTTAGATCTATCTAAGGCATTTGACATGGTCTCACATAACCTACTTATAGACACTCTAACCGCCATCTCCTTTGCCCCCTCTGCTACTTCCTTGTTCAAAACTATCTCTCTGATAGAAAACAGTCAGTAAAATGGCAAGGCATACTATTCACGACTACTACCAACTACTGTAGGTGTCCCATAAGGGTCAATACTGGGTCCTCTACTATTTACCATTTTCACTAACAAACTACATACCTCCACCCTGCATGCATCACTTATACAGTACGCAGATGACTCCATCCTAATCTGCTCAGCCCCATCCATAACCACTCTTCAAAAGCTTACCCAAGAATCCTTCTGCTCCATAGAAAAATGGATTACTGATATCCACCTTATTCTAAACCCCAAAAAGACCAAACTACTTCTATTCACCCCCAACAAATACAAAACCACACCTTTTCCTTTCACCATCACCTCCAACAACGGCACATTAATCTCTCCCTCACCACATACCAAACTACTCAGTGTTGAAATAGATCAGGATTTTTTTATTATTTGAATTTTTCTGATTGTTTATATAACACTGTATAAAACTGTTGTTGTGGAGCTTTTCTCCCCGGGCCTCCGCTGTAAATGGACCTAGTTCCAGGCGGACTTTCCCGGTAAATAAATGTAAAATAAAATAAAAAAAAATAAATATTTATTTATTATTTTTATACCTTATTAATGAATTTGTATAGTGCTTATTATTGAATATAATAGTTAACCAATGGATTAGTTACATGAAGATGAATGGATATAACATTACTAAATAACTTATGTAATATTTAGGTTTTATAATGGTACAAATTATTGTACTAAGGTTTATATTTTATTATTTATATTTATATCTATATTTTAATATGAAATTTATTTAAGATTGTTTTTAATATAATATACATATATGAGGATTAAGTATGTCAACAATGAAATGAAATGTAATGCGTTATATACATTGACACTTTATAATGGTTAGTATTTCTTTAAGGCGGATTTTTGGCGCTAAGCTCTACTGTTTAAATGTTTGTTTAGTGAGAGAAAGCCATTTGTTTGAAGAAGGGTTTGTTACAACCCGAAAGCGCTCACATTAAGCTTTACCATTTTATTTATTTGTCTTTTATGGTGGAATAAAAAATAATAATATTGCATTTGCCATGGTGGTGTCTGGAAGTTTTGCTACGAGAATATTTAAGTGTTTTATCTGGACACTTTTAATCTACAGCTGCTTCTTTGTTTATTCACAGGTGTTATTGTATCCATTGTCAATACTTGTATGGACAGTATGTCCAGGAGTTCCTTAGTTTTCTCAAATTATCCACACATTTATGGATGTGCTTTTCCATTATTCCAGGTAGTTTGATACATATAGCCATGGGACTTCATACACCTTTGTTAATTGTATGTTTTTTTCAAAGAAGCCATTTTGTCCTTCTGCACATTTACTGACTGTGTTGTCTTTGTCAATGTACATGCCAATGATAATGAAGTTACCGCATGTCCATTACTGCACACACTGCAATGTACAACAATATCAACCATCCTTGTCCCCCTACTGTTACGCTTCCCCTTCCTTTTATGTACTCCCAATTGACCTCTCTGTTGCTGTGCCTTGCATGTGCACTCATTTACAGATCTTAGGTTTGTGCACACTGCTTTGTTTATATCACATACATGACCCTGCTTTACCTCAACATGACCACAAGCCTGTGTTGTGGACTCAAGCTGGGACTGCTCATTGTGTAGAGAACCTTGGACTGTTGCAAGTTTGATTAACTCATTCCCTCCAGTGCAGCTCTCTTAAGTATGTACTTTTAACTCCAAGTGCATGTGGCTTGAGCCTTTAAAAAAATAAAGTTATTGTCTTATAGTTCTAACAAACATTCATATCTCTGGAACCATAACTGTTACCAGAAAACTGTAAATGGCAAACTATTCAGGATAAATGAATCTTTACATTAATGGCATTCATTCAGTTTGCTGCTTTAAACTGGATTTTATAAGCCAAAAGAAAGGGATGAATATTATTTTTTTAATGTTTTATCAACAGCTTATGATATCTCAGTAACCATTCAAGCAAGACACATACTGCCAGCAGGATTTTCTTCATACCGCTCTGTGCTTTCATATGAGGCTATGTAGTTCTGTCTGAGTTACCTGAATGTTGAGATATTTCTCTAAATATGAAAATTATTGCAATACAAATAAACAGTATACAAATGATATACGATATCTGTTTATCTCCATTAGAAGCCAAATATTAATACAATTGTCTTTACCATCATGTATGCTTTAAGATGAAATCTTCTGATACCTTGTCTGAAGCCTTGTTTTGGCATTATTAATGCAAATATGAACAAGCAATATATGGTGCCTAAAGGCATCAGTAGGAGGTAACTGCAGAAAAGCCTGGAGGCGCACTCGGCTATTTAAGCAATGTTGAGCACACAAGGCCAGTTGTGTTAATTCCAGAGAAATGTGTATGTGACGTTAATGAATACATTCAGTATACCATCTAAGCAAATTTGTTCAAAAAATGGTTTAGTTAATGACTTTTTAAAATGGTTCTTCTAGCCTCTCTGTTACTAGGTCACAACCTTCTATTCTAATTAGCAGCAGTAGAAAAAATTCTTATCCTCTGTCTTCTGCCTTTCTTAGGATTAGCATATTACAGGACACAGTTGTGTTACATCAAATCGCACCAATACGTCTGCTCTACACCTCTGCCGAAAATATGGTCTACTGTCAAAATTATGGTTCAAAACTAACTGCACTGTTTCCATACATTTATTCAGTTGTTGGTGAAAGGATAACGACATTTTAACTCCTATGTAGAAAATGAACTCACTTATAAACCAGACTTTACATTCAGGAAGTAAAACAGCAGTTTGGTCATGACTTGAAGATCTAAAAAACAAAACAAACCCAGTTGTCAAGAAGATAATATGTTATAAAATGGAATACAAATAACTGATATACCAAACTGTTGATCCAAACCAGCAGTTTCACAATATATTGCATTTTGTAATATTTTATACTACACTGAAATTGTAGTTTTGTCTATTTCTTTCTCTCAAGAAATGGACAAAGAAATGATCTCAGTACCATCTGAAAGGTGATCTTTTAAGCCAAGTCCACAAAAATCACATTTATGCATCTCTGGGCCTAGTGACAGAGACACTAGTTATAAGGCAGTATCCCACGGCAGCCACACTAAAAGTCTGGTGCGATGTTGTAACTAAGTTCAAAGACTAACAGAAAAGTGTAGCAATTCAAGGCTATCTCTCCAGTGTAGGTGTCAACTTTAAAGCAGAAAGAAATCTTTGAAATTGACATGTAACTATTCAGTTGACCTTAATATATAAAATAAATGGATGGTATACATTTATTTATTTATTTTATTTTACATTTATTGACCGGGATAGTCTGGCTGGATACATGTCCATTTTCAGCGGAGGCCCGAGGAGAAAATCCATGCTATATACTACATAGATATTACAAAGACTTATCATACATACATGTAACTTTTTACAATTTCCGTACAAACAGACATTCTTTTATTAGGATATAACATCACATTGGTTCCACGATTTAATACAGAGGTACTGGATTATTAACCAAGATATAGTCACTTGGAGGCAAGAAGTCCTCAAATAGGTGCACAGCTGAGGGGGGTGGGAGTTAGTCAGGGGTAAAGCAAGGACAAAGCCATCGTGTTTTAGAGTTGTATAAGATTTTTCTTGAACTGGGATAATGAGGGCTCTGCTGTTAACTTAGCAGGAAGTGTGTTCCATGTTTTGCCAACAGAGTTGGCGAACAGAGCCTCCCCAGCTGAGTTGCTAGACTTGAAAGTGTTTACTAACATTTTGTTGGTGGATCGGAGAGACCTGAGGTTCTGGTAGGGGGTGATAAGGCTTTTAAGAACAGGACTGTGTTCGGGCTGGTAGAGAGTCGAATGGGCAACAACAAGTTGTTTGACCTTAAGTAAATTAGGTAGTTCAATCCACCCAAGTTGATTAAGGTTGAGACAGTGGTGGGTTCTATAGTCTGTACCAGTGGCAAATCTAGCAATGTGATTATAGCAGCTAGCATATTTGTTCAAGTCAGTTTTACTCAAGTTAGTGAATGGGGGGGAGGCATAGAGAAGGGAAGAAAGTAGGTGAGTGCGGGCAATAACAGTCCTAGCTAGGGGAGTTAGGAAGGGTTTAATCTTGTAGAGAGAACCAAGTTTTTTTTTAACTGTTTTAATCATATGGTTAATATGCAAGTCAAATTTAAGGTTATTGTCAACTATTACACCTAGGAGCTTGGTCGAGGGAGCTGGAGAAATAATGGTGCCGTTGTTAGATGTTATGGTGAAGGTTGGTCCGGTGGATCTTTGAGATGGGGAGAACAGTAGCAACTTAGTTTTGTTGGGATTTAACATGAAACAGCGATTAAGAAGCCAATTTTCAACTGTATTAAAAGCATTTTGGGATAAAGACTGCAACTCAGTTGGGGATGTGGCTGAGCATATAAGAGTCAAGTCATCCACGTATTGAATACAGGTAGCATCTGAGATGGCCTTGTGCAGTTCATTAATAAATACAGAAAATAAGAGAGTTCTTAAGATGGAGCCCTGGGGTACTCCTACAGTAATAGGTAAAAGGGTGGATAGGTTATCCTTGCATAGGACTGCCTGTTGCCTACCACTCAGGTACGATTGGAACCACTGGGTAGCTTGGGAGTCTAGGGAAATGGATTTCAGTATTTGTATAAGTAGTTTGTGGCTTACCATGTCGAAGGCCTTGGAAAGGTCTAAAAAGATGGCTGAGGAAAGTTTATTATTGTTTTGGTTTTGATTTATGATGTTGGTGAAGGAGAGAAGGGCAGTGGAGGTACAATGGTGTTGTCTAAACTCATGTTGAGAGTTTGTCAGGAGTTTGTTCATGATAAGATGGTTCAGGAGTTGTCTATGTATACATTTTTCCATAATTTTGGCTAGTGGAGACAGGATGGCTACGGGTTGTGATTTGAGAACTCAGTGGAGCTGCCGCCTTTATGGAGTGGGATAACATGGGATATCTTCCAGATGGAGGGGATGGAAGCTTCAGACATGGTTCTACTGATCAGGATGGATATTGGGTATGCTACAACATTGGCTGATTTTTGTAAATACTCTGCTGGGAGTAGATCTGCAGATAAGGTAGTTGGCTTTATTTTTTTAATTCGTTTTCTGATAAATTATGTTGGGACTAGTTGAAAGTTAAAGGTAATTTGGGCACTGGATGTTGTAGTAATTGGATTTGGGCAGCTGTGGGATAGTTGGCTAGCTAGATACTGAACAGTTTCTGTAAAGAAACTATTGAAGTTATTGGCAACCTCAGCTGGTGGTTTGTCATTAGAAGTTGAAGGGGTAGGGGTGGTGGATTGTCCTGTGTGAGGAAGGTTAATTTATGCCTGCCCACAATTTTTGGGGCTTATTTTGGTGTCTCTGTTGTAGGTGGCAATAATAGTTTTTTTGTCAGTCATAACAGATTCTTTTGTATCGTTCCTTAACTGCCTATATCTAAGTTGATCAGTAAGAGCTTTGGTGGTTCACCAAGTGGCCCAGGCTTTATTTCTAAGTGAAATTTTTGTCTGGTTACTGCTGAAAGCCATGGGGCAGCTTTTGATTTAGTTCTAACAGATCGTGCTGGTGCATGGGTGTCTAGACAGGCTAGGAATTTGCTATTAAAGTATGTTACAGCTTCTTTAAGTAGGAGATGTTTTAGAACTGACCAGTTACACAGTTTGAGTTCATTTTGGAAATCAGTCAGGTTAAAGTTTTTCTTGTTCCTAATTGTTTTATAAGTAGGTTGGTGAAGGATGACACATGAGTGACCTAGCATGGTGCTACTGGTAGGAAGCCTATGTGATTTTTCAGCAGATGTTAAGTTAAAAAAACAAATGTGAATCTCAGCTGGCATTAAGGTATTTGCATTCCTGCTGGGGTTGCAGGGTGGTGAGTTCTGAGGATTAAGGGAGCAGAGGCAATTAACAGCATTAAAAAACACTCAGAAGATGCTAATATATCACAGTAGGGAGACAAGACAATTCCTTTATCAGATACAGAGTGAAGGGGGTGGTGCTAAGAAGGAAACCAAGTAAGAGAATTAAAAAATAATACAACTGAACACTGTGTCAGTGTGTGTTACACTGGTAGAATTAGAATTGTGTATATTTGGGGGGGGGGCAGCTAGGAACATAGAGAGTACACTACATGAAACTTATATAAAAATGAAGATCAGAAGTCAGCTATAGGACAGACTGTATTGTACAAAACATATCAGATATCAGCGGAAGCATGCAGTGATTTATCCAGCACTTGCTAATCACATAGCACTGGGCATGCTGGGTATATAAAAAAAATGTACTCCATGTTACACCAATGCCCAGGTACTTCTCATCTGGCTATCCTATGTTACAAACTTATTCATGGGAGTCAATAAAACATTGATAGATATGACTAGGAGGAAAAACATATATAGACCTCAAGGCTAGTTTCAGGTTTGAAATACTTTAATGTGCTACATATTTTTTCTCTTATAAACTATAAAGTTCGGTGACATGCTTTGGTAACAAAATGTTAGCAGAACCACAAAACCACTGAAGAGACACATTAAGTGGGTATAATGGATATTACTACCAGTAGTATAAACACCATAAACTGGGTTATACTAAAAACTGTATAAAACTCAGTTGTTAATAAGGCAAAAATACAAATGCTTAATTTTCCACAAAAAAAAAAAAACACTGTTCTACTGCAACCTGAGTTATATTAGATAAACCATAATCATATACAGTTGTAATAAACAGCTCTTTGATGTTTTCGGTAAAATTAAAACAACACATAAAGGAGAATAATGATTTAGGCATTTTAGAACTGCCATTTGATGGTGGAAATGGCAAGCAAAACTCTAAAGTAGTTTTTTTACTCCAGCATTTTTGTTACAACTGATTTGCTCTCACATCAGCATACTGGCAAACGGCACATAGCAAATGATTGGCAAACTTATTTTGTATTTGGAATTATTCAGTTTTCTCACTGTAAAAACTCAAGACAGACACAGGTTTTCCCTTTCTCCAAATCATCTGACATATCACACAGCTGAAGATTTCTTTTTAATTATCAGTGTAGTCACCCTAAAAACTCTTACGATTTGTGTTCTTTACTCCTGTTTCCATTATGCAGAGAGAAGAAGCCCTGAATATGACCAGATGATCCATGTTTGATTATTTGGGGTGCCAGAGGGAGTGGAGCAGGGAGGATGGTGATAAGCAACCACTGTTGGACTGCCCATCCTTGGGTAAGGGAGGCAGTTCTGGCTGCCACTTGGTGAGAGTTAGAAGGAGGACTGGGTGTTACACCCAAGAAGCACAGGTTTGTTCAGCACATGCTGTCAAGCAAATGCACTGCACAGAGGCAACCAAGAGAGATAGTGTGTGTGTGTGTGTGTGTGTGTGTGTGTGTGTGTGTGTGTGTGTGTGTGTGTGTGTGTGTGTACATGTGTATGTGTGTGTGTGTATGGAGATATGCATGCTTCTCCAAAACATGTGGTCTGGTGGAACTTGAGTAACCATCACGGACGGGGGACAGGAGCTCCAAGGGGGTGGGGGTGAGTAACGATAGCAAAAGAAAACCTTGAGGGCTACCAGTATGACAGTCTTAGTGACTAGCTGTAACCTCGCAGGGAAGAAATGGGCTGGGAATGCCTCTTGTCTAGTAAGGAATGAACAGATCAATTGATTATAAGAATGACTGATGGCCAGCAGGCAGCATGGCAGCATAAAAAAACACTCTTACAACTCACATTCTAGAAAATGTCAAATACATCAATTGTTAAGCAATTTAAGGAGATCGGCTAACTTTTTAAAGCCCTATTATTTAAAAGGTATGTACAGAAGTAAAGATAATAATAACTACAAAGAGTTTATGTAGAAAGTTTGCAACCATAATAGAAAATAACAATAACAGCAGCAAAAAAAAACAAAAACAAAAAACAAAAAACAAAAAAACGAAAAACAATACAAAATTCATGCATCACTCTGACATAGAATGCACTGGGAAAAGTACCTCATGACAACAGTGCTATGAGTAAACTATGGTATCCTGACAGAGTCATGAAGACACTGCTTGTGCAATTTATGTCAATGTTCCCTGACTTACTTCAACAGTGACATACATGAATCACAAAACTAACAGACCGAGGATGAATGACAACAGCTATATTGTAGTGCCAAACCTAAGGAATATAAAGTATATTTGTAACCCAGAAATTCAGATTTCATTGCTAAATAGTACCTTTGCACAAGAAAATGGTTTTAAAACTGTCTGTTCAATTTCCTGTGAAGTTTTAGTCAGAATAATCAGCCTGAATCTTGAAAGCTGAGGGATTGAAGATCCTGGAAATCTCTGAAGCTTAGTGATGGAAAACTTACTTTTGGTACTGAAGAGGTGATGTAGCATAGGTAATTGTAACACACACACACACACACACACACACACACATATATATATATATATATATATATATATATATATATATATATATATATATATACATATACATACACACACATATACACACAAACACACACATAGTTTTTTTTAAATGACAGTTTTTAAATATAACTGAAGAAAACAATGCATAAGATGTCCAGAACAAATACTTTGTTCACCACTGCAGAGGCTGACCTGAGACTTCCAAACAAAATTGATTGTCTGAAATAAGTTTTTCTATCCTGAGTGACAGCAGCATTTGTCAATACTTGAGCTTCTTTGTTGAACAGTTTTGTTTATTACCACAGGAATAGGTACTGCCCACTGACATATGCCACTGGTTGTATGCACTTCAGTGGGACCAGTTCTAATAAGTTTGAATCAGCAGAGGAGAATTTTGGTGCATATCAGTGCAAAGCAACATCCAGACTGAAATACTCATTCAGCCAAACAAAGTTCACAACTGGTTCCTTACTCCCCAGGCATACTAAAGAGTTCCATCATGAGGGGTGTTACATCAGGTTGGATGTCCTGGATCTGAAGTACCTGTTTAGTATACTCTGCATTCATGGTCCGAAGCTCTGTCAGAATCCACATTATCCTTGGAAATAAAAACCTGTAATAGAAAAATGCATCATCATTTCAACTCACAGACTTTCTTTCCCCGTACCCTCTCTGTGATGAAATTAGTCACAGCACACTGAATGCTGTTTGAAGTGCAACTCTTCCCCAGAAAGAGGTGTGCCATTTATGTACATATTCAAAAGTGTTTCTGACATGCAAAACTAAACTGCCAGCTATTGTGCATCCAACATAAAAGAATATCAGAGCACAGGTCTGTCTCCATAGCTCGGGATTGTTGGTTATTATGTCTGTCATGCAGCAAAGTGTTGTACTCATGCAAAGTTATAATGCTGGACAGTCCATACACCATATACATTCTTCTGCATGGATTGCAGAGGATCACAATGTCAGTTTCAGTTTTCTGACCCCATTGAAATGTAACACTAAGAAAAACATTTATAGTTATTAATTAGATCCTCCCCCTTTTTACCATTTGTGTAAATGGGGTCAGGGTGTCATATTAACAGTGATCATCATCTAAACCCAATATTCACACTACACTACTGAGTGGCTATCCCTGACACAGCTGTTCTTTCACACCACGCACATACATGCACTCACTCCTATCATACCTCTCAACCTCTTAGAGTAAAAAATCTGGACAAAGCCTGATAAATGGGGGGATGAAGGCCCAAAAATAGGGACATATTTTAAATATTGCTCTTACAAACTTAAAAAGTTGCTAGAATAATAGGATTTGTCTTAGGATGCATTTTTCTGAAGGATATGAAGTCTGAAACTCAAATGTATATCATTATTTAGTGAATTCAATTCTCAGATCATCTGAAACACAAATGTATATCATTATTTAGTGAATTCAATTCTCAGATCATCCCAGTGATTTGCCAGAAAATCACAAATTTTATGAGGAACAGATCAAAAATATAAGGCCAAAATCTGGACATTCTGTGAAAATTTGTACAGTTGAGAGGTATGACTCCTATGTCCAATTTAGAGTGCACAGTCCACCTAGTTCATGTATTTGGAATGTGGGAGGAAACCACATGAACACAGGGAGGACATCCAGACTCCACACAGAATGCACTTCAGCTGAGATTTGAACTGGATAACCTTTTGCTGTGAAGTAACAATGCTAACAACTGTGCCACTGTGCTGCCCTATTAAGTATATACGTGGACTGGATATCGAGAAATGCAGGTCATTTACTAATCATTTAATATACTTTAACAGACTACACAGTAATCATTAACTGAATACATTTTTGTGTATTAAATATTTCACTGGTACTGCACTTTATATAAAGACAATGACATACTTTCACTAAAGCATCAATGACATGATCAAATGGCATACGTGAGGTTCCCATTAAGATCCTCCCATTCATCTGAGTAGATAATACGTATCTATTTAATCCTGAACATAGTTTTCTAATATTTTATATTTATTCATTCGCCAACTTTCCATTGTAATCATGATACTTTATAAAGTAGTTAAGGGAGAGCACTTAAATAAAACTCTGCTAACCTATGTCATTATTTTTCATTTTTCCTTGGTGTCCAGTTTCTTCCCATATCTCAAAGATATGTTTAAAGTTGAAGTGGAGATATTCTGCACTGCCTTTAGGGAGTGAGTGCATTTGTATGAATATTAATTATAGTAGTGACTTGTTCATAAGACTAGTGCAGATACTACAATCATCTGTGTTTCAGTATACTGTACATTATTTTTGTATACTGTACTCCCTTGTGCCTGGGCTTGACCAAGTTACTTAACCAGACAGTAATCCCTTGCTGCCCCTAGAAACAGGCAGTTGTACCTAGTGGGTTCACTTGGCCAATATTTGAAAAAATGGAAACGATCATAGGATCAGACTACCTATTCAGTTACCATATGAAGTGTGTTGTGTTTTTATAAGGATCCCCTTCACATAGTCAGTGGCATTTTTACTGATAATCATTACATCAGTTAATGGAAACGCAACCAAATTAATACAAACAAAACATTAATTTCTATAGGAAGGCAAGCTTTCCTCTACCTCGTGCGGCTGACTTTGTTTTTCATCCACCCCTTGCGTATATATACTCATTCCATGTTAGGGCTGCATACATTCAGGGAAAAAGGTATGACCCTTTCCTAAGTCTTTGTGGAAATACACTTAGAACACACTGCAACCTTTAGATGAACGCTGACAAGCATACACTAAGTATCTGCAACCCATCACCACCTCTATGGTAAGGGCAAAACGTTGAACTTCATTAACTATACTGTTATTTGTATCATCCATTCATCCATCCATACATCCATGTTCAGTATTTGTTTTATCCAGTTCAAAATCTTTCTGGCAAACCACAAGCATGTGACAAGAACCAGTGCTGAATGGGGTCACAGTCTCCCACAGTACAAGCTCATATTTAGCTGTAATCTGAAGGATGGCAAATCATCTACTATCATATCTTTGAGGCATAAAAAGGAACTCAAATTTCAACTTAGAACTCACAAGACACAGGGAAGATATGCAACCGGAAAAGAATACACCTCAGTCAGTAACAGAAGCAAAGAACCAAATACTTATTAAGTAAACTTCACCTGACTTGAGAAATGTGGTGTCTTGTGCCTTACAGGCATGATGGCATGTAACTTTCCACATTAAACCAAATAACTAGCAGCTTACTAAAAAGGGAAAAAAAAGTAACGTAGCTCAACCAAACACTTTATTTTCCCTTCAAACAAAACTAAATAAAGCATACCACCTCAGGAAAAAAAAATGTTAATATCTTCTAGATGATACAGCTAAGCCAACGCCCAAGCTCCACTGGGGCTGGAATAATGATGCAATTTCTCAGTTGTACACAACTTCTGGAAAATAACTTCTGTATCCTTAAAATAAACAGATTTTTTCAATCTATCCTTTTGTGAAAGTAATGTGCCACACCACCATACACAGTATACAGTTTAGTTTTATATTAATTTATTTAATTTAAGTATCACATTAGTCTGACTGAGCACAGCCTGTATAGCAGAGACCTGAGAAGAAAAACCTTAATCAAAAACAATGCACTAATCAAAATTCATAAGAAAAAAGTAACGTATAAATGAACAAGTAATAGTAGACAGTACCTAGACCTATCTCAGTTGTCTTAAATGCTGACATGTGACAAATAGTTGGGCATTCTGAACATTACAGAGTAACACTTAAGCCAAAAGTGTTCAGATGCAACACTTCTAATGCTCATGCAACCAGAATAAGTAGATGCAAAGCTAATACTGGAAAGGCACATCCGGAGGCAATGACATAGCAGCTTTAACTTCTGTGCTATGAAACACAATTTATGTATCAGTCCGTGTTTTATGGATTTTGTCCTTGAAATAATAAGACCATAACAAACTGTGACAGATTCTTAGAGAAATGAGGATACCTAATCACCTACTTTGCCTCAAGAAACAGCAGCACCAAATATAGATTCACTGACTGATTCAGGATTGCGAAAGGAGTACAGCAAGGCTGTATATTGTCACCTACTTATTCAATTTGTATTCGAATAAATCATATGAAATGTTGTGGTAGAGTAAAATGCTCTGGAATCAGAATTTCTGGAGAAATATTAACAACCTCAGATATGCAGACAGAACCACTCCGATGGCTAAAAGTGAGGAAGAGCTGAAGAAGCTGTCGATGAATGTGAAAGTAGAAAGTGCAAAAGCTGGCTTGTTACTCAATATTGAACAAGAAAACTAAAATGATGTCATCTAGCCCTATTCATTTTTTGCAAAAGATGAAGTGGAGTCAGTGATAAATTTTATTTTTCTTGGCACAAAGATCTTAAAGATGGTGACTGCAGCCAAAATTAAAATGATGCTTGCAGACACAAAATGAATTATTGCTTTTTGGAAGGAAAGTAACATAAAATCTGGATAAGATTTTACAGAGCAAAGACATCACATTGTCAACAAAGGTCTGTATAGTCATTTCGGATGTACTACTTCCCAGAAATAACATATGGTTGTCAGAGTTGGACTATAAGTAATGATATGCACTGGAAAATTAATGCTTTTTAACTACAGTATTGGAGAAAATGTTTGAGAAGTCTAAGGACTGTAAGAAGACTGAATCAGTCAATGCTGAAGTTAATAAATCCAGACTGTTAACTGGAAGGCCTGATAGTAAAAACTAAAACTCAAATGCTTTGGCCACAATAATATGAAGACAGGATTCACTACAGATGAGACTGATGCTGGGGAAGATTGACAGCAAAAAGAAACATTGCACAAGCAATGAATGTGAATTTGCAAGACCTCAGCAGCTCACCTATACATTTGCACTACCCTATTAAGACCTGTTAAAAAAGAGAAGAATTTAAGGAATGGGAAGTGAAATTATCTGGGAGCTATTAGTGACTCCAGAAGTTCATAGGTTCATAGGTAGGTGCTAGGCTATTGGCCCTAGGGCCTATATAAGCCTAGCCAAATGGTACCCTGGCTTTTGCCACCCAAGAAAATTATTTTCCTATGCCCCTGTCGAGCAGAGCCACAGTGGGGGAAGTTACAGCTAGTGCGTAGGATAAAATGAAAGTGGAGTTTAAAAATATGGGAGAAATAAAAGAAAAAGAGATCTGGTTAAGAAGTAATAAGAATTATTTAGAGGGAGTGACAAAGGTTAAACTATTACAAAATAAGGGGAATCTCACAGAACAAGAGAAGGTGCATTTGCAGAGTGAAAAAGAGAATATAAGGGAGTACCTGGATGATATGAATGTGTTTAGAAAGATTGCTGTTAAGCAACTGTTTTGTGATAATAACTCCAGAGCGCATAAATGTTTGGCACAATGACTTAGGCAACAGAAAGTAGAAAGCGTTGTTGCCAAATTTAGAGATCCTATAGCAAGAAAAATAACCAGAGATCTTATAGAGGTATTAGAGATATTTTGGAAATTTTATGAACATTTATATAAAGCAGAGAAGTGGGGAAATCAAGAAAATGACAAATGGAGATACTTATGGAAGACTTAAACCTGCCAAAGTTAAAGGTGGACGAGGCTCAACAATTAACAGTTAAGAAAGGAGATGATGCAATAAAAATGGTGATGTATAACCAATCTACAGGAAAGTCTCCAAGAATAGATGGTATTCTGGTGGAAGTTTGGAAGTTAGGAGGGAAGAAGTTGATAATGGCGTGACGTGGATGAGAGCAAAGGACATGAGAATGGTTTTTAATCGTCCTCACTAGACTACTGATGCATTATTTTCATGAAGACAGTGTTTATTGACAAATTTAGCTATCTAGTATGTTCACTATGATGACGGCATGTTTTATCAGCCACTAAAATGTGTTTTTAAAATGAATTACCCTTTATTTTAGCAGGAAGGGTTTATTTCATTGTATTTATATACACTATCATACAGCTTGAGCAATATTTCTAATAACATACATGTTAACATTTATTTTTGTGAGAGTATGATTTTAAAAATTGGAGGGGAATATACGGTGACGTCACTCATGATACATGAGGACGCACAGTAAAGTGGGAAGTTACTGATTAGGAATTTGAAAAGTAGGAGCGTTAACTGTGAGTATATTAAGCTGTTTTTATACTTTTAATATTTCATTCATGGTCTGATGAAGCCACAGTATGTGGTGAAAGAGCTTACCAGTAAATAAAATTTGTTTATTTTATAGTTTATGTTGTTTGGAGCCATACTTCGTGGTATCACTGCTATTTCTCTCAATTTTGCTGTAGTCTGCTTGTTGCAACAGTGCACGTCTACCTATTAGTTGTTCCTGTTCATTTTGTTGTAAAGATCAGGAAGGTTTTGATATTCAGTATTTTAAAAAGAGGGGAGGCGCTAACAACCTGGAAAAAAAGCTGTGGTGGCTGTAATACCTAAAGACAGTATAGACCCATCTGATCCACCTTCATATAGGCTCATTTTAATTTTAAACCATGATTATAAAGGGCTGGATTCATGATGGCTTGCACTGAGTCTAAGAGTAGAGTAAGACTCCATGCAGCCATCATGTCCGACGAGCGATCCAGGAACAGCCTGCAGGGGCGTGCAAGAGAGCTCCTAAAATGGCTCTTACACAGACAGGGCAGGGATATGCAAATTACCTCAATTGCAGGCGAAAGGCATGCAAATGAGGTAGATTTGCGATTCAGGAAACCCAAAACTGTCCGAGTAAGAGCAGTGTTATTTGCAGAAATGTACTCAGTTGACAACTGAGTACCATTCTGCAAATAGCAAAACGGAGCCGTGACAGCTCCAAATAAAGGTTGCATACAGTGCAGGAAGCATGCCAATGGCCAAAGTTACAGCCATTGGAAATGTTTCCTGATGCAATATGAAAATAAAAATAATTTTTTTTCTCCGATTTTTGATGTTTAAGCATAGCGCAGTGCAAACGGGCTGCGCTCTAAAACCCAGTATACTAAAAATTAAAACCCACAAATGTGGATCTTATTTAAATTGTTAATGTACAATGCAAGGGAATGGCAGGCTGAAGACAACATGGCCGAGTAGAGGTTGCTAAGGGGGAAGCTCAGCCTAAGAGATATAACCAAGCATTAGTAGGCAATCCTATGAAATGAGGGTTAGGATAGTGAATCGCAAGTTTACATAGCAAATGAGCACAGTCAGTGGAGTGTAGGAGTAGTATAAGGGGAGTAACAGAGTAGAAGATAGGTGACATCACAAGGGGGGTATGTATGAAAGAAGTGAAGCTCATTGGAGCACAGTGGCATATGTCAGCTGTCATTTACACATCATGGAAAGAGGTGTGTCAACAGGTAGGCTAGGGAAAGGCAAGAAATGGAAGGTGTATGCCGTGGATAACACCAAAGTTTCTTGCTGAGCGTGCATGCGCGTGTGTGTGCGCCTGTAACCCGAGTAAGACAGAGTGCACTCGTGTAAGTGTGAGTGCGTGCGTTTAAGCCAGAGTAAGCATGTATAAGGCTGTTTAAAGAGTTGTAAGCGCATTTGCACTGGTGTGCGCACGTTTTAACCTGAATAAGCAAGTTTTAGTCCGTGTAAGCATGTGCGCACGTGTGTGAGCTGGTGTGCGCGTGTTTGTGCTTGTGTGCGTGGCGCTCCCCCCTGAGGAAACAGAAAGGAAAAAGGAAGCACAACAAATAGTAGGAAGCTACCAGGGAGTACTAGCAGAGCTAGCAGGTGAAAACAATCAGAATCAGGCAATTACACAGGCAGTACACTAGCTCAGCCCAGCCTAGCACTTAAAACTCTGCAAACAACAGTCCATTATGCTTTTCACAACAGACACTGCAGTAAGCTAATAGAAGTGAAAACTGAAAAAGCTTTACTGAGACAAAGAAATGTTAGGGGCTGCCATTGCTGTTATAAGGTGACATATGCAACATACTGAGGGTGGTGACAATGGAAATGCTGCTGGACAACCCACAGTGAGGAGACGGAGAAGAGTGTGCAGGCCCAGGGTAACCTACCAGGGGCTACATGAGCTGGAGATAGTGGAATGCTATAGAGTGGACAGAGACCTCATGCAGCAAATTGTTGAGCAGTGCAGGCCATGCCTCATACACAGAACCAACAGAGGGGAAGCCATCCCAGTGGAAACCAAGGTATGTGTTGGCCGAGAATATTAGCAACAGGTACCTTCCAGTGACCAACTGGTGATATGATGGGGATATCACAGGCATCAGCATCCAGGGTACTGCACCAGTTCCTGGATGCCATGTCAGCACATGTCGGTGATCATGTATATTTCCCCAATTCCCATGAGGTATTGGCAAGCAATATGCGTCTCTTCCAGCAAATAGCAGAATACCCTGAGGTAGTGGGTGCAACAGACTGCATGCACATATGCATCAAAGCACCAGCCGGCGAGCGGGGTAGGGAGGAGAAACAACCTGAGCCTGCCCCAGTAGGCAGAAGGAGGTGTGCCCAGTATGCTTTGGCCTTGGCAAAGAGGCAACGCATAGCACATACATTGGCTCAGTAGGAACTCTGGAAATGATACCTCTCTCTGACTCACACATATAGTAAAAGGGATGCCTAAGTTGACACTACCTGCTTTCAAACATGTACAGGGAGTGTAGTATGTCAATCTGACATAGGCAGCCCTGCAGCACCACCTAAGGCATGATTGCCATGTGTTAAGCAATATAAAGCAGTGCTAAACAGCATTTACCACCATGTAGTATATGCAAACAAAATCGCACACACCAACTAGCACAACTGTGGACAATGTTGAGTAATACTGGGCAACGTCCAGCAATGTTGGTGAATATTGAGCAATGTCGGACAAGCCTGGTCTAAGTAGGGCATAGCTGAACAAAAGCCAACATGCTCATATTTGCTTAACTGGCCCTTAAGCAGTCTGGTCTGCTCAGTATGAAAATATAAAGCAGTGATGGGCCTCGAATCCAGGATATTGTGCACTACAGTCAAAGTACTGAACCACTAAACCATGACAGTATTGCAGTGGTCAGCCTGGATGAAGGAATGTTGATAAGTCTATGCAAAGTATCTCCTGGAAACCCTGCAGGCACAGCATAATCCCTGTCGAGTTATGACACAAAGGTGAGTCTTGCAGTAAGAACAGAACCTGACTTCCAACACAGACAGTATAAATGTTAATATTGGTCATGTTCACACACATCAACAAATGTAGTGGACCTCAGATAGCAACATACTGAAAGGTCACACTGGGCATGAATGAGACAAATGTCAGGCAACAAAACACGGAAAGCCTGAACTGGGCATGCTCACACACTTAGGCCATGTCTGAGTACAGCAGTGGGCCACGCATATCTTGCAGTTGCATGTGTTAACCCAGGAACCTGTCACTATCCAGTAATCCGCCCTGTGCACACAGTTATATGACAACAGACACATCTATAATATAGTGGAACCCTGCCATAATCAAATATGTTCTGCAGATACCAAAGTTGTTCATAGAAACTGGTAAAGCAAAGATGATAAAGACCTGAAACAGTATCATCAATAAACATTGTGCATCCTGAACATTAGCATAGGTTCAGAGGTCGATACTAGGCTATCTGCCCTAGGGCATGTAGAAGCCTAGCCAGAGTGTGTTTGGCATTCGCAACCCTTTCAGATTACTACACTGTGTGTGTGAATAGTAGGTCACACAAGATAGCCCATGTACATTTAGGCTAGTGTGCCTCTGTCTAGCAGGGACACAGAAGATATCCCAGGGGTAAACATACGATCGCCCATACAGTCGTCAAGATGTCTCCTGTAGGTGGTCAGTGGGTGGCTCTGCCTATGTGAAACTGGGATTACAATCTGGAGTGAGTGGAGCCTCTGGGATAAAAATCTGTCCCTCCAGCATGTCCTATTAACATCTGTGCTGAGGTATACATCACTGGAGTGTGTAGCTCCACGGGAGTCGGATATCCTAAGGCGGAGCATGTCCAGTAATTCTGGGTTGGCTATATCTGTAAACAACAGGCAGACATCATATCCGAGTAGGTGGTAAGCGACTGAGTAGAGCTGGAGTTACTGCATCCGAACTGTGCAGGGCATCTGTGTGAGTCCCTAGATCTGTATGGTGAGGAACTTCTGTGGCCAGTACAGTTGCTGCAGGTGTCAGGTAAGGTACACCCCAAATGTGGCATTGTAACCAAGCATGGTTGTGATGAGTATAGGGGCACAATGACCTCACTCGATCTAGATGTGAAACCATATGGGATAAAGTGGCCCACATAGAAGGTGTGTCCAACCACTTTGGCAACGTTAATGTCAAAGGCGACAGTACAAACAAGTCATGTCTCCAAACCCCTAACAACTCCTACCATATGTAATGTAGTACTACCTATGTGGTAATGTGTGGGCATGTTGTTATTCCCAAAGGGGATGACTATGCAACTAATGGCATTTAGCTGTAGGCCATGGCTCAGGCACCAGTCATCCATCTCTGTGAGACCATGTTTGCAAATGCATATGGCAGCTGAAGAGTTGATCATGGCACCCAGTTTGCAGTCAAGTGTAAACATGTTCAGCCATATTCCCCCTGTGGTAGCCTGTACATCAGACAAATATATACTGAACAAGAGAGGTCCCAGGACCGAGCCATGTGGGATGCCACGTGTAACTGGTGTATAGTCAGACATGGCACCTACAATTCTGACCATGTGGGTACTATCCTTGATCCAGGTAGCAATCCATCGTGTGAGATATGTGTCCATATCGACGCTGGTGAGCCTATGCATAATGGCCCAGTGGGTTATTGTGTTGAAGGGTTTTGCAAGGTTCAGGTAGGCTGTGTGGACAACCGTCCCTATGTTGATGGACCTGTTAACCGTTTAAAGAATACAAACAGGTTCAAGAGGCAAGATCTGCCCATAACAACGCTGAAATGTGTAAGACACAGTGTCTGTAGGTTCCCGATGTCTATGTGTATGAGTGCCATGACAGTAAGCTCCATAGCTTTGCAGAACAGGCTAGTTAGGCTTATAGGGCAATATTGTCTGTGGTCCGTTGTGGCACCAACTCTGTGGAGTGGGACCACTGTCGCTGTACACCATTCCTTGGGTGCATATCCTGTAGTAACTCCGATATTGAACAGTGATGTAATGTGAGGGTTATGTCTGTCATGAAGCTCGTGTAAGATGCAGGCCGGGACACTGTCTGGTCCCATTGATACTGTGATGTACGCTTTGGGGAGGGCAGCACTCACCTGTTACTATGTGATGTCAGGGAGGTTATACTCTATTGGGATGGATAGTTGCTCCTTAGGGGTGATGAGGGGGAGACATCTGCACTGAACCTGTTTGCCAGGATGTTGGCAATGCCAGTGGGTTCAGGGTACGTTTAGTCAATATGCAGTACCTCACAGCATATCAGTGAGTGTCCACCCAGGTTCCTGACATAACTGAAGAAGGCTGTGTGATAGTCCTATGTGTCTGGTGCAATTGTCCAGTAGAAGCGGCCCTTAGAAAAGTTCATGAGTGATCGTAGCTGTCTGCTAGTACAGATCACAGATGCCTTCCCAGTTTGGGATTGTGCTCTATCATGTAGTAGCATCCTCCTGATGTTGTACAGCTTATTAATGGCTGGGGTCTACCAGACAGGTCCCCTGCCATTGGAGTAGTGAGTCCTGTTGTTATTTGGGATAGCACAATCCATGCAGTCCAGTAAGTGTCCATAGAATGTGTTTGTAAAGGATTCAGCAGTGTGAGCCGTATTTGCCACTGTCTCAGGGTCTCTGAAGGATACCACCTTGCTTTGGTGAAGTGAGATGTTGGCTCATGAGAAGTTCACCAAGATTACCCAGGATGGGTGTGTGGAGGGTATATGTATGTCCAGTGAGATACATGTATGTTCTGACCTTGCCAATGAGAGGTATATCGCTGGTGTGGAACATAGAGTCCCCATGTTGGTGATGATCAGGTCCAATATGTATTCCCCCTTGTGGCTGTGCTGACTGGTTGTGCCATAGCATATGAGTCTACAAATTGTAGCGACTGTTGGGTGAGGGTCTTGGGGCTTGAGTAGTATCCCCAGTCAATATTTGTGTATATGAAGTCACCCAATATAATGGTGTTTGTGGAGACCTTCATATTCTCCATAGTTCCCATAAAAGCTGAGTATGATTCCTGAGTTTGGGAGGGTGGTCTGTAGCAGGCAACAAACTGAAAGGTAGTTTTGCACAATGGTAGTTGTATGGTCTGTGATGCTTTGTGCAGTGCTACTAACCCGGAAGTGTGTGTATCTGTGATGTATATGGATACTCCCCCTAGTTGTGTTGTCTGTTCCAAGTCTTGTTGTCAGGAAGCATGGTATGAAACATAACCTGGTAGTGCTGGTGTGCATAAGTGAGCCTGAACCAGGCACCTGTTAGTGCCCAGATATCACTATCCTCCATACTAAGGAGAGTCCTGAGTGGCCGCAATATGAGGGTAACACATCTGGTGTTGAGCAGCATTACCCTTAGTTTCATTTAACCTGTAATGTCTATGGAGGTGGGGTTTGTCTTTTGGGCCCTGCTTAAAAAAGGCACTATGGTGGTAGCAAGAGCCTTAGCCAGTATTCGAAAGTCCAAGGGTGACAGGTGCAAGCTGTCCATAGTGAAGCTACGTGGCATGTTGAGCATATCACCACAGGCTGACAGACACTGTATCCTCTATGAATGAAATAAATTTGTTAGGCAACTGCTAAACGTGATATGTTTGTCTGTATACTGTGACATCATAATTGGTGGGTGTAAGATGCTAGACAAGGTCAGGGTCATACTGGCCTGGGCTACATGATCAGAGTGTTCCTCCATGTATCATGTCATGTGGTCCAGGGAGTAACGTCTGAGGTTTTACGCACCAGCATGGACAATGATGGTACCAGTGCTGTACTTGCTTTGGAGTGACCTGACTGCCTGTGTTATGTGGCAGATCCTGGCACCTGACAGACAGCCCAAAGTGACTATTCCCTTGTTAGGGCTGGTGAGTGGTACGTCAGTGTGTCTGACAATAAGTTTCACCTATTACAAGTGTATTAGGTGTGTTGTTTAGCCCGAAGGGCAAAGACTGTGTGGCACACTGACATTGTGAACTATATGATATGTGGGTATTGTAGTGGGGTAGCAGTTTTGTGTTTGTCTGCTTTGGAGGTATCTGCTGCTTAGGCAGAGTACATTTACAGCATCCGAGTATGTCTATGTGTGATAATGTGGTTTGAGTGCTGTCGCTAGAGGATATGTGAGACTGATATGTGGTGTGTGTGGTTACCTTCACCACCTGATAGACTGTACCAGTCATGGGTCGAGAGAGTTCAGCACCCTGTATGTCTATACAGGTGCATCTCACACATATATCTGAGTTTGTCGGGAGGAGGAGAGGGTTGTCTGTGTACATGAGGCAGATGTGACATTGTGTCAGTATCACAATATTCACCAGCTGGACTGGAGAGTACACACGAAACCAACTCCTGGACATGCCAGGATATTATGATGACATACTCTGTAGCCTGATCACAAAGGATCAGTAGGGTGTTAAGTGTGTAAAAGAGTATAACAGGGATTAGTGATCATGTTTGTTGGTGTTTTGTAAAGAGTAGCTGAGAAGGAGTCCAGACTGAATCATGACACCTCCTTCAGCTATGTCATAAATAGCAATGTACACCCATATATGTCCTGAGTCAGGGCCAACTGTACCTGACTGACAATGCCGACATCCTGACAGACAGGCCCATATGTACATACCCACCTCCCACTGACAATAGTCCATATCATCATACCAGGAGATATCACATGTAGAATGGATGAGCAGCTACCCCCACTGCCAAAAGCATGGCAGCAAGTGGAATATATTGATTCCCAATATGTGTCATGCACAAACTACAAAACAAACAGATCCTGCATCTGAACAGTCAGCTGAGCCTCACCCCCTACACAGGATGTGGAACCGTTGAATGTGTCACAGCAACATATGGCACTCCCCACAAGTGTTGGTGCACAACACAACATGGGAAGTCAAGTCCAGTACGCCTATGAAGTCTGATCTGCAAGGTCATGGAGTCCATCATGGTTGCAGTCATAAACAGAGCTATTGGAAGCTGACATACACACAACCCTACCAACTGTGGTATGTTCATGTGCGGATCATGGTTCCCAAACATGCTAGGCTATTTGCCAGGCAGCCACCCAGGACATACATCAATGAACACATCTACACATGTCTCACATAGACTTTGAATAGCCCTTTATCAACATCCCAGACACATGTAGTATCCACAAAACCAACAAGCTGTGCATAAATATGTGTTGAGATATGACGGAATGTCAATGTGTCCACAGATAGATCACACAAGGTAAGGATTATGAGGTCTTGTTCAAGCTGTTGACACCTGCTGACCCACATGAACCATTCCTGGAATGGCATAAAACAAAGTGTACACACATCATCATGTCCAGTCTGATGATGTCACCATCCTATAAATACAGCAGGAGAAAAGAAACCAGCCAGTAAAGAAAATAGCGCACCGTGTTAATGCGTGTGTCTCTCTCTAGTATCATAACATAGTTAGGTAGGGGCTTGAATCCTGCAAACACTGTGTGTTTGTGTGTGTGTGTGTGTGTGTGTGTGTGTGTGTGTGTGTGTGTGTGTGTGTGTGTGTGTGTGTGTGTGCAATTGTCTTTGAAAGGAGTGCCCTTTTTGGAGACTGGGAAAACACACTAAAAGAGGTACATTCCTCTTTGGAAAGACTGATGATGTCACCATCCTACAAATACAACCGGAGAAGGGAAATCACCCAGTAAAGCAAATAATGCGCCGTGTTAATGCATCACTCTCTAGTATCATAACATAGTTAGGTAGGGGTTTGAATCCTGCAAATGCTGACTTTGTGTGTGTGTGTCACTGTTGGTCAATGCGGTGTGGGTTTTGCTTTTACTATGGTATGACATATTATGATTACAACAGTAAGTGCATTGCACACATCAGGTATCTGCATGGCAAATATATATGTGTACATGTCCTCTCAGTCACTACATAGGTGTGAAACCTGCATACTACATGAATACATTTGTTTCCATTGACAGGTTGTGCCGCTGCTTCTCAGATCGTATGTCACATATGTATGTATGTGACAAGGCCATCTACTGTCGTGTTCTGTGGCCAAGGTCATATGTGCCACACACATCCATGACAGTTACTTAAGAGTAGTGTGAGTGAGGGTATATCCCTGGGGTATATGTCAGTAATGTTCATACACAACAACGACTGCCAATAATAGACAGTTTTTATAGGTGTACAACTGCCTTGTGGATATGCATTCAGGCCTCTAATGTCTTATGTGATACACCTTGGGACTCCACAATACCTATGGATATGTGGATACCAAGGGACACATGACATAACATGAGGCTGTATGTACACATTGGTACCCAACATACATGTTAAGGGCTACCACCTGTGTGGTACTGATGGAATAGTATGTATAGTACATGAGGATGACTATGCCATAGTTGGCTTACTGCTATACAGCATGTATCAGACAACAGGTATCTGTCTGTATGATACCCTTGTGTAGGATATGTGTCCCATCCAGGGAATGCATTGTAGGCCAATGCATGCATTTCGAGATTTGGATGGACACATCCCTAGTGTGTTTGCATGTACCTAAGGGGGCTATATGCCAAACAGGTGTGGTCACAGGAATGGGTGGAGGTCATTACCACTGGTTAGTGTTATAGTGTAGCACCACAAGGATCCAACTGTTACTGAGTTCCCCATGACTGTGTGTCATTTGTCAGGACATCATCCAATGATTGCTTATAGTCATGCTGTTGAGGTTGTGTATACTACCAGACCGCAAATCATTGACAGATATTAACAGTATCACCCACAGCATAGTGTCAACCCATGTCATACACATGTCTACCCATGTTAGTACATAACTGTAGTAGAATGCATACTGGCCATTGAAAGATACTATGAGATGTTAACAATGTGTACGACAAGGTATGCCACATGTCCCATGTGTCCACTATGCACGTACATGCAGACAGTGCACACCCACCATGCTCACAGATGTACACTTGCTAATCTGTACTGCACACATCACACACGTACTGTCCATATCTTAGCAATGCTAAGCTAAGTGCACACATGTGCACACTGGTGCAAACCTGCTTACTACTGTTTACAAGTGCTCACTCCCGCTAACCCCTGCGTTCATTTCTTTGACAGAAAAGTAAATGGGGAGATAGGAATGTGGTGATAAAGGGTGCATAAAGAGGGGAAGACAGTAGGGAAACCAGCTCGGGATGTACAGGATGGGTGTGGAGAAGGTCCATAGCTGCCCATTTCTTTACCAGCAACAGCTGTGCATATGCAATACATTAGGAGGGATAGTTGAAACCTTCCACTCCTGAGAGAAGGGTGAGGACAACTAAGTATGTTGTACTACCAATTATGAATATCAGACACATGCACTGTTTGTGAATTGCAATACTGTCAATAGTACTTTACTCACTTCTGAACAGTTTGTGGTTTGTTTGTGTTGACATTAGCACAATCTGCTCAGGACAACTGGACATATTTCACTACTGTGTATGCCTACCTACACCCTTGGTTGTGCCTGACTACAACCTTTGGGTAGGGGTGCAGAACTGCAGAGTGCATTATTTATTATCGTGTGATGTTTATCTTGCTGAACATGCAGAGTTGCTGTGTACCTGTAAGTCTATAAAGGCTAGTAATCTGTCTGAGTAGCTCCCACCTGTGGACGACTGTGCACCACACCAGTCTTTTCAGCACCTGAACAATGGCATTGCCACAGGTGGTTGCTAGCAGTACATGGCTACATCCTTTGATATTTCTGTGTTGTACTCCTACATAAGGGCATGCTTGTGGAATTCATTCTACAACTATTCGCAGAGTGTGTAAGAGCAGACAGGCTGATATGCCTGTGTGTTTCTGACTCTTCCAGGCCTCAGATACTCTCAGGTATATATTTGAACAGCCTCAGGGAAAGGTACATATCAGTGGGATACACCTGTGATATATTTCAGATATTTTGCAGTTGCGACTTTGGGGATTTCTGAGCATATGTATTACTACATCTTTTCTGACGTGCAAGCAGTGTCTACTCTCACTTATTGACATTTATCATTAAGTGGGATTCCCCACCTTTCTGCCTACTCTTACTACATTTCACAGGGAGTCTGAGGGGCACAGCTAACATTTGTTTGCAAATTGGGGACATCCCTTTAACCAGTCACAGTTGGGAGGTCTGGCCTCTGACCTATTCAAATATGCCAGTGTTTATCCTGCTCTGATACTGTGTGGGGTTTGTAAGGTGCTACTGTAACATTATTCCCTACTAGCATGGCTGGTTCTCTTTTCACAGTCATGTCATGCAATTCCACAACACTTGCTGGTTAAGGGCCACAGAACATGATTTGTGTTATGCCATTCCTATTCTCCCTTTACATTCACTCATTGTAATGCATGATATATTTCTTTCAGCACCAAGTTATTGAATATCTGCTGTGGTGTAGTGGTACTTCATGCAGACGGGTGAACCCAAGGTCTGGGGTTCGAGACTGACAGGTGTATTTTATTTTGCTGCTGAGCAATACAAGGGCCCTGTCATATAGAGTGACTAAGGCACTTTTAAGCAGTTGTAAGTGGGTTTGCGTGGGTTTGTGCGATGCTTAGCGATGCTTAGCTAAGCGCACACAAGCTCACACTCGCGCACCCCTGCTAACTACTGCTTAAAAGTGCTTACTCCCACTAACCCCCGCGCTAATTTCTTTGAAAGAAAAGAAAATGGGGAGATAGGAAAGTGGTGAAAAAGGGGGCACAAAGAGGGAAAGACAGTAGGGAAACCAGCTGGGATGTGCAGGATGGGTGTAGGGAAGGCCCATAGCTGTCCATTTCTTTACCAGCAACAGCTGTGCATATGTTCGTAATTTGGTGTGAAATTTGCAACCTTCCACCCCTGAGACAGGGGTGAGGACAACAGAGTATGTTGTACTGGCAATTATAATTATCAGTTTACATGTCCGGTGGACATGTGTGCGAAATGGGCAGCTATGTATGGGGCGTAATTTTTTTGTGGGAACAGATTGCCCTTTTTTTTTTTCAGGTGAGAGTGGAATGTGAGGTAGGGGATATAGGTATATTTGGGAAGGTAGGTTGGGGAGGTAAACAGACAAGACAAACAAGACGCATACAGGGGCGGAATTTGACACATGGGGTGGGTGAACACAATTGGCGGGGAAGGTTGTTTGGAAATCGCAAGCCCATGAGCCCACAGATGGTAACAGTGGAACTGTGATCCCCACCCATGGGCAGTCACCACTGCACCTTAACAGCCCTGAGGGTGGCTGTGCTGGGGGCTGAGTAGGACGGGCAGGCTCACCTGAGAGATGTGCCACTCTCACCTCAAGCTGGAGGATCAGCGACTGAATGCTGGATCTCCCTGCGCACCACAGCCTGGACCCTTCGATGGGTGACAGGTGCCCTTCTCCACCCATGCTTGCATGGGGGGGGATGAGCCCCATCCCCTGCAGCACTTCCACCCAAAGGTGGCACAGAACCAATGGAGGAGGGGAGCCTGGGCTGGGCACCGGAGCTGCTGGTGCCAGGTGCACTCGCCAACTGAGGAGGGACAGATGGGTCCGCTGGGACCGGCCTTCCCATACGTTCTGTGATTAGGTGTGATTAATTACAACACAAACAACAGCATTCCAGATAAGTTGTAACAGCATGCAGTAATATTCCCATTAACCCAACACACCAAGGTTCCAACAGTTGAACAGCAAGCATAACACATGCATATATTGAACGACAGTGGATATTCCAACAGCATGCATGGATGTTTGGTAGCAACAGGCCACCATGAACGTGGTGTTTGAACAGGGCACATGCATCAACATCAATGCAAATATTTATAAAACAATAGGACATATGTCCCAACAAATATTTAAGATTACACCTACCCATTGAGGTGTGGAATTGCATGGTTTATGCACAAACAGTAGGGTGTAGAAAAAAACTCAGTTAACATCTTATAAACACTTTTACTCTCCACTACATTCCTAGTAACTGCAGGTGTATATTCCCTACATGTATTATTACACTTGCCACCATGCATTAGGTTGTGTAGTGGGTTTGGCTAGTTCAATATATACTTGACCTATATCTGACATACTAACTGTCCAAGATGCAGATGTTACTGCTACATATTTCATGGTTGCATTTATATTTCTTTATCTACATATCTGGATGTTTTCACATGACATTTTCACTTCAATTTGTACAGAACCCTGCATTTATTGAAGCACACTCACATTTTTGGGGAACATATTAGCATGCTACTCGTGTGTCATATTTACTTATGCATGCCAGCCAGTAACTGACTGTTGAGGACTGTATATATGCTTCACAGCTACTAGCACTTCCAACACCCACTTTAGATGGCACTGCAGAACTCTGGGTTGCCAGCACTTTTTAAAACAGTACTATTTGTATAATGCAAGGGTACAACAACATTTCAAACTAAGTGACACACACACACTCCGGGTTTTAAACCTTTATTACTGACATTACACACTTTTCCACAGGCTCACTCCTTTATTTGTTGTAACAGTGCATATGGAAGACATATTCAAGACAGATTAGACCTTTATTAATGAGTTAGAACACACTTTTTCAGGCTCAGTCACTTATGTTATATGACAGTACCTGCAGAGATTTTATTCCAGACATATGTTATCTTTCTTAATGGGTTACTATGCTCTTTTTCTAGCTCTATGAATTTTCGTATAACAGTACATGCAGAGGACTTATTCAGGCCATTTTATGGCTGTATTATTGTACTACAACACTTTATTTCATGCTCTCTCCCCTATTTTATATAACAAAACATGCAAAAGAATCACTAACCTGCCTGGTGGCACAGCCTTTGCAGCCTATCAGCATAGGCTTGCTGATTCGCAGCACGGTCACCTGCAGCTGTGAAGTAAATGAAGGGATATTGAGACATACCTATCCATTATACAAACTCAATTATCAATTCTTACATACTGCATTCCATGGCTACATACTCAGTCATGGGGCATCCTGCATCCCACGGGCCTCCTGGATCCATTGGTTCAAGTGGACCTGCTTCCGTCTCTTCAGGTCTGCATGGTGGTGAGGGACCTGCTCACCGGTGCTGGGAACGTCTGTGACACTGGTGAGGTCATGAGCTAACCGGTTCCAAGCCTCAGCCTTGTATTTTGTCCCTTGGAACTGGCCCTGCAGGAGTCTGGACTCATGACGGTGGACAAGGAGCCAAACCATGTATTTCGACTCCTTGATGCCCCAACGCTGCGCTCGGAAGTGTGAACCCTCTCCTGCACCTGCCATTCTGACTGCAAATGTGAGCTACAATCAGTTATGGTGAGTATTCCCGCCTTTGGGGCTTAAATATGCCGCATTTCCCCGCACTTTTTTGTGATTGGCCATTTTTGAGAATTCTAAGCTGACTGCAGACCTGCTTAGTAATGGTTAATCGACCATTTCTAAGTATATGTATGCTAATAGTGGCTGTTTTGCCTAAGCTGTCAAGGCTTAGTGGTTCTGTACTTTGATTATGATGCACAGGGTCCTGGGTTCGAACCTTGTCATTCTTTTATTTTAACACTGTCTAGACAGGCTAGGGGGTGTGGCTGCATTTAAGCAACTTAGCTCTACGTTGCTCCCCGGTGCCCTACGGTGCCCTACAGTGCCCTGGTTGGCACGGTGTGCACGTCCGCGCAAACACATTGCGCTGGGTAAAGCGCTTTTAAACTTTGGGCAACTCTATTGCGCTGGGTAAAGCGCTATTAAACTATGGGCAACTCTGTTTAGCTGGGTAAAGTGCTATTAAACTATGGGCACCTCTGTTTAGCTGGGTAAAGTGCTATTAAACTATGGGCACCTCTGTTTAGCTGGGTAAAGCGCTGCTTAAAGGCAGGCTATTATATATCTGAATCCTTTAAAAATATATATTTTGTTCACTGATACATTGGCCATTTCACTGCTTTTAATAATATTTTAATCATATATGTCTGGTATTATTTCAAATACTGATTTTAAACATAAATAAGAAGGGGAGAGGTGGAACTTGTACTGTGAATGCCTCCTCTTTGTACATATGCTCTACCATTATGCTATTGCAATTTGGTGTGATTTGCATAAACATTCTTTCTTATGCTCTTCCATGTTGGAATTGCTAACTATAGCTAAGCAATGGGCACACCCGTGCACACACGTGCAAATACGGGCAGCCATATCATGGATTTAAAAAAAATAAATAAATATTTTACTTTTTATAACTGTGATGGGGGTTTACAGTGTCAGGGAGTGTGGTGTTGGGTGCAAGTACATTTGAGCGAACTCACTCTTGTGTGTTGACATTTTGCTTTTACTACACTTGCAGGGGCATGGACATTTAGACTGCTCGGCAGTCGGACACGCCCCCTGCTTTCATACTCGGTCCGTGTAAGGGTTACGGTTGAGTCAGCATGCCCTCATGAATATTCATGGCACGCTGATGTCATACCACTCAACTGCAGCCTCCGAGTAAGACTTATTAAGTCTTACACGGAGGATTTGTGAATCCGGGGGAAAGTGTGTACGTCTAAAATGGCTAACAGAATGGCAAAGGTGATGCCAAAAGTTATAGACATGGACCAATGTGGTCTTGTGGAGGGAAGGCAAATATTTGACAACATTAATAGAACAATAATGATCCAGAGAGAAGCAGAATATAGGAAAACAATGTTGTTATTGGTGGGTCTTGATACAGAGAAAGCATTTGACACAGTAAGCTGGGATTTTATGAGTAGGGCAATAGAAGCATTTGTATTTCCTAATACAATAACATGGTTAATTAGACGGATATATGAGGGCTTAGAGTCAAAAATCAAAATGAGAGGGTTCCTCTCTTATAATTTGTGTCTGAATAGAGGAACTGGGCAGTGGTGTCCTCTTTCCCTATTGCTATTTGCTTTATATTTATAACCGTTAGCAAAGAAAACAAGGGACGTAGAAATTCAAGGATATAATTGATATGGTGTTCAAGAAAAACTGACTTTATTTGCAGATGATATTATCTTGCACCTGATGAAACTAGAAAAAGACATTGCAGGGTTGTAGAATATTCTGAGACAGTTCCATTTTTTTCAGGATATAAAATGAATGAAAATAAAACAAAGGCTGTAGCTATAAACTACTGTGTGTAAACAAAGTAAAGCTGTGCCACCAAGGTGGAGGTTAAAAGCTAGTTTAATAGAGTCAAGCAATAAAACCTATAAAAACTATAAAATTCAGAGTAAAAATAAAGATAAAAATAAAAATAAATACAAGTGGATAAGTGCTTTCAGCAGTTGCCTTCTTCAGATCCTATTTTCTTAGCAGAACTTCTTGGTTTTAAGAGGTAATGATCTGTCCCATCTCACAGTTATCTCAGAAGTATCTGCCCCTTGAGCAAAGGCTTTAAAGGGACCATCCCATTCAAGCCAGGCAACTTGTCAGCTTGTAAGTCTGCAATCCATCCTGTCTCAATAATTTCCCCTTAAGGAACTTTGAGTCACTTGAGTGACATCAGATCACACAACAAAGCTAGTGCTCTGTGTCAACATACTGCAAAGTACCCTGATCACAAATTTTCTTTCATGGCCTTGGAAGTTACTGAAGAAAGTTTGAGAGGAGGAGATCTATTAGAACAGAAATTAAACTAGCTTTTAACCTCCACGATGGTGGCACAGCTTTACTTTGTTTACACACAATAGTTTATATTGGTAAACGCTGCCTTTAGCGCTCCAAGGTGTGTTTTACTTTGTATAGCTATAAACTATGTACTCACACATGAAATGGTCCAGCAATACCTATTTTATGGGAACATGATAAAATGAAGTATTTAGGAGTATGGATTAAAAAGGGTTTTCTTATGGCAGTTAAGAATATGGCGGAAGAGATTAAACAAAAGATAAGACAAAAACTGAGAAACTGGAAGCTCTTGCCTATGGGTATGGATAGCAAGATACAAGCAGTAAAAACGTTTTAGTCTCTTTAGCTTTATACACAGGTCAGGCATATTTTTATCAACAAGAAGAGATGTTGTGGACAGTAATTAATAAAGAGTTGAAGGATTTTATTTGGCAGTGGAAGAGTGCAAGAGTCAAGTGGGATATGTTGACCCTCCCAAAAGAACAGTTTAGGATTACCTGATTTGAAAGATATTTTAGAACTACACAGCTAAGGCTCTTACACATAACACAAGCAGGCAATTACAATTCAGAGTGGAAAGGGATGATGATGAAGCTGGGGGATAATTCAAGAAAATAAAGAAAGAATGGGATTTTGGATGCAGATTCTTAAGAATAACAACAGTCACACAGAACATTACATTCATAAAGTAGCAGAAAGTATACTAACAACTATGCCACCATGGGAATGGAGAAAGGACATTCTGACAATAGAGGTGACTGCAATTAAGGGTATAGAGAACAGATGAGAGGGAGCTGGAATTTACTGGGGGAAGCTGGCAAAGGAGCCTATGCATTGGGAACAAATAATTAGAGAAGAAAAGGTAATAAAATGGGAAGAGGCCATGAAGACATTTGGATTGCAGGCTAGTGATTGCCTTCCCTATCAAGGATTGATATCAGAGTACAGACAAACAGAAAGGGGTGAAGGAAGCCTAAATGAAAGATCTTCACTGGTTGAGTTTCTAATTGAATCTAGAACAGAAGCTGCTTCTAAAAATTGGTAATTAGTAGGGCATATAACATTTTGCACGATAATTTTAGGAATCAATCAGAAGAGGTCAGAAAAATTGGGAAGAGAGATTAGATATGCAATTCATAAAGAAACAATAGGAGAAAATAGATGTGGCTCGCAAATATGCAATGAAGTCTAAAAGATTTAGGATTTTTACCTGAAAGTGTCTGCATAGATACTTTTATACCCTAAGCAGACTTCAAAGAATTTTTCCTCGGGTAGATGGCAAATGTTAGAGGTATGATATGGAAGAAGGAGGTAACTGAGAACATATGTTTTGGGAGTGTAATGAGTTAACACACTTTAGAATTTCCCTGCAGAGTACTCTGTCAGGAACACTGGGTGAGCAAAAGAGTGCAACTAAGGAAATGACTTTCTCAGCTGGGATACTGGATTTGAATTGCTTAGACATAGTAAGGCCCTATTAAGTTTAATTCTGGTGGCTGCCAAAAAAGCAACTATTAGAAAATGGAAATCAAACTCTAAATCAACTACACTTGAAGTAGTGAATATTATAACAGAAATAAGAAAACAGGAAGTGGAATCTGGAAAGAGGTAGGAGTAAATTGCATAGAAATATATGGAAACTGTAGGAATAATACATGCAGAAATGTTTTGCAGGAGGAATGAGATTTAAGGGATGGCAGGAACTGAATAATTTATGTAATGCAATGATTATAGAATATATAAAAATATATGTATGTTTGCAAATATGAACGTGTTAATATGGTTTGATTAATTTTAATTAAATTTAAGTCTGCTTATGTCACAAATAATAATTTAATAAACATGTTTAAAAAAAGGATGTGTTGTGTAGTTGGGGGGGGGGGTGGGTGCCACGGAGCCTTTTCACCTAGGGTGGCAGTTTACTTAAGGCCAACCCTGGCCACAACACACACAAAACTGAAATTTTGCAGCTGTCCGCTTAACCCATATATAATTCCCCTTTAAAACTGCATGCCCTAAATTCCTTGCCACAGAAAACCTTCCTGTGGCTCCATGGTACTTGTGCGGGTCAGATTACCTTTTGTTTGGCTGTAATTAATAAAGATATGTTTTTCATGAACACTGTTAGATGAAACACAGCATTAAGCAAAATACTGTAAGCTTTGGGAACATGGGGTAAACAATACTCAGTGAAATACATATGTACAACAGCTAAATGGTTTAAACTGTATTAGTTACATAATTCCATAACACCTTAAAGTAAAGATCCGAACTTTTATACATTTTAAGATCACCAGTACTCATCTACTCCTGTGGTGTATTAAAACATGATCTGAGTTCAACCTACTTAATGATTAATGGTACCATAAATGGTTCCCACTTTACACAATAGTGAAAAGAAACCGAAACTGATAAATCCTAGAAAAATGTTAATTTTATTTCCTTTACAACTTAGCATTCAATCTAAAATGTAGGTTTAGAGTCTCTTTTATATGATCAGTTAAAACCAATTAAAGGTCAGTGGCAGTGCCAGTGTTCTCTTGTACAGCATTGCTGCTTAATTCAGTTTCCTTTTATATCTCAAATGCGTTTTGCAGGTGAAATGGCCACCCTCTAAATTGTCCATAGGTGTAAGTGAAACTATGTGTGTGTGTGTGTGTGTGTGTGTGTGTGTGTGTGTGTGTGTGTGTGTGTGTGTGTGTGTGTGTGTGTGTGTGTGTGTGTGTGTGTGTGTGTGTGTGTGTGTGTGTGTGTGTATTGCTCTATCTGTGCACACTATGTGCATAGGAATGTATGTGTTCTGTAATAGACTGGTGTCTAATTCACATTGTTTTATACCTTATCCAGTGCTTGTCAGGATATTTTATACCTCTCTGGGACAATGAACTATATAAATCTGCTACCGAAAATGTGTGTGTTGTTTGTATATATGTAGTATAACTAGCGTCAGCTCAGTCATTCACAAATTATGTTTTCCAGATTTACTTAAAAAGGTGAAATGAAAAATTCTGACATAGGCTACGTTGCATTTATTACCTGTAGTAATAAAGTAATAAGTAATGAGAAAAATTACATATACTCACTTTTTTGCTGGTGTGGTATGCTTAGTGTCAACGTACATTTTCAGAATTATGGCAAGTTCTTCCTGAATCTTGTCAACCATTTGATGCTCAGTAACACCAGGCCTGTCTAAAAAAATAAATACAAGAATAAAATTGCTGCATGTGCCATTGAATCCACATTTCTGTTTTGATTTATAATTTTATTATGCTAAACAAATGTTATGTACACACCAAAAGTTTGAAGAATACCACTGAGGATTGTTAAAGCTTAAGATATATGCTTTGAACATTTAGAAAATAATTGCAGTTATATAATAATTTGCTGTGCTTTAAGATATATTATTTGCATAATTATGCAGCAGGATGCAAACCTGTGCAAGAAGAGGTACTGTGTTTAAAGGCTAATAAGTGTCGCTTGGTATAACTGTATCAACAGAAGCACAATTATAGCAAGCAACACACAGCCTACAAAGGCCTCACAAGTGTGTGTGTGTGTGTGTGTGTGTGTGTGTGTGTGTGTGTCTGAGTGTGTGTGTGCGTATGTGCGCGAGCGTGTGTGGGTGTGTGTGCATGTGCGTGCGTGTCTGAGTGTGTGAGTGTGTGTGTGTGTGTGTGTGTGTGTGTGTGTGTGTGTGTGTGTGTGTGTGTGTGTGTGTGTATTACATTGGTGCTACAAAGTTTGTCACTGACCTTTTTTATCATATGCTGATTTTGGTGTGAAATTCACCGATGGTGAAGTAGGTCCTTCTGCTACAGTCAAATTCCAGGAGGTTGACTTTAGCATAATTCAAAAATGTTCTCCTTATTCGCAGGTGTAGGTCCATAGGTGTGAGCTTGTTGGGGAGTGTGGAGATGAAGCTCCCCCCCCAGTAAATGTGATTATTTACATGATTTTGTATAATAATGAACATAATGCTATTGTTTACATTTGTGATGTTTGTTTAGATTATTTTTTTAGTTAATTATTGTAGATGAGATTGCTCAGTGTGTTGTTTTGATCACGCTCATCTATAATAAGTTGTGTTGTACTCTCTCTCACTATATGTCTGTATCTATATCTATTTATATAATATATATATATATATATATATATATATATATATATATATATGTATATATATTTGCATGTCTCAGAACACAATCAAGCCAGCACGCAAAACTGAGAAACAAAAATGCACTAATCCTGTAAGCATTCTATTGCAAATCAGTTACTTGTGTACTCAGCACTGCAGAGGCAAACAGGCACAGGAAAGAAGATAAGCTTTAAAATGGACCTATACTACAACTTAATTAGTGACCATGAAGCTGGCAAAGTATACAACGGTCTGCTAGTAACAGGAGTCCATCCTTCAAGTCTGCAGCTAGCAGCCAGATCAAGTCCAAGGAGAGGAAGTACTACAGTTCACACATTTATATATGGGGGTAGTAGACTGATCATCATAGACTAATTTCAAGTACAGCAGGGGTGATTATAACCATAACAATACAGTAAAATAAATAAATAAATAGCACAGTAATTTATATATATATATATATATATATATATATATATATATATATATATATATATATCACAATGCATTAACAGGCAGATGTAGAGAATAGTTGTAAAAGAAGCAGCAGACAAATACATGGTCAGATGTATGTTAACCAGAGCTGACATTTGTAATTTACAATACTCGCATTCTGAGTATATAATACAACACAGTGAGTTACATATTTATAACAGATGAGGAGGGTGAATGAAGGTATTTAAAAGCATGTACAAGTAAGATTTTTACCAGAGCATGCATGGATGAGCACAAGTATGACAAGAATGGTACGGCCGGAGTTGGTTAGGTTATGTGGCCTGCAAGAGAGCACCTGCATTTGAACTTGTAGGAGGTGCAACTTGAATTGTGATCTGAATTTGCAGTAGTAGGAAAGGTCTTTTAGATAAAATTTAAGATATTTTGAAAATGTTGGGGTTAGAAATGAAAATGCATGGTTAGTACACTGAAGCTTTGCTCTAGGGGTGTAGCATTTTGGATGTTTAGGACTGACTCTATCGGCTATGCGAGGAGTTTTGCATAAGAGTTTTGCTACCAGAGGTAAGTTTGAGTTTGGAAGGAGTAGCTGAAGACAATGGACCCTAAAAGCAGCTCTTCTGTTTGAGTTAATGGTAACCATTTACTTTTTGTAAGTGTGTGGTTATGGTGCTTCTGAATGACAGATAGGAAACAAAGCAAAACAAACAGCATCAGAAATACCCATTCTAAGGATCAAAACCTCATCTGAGACATAAACACAACTTGTTGGTGGGACAGTTAAGTATTTCACAGATTACTCCTTCTCTGGAATAGGCATCATTGTGAAGCAAGCTCATCTCCAGCCATATTCAGACATACCTTGGACCAACGGATGGCATATTCCAAATCTACTACTGGTTTTGTACCTTTGTCCCTAATGGACAGGATCAACATGTGAATGCTTGATTTGTAGAAGCCTATATCATAACTGTAAAATTCCTTGGGGTATTGACACATGCCAGCAATATTTTGGTAAATTTGGGGTAAGCTTGACTAGGCTTAATATGGCTTTTGAGCTGATAGCCTAATAATTATCTATAAAGCTATAAGCAACATATTTTATTTGAGACTGTAAAGTTAAGGCCCTTTTGGAGGATGTGGCTATATTACAGTTATGCTAGGAAAAACTCCTTTGTCAGTGGTTCTGAGAGGACAAAGACATTTTTCTTGGCCAGAAAAGTAAAGGGTTGACATTTTTCCTCATTTTGTTTGTATTGTCATCGAAGGTGAAGGTGTAGTTCATCCAAATATCAAATATATTTGAAGGTAGATGTTGTATTGATTGGGGTGTTGTCACTCTCTTTGTGATCGTGGGTTATTGGAGTTTTAGTTTGTTTCTGCAGTGTATGGGAAAGGATGCTTTTTTAGTAAGTACAAGTTTATGTTTGCTTAAACATTTGTTGACAGACAGGAGGTTACATTTGAGTTGGGTTGGGATGAGTGAGAGTGCTCAAATCAAAATATGACCATATCATCAGATATAATATCAGAAGATGGTGATGTAATATGAACATATACACTGGGATCCAGTGTATACTACCACAGGAAAATGAAATTATATTATTTACTTTCAGTGCTAACATGCACTTCTCAGATACTCAGAAATTTTGACATTAAATGACTCTTTACTACTTGTAATACATAGATATTGAGAAGAAAGACTTTCAACTGACTAATCACAACTAATGTATGTACACTTGAAGAGATGAGAAAAGAGGCAGCAATGAAGGGAATTGGTACTCTTTTAGAAGGTAGTTTAGTTTATCTAATGGGTGAAGCAGCACAAGAAATGGGGTATAGCTTCATAAATGCAGGAAGAAAAAATAAAAAGAATAAAAAAAAAGAAACGTGCAGAAATATTTTCACTGATAGGGTTATGGATAAGTGAAACAGCTTTACATAAATAGATTCAGCAAAAGTGTCTGCTGTCTAGGCTGTACCCGGGCATAGATAAAGCTACCTCAGAAAAAAATAAACTGAGTACAGTCAAAACAGAAAGACAGCCAGACCATACCTCTTAAATTCTTGCTTATGAATTTTGGACAAATCCAAAAATAATAGGGGAACAAAGGCAGATAATCAGACACATTTTAAAATATTATTCTAATTCACTAAGCAAGTTGGTCAAACAACAGATTTTGCATCAGCATGCCTTTTCAGAACAATAAGAAGTATGAAACTAATATCTGGCATTATTGACTAATTATAATCCTTGGTGATTTACCAGAAAATCAAACATTTCATGAGGGACAGGTCAAACATATGAGCCAAGATCAAGGACATTCAGCAAATGAGGAAGAATTGTGAGCTGAGCAGAAATCTTGGTCTTTTCCTATATTTGCTCATTCCCTTATTTCACTATATGTTAAGATTAATCATTGGCACTACATTGCAGCATCAGCATCAATCCTGTTTTGTACATGTGGTCATAGAGTCACATCAACATTGACCATCACCTAGACCCAGTGCATTTTAGCATCCACTCTGAATTTCTGTTCTAAAGATGAGCATCTCTCTTTCTCTCCAGATGATAAATATGTCCTCTTCCCCTGTCTACCTTCTGGCCTTCTGGCATGTAAACAGCTTGAGGAACCTGGGGCATCAGCAGCTAGTTGGATACTGTGCCTTGATATTAAATGGATGACCAGATGCCAGTCTTTTGGCATGGTCTGCAGTCTAGTCACCTTCATCTGGTGACTTATATATTGATGACTTACATATATATATATATATATATATATATATATATATATATATATATATATATATATATATATATATATATATATATATATATA
Source organism: Protopterus annectens (assembly GCF_019279795.1). Taxonomy (NCBI): domain Eukaryota; kingdom Metazoa; phylum Chordata; order Ceratodontiformes; family Protopteridae; genus Protopterus; species Protopterus annectens. Next base: position 1,710,345,926 of record NC_056735.1, on the reverse strand, counting down.
TATATATATATATATATATATATAATATATATATATATACACTTAGGACTCCCATTTTTTTTATTTTCTTCATTGCCTTAGGTTTCAGATGTAAGTCTTTCAGTTCTAAGGCAAGCAAAGTAGAAGTAATGCAAAAAGGCATAGCAAAAAATGTCCACAGGGTAGAAAAAATGTGAAAGTCTTCAGGAAACATAAACAGACTAGTCAGAGGACAAGATGAAAGGGAACAAATAAGATGGGCTTCAGAATGAAGGGCTCTAATCATAAATGAATGCAGCATACAGTATAGAGTACCAATCAGAACCTCTTCAATAAAGTAATGCTAAGAAGGTAAGACAAATGGATATGAGACTAATCTAGTATAATGAAAAATATTTCACTTGGATTATTAGGTCTTGCTGGCAACAAAATGGTTAGCTTCGACAAAGAATGGATGGAACCTACATAAAATGATGTAAACTGTCCCCCACATTTACTAATCTTCCGTGCAGGACTAATCTAGTCCTGCATGGAAGCGGCAATTGAAGAGGAGGACAGCAGCATGCCATGCATATTAATGAAGGAGCGCTGCCTGAACTCCAATTGCTGCATGGAGCGTGGACGAGTGCAGGGGGTGTGTCTGAGAGCAAAGCTCTCAGAATAAACATGCCCCTGCAAAGTAGAACAGAAGAATGTGTAAATAAATGAGTGAGTCAGCTCACAGGTTTCCGCATATCCCCACCAACAGTCCCCATGTGTTCAACAGCAACAGTACAGTCAAATAAAATGAAGAAGCACTATTATTTATATGTTTTAAAACCCCGAATACAGCTAACCGTAGATGCACGGGTTTGCCCATCGCCTAGCTACGGTTAAAGCAGCCGAAAAGGCTGAAGAGGATAACAAGGAATATATGTATGCAAATGAAGCAGCACAGCAATAGTGGTGTGGTTAGAACATCCGTCTAATGAACAGGCATTCCCGGTTCGAGTCCCACTGCAGCACAAATCATTTTCCATGGGAAATCTGCATATGAACATAATTTTACATCGTTTTGCCATATAACATACAGAATAACAATTAAATGTGAACTGGAGTACTGCATGAAATGCACATGTGGAGCATTAGTGTCATAATGGATAAGGCACATGTAAGCAGGTCTAAGCACAAATAAGCAGCGGTAAGCGTGTCCAAGTGCGTTTGTGTGGGGCTATGCATTGCCCACAAAGAGTAAGCAAAGTAGAAGCTAATGATGGTAAGAAACTGTAACTGAAGGTTAGCAGTGCTTACCATCACACAAACCCGCTTACAACCACTTTAAAGTGCCTTAAACACACTGGATCCAACGGTCCAAGTTCCGCCCAGCAACAAAATACACTGCCTCAGCAAAGCTCAAACCCAGGACCCTGTACACTATAGTCACAGTAGTTAACCACTAAGCCATCATAGAAATAGATAAGCAAGATTAAGGCCATACATTCCATACACCCATATGGATTTATATATATATATATATATATATATATATATATATATATATATATATATATATATATCTATATATACACATACAGCAATATTTATATATATACAGACATATACACACACACACACACACACACACATATATATATATATATATGTATGCAGACATATATATATATATATATATATGTATATATATATATATATATATATATATATATATATTTATATATATATATGTGTATGCAGACATATATATACATACACACACAATGAAATTCAGAAAAAAACTCTGTTCCAAAAACGTAAAAACACCAGCACTATACAACAGTGGGTACAACACGAATTAGTGCCACTTCCTTTTCTTCTTTAAAACAGTTTATTAATGGAATACAAAAAAAACTATCAGGTTAAGCGCTTTCATCTATCAAGACTTCATCAGAACAATACACTTAGTTTTCCCATTCCATATATAGTCTCAATTAAATCACATGTTTTTTCCTAATTACCCGTTAAAGTGTTAGTGCATGACCATGAACATTATAATATGCTTTCAACCACATGTTGTTAAAATACGAAACACCAATACAGTATAAAAAAGGGTGATGAGAAAAATGCACTCTGGAAGCACCTAAATGAAAACCAAGGATGTACAGAATTCCACTTTGGAATACTAGAATTAGTTAAATTTAATCCTAGGGGGATATTAAGTGATATTAAGAGAATGGTGGGAGAAAAAGAAGTAATATGGCAAATAAGGCTAAATGCATCTGTCCCCCCAGGGATAAATGAATATTTGTCTATTAAGCCTATCTTAGAAGCTAATAGATAATTAATAAAATGCTCTGGAATTGATTCAGTATTTTTTAAAAAATTAAGGTTTTTTAAAATGAAATATTTACATTATGTTTATAGGGTTTTAGTAAATTTGCAGGAGTATTTTAACAACATGTGGTTGAAAGCATATTATAATGTTCATGGTCATGCACTAACACTTTAAAGGGTAATTAGGAAAAAACATGTGATTTAATTGAGACTATATATGGAATGGGAAAACTAAGTGTATTGTTCTGATGAAGTCTTTATAGATGAAAGCGCTTAACCTGATAGTTTTTTTGTATTCCATTAATAAACTGTTTTAAAGAAGAAAAGGAAGTGGCACTAATTCGTGTTGTACCCACTGTTGTATAGTGCTGGTGTTTTTACGTTTTTGGAACAGAGTTCTTTTCTGAATTTCATTTGGTGGACTGTTCCTGAGTTCGTTTTATTTTTGTCGGCTAACGATGGATTCATTAGACGAATTGCCGTCTATATTTTCCCCGAGGCAAGAGGAGATCAGGGGACTACAGTCGGAGATGGCGATCATGTGTGGTGAGCTAACCAGGCTGTTAGAGATGATGTCACAACCCAATACAGCAGTTGGCAAGAAAGACGAGATGACATCAACACGCACACTCACTCGGAGTGTCGGGAGTGAAGGAAATGGTGAGCGAGGATGTAACGATGGCCAAGGATTAACTGATTCCCCTAAAAGACAGCGGCTGGGGGATAAAGATGAAGACCAACGTGTGTTTAGGGTTAGCGCCAATGACTCAATTATGGACTACAATATATCTGGCGCCAAACCGAGGAGAACTGTACCCAAAAAAACCTATGCATTTGCAGCTAACGATCAACAACCAGGTACTGTAAAAAGAGTTTTTGATAAAAGTAAAAGAAAAGGGCGTTACAACCTTAATCATTTTTTATCCGACGCATACAATTTCGACGGGGGGTATGCGACTAATGTAGATGGGAAGCTCAAACCATCTGAAAAGGCAGAGGAAAAAACTTTGAGAGACTTGATTTTTGATTTTGGAAAAAAACTTAAAGTGTTAAAAAGTATACAGCTGGACAATGGATATTTGAAAAAATATATGGATGAAGGAATAGTACCGATGGGATTGAGATTTTTTAAAGTCCCCATGGGGATAGTTATAGATGATACTGTTCAAGCTGATTGTTCGAAAATGTTCGATCAGTTTGGTTTTACTTTTATGGAATTCATTATCAATTGTAATGATAAAAAAATATGTTCTCTTATGCTAGAACTGGAAGAGTTGAATAACAACATACAAAGTGATTTAATGTATGATGAATGTGAATTGTTTTTAGAGTCACAGTACACATGGGTAGAAGGACAGGTGGCTAAGCAATATGATAGGAAATGTAAAAAAATGAAAAGGGACCTCGACCAGTATAAAAAAGGTTATGCATACCATTGGGAGAAAAAAACAAACATTACAAAGGGAAGGGGCCAATTATGGAAACATGACATTAGAAATAACCAACCAACATTTAGAGAACAAGCTAGCCATAGTGATTTAGGTTACAATAAAAAGAATTTGAAGGAGAATTATGGGGGGGACCCCATAACCAACATTTTTTAAAGGAAGAATGGAGATGGGAAGGAGCAGACATAACAGGAATTGGAGGGAACAGATGGCAGAGGGGGAATTACAACAGGAAATGATAGTTAGAGGGAAAGGAATAGGAGTTCACTACAAGAAAGAAGAAGGTATAGTAAAAGTGAATAATATTGTTAGTAAATGGAAGGAATTTAATATTTACAACTATACAAGTGTGGATTTGAAAAAAGAACATTTTTCCTTGTTATCCAAAGGAATGAAGTACATTCCCGAAGGTAAATTCAATGTGGTAGACTATGTATTGGAGGTTAAAAAATATATAAGAAAACTGAATTTAGAGATATTTTTTAAAGACAAACCTTCCACTAAACCTCAGGAATTCAAAAAGATGAGTTCTTTTACACCCCCCTTAAACAACCTTCTAGCTACTTATGAGAAATTAGTGACAGAAGAGATTTACCATTATGGGAGAACTAGTAGATCGAACAATATAATATGCAATCTTACTAAGGAAGAGGCAATTATATTAAAGGAAATGCAGGAAGACCAAAATCTGAGAATAATGAAACCTGATAAGGGAGGGGGGGGGTAGTCATTTACGACAAAGACGATTACGTCAATAGGATGAATAGTATCCTATTCAACTCTGGAAACTATGAGTCTGTTTCACTAAATGAAGTTAACATTGGATACCATAAGGTTGACCTATTTTTGGAGGACCTACTATTAGAGGACAGAATTGATGGAGAACTATATAATTTTTTGAAAGTTGAACATCCTATTATTAGTACCATCATAGAGATACTGAAAGTCCACAAAGACGTCAATTACCCCCCTTTCAGTCCCATTATCTCAGGGAGCAATTCTAAAACGTTTCCTTATGGGAAAGTGATTGACAAATGGCTTAAACCTATATATAAGAACATCCCACATATTATAATAGATTCATGCGATTTTTTGAGGAGGTTAAAGCCTGAAATAGCACTAAGGGCGGAGTGGTTAGTTACCATTGATGTAGTCGACCTTTTTTCAAGCATACCCAAAGAAGAAGGAATGGTAAGGTTTCAAGATAGCATTAGTAGGAAAGGTAACATCACATGGGACAAAACTCTGTTAATAATTGAGTTTATGGATATAGTTTTGTCTCATAATTACATCATGTTTGAAGGGGAGTATTATAGACAAAAGAAAGGTGTGGCAATGGGAGCGGCATGTGCCCCAATGTTTGCCAACCTATTTTTGACTAGTTGGGAGGAAGAATTCATATTGAACACAGAATGGTCCTCCTATATGGGGTGTTATTTACGCTTTTTGGATGATATTTTTGTCATTTGGAAGGGGAATAAGAGAGAACTGGAAAGGTTTAAGGTTTATTTAAATGCATGTAGTGATGCAATAAAGTTTACCTTTAGTGAAGACCAACATTCAATTCCATATTTGGACACCAGGATAACCCTAGAAGATGGGAGATTTAAATCCAATATATACAGGAAGGAAACATTTAGTAATTCGTACCTAGAATATCACAGTAGTCACCCTATGGTTCAAAAAAGAAACATTGTCAAAGGCCAATGTATTCGTGCGGCCAGGATGACATCCAAAGTTAGTGACTTAGGTAGTGAACTAAAAAAGATAGGAAAGTATTTCATTGATAGGGGGTACCCCATCGATTTGGTGACTGATGTCACCAATTATGTTTTAAGAGAATGGGGAAAGAAATATAAACCGCTGTTGGGAGACAAGGATACAAATGTTCATGACATCCCAGGTATAAATGATTCAGGTAGAGTTAATGACAACATAAAAAGTTTTAATGAATTTGGGAAAGCATATATCCTCCAATATGCCACTCATAGTGGAGAAGTCAGGAGAATATTAGAAAAACATTGGAACATTATGAAGGTTGACAGCGAAGTTTCAAAAATAGTGGGGGAGAAACCAGTATGTGTCTACAAGAATGGAAGAAATATGAAGAAATTATTGGAAATGAAAATTAGACCCCAGGGTGTCACTACTACTGGGACACAGAGATGTGGGACCTGTAGGCAGTGTCATCATATTATCACCACCCCTTCTATAATTTTAGAGGACACAAATGGAACCAAGATATGGTTTCAAAAGGGTAACTGTAGGTCCAAGCATCTGGTGTACCTAGCTAAGTGCACCAAGTGTTCAAGTTTTTATGTAGGGAAGACCACCAGATGCTTGAGAAATAGAATATATGAACACCAATACAGTATAAAAAAGGGTGATGAGAAAAATGCACTCTGGAAGCACCTAAATGAAAACCAAGGATGTACAGAATTCCACTTTGGAATACTAGAATTAGTTAAATTTAATCCTAGGGGGGTGATATTAAGAGAATGGTGGGAGAAAAAGAAGTAATATGGCAAATAAGGCTAAATGCATCTGTCCACCCAGGGATAAATGAATATTTGTCTATTAAGCCTATCTTAGAAGCTAATAGATAATGAATAAAATGCTCTGGAATTGATTCAGTATTTTTTTAAAAATTAAGGTTTTTTAAAATGAAATATTTACATTATGTTTATAGGGTTTTAGTAAATTTGCAGTAGTATTTTAACAACATGTGGTTGAAAGCATATTATAATGTTCATGGTCATACACTAACACTTTAAAGGGTAATTAGGAAAAAACATGTGATTTAATTGAGACTATATATGGAATGGGAAAACTAAGTGTATTGTTCTGATGAAGTCTTGATAGATGAAAGCGCTTAACCTGATAGTTTTTTTTTTGTATTCCATTAATAAACTGTTTTAAAGAAGAAAAGGAAGTGGCACTAATTCGTGTTGTACCCACTGTTGTATAGTGCTGGTGTTTTTACGTTTTTGGAACAGTTCTTTTCTGAATTTCATTTGGTGGACTGTTCCTGAGTTCGTTATATATATATATATATAGATAGATATATACACACACACACACACACACATATATATATGTGTGTGTGTGTGTGTGTGTGTGTGTGTGTGTGTGTGTGTGTAAATATACACATATATACAGCTATGATAGGAAACAGCACACAAGAATGACATATGTTCACAGGCTATGCCAATGGAAGTGAGGGGCCCAAGCAAGAAACATGTAACATGTAGCATCACCTTCCCCGCCCCCAGCCGGACAGAGGAAACATACACAGAAACCTGCAAACAATGTAAATAGTCCACTGCTCCCTAGACCACAGGCAGGATACAACCAGGGGGAGGGTACACAGTGAACCCGTGAAATCTAAACTTGGAACACAGACAGGGGTGTCCTTTGCTGGATGCCCCAAAAATTGACATATCATGCAAGGAAGCTGATGCGAGGACCATTCTGGCCGGGGTGTGTACATACCCGGAATACAAGGGTGGGAAAGCCTGATGACCCATGGGTCGAGACAACGTATGACATGGGTCCCGTGAAGTGGAGAGTGGGCACCATGTAGTGGTGTGTTCAGACCCGACCTGCACCCAGAGTAAGGATGGGTGCTTTAGAGTAGGTGCAGGTGGGGGAACTATGGGTAGCTAGTTATGGGTCTAGGTGTGCAGGTGTTGGCTGATGTGGGTCTATACGGACAGCCCCAGAGATGTAAGTGAAAGTGTTCATTGGGCAGAGGCGTCGCCCAATGAGCAGTCACACCCGCTATGAGTCCCACTGCAGCAAAGTCTAATCTACATGGCAAGGAACGGAATAACCAGATGTAGATGTATATATGTAGAAGTATGTGTGTGTATATCTACCCATAGCTACATGGAGCTATACCTCTCCCTCTCCGTAGTGCAAATGTATACATACAGAGACATAATACATACATATATATATATATATATATATATATATATATATATATATATATATCTATATATATCTATATATATATATCCACATCAAGGATCAGCTCTGAGCCCTTTCTTATTTGCAATGGTGATGGACAGGGTGACAGACGAGATCAGACAGGAGTTCCCGTGGACTATGATGTTTGCAGATGACACTGTGATCTGTAGTGAGAGTAGGGAACAGGTGAAGGAGACCCTGGAGAGGTGGAGATATGCTCTAGAGAGAAGAGGAATGAAGGTCAGCAGGACTAAGACAGAATATATGTGTGTGAATGAGAGGGAGGCTAGAGGAATGGTGAGGATGCAGGGAGTAGAGGTGACGAAGGTGGATGAGTTTAAGTACATGGGATCAACAGTTCAGAGTAATGGTGAGTGTGGAAGAGAGGTGAAGAAGAGAGTACTGGCAGGATGGAGTGGGTGGAGAAGAGTGTCAGGAGTGATTTGTGACAGACGAGTACCAGTAAGAGTGAAAGGGAAGGTCTACAAGAGGGTAGTGAGACCAGCTATGTTATATGGGTTGGAGACAGTGGCATTGACAAAAAGGCAGGTGTTTGAGCTGGATGTGGCAGAGTTGAAGATGTTAAGATTTGCACTAGGTGTGATGAGGATGGACAGGATTAGGAATAAGTATATTAGAGAGTCAGCCCAGGTTGGAAGGATTGGAGACAAAGCCAGAGAGGCAAGATTACGTTGGCTTGGACATGTGCTGAGGAGGGATGCAGAGTATATCGAGAAAAAGATGAGGATGAATGTGCCAGGTAACAGGAAAAGAGGAAGGCCTAATATAAGGTTTATGGATGTGGTGAGAGAGGACATGCAGGTGGTTGGTGTGACAGAGCACGATGCAGAGGACAGGAAAAAATGGAAACAGTTGATCCGCTGTGGCGACCCCTACTGGGAGCAGCCAAAAGAAGAAGAAGATCCACATATAGATATATACATATGCAAACACCCATACACCCATATGTCATTAGATATATATATATATATAGACATCAACATATAAATATATACATGTATGCATACATATACAGATATATCTGTATATAGTAATGTATATATATATATATATATATATATATATATATATATATATATATAGGTTCATAGGTTCATAGGTTCATACTAGGCTATCTGCCCGAGGGCATTTATAAGCCTAGCCCATAGTTTTGTGGCTTACGCCATCCCTTAGTTTGTAGAAACTATGCCCATTATTTAGCTGTGCCTCTGTTGAGCAGTGACACTGAGGTAACCCCTGGGGTGTATCTGCGATCTCCCATCCATTGGTCAAGATTCCTCTTGAACAAGGCCAGCGAGGTGCTCTGCCTCACATAAACCGGGATTTTGTTCCACAGCATAGGGAGTCTTTGGGTGATGAATCTATCCCTCCAGCACGTCCTATTAATAACCGTGTCGAGGTTTAAGTCACCCGCCCTTGTGGCTCTGAGGGATCTAGATTTTTTGAGATGAAGCATATTCATCAAATCTGGGTTTGACATGGCCTTGTATGTCAGGCATAGGTCACCTCTGAGCAAGCGGCGCAACTGAATATAACTGGAGTTCTTTCAGTCATGCAGCATAAGACAGATTTTTGAGACCCTTTATCCTTTTGGTGAGGAACTTTTGTGGCCTCTCCAGCTGCTGCAAGTGTCGGGTCAGATACATTCCGAATGGGGAGTTGTACTCGATCATTGGTCTGATGAGTGATGAGTATAGGGAGACTATGACTTCCCTTGATCTAGATGTGAATCCCTTCATGATAAGGTGGGCAATGTAGAAGGTCTTCCTAACTACTTTAGCAATATGAGTGTCGAATGAAAGGCTACTGTCAACCTGGGTTCCCAGGTCCCTAATAACTTCTTCTGTGTTCAGGGGATTGCCACCTATATGGTAGCTAGGGGCAACCTTATTTTTCCCGAAGTGTATGACTATGCATTTCTTGGCATTTAACTTGAGGCCATGGCTCTGGCACCAGTTATCCGTTTCTGTGAGACCCTTCTGAAGGATATCTGTGTCGGATGTGTTCTCAACAACAGCGCCCAGTTTGCAGTCATCTGTGAACTTTGTCAGCCATAACCCTCCTGTGTTTGCTTGTACTTCAGAAAAGTAGATGCCAAACAAGAGTGGGCCCAGGACTGAGCCCTGTGGGACACCACTTGTGACAGGCTTAGAGTCTGATATGGCGCCAGCAACTCTGACCCTGTGGGTTCTGTCACTCAGCCAGTTTGCAACCCATCTTGTAATGTATGGGTTTACATTTAAGTTGATGAGTTTTTCAATGATACCCGAGTGGGGTATTGTATCAAAAGCCTTTCTAGGTAGGCTGTATGGGCTGCCTTTCCCTTGTCAATGGCCTTGGCGACTGTTTCGAAAAAGTCAACCAAGTTTAAAAGGCATGATCTGCCTTTGACAAAGCCAAACTGGGTTGGATCCAAAGTCTGCAAATTCCCTATGTCTTTATTTATGAGATCCATTATGATCCTTTCCATGGCTTTGCAGATCAGGCTTGTCAAGCTAATGGGACGGTAATTTCCAGGGTCGGTGGAGGCACCGCCTTTGTGGAGTGGGACCACAGTGGCTGTCGCCACTCCTGGAGTGCGTATCCGGAGGTGAGACTAAGATTAAACAGCTGTCCTAACTGTGGGTTTAATTCCTCATTGAGTTCATGGAGCACACAGCCAGGGACACCATCAGGTCCCATAGATGCTGTGTTCTTTGCCTTGGAGAGCAGTTCTCACCTGGCGTTAGAGATGTTTGGGGGCTACAATCATTTGGTATAGATATCTCTTCTTTAGGCGGGAGGGTGGGAGAAGTTTGCACTGAACCTGTCAGCCAGTATGTTGGCAATGTCTGTAGGATCAGTAATCTTCACATCATTTTGAACTAATTCTGAGCATATCTGGGAGTTTCCTCCTAGGTTTCTGACATAGCTAAAGAATGCCTTATGGTTGTCTTTAGAGTCCTTAGCTATTTTTTTCTCAAAATTAGCTTTGGATGATTTTATGAGAGCTCTTAGCTTTTTACTTATAGTGATCAGCGGTGTCTTACCTTTTAAGGATTTTGCTCTATCTTGTAGTAGCTTTCTCCTTTTGTTGTAGAGTTTGTTTATGGCTGGGGTCCACCAGACTGGCGCTTTCCTTTGGTACAAAGAGTCTTTGTTTTGCTTGGGATTGCCTGATCCATGCAGCCCTGCAGGTGCTGGTAGAAGGCATTTGTAAATGATTCAGCGGTTTGAGTAATGTTAACCGCCGGCTCAGGGGCCTTAAAGGAGACCACACTAGTCTTTAGAAGTGTGAAGTCGGCAAGTTCTTTACTGTGGTCTTTTTCATTTCAGGTGGGGGCGGGATGAGGACCTCCAGCGAGATTAGTTTGTGATCAGATCTCACCAGTGAGGGGTATACTTCTGGCGTTGAACATTGTGCTCCCATGTTCGTGATGATGAGATCAAGTATGTTCTCTCCTCTTGTGGGGGTGGTGACTAGTTGTTCCATGGCATTTGAGTTTATGAATTCCGGGAACTTTTGGGCTAGAGTGTTTGGGCTTGAGTAGTGTTCCCAGTCTATATTAGGGTAGTTAAAGTCACCTAGTATGATGGTGTTCGGAGATACATTTATCCCCTCCAGTGTTTTCAGGAAGGCCATATGAGGTTCCTGAGTTTGCGGTGGCCTGTAACATGCTACAATTTGCAGAGCAGTCTTGCCTATGGTTAATTGCACCTGGATGGTCTCCGATGCATCGTGCGATGCCACCAATCTTGAGGTGTGGGTGTCCTTGATGAATATGGATACCCCTCTTCCTTTCTTGGTATTGTCCGGGTTTTGTGGCGGAGCATGATATGAGGTAAAACCTGATAGTGCTGGGGTGCTCTCAGGAGCCTTGAACCAGGTTTTTGTCACAGCACAGACATCGATGTTCTCCATACTGAGAAGGGCCTCGAGTGCGTGCATCTTGAGGTTGAGACTTCTGGCACTGAGCAGCATTACCCTTAGTTTTCTTTCTTTGTTTTGTTCTAGGGTGGTAGGTTTAGAATTTGAGCCGTGCCTAAAAAAGGCACTATGGGGGTGGCAAGAGCCTTTGCCAAAATCCGGAATCCCAGGGGTGACAAGTGCAAGCCGTCCCTTGCGAAGCAGCGTGGCTTGTCCAGCATGTCATCCCAGGCAGACAGACATTGGATCCCCTTTGAATGACACCAGAGTTTAAGCCAATTGTTAAAGCTGATCATCTTATCTCTGTATTGTGGCATCATTCTTGGTGAAGGTAGGATACTGCTCAAGGTCAGGGTCATACCTGCCTGGGCTACATAATCAGTGAGCTCCTCTATGTCTCTTTTCATGTAGTCCAGGAGAGCGTCTCAGGTCGTTTACACCAGCGTGGACAATGATTGAGTCGTACTTGTACCTGCTGTTGAGAGACCTGAGTGCATGCGTTATGTGGCGGATTCTAGCACCCGACAGGCAGCTTACTGTGACCTTCTCCTTACTCAGTCTGGTGAGTGGGACGTCAGTGTGTCTGACTATGGAGTCACCAATGACTAGTGTGTCTGGCATAGTGTTTGGCCTTAAGGGCTGTGAGTGCTTGACACTCTGACTGTGTGATCTATGTGATGCAGGTGTTGTGTTCTGAGGTGGTAGTTGTTTGGGTGTCTGCTTTGGTGGCCTCTGCTGTTTTGGTAGATTTTTGATCAGAGCCTCCGAGTATGTCTTTGTGTGTTTATGTGTATGATTTGAGGTTGTGATGGTATTATGTGAGACTGGGTCTATAGTGTGTGTGGTTACCTTCTCCTCCTGTCTGGTCTTGCCAGTCCTATGTTGAGAGAGCTCAGCCTCCAGTTTGGCCGTATAGTTGCATCTCTCACATGTATTTGTGTTTTGTGGGAGGAGGAGAGGGTTGTCTGTGTACATGAGGCAATTGTAACATTGCCTCAACAATCCCAGGTTCACCAGCTGAGCAGGAGAGGACATTAGCAACTGATCCCTCGACATGCTAGAAGGAATAGACAGAAAAACTTAAAAAAAGGTTTTGGGGGATGTGGGTGACCGAGAAATGGGGTTTGCTTTTTTTGGGGTACTTTCTATAACAAGAGTGCTGTATCGAGGTGATAAGTACTGTAGGAGCAAGTGCTTAGCTATACGATACAGAATAGTCTACTTGGGAGTCAAGTAGAGATAATTTATAGTTGTAGGATATATATATATATATATATATATATATATATATATATATATATATAGATATATATATATATATATATATATATATATATATATATATATATATATATATATATGTATATATACATACATACATGTGTGTGTGTAAATATACACATGTATTTAGCTAGGATATGATACAACATTTACAAATTACATATGTTCACAGACCGTGCATATGGGGGTGAGGGGTCCAATCAACAAACGTGCAACACGTAGCAACAACCCTCCCCCCAGCTAGACCGGTGAAACATACAGACATACGATAAAAGTAAATTCACCACTGCTTCCCAGACTACAGACAGGATACTACCAGTGGGAGAGACCCGCCAAGTCTTGAAACAAAGTCATGTATGTCCCTTGTGGGACACCCAAAAATTCAAACATATTCAGGTTGCCTGCCAGTACCCCGATGTTGAATGGCAGGCCACACATGTTCCCAGTGTACAAGGTAGGGGAAGCATGATGATCCATGGGGCGAGACAACATACGTGATGGGTCCGAGAAATGGGGAGTGGGTACAGTGTACAGGTGTGGCTAGACCCGACCTGCACCCGGAGTAAGGAAAAGTGCTGAAGAGGATGTGCGGATTGGGAACTATGGGTATGAAATTATGGGCCTAATGAAGCAGGTGTTGGCTGGAGTGGGTCTATGTGGGCCGCCCCAGGGACGTAAGCAATAGTGTGCATTGGGTAGGGCCACCGCCCAATGGACAGCCACTCCTGCTACTGGTCCCACTGCAGCACAATCTATTGTACATGGCAAAGAACGGAATAACCAGATGTAGATGTACAACTGCAGAGGTGTGTGTGTGTATATATCCATACCTACATGGAGTGAAACCTCCCCATCTCCGTAGTACAGATGTGTACATACAGAGACAGAATACAATTAAATACCCACATATAGATATATACATATGCAGACACCCATACATCCATATGTCATTAGACATACATATATATATATATATATATATATATATATATATATATATATATATATATATATATACAGCAACATATATATATATATATATATATATATATATATATGGTATGCATACATATACAGATATATACATATATATGTATGTAGATATATATATATATATATATATATATGTGTGTGTAAACATACACATATATATATATATAGATATATATATATATATATATATATATATATATATATATATATAGCTAGGATATTAATTGAATCATGTATTTAAATCACATCTGTTAACCGGGTAAGTCTGGCTGAGCATTTGGCTCATTCACAGCAGAGACCAGGGGAGAAAAGCTCCTCAGGACTAGAAAACAATTTGTTAAATAGTAGTATACAGCACACACACACACATATATATATATATATATATATATATATATATATATATATATATATATATAGATATGATACACCAGTTAAGGATTACATATGTTCACAGGCCATGCCTGTGGGGGTGAGGGGTCCAATCAACAAACGTGTAACACGTAGCATCAACCCCCCCCACCTAGACAGGTGAAACATACAAACACACGATACAAGTAAACACACCACTGCTTCCCAGATCACAGGCAGGGTAGTACCAGTGGGAGACACCTGCCATGTCTACTCTTGAAACAAAGACATCAATGTCCCTTGTGGGACACCCCAAACATGAATGATCATCGGAGTCAGTCCCTGTAATGATTTATCTAACCAGGTTGTATACGTACACGGACCAGTAGGTTGCGCAAGCTTGATGACCCATGGGTCAACACAACATATGACATGGGTCCTGACACGTGGAGAGTGGGCAGTGTGTAGTGGTGTGGTTAGACTCCATCTGCACCCACAGTAAGGATGAGTGCTGTAGAGGAGGGGCAGTTGGGTGAACTATGGGTATGCAATTATGGGCCTAGGCATGCAGGCGTTGGCTGGTGCAGTTGTATTCGGACTGCCCCGGAGATGTAAGTAATATTGCGAATTGGGCAGAGCTTACGCCCATACCTCTCAACCTCTAAGAGCAAAACAAGTGAAGAGAACCTAAACCGTTGGGGGGACAAAAAGGGACAGAAAGCACATATTCCACTTACAACCTTAGAAAGCTAATAGAATAATAGGTTATGCATTAGCAAGACTCGTCTGAAGGATGTGGGGCCCTAAACGCAATTACTTGTCTGTATGCAATGGCGTCAGTTCCCAGGTATTTTCCAGACAGGTGCAGATTGTAATAGGAACACACCAATATTATGAAGCAAACTCCGGACAGGCCACGGATTCTGTACAGTCGACAGGCATGCTTACGCCTAATGGACAGCCATTCCCGATATGGGTCCCACCGCAGCACAGTCCAGTTGACATGGCTAAGTACGGTATAACCATATGTGTTGTTGCATAACCCATTATACTGCGCCTACATACACATGGTTGCAACACCCAACTGTAGGCATGTAAGCTGATGTAATATGTATCACAAGGTATTATTGTAGTCCTCACCCCCACCCAGGGGTGTGAGTGTCCGACACAAACACCAAATGCAGTGCATATGCACAGCTGTTGTTGTAGACAACATGGCCAGCTGTGGACCTTTCCTACAGCCATCCTGCACTGCCAGGTTGTAAACCTCTGACCCTGCACACTTTAGTAGATGTGAGTTCCACTAAGCCATGGCGGATAAACATTCAGCTGCTGTGATCACAAACACATAATCCAGCACAGGCATTTGACAGTATAGGAAATGTATATAAGTGTGTAGATTAATAACAGAAAATGTGTCCATTGCTCAACCACAGTAGTATGAGCAGTCTACGTGCAGTATGGAACAGTACTTGTCCAATCATACTGTGTGAACATTAGACCTGCATAATACCAAAGGGAATAATGATATATGGTGCACACCGTGGGGGTGTGTGAGCATGCTACATGCACAGTATGTCACACCTGGGGCGTTGGTTCCGTGGAACCGGGAGATGTGGCTGGCCAGGTGTATGAGCAAACCGCTGCTACACAATACCTTGGCAGGATGCTACCAGTGGGAGAAACACTATAGACCAGGTCTACTCTTGACACAACAACAGGTCCATCCCTGGTGGGATGAACCAACAGTTGTGGGTCACATCGATGTCACCACCAGTATCGGAGGAGGATCAAGGGAAGGCTGGTACGTACATGGACTAAATGGATGAAGAGCCTGCAGACACTTGGGTGGGGCCTATATACTGGAGGTGTACCGAGATATGCAGAGGGGGAAATGTGTGGAGGTGTGGTATGGCAGGGCTAGCAACCGGGGAATGGATGGATGCTGTGTACATGGAGCTCGGGGGCCGGGAGAAGGGAACATGGGTATGTCATTATGGTAGACATATGCAAACGAAGCTAAACAGCAATAGTGTAGTGGCCAGAGCATCCGCCTAACACGCATGCATTCCCGGGTCGAGTCCCACTGCAGCACACCCTATTTTCCATGCGATATCTGTATGTTAACTTCATTGTGCTGTATAACCTACTAAGTAACATTTATATTTGCACAGGAGTACTGCCTTAAATGCACATGTGATGTGTCATAATGACTAAGGCACTAGTAAGCATGTGTATGCGCATAACAACAGTAGTACGCATGGATAAGTGTGTGTACGTGTATTCACTCGGGGGTAAGCATTGCCTACATAGATTGAACTAAGTAGATGCTAGCTAAATGTAAGGAATCGCAACCCAAGCATAGCATTGCTTAGCTCTGCACAAACCCGTGCACACCCGCATATGACCGCTCAAATGTCCCTAACTCACTCTGTATCCGACAGCCGGTGTTCTGCCCTGAAACACAATATGCAGTCTCTGGAAGGCCCACACCCGGGATGCTGCACATCATACACTACGTGATTTACCATTAAACCATGACAGATGTACATAACCACTCATTCCACATACATATCATTCAGTACAGTCATCAGCACAGGGAATGTAGTAATAACACACCACACAGCCTCTTAATGCATGAATCCCGGACATAATGCACCATAATGTGGGTACATATAGGAATATCTGTCATATCGTGCTCTAATAAACTTCAAAAGTTGCAGGTTACACAGTTATATGTGGCAGAAGATGATATGTCTGAAACACGTACATGTCGGCACGAATGACTGACCTCAGTCCTAAGGTCATCCATGTCAATTGTCAACAGAATGAGGTACAGGCCACACATATAGGCTGAACATGCATGGACATATGGACAGCTATACATCTGTAAATGTAGAGAGATAGACAGTTATAGGTATATATATATATATATATATATATATATATATATATATATATATATATATATGTGACTCACAAATAACCATATAACAGCAATCGTACATAGGTAGATGAATATGTTCGGTGTATATATATCCATATATATATATATATATATATATATATCTATATACATACACATATATATATATGGATACATATACATAGCTAGAGCTATATCAATGTCCAGTTCAATCTCTCTATATATGGGGGTGTAACATATATACTTATATATATATATATATATATATATATATATATATATATATATACAGATAGACATGTGTATATGATTTCCACATGGGAACCAACTCTTGGCCCATTCCGTACTACATAACAGACCATGAGCACAGTTAATGGGGGTGGGGGAACAAATAAGGGGCACCTGGTAATTACTGTTATGTAACCCCCCCCCAGCCCTAACGGATATGCTGTGCAATCCAATATCCAGCATACGCAGTACTTGATAGCAGGACCCACCACAATGCAGCTACAATGCCCCAACAGTTACCCATGTCGCCAGTACATGTCAGGCCAATATCTGTAACATATCATGCAGACACGCCATTGAACCGCAGGGAATGTACAATGTTGAAGGGCTACACATTACAACGGTACAGCAGATATGCACACACATCCATACATTGACAATCATGTGCAGGTATATATATATATATATATATATATATATATATACACACATCTATAGGATACAAGGGATATATGGTACGTACACATATACGCAGACAAAGGGTATTAGTAGCCATACATGTGTAGCAGTAGTGTGGACATACTGGGTGCAATGTATATCCCCAGCCACAAACCCTGTAACCAGTGCCTGTGACATGTGTGGTGTGGCAACCAGCCCCATAAAGGGGATACTTACATTGCACATATACTCACTCACAATTCAAAGGACATGGCACGACACACAGGCATGTATACACAGACAATCTTTATTGTGTACCATACAATAATGTATGCCATTACTGACAGCACATGGATGTTGATGTATATAACCAGTGATGGATGCAAGGACCACACAAAACAGTACATGCAGACAATGCGGATATATGACATACTATGGTGTCCAGGTTACGCCCTTCAATTCGTACAACAGTTGACAACAGATTTGCCTGCACGATACGTAAAAGTCAACAATATCACATGTAGGTCAGCAGCCTCCAATTATACCCAGTAGTCAAGCCCTAGGGGGACTATTGTCAATGTATCTGTGACATGTATGGTCCCTGGCCAACAAATGTTGTGGGTGTCCACTCTATGACTGAGATGATAGTAGGAATGCTAGCAGTAGTTAATGGTAGGCCATTACCATCACAGCAGGACAAAGGCTGCCATATATGTGGAGGACAAAGGCAGGAACATCCTGGAACATGCTGGTGTTATAGGATGTGTTGCAACATACTCTAATGCAGGAATACGACATCAGGTACACAAATGGATATAGCCATGTACTGCTAGCACGCAATACACACACTGCCAGCGTAATATCTGACACAGGACCTGTGTGGTGGACAGACAATGCATGAGAGGCACACCTCTGTCCAGCTGGAGGATAGGCCCACAGTAGTGAGCTATGCAGACAGACTGCAGTCTAAGGTAAACTAGTATGTATACACACACACACACACACACACACACACACACACACACACACACACACACACACACACACACACACACACACACTGTAACAACAGTACTATGCAAAGCATTACACCACTCTACTCACAGTCTGTCTGTATGTCCCGATCCTCCTACATATATGTGGCTGCCCTGAGTGTGTAGGTTCTCCTGTAAGAGGTATTGCTACCTGCTGTCTGTAACATTGATGCCCACACACAGGAAGGATGTCCATCACATAGGGAATGTACAGGGAATACGCCCACATGACATAGGGATTCATAGTGGGTGGTTGCCATGACAGTAGTAAGTGGAAGTACTACACATGTGTATTCAGATATATATATATATATATATATATATATATATATATATATATATATATATATATATATATATATATATATATATATATGGCTATCTGGATAAGTACATGTCCATATCGTCTCACCATATGTCCTGGCCATGGAGTGTAGCCCTACCCCATCCCCCATAGACCCAATGTAGTAGTGCAAGGGGATGTCTGGTATGTATAGCTGGTATATTAATAGACAGTTGCTACTGCCATTGGGATTGTTGACACAGACACGGTGTGTGTGGAAAGTGACATCTGCTCATAACATGTGTGCCACTGGCTACTGACAGACATCCTAAGGTTATCATGGTACAGTACTTGCATATATAGCAGGCTCAACAGCCATGTCACAGCAGAGGGTAGGATACACCTGTGTGACAGTGCATAACCAGAACCAATGTGAACACAGCCACATCCACATATGGTATGCTAGCATAATAGTACAGTATATGGACTATCTGTCCTACACCATCCTCATATGTGCCAATCACAGAATGACCCTACATATACTGGGCTGCTAAACAGTCTGGTCTGATGGCTGTCTGTGGTATGGGACATGTGTGTGTCTGGCCCTACACACATGTAAGGTACAATGGTACCATACAGTGGGGCAGCATGTAACAACACATAGAAGGGGAGCTAGAACAATGACATCTACCACAATCTGTACATAGGCCATAGTACATATTAACAATACACACACACTGCTGACATTCACCATCACTACACAGACCTCAGTACTGTACAAACATCCACAGGATTTCCAGGGTATGGCATTAAGTGTAACCCCTACTGTGCATGACATGTGTGGCACTCTGATATATCACTGGTGTGTTATCAGATATGATGACATTATTTACAGTGTACAGCACATATGCACCACTTCATGCACGACATATGTACAAAGGTTGACAGAGGTGTGGCTGACAGCACATACACAGGGCCAGTACAGACATGTTGCTGTGATACCCTCATTAATCTACCATTATAACGGGGTATGTTGCAACATATATCCAATGAGGGATATGTAGTCAGTAACTGTCATGGCCTTCACCATCAACAGACTGCAATCCTCACACTACCTTCTGAATTCCACGGATAGATGCATTGTGGCTAACATATGACACCAAAGGCACAACACTGCCCAGTCTGCAGATGAGCCTGTAGATGGAGATTCCTGATATACATGGAACTGACATGGCAGGTATTGAGACATGTACGACAGGCATATCCAGACAAACACTGTTAATCCAACATTACTCCATATGCAGTATAGCAGCACTTACAGTTCGTAGTCAGGTCAGGCACAACCCCCTCATGTTTGTTGCCCTCTTCCCACAGTGTATGTTGTTAGAGGTAAATCCCCCCCACACATCTGGAATGCTGTTTGCCAAACGACAGTTCTAGCTCCTGCTCACAGTGGCAGACAAGGGCCAACACCACCAGAATGTTCCCAGGTATTGGAGTGCGTTTCCATGCAATTGGCTATGGGACTGTTACCACACCTGTTCCACATGCAATCAGCTAGGGAAGGGCTGCAATTCATGCAGAGACCATCAACTGATCATGAGCATCACATTAAATACACATGCTGCTGCCTAAGCAATGCAGGTGTGGCCCTCCACATCTACCAGAGAGTGAGTGGGGGAGGCAGACAGAGGTGAATACATGTCAGGGAGGGGTGAGAGGGTAAAACCTGCACATGTATGTGTCACACACCTACCAGCACAGGGTATCAAACACCCGGCAGCTATGTAGTGCTATCACAGTTTGATGCTGTTACTGGATGCGCCACATGGGTTATCTGGTGGGGAGCACTCAGAACATATATGTGATGGTGAGTGACATCTGCAACAGGGATACGGTAGATATACAGGAGGTGTCGTACACGTGCCTGTCCACATGAACAGATGCCAGCATCAGCACAGGCACACTCACAAAGGGAAGCACACACATTAACACACTTGGCAGGGCCAGGAGTGCAACTTGTCACTAGTTGGATTGCCACAACACATCAATGTGCAGGGAACATATGCACCACATGGGTGATACAGAGGATGTATGGGCAGTGCACATGATGGGGTGTCAGACATAAGGCGGCATGCTTCACCACTGTGCCCTGGGGGGAGGAGTGTGTGTGGATATGGACATACACACCATACAACACAAACATGAACACACAGGGTCCAGTTCGGACATGCATGGGTGCATGTCTGCATGGGTGTGTGGTGGCCAACAGTGCCAGCAGGCTATACAAGGTTAGGCGATGGGTATATCTTGGCATCAGCCCACATGACAATAGTCTGCATTGTGGCACAGGCCTGTAGCATCTGCTTTTGCCCGCACAGGTTGGTACTGCATCCGTCTTCCAGTCACCTGGGTGACTACTGTGTGTGGCCAATGCTATGCATCACTTGCCATGTCTGTGTTCCCTAGTCCATGACTTGGATGTTGTCTAGGATGTGCACACCTCCCATATGCATGTACAGTGACATGTGGAACTGTACCTGGGGTGTCTGGCCCATGCTGTGAACACAGCTTATCATCAGATGTGCCAGTCTTGCCCGCATGTAGCAAGGAGTGGTACTAGTCAGCAGATTTACCCTGCACCTACATTGATAGCATGCTAACAGCATTTCCTGATGTCAGTGTCATCTGTCCATACAGGCCATGTTGTCAGGCATGGTATGTCCGTTGTGAATCACATGTGAAGGCACAGTGGGGTTGCTAACTGTGATTGGCAGGCCTTGATGTCACATGTATGGGTATGGCTTTGCACCCCAGCCTCTCAGCCATTTGCATCTGTTATCCCTGTATGGTTGAGATTGTGATATATTGTAGGGCCACCATAACTTAAATTAGCAAAACCCCTCCACATTGCCCACAGGTGTCACAGACTCACAACCACCTCTACACAGGATACGAGTTACAAACACACACACCTGTCATGTCTGGGAGTAGAACCCCTTATTAACTAGCTTACTGCACTACAGCACTACGCAGTTATATCACGCGCCATGGACATTACTGAAGTAGATTTTCCCCAAAGGTGTATTT
Source organism: Protopterus annectens (assembly GCF_019279795.1). NCBI lineage: Eukaryota > Metazoa > Chordata > Ceratodontiformes > Protopteridae > Protopterus > Protopterus annectens. The sequence goes on along the minus strand of NC_056735.1, from coordinate 1,710,323,665 downwards.
CACAATTAATGACATCAGCAGGAGTACCAAAGTAGGGCATTTGTAATGTACTGTGGGTGAGTTGCCTATAATGCATTGCTCCATACACAGACACTGAGACACACACATCCAGAACTGGCATGGATGGAGATGGAACACTACCACTGTTCTAAATCACACTACAGCAGTATGCAGTTACAGAATGCACTACGGTGATTACTGGGCTATCACGTTCCCAGAGGTGTACATCTAGGTGAGTGACATCAGCAGCCTTGGCAAAGTAGTGTATTTGTATTCTATGGAGTGTATGTAGCCTAAAATACATTGTTCTCTACCCACTCAGACACACACTCACACACAGTTGCCAGAGCTGGGGCTCGAACACCTACCTAACTAGTTTATCACACTACAGCAGTGCACAGTTACAGGACGCACCATGGCGAATACTAGGCTATCAATTTCCCATAGGTGTACTTCTAGATGAGTAACATCAGCAGTCTTGCCAAAGTAGAGTATTTGTATTGTATGGAGTGTGAGTAGCCTAAAAAACATTGCTCTCTACCCACTCAAGACACACACACACTCACACACAGTTGCCAGGGCTGGGGCTCGAACACCTACCTAACTAGTTTATCAAACTACAGCAGTACGCAGTTACAGGACACGCCACGGCGAATACTGGGCTATTAATTTCCCAGAGGTGTACTTCTAGGTGAGTGATATCAGCAGCCTTGCCAAAGTAGAGTATTTGTATTGTATGGAGTGTGAGTAGCCTAAAAAGCATTGCTCTCTACCCAGTCAGACACACACACAGACTCACACACAAACACACACAGTTGCCAGGGCTGGGGCTCGAACACCTACCTAACTAGTTTATCACACTACAGCGGTATGTAGTTACAGGACACTCCACGGCGATTACTGGGCTATCAATTTCCCAGAGGTGTACTTCTAGGTGAGTGACATCAGCAGCCTTGCCAAAGTTTAATATATGTAATGCACGGAGTGTGAGTAACCTAATACGCATTTCACTCTACACAGTCAGAAGCAGAAAGGCACACACACAAACACACACTCACACAATTGACAGGTCTGGGGTTAGTACTACTACCTAACTACTCTGTCACTACAGCAGTATGCAGTTATGGGATGCGCCATGCATTTTACTGAGCTATAGCACTCCCAAAGGTGTAATTCACAATGGATGACCTCAGCAGGCTTGTCATACTACTGCTATGGGGGGGGGGGTGTGCATGGGTAATACCCCATTCATGTAAGGGTTGACATACCACATGCAGGCACCCACATGGGGTCATATGTCACAGATGCGTGTATACAGTTACTAGATGGCTGCTTCCTTGTACGGTCTTGTTGCACAGCTGGCACGTACACCATATAGTCTGTCATGCTGAAAGATACTGGAGTCTAGTATCCGCAGTGGGTTACATCCGCACCTCCTATGTTGGGGGCCCTTAGGCTGTGTGCCAGTTGGGACAGGCCCACATGGCTCCTTGTCACAGTCACCCTCTTCCACACATTTATGCTCCTGTGCCTGTGGCTTAGTATAGTGTGTTGTCCTTACATATTTGTCTGCATTCCTATCCACTGTGTGTGCAAGGCAGGAGTGGTGCATACTGACATATGTTCACACTGAGAACTGCAACTTCCAGATATGTCTGGTCCACTGGTGTTTGCAGTCATGGCCTTCCTGTGTTTAAGTGTGTGAATATGCCCAGTATGGCCATCTGTGTTGCATGTGTGGACCACGTCCAGGTTGTTTGTACTGTGGTGCTGACCTTTTGTTGTACACCAATGGGTAGCATGCTGTGTCTGCAGGGTATCCATCGGTCATTTGCCATTGGCTGTTGCTACATTTCTGCATAGTGGGGGGGACACACCTGACTGTTTCTACTGTTCTACATAGGAGTAGGGGGGCACACCTGCCTGTTACTCTATGTGTACGTTGGATGGGGGGGCACACCTGACACTTGTACACATTTGCTGGGACTGTACTGGTAAGTCGGGTACTCCATTTCTGTCTGCAGTCTTACCTATCCCTGCTGCTGGCTATGGCTTACCAGTGTAGTACAGATCTTAGCTTTGTTTACCTATATATTAATGTCTGACTTCCTAGCCTTCACAACTTACATCTGGCTGCCTGGCCTGCTGCAGTCTGTCTGTGTAGGCCTGGGGGAGGGGTTAACCATAGGGCACATTCGGAGGCCATAGTACAGCATTTGTTTGTGTTTGTCTTTTCCTGTCTTGTTGGCTGAGACTGTTGCTGGGTATGTGATCCTTCCTGACTGGTATGTGTGGCTCTTATGGACACCCCTGTCGCTCAGGCCATTTCCTGCAGTGGGTTTTGTCACCCTGTGTAGTACTGGCTACTATGGTGACTCCAGTATGTTTTACAGATCTCATGCTGTCACTATGGGTGTCTACTCTCTGCTGCCCTGACATCCATCCACCCAATTCCCTTGCATGTTTACATCCATACCATAGTTACAGGTAAAAACACATTCTACTCCATTTGACAATTGGTAGGTTGATTGACTTACCTTGAGGGTGTTCCAGACTTGAGGATGGTGATGGAGGGCTGCCTATGTTGGATGCACATAGTACACTCCCTATATATGGTTAGGCACAGGTAGTGTCATGTTTGGCATCCCTTTTACTGTCTGTGTGAGTCAGAGAGAGGTGTCATTCCCTGCGGCCCTACTGTGTCAGTGCATATGCTATGCGTTGCCTCTTTGCCAAGGTCAGGGCATACTGGGCATGCCCCCTTCTGCCTACTGGAGCAGGCTCAGGTTGTTCCTCCTCCAAGTCACTCTGTACCTGTACAGGCCTTGGCATTGGTGGGGGGGCTGTGTGGCCCTGCCCCATGCTGTTCCTGCTGCAGCTATTTCTGTAGGATCAAATTGTGTAGCATAGCACATACCATTACTATTTGGGTACATGTAGCTTGTGAATACTGCAGGGCTCCACCGGATGTGTCCAGACACTGGAACCATGATGTGAGCATCCCAAACACATGCTGTATTATATGTCTGGCCTGTGGGTGTGCATCATTATGGCGTTGTTGTTCAGGTGTGTGTGCATTTCTGATGGGTGTCATCAGCCATGGCTCCATGGGTACCCAGCATCCCCCACTAGGTGACCGTAGGGGATGTCCACATTGGCAAATCTGTGGTACAGCTGCATCAGTTGCCATATGTGTGAATTGGCATAACTTCCAGGGCAGCTAGCACACACATTCAGTATAATGCCCTGGGCATTACATACGATCTGTTAGTTGATGGAGGGGATGCCCCTGTGGTTGATGTAGACTCTACCCTGCTCATCGAGTAGTGCTTTGATGCACATGTGCTTGCAGTCTATAGCACCCACTACCCCAGGGTAGTTAGCTGTTTGGTGGAAGAGATGCATATTGTTTGTCAACACCTCACGTGTGTTGAGGAAATATACGTGCTCACTGGCATGTGCTGATATGGCTTCCAGGAATTGGTGGAATACTCTGGATACTGATGCCTGTGAGATGCCCATGATATACCCAGTTGTAGTTTGGGAGGTACCTGTGGCTAGTATACCTAGACCTACACATACTTTGGTATCTACTGGGATGGGTTCCCCTTGGCCAGTGTGGTGTGTCAGGTGTGGCCTGCATAGCTCAATGATTTGCTGTAGGAGGTTTCTGTCCACCCTATAGCACTCCACTATCTCCAGTTCATGTAGCCCCTGGTAGGTTACTCTGGGTCTGTACACTCTTCTCTGTCTCCTCACTGTGGGTTGTTCAGCAGCAATGACATCCTCTCCACCCTCAGCCTCTTGCACATTTTGTTCTATGTTGCCTGCTGCAGCCCTTCTCATTTTGTAGGTTTGGTTTTAAAATTTCCCCGCTTGTATACACCGGTGGTGCAGAGTGTGGGAAAATCAGGGGGGTAGGTGTTTGGTTGGTTTATAGTAATGTTCTGGTTTGGGCTGGTCTGCTTCCTGTGTGATTGCCTGATTCTGATACATTTCACCTGGCAGCTCAACTTGGTCTCCTTGATTGCCTTCCTACTGCTGTTTTCCCTTCCCATTGCCTCCCTATTTAGACGCTTGTGCACGCCATGTGAACAGAGTGCTCAAATGTGCACAGAGCTACTTTTTCCTGGTTTAACTTCCTTTTTCTTCCTGTACAACCTGGTGCGCAGCACGCACACCATGCTTACACTTTGTAAAGAGTGCTAGGCAGGTTTAGACACACCCCTTGCTTAGCTATGCTACGGTAGGAGCAATCCCGAGCCACAGGTCTCCAATCCACTTACAGTATGCCTGACACACACTCCCATGATGTCACCTATATCATAGTCTTGCACCCAGCTATTTATACTCTTACACTCTTGGGACCTGCCTCACACCCCGGGAAACTCTGGGATTCACTAACCCTTCCCTCATTTGCATAGGATTGCCTGCTAATGCATAGTTACATGTCCCACACTGAGCCTCCCCCTTAGCAACCATTACGCACTGGCCAGGTTGTCTCCTGATTGCCATTGACTTGATGGCAGAATACTGATTTTAGTTAGAATGCTTATTTTAGGTTTATTTTATTTATTTCCCCCCGATCCCATTTGCACGTTGCTGCCCAATGCTTAACCAGGCGAGATCGGCGAAGATGAAATTTACCGTTGTTTTTTTTCTTTTACATTTTATAATGCCAATGACCTTCTACTTGGACACTGGCGTGCTTCCTCAATGATATGCAACCTTTATTTGGAGCTGTCATGGCTCTGTTTTGTAGATTGCTGAACTGTATTCGGTTACTAACCGAGCACATTTCTGCACACTGCACTCGTCCTGCACGGACGGCTGCCAGCTTTCTGGATCGCATATTACCCTCATTTGCATGGTTTTCACCTGCAAATGAGGGTAATTTGCATACAGGAGCTCACTCCATGCAGGATTAGCCTAAGAGCTCACTTGCACTTCCCGGGAGCTCGTTCCTGGATCGCACGTTGGCCATATTGCCGAAAATAGCTCTTAAACTAATCCTGCATGCTTTAAAGGGCTTAGTAAATGTGGGGGTGTGTTATTTTTGAACTATTAGTTTATAACTTAGAGCAGGACAGAGGCATCTTATATCAAGAACCTTGAACCTCTACCACATTCATATAAAAACAGACCTTCCCTTCATTAATACAAGCACAATAATTTCGTAATATCTATTTATTTCTGTTACATTCATAAAACTGCCCCCATTAATACATTTAAATAAATTTAGAATACATATTCACTTCTGCTAAATTAAAAAAACACCCTCACTTTTGTCCTCATTAAAACATGCACACATAAATACAGAATATCTATTTACTTCTGCATATTCATAGGTTCATAGGTTCATAGGTAAGTACGAGGCTATCTGCCCATGGGCATTTATAAGCCTAGCCACAGAGTGATGGCTTTCGCCTCCCCATTAGATTAGTAACCTGGGCCTCTGTCAACAGGGCTCCTGAAGTGATCCCAGGGTAGAACTTATGATTACCCATCCACTCATCAAGATTTCTCTTGAAGAGGGTCAGAGAGGAGCTCTGTCGAATATGGATTAGGATTCTATTCCAGTGAGGGGAGTTGCTGGGACAAGAATCTATCTCTCCAGCATGTCCTGTTTATTGTTGTACATAGGTTCAAGTCGCTAGAACGAGTGGTTCTGAGGGATCTCGTTTTTTTGAGGTGAAGCATGTCCATTAGTTCAGGGTTTGACATGGCCCTATAGGTCAGGCATAGGTCACCTCTGAGCAGACGGTAAGCGACTGAGAAGAGCCGGAGCTTTTTTAGTCGTGCTTCATAGGGTAATTGTTTAAGGCCCTTAATCCTCTTAGTGAGGTACTTCTGTGGTCTTTCTAGTTGTTGCAGGTGTCTAGTGAGGTACATCCCAAATGGGGCATTGTACTCTATTATGGGTCTAATGAGTGAGGAGTAAAGGGGCACAATCACCTCCTTGGATGTGGATGAGAAACCCTTTGTGATCAGGTGTGCCACATAGAAGGATTTCCTGACCGGTTTGGCTATGTGGTTATCAAAGGAGAGCATGCTCTCTACTTGGGTACCCAGGTCCCTAATTACTTCTTCTGTACTTAGTGGATTCCCATCTATGTGGTAGTTTGTAGGTACTTTGTTTTTCCCAAATGGGATTACTATGCATTTTTTGGCATTTAGCTTGAGGCCGTGACTTTGACACCAGGTGTTTGTCTCTGTGAGACCCTTTTTCAGGATGTCTGTGTCAGCTGGAGAGTCAATTATTGCACCCAATTTACAGTCATCTGCGAACTTGGTTAGCCACAGTCCCTCCACCTTTGCCTGTACTTTGGAGAAATATATACCAAACAGCAAGGGTCCCAGGACTGAGCCCTGTGGGACTCCGCTTGTGACTGGTTTAGAGTCAGACATGGCGCCTGCCACTCTTACCGTGTGGGTTCTGTCTGAGAGCCAATTGGCAACCCATCTCGTGACATGGGGGTTGATATTTAAGCTGGTGAGTTTGTCTATGATTCCTGAGTGTGGGATGGTGTTGAACGCCTTAGCGAGGTCCAGATATGCTGTGTGGACCACCTTCCCTTCATCTATGGCCTTGGTGACTGTTTTGAAGAAGTCGACCAAGTTCAGGAGGCAAGATCTGCCTTTAACAAAGCCGAACTGGATGGGGTCCAGTGTCTGGAGGTTCCCAATGTCTCTGTTAATGAGCTCCGTGAGAATGCGTTCCATGGCTTTGCAGACCAAGCTAGTCAAGCTTATAGGGAAGGGAGATAGTTCCCAGGGTCAGTTGTGGCACCACCTTAGTGGAGTGGTACGACTATTGCTGTAAGCCATTCTTTGGGTACATAGCCTGTAGAGAGGCTGAGTTTGAATAGTGATTTGAGATGGGGGGTTAGTTCATTTTGAAGCTCATGTAAGACACAACATGGGATAGCATCTGGTCCCATTGATGCTGTGTTTTTGGCCTTTGCAAGGGCTGTCTTTACTTGTGTGTCTGAGATATCAGGAGCGCCGCATTCTTCTGGGATGGGTGCTAGCCCCTTTAGTGAAGGGTAGGGGTGTAGTTTGCAATGAACTTGTCAGCCAGGATGTTGGCAATGTCAGTTGGTTCAGTGTATTTATGGCCATTATGCACTAGCTCAGAGCATATCTGAGAGTTTGCCCCTAGACTCTTGACATAGTTAAAGAAGGCCTTGTGGTTATCCTTAGAGTCACTGGCTATTTTTCTTTCGAAGTTGGCCTTGGATGATTTAATGAGGGAGCGCAGTTTTTTACTGATGCTAATCAGGGATGCCTTCTTATTTTGGGATTTTGTTCTATCTTGCAGGAGTTTCCTCCTTCTGTTGTAAAGTTTATTTATGGCTGGGGTCCACCAGACTGGCTTCCTCTTTTTTGAGGAGTTGGTCTTGGTTTTACTTGGGATGGCTGGGTCCATGCATTCTTGAAGGTGTTCATAGAATGCACTTGTAAAGGATTCTGCCGATGGGTCATCATTTTCCATTTGATTGGGAGCTTTGAAACTTCCCACCTCAGTCTTGAGGAGTGTGAAGTTGGCTTTAGAGAAGTTTTTTACCTTGATTTCCTTGACTGGGGGTGGGTCGGAATGTGGCTGTCCACTGTGATTAGTTTGTGATCTGATCTTACCAATGATGAGTTTACCTCAGGTGTGGAACATAGGTTCCCCATGTTGGTGATGACCAGGTCCAGTATGTTGTCACTTCTTGTGGGAGTGGTGACTAGCTGTTCAAGGGCATTTGAGTTTATAAACTCAAGGAAGCATTGGGCTAGGGCGTTTTAGCTTGAGTAGTTTTCCCAGTCAATGTTTGCATAGTTGAAGTCACTCAGTAGCATGGTGTTGGGTAGAATCTTCATACTTTCTAATGTTCTCAGGAATGCTGTGTGAGGGTCCTGAGACAACGTGGGAGATCTGTAGCAAGTTATAAATTGAACAGTCAATTTACCCGCTGTCAATTGCACTTGGATGGTCTCAGATTCCGCGTGCTGTGCTACTAACCTGGAGGTGTGGGTGTTCTTAATGAATATGGACACACACCCTCTTTTTGTGTTCTGGTCCTGGTTTTGAGACCTAAAGGTATGGTAGAAGTTATAGCCTGGTAGTGCTGGGGTGCTCTGTGGAGCCTTGAACCAGGTTTCTGTCACTGCACATACGTCGATTTCTTCCATACTAAGTAGAGCCTTGAGTGCGTGCATTCTGAGATTTAGACTTCTGGCGTTGAGCAGCATTACCCTCAGTTTTTGTTTATTATTGTTGTATATGGAGGCGGGTTTGTCTTTTGAACCTTGCCTAAAAAAGGCAGTATTTGGGCAGCAAGAGTCTTGGCCAGTATTCGAAAGCCCAGGGGCGACAGATGCAAGCCATCTCTGGCGAAGCAACGTGGCTTGTCACACATGTCGTCCCAGGCTGACAAGTACTGGATCCCCTTTGAATGACACCAGTAGTTTAACCAATTGTTGAAACTGATAATTTTTTCTTCGTATGCTGGCATCATTTTGGGTGAGGGCAGGATGCTACTCAGAGTCAGAGTCATACCAGCCTGGGCTACATGGTCAGAGAGCTCCTCCATGTCTCTTTTCATGTAGGGGAGGTACATCTCAGGTCATTTACGCCAACATGTACAATGACAGAGTCATTGAGTGCATGTGTTATGTGGCGGATTCTGGCACCTGACAGGCAGCTTACAGTAACCTTCTCCTTTTTCAGTCTAGTGAGTGGGATGTCTGTGTGCCTGATGATAGAATCACCGATTACTAGTGTGTTAGGTGTGTTATTTAGCCTTAGAAGCTGTTTTTGTTTGGCACTCTTACATTGTGACGTATGTGTAACCTGATTTCTGTTGTGGGGTGGGGGTTGCTTGGGTGTATGCTTAGGAGGTCTCTGTTGTTTAGGCAGGTTCTTATTTAGAGCCTCTGAATATGTTTTTGCGTGTTTCTGAGAGTTGTTTTCTGGTGCAGCTATGGCTGGTCTATGTAAGTCTGGTAATGTGGTGTTAGTGTTGCCCTTCCCCTTGTGACTGGTTGATCCAGTCATGGGTTGAGAGAGCTTAGCCTCCAGTTTGGCTGTGTAGCTGCATCTCTCACATATGTTTGTGTTGGTTGGGAGGAGGAGGGGGTTGTCTGTGTACATGAGGCAATTGTAACATTGCCTCAGGATGCCCAGATTCACCAGCTGGACCACAGAGCACACCTGAAGCTGTCCCTTGAACATGCCTGAATAGATGGTTGGGACTGTATTGCTGACTGGATGAGTAAAGAGCCTTATACTTCCTGAGTACAGGGCTGAAGTGCAAGCTGTAAGCTAGTGCTAGTTTTAGTGAGTTTTAGTAAGTGACGGTCTTAAATTGCCTTATTTCTAGTGCTGGGTTGAAGTGTTTCAAGTTTCAAGGTAAAAACTGAAGTGTAGACTTTGTGGAGCCTGGAATAGTTTAACTGCAGCTAAACAGTGCTGCACGGTGCGCAAACCCATGCAAAACCGAGCTAAGCATTTTTTATACCAGGGAGATCAAAAAGGATAGAAATTAGCCCAAAATGGCCAATGAGCTACAAGTTGCTGGGCTGGGACCACTCCTACAGGGACAGATAGGCTGCTCAGACTTCCCTCTCTCACAGTGAACAAGGAAGCCACCTAATTATCCAAGTATGATATGGGCAACACAGGAACCTTTACCACAGCCCTGGATTCAGCAAAGCCTGAAAACTGGACTAGACTAGTTCAAAAAGGTGGGAAAACAAGGAATTTTTTTGTGTTTTTTTTCAGAAACAACAGAAATGCAGAGTTTAAATTACTTTAAATACACAGAGGAGGCGAGCGCACTTGAGTGTGTAGCCTGCGACTGTGTTACAGGTAACTTAAATGCAAAAATGACAAACAGCAACTTTTTTTCAAGTGCAACAAAGAAATAAGTACAGTAAGCAATGCAGATATCACTAGGGATCCACAGAAGCACTGAAAAGCTGCGTTTTAGGCAGAATTAGCGTTTCAGGGAAGAAACAAGCAAAAACAATACTTAATCAAGTCCAAAGTCTCTCTTTTGTCTCACAGCCACTTGCAGGACTCTGCAGGGCACCACAAGGAGCTTGCTGAGCTGTATACAAGCGCAAAACTGCACTAAGCAGTTTTTATACCAGGGAGATCAAAAAGGATAGAAATTAGCCCAAAATGGCCAATGAGCTACAAGTTGCTGGGCTGGGACCACTCCTACAGGGACAGATAGGCTGCTCAGAGTTCCCTCTCTCACAGTGAACAAGGAAGCCACCTAACTATCCAAGTATGATATGGGCAACCCAGGAACCTTTACCACAGCCCTGGATTCAGCAAAGCCTGAAAACTGGACTAGACTAATTCAGAAAGGCGGGAAAACAAGGAATTTTTTTGTGTTTTTTTATATTTTATATATATATATATATATATATATATATATATATATATATATATATATATATTTTTTTATACATTTACATAAAACCTCACATTTACCCCCATTAATACAAGCATGTATATTATGAAGTAGGATATCTGGTTACTTTAATGCCATTCATACAAAAAAAACTTGCTTTTAAGTTCATAAATACAGGCACATACAAACTCAGAATATGTTTACTTTTTCTGCATTCATACAAGGAACTCACTTTTACTCCCATTAATAACATTCATCCACACTTATGAGTCACAGACAACTTCTGTAGTGACCCCATGAACAGATACAATCATCAGTGGAGTTTAGTAGGTAAGGGGGGGGGGGTAACAGATGTGATTCCCATACCTTTTTTCTGTGTCACACAAGCACACACACCCAAAAACACACCTACTGATAATTTAGAAGTTGCTAACCTACCTACCACATATATTCTGAACATAGAAATAAACTGCAGCAGGTGTGGAAAAATCATGTGAATGTAATGAGCACATGTAGACTGTACACAGCACGCACCCCTGCTGAAAACCAAACAGTGAAGTTTGGATGAGAGATACCAGTGTTACCTCCTGAACCACTGTGCATTAATACATGCACACATTAGTTCAGAATATCTATTTACTCCTGTCATATTCATATACAAAGCTAGCTTTTACCCTCATTAGTACACTCACATATAACTCAGAATGTGTATTTATTTCTGCCACTGCTTTCCACAGAGGCACGCCAGTTTTAGTAAATATACTCACATCAACTGTATGGCTACAACTTTTTTTTACCCAAAAATTACATAATAATATACTAACATAAAATTGATACAAGAATGCACTTAAAAGACTACCTTGTAAAACTTCCATACTAATCTCAGCCATCTTAATTCATTCAATGCCTCAACAACTTTAGTCCCTATGCAATATTTTAGATGTTAATATTACTGTCTCACTTGTATTAATCCACTTAAGTCTTTCATTAGTAAATCTGTTTCTATCAAACAAGTACTGAAATATACCCTTTCAAATCTTTAGAACTCTTACAATAAGAGGCTTTTCTTAAAACTGTTAACACCAGTGGCAGCTGGTGACTTCAAATCAAAGGCGGGCTGCAGGAGAGCTGAATGGGTGGGGCCAACTGGAAGGGGTGAAGCCAGATAGAAAGGGGTAGAGCTATGCTGAAAACCACAAAAACTGGGACTTTAATTAAATACGCTGCCCTGGGTGCCAAACCGTCATTATGAGAGTCCAATCAAGACAAAATGAAGTGCAGAAGAAAAAATATTTCACTGCATTGGCTACATGACAGCTTACGTAATATCTAGATGGAAACAAAAAGGTTATGAGGCATGAAAAAATAAATTACTTTTTAAATACATTACTGGAATGCCAGTCAAAATCAAGTATAAAAAACAAGCAGCACTCAACTCAAACCACTTCTCCTTGCACTGCAGTTCTAATTCTAATTTATATTAAGCTTTATAAAAGTACCAAGTAACATGCTGAAAGTAGCAATCTTAGTGATACCCCCCACTTGTAAAAATATATGATCCACAAGTTGGGTGTGCGATGGATGAGAAAGAAAAATTTTGGAGTGAGCTGGATGAAGTGGTGATGACTGTACCCAAGGGTGAGAGACTGGTGATTGGGGCAGATTTCAATGGGCATGTTGGTGAAGGGAACAGAGAGGATGAGGAAGTAATGGGTAAGTATGGTGTTAAGCAAAGGAATGCAGAAGGTCAGATGGTAGTGGATTTTGTGAAAAGGATGGACATGGCTGTGATGAATACGTATTTTAACAAGAGGGGGGAGCATAGGCTGACATACAAGAGTGGAGGAAGATGCACACAGGTGGATTATATCTTATGTAGAAGGGCCAGTCTGAAGGAGATTGGAGACTGTAAAGTGGTGGCAGGGGAAAGTGTAGTTAGGCAGCATACGATGGTGGTTTGTAGGATGACATTGGTGATCAAGAAGAGGAGGATGAGTGTGAAGGCAGCACCAAGGATCAAACTGTGGAAATTGAAAAAGGGTAATTGTGAGGTGATGTTCAGGAAGAGTTAAGACAGGCACTGGGTGGCAGTGAAGAGTTACCGAATAACTGGGTAACTACAGCAGAGCTAGTAAGAGAGATGGCTAGAAAGGTGCTTGGTGTGACATCTGGAAAGAGGAAGGAGGACAAGGAGACCTGGTGGTGGAATGAAGAAGTACAGGAGAGTATACAGAGAAAGAGGTTGGCAAAGAAAAAGTGGAATTGTCAAAGAGATGAAGAAAGTAGACAAGAGTATAAGGAGATGAGGTGCATGGCAAAGAGAGAGGTGGCGAAGGCTAAGGATAAGGCATATGAAGAGTTGTATAAAAGTTTGGACACTAAGGAGGGAGAAAAGGACCTGTACCAATTGGCTAGACAGAGGGACGGAGCTAGGAAAGATGTGCAGCAGGTAAAGGTGATAAAAGATAATGAGGGAAACATACTCACAAGCAAGGAGAGTGTGTTGAGCAGATGGAAAGAGTACTTTGAGGGGTTGATGAATTAAGAGAATGAGAGGGAGAGAAGGTTGGATTATGTGCGGATAGTGAATCATGAAGTGCAGTAGATTAGCAAGGAGGAAGTAAGGATAGCTATGAAGAAGATGAAGAATGGAAAGACTGTTGGTCCAGATGACATACCTGTGGAAGCATGGAGGTGTTTAGGTGAAATGGTAGTGGAGTTTTTAACTAGATTGTTTAATGAAATCTTGGAAAGTGAGATGATGCCTGATGAATGGAGAAAAAGTGTTTTGGTACCGATTTTTAAGAATAAGGGTGATGTGCAGAGCTGTAGTAACTACAGAGGGATTAAACTGATCAGTCACAGCATGAAGTTATGGGAAAGAGTAGTGGAAGTTAGGTAAAGAAGGGAGGTGGTGATTAGTGATCAGCAATATTGTTTCATGCCAGGAAAGAGCACTACAGATGCGATGTTTGCTCTGAGAGTGTTGATGGAGAAGTACAGAGAAGGTCAGAAAGAGTTGCATTGTGTCTTTGTGGATTTAGAGAAAGCATATGACAGGTGCCTAGGGAGGAGTTGTGGTATTGTATGAGGAAGTCAGGAGTGTCAGAGAAGTATTTAAGAGTGGTACAGGATATGTACAAGTATAGTGTGACAGCAGTGAGGTCTGTGGTGGGAGTGACGGATGCATTTAAGGTGGAAGTGGGATTACATCAAGGATCAGCTCTGAGCCCTTTCTTATTTGCAATGGTGATGGACAGGTTGACAGACGAGATCAGACAGGAGTCCTCATGGACTATGATGTTTGCTGATGACATTGTGATCTGTAGTGAGAGTAGGGAACATGTGGAGGAGACCCTGGAGAGGTGGAGATATGCTCTAGAGAGAAGATGAATGAAGGTCAGCAGGACTAAGACAGAATATATGTGTGTGAATGAGAGGGAGGATAGAGGAATGGTGAGGATGCAGGGAGTAGAGGTGGCAAAGGTGGATGAATTTAAGTACTTGGGATCAACAGTTCAGAGTAATGGTGAGTGTGGAAGAGAGGTGAAGAAGAGAGTATAGGCAGGATGGAGTGGGTGGAGAAGAGTGTCAGGAGTGATTTGTGACAGACGAGTACCAGTAAGAGTGAAAGGGAAGGTCTACAAGAGGGTAGTGAGACCAGCTATGTTATATGGGTTGGAGACAGTTCATTGACAAAAAAGGCAGGAGTCAGAGCTTGATGTGGCAGAGTTGAAGATGTTAAGATTTGCACTGGGTGTGACGAGGATGGACAGGATTAGCAGTAAGTATATTAGAAGGTCAGCCCAGGTTGGAAGGTTTGGAGACAAAGCCAGAGAGGCAAGATTACGTTGGTTTGGACATGTGCTGAGGAGGGATGCACAGTATATTGGGAAAAAGATGCTAAGGATGAAGCTGCCAGGTAACAGGAAAAGAGGAAGGCCTAAGATAAGGTTTATGGATGTGGTGAGAGAGGACATGCAGGTGATTGGTGTGACAGAGCAAGATGCAGAGGACAGGAGGAAATGGAAACAGTTGATCTGCTGTGGCGACCCTTAACGGGAGCAGCCGAAAGAAGAAGAAGAAGAAGAAGAAGAAGAAGATCCAAAAAAGACCTACTGTCTGACAACAATCTACTTGTTTCATGGGGAAAACATGATCAAACTAAAAAATGAACAGCAAACAAGAAACACGCTCAAGATAAATTGCTTAAAGGATTGCTATAAGGATTACTGTAACACAGGTTATGGACCACACATGATAGATTGGCATTCTGTTTAGTTTACGGGTAAAGCTTGCAAAGATGACTGCAAGTGTACAAATGTAATGAGCTTCTGAAAATACTGTAATCCTGTCCTTCATTACAAATACTGTCATATGCATTTCAATGCCTAAGGCATATATGTTATCTACTTATGTAAATATTCTCTACATGGCAACAACAAAAAGGCTTTCAATGTTGGTAATTCTTTAACAGTATGCTTATTAAAGCTTACTTGCATCTTACAATCTCAGACAAGCTTACCTGATGGTCATTAAACCATTGCTACTTAAACACAGAGCAACAGGCACTGCAACAACATGCATTTTCTGAATAATAAGAAGCATAAATCAAAAGAATAAAAATATGACAGAAAACCAGAACATTTTGCAAAATCAAGGACAGATGAAAAGCCACTGCAGTACTTGTGTCTACCTTGGATGGGAGGATAATCTGCACACTTACACTGCATAACTGCTCCTTGCCTTGCCAGAGTCACTACATGGGGGAGTGGGGTGCAACAAGTATGTCACAATTTGAAATGTCTCTGGCTGACAGTGATGGCCTTGACACATTTGTCATACCTCTCAATCTCAGAGCAAGAAATCTGGACAAAGCCGTAAATAGAAGCAGGGCAAAGGCCCAAAAATGAGGACAATTTTGAAATATTGCTCTTATAAACTTAGAAAGATAATAGAATAGTAGGTCTTGCTTTAGTGTGAATTTTCTGAAGAGTATGAAATCTAAAACTCAAATGTCTGTCATTACTTTCTAACGCCAATCTTTAATGATTTGCCACTAATTTGCCAGAAAACCACAATTTTATGAAAAGCGGACCAAAAATTTGATGTAAAAATATAAAATAGCCACACAATACATCTGGGAACCTGTCAAAGAAGGGACACTTTTTTTAATATTAATACTGTTAATTTGAGCAGCTGAGAAAATAAGAGAATCTACATGCATTTCTGAAATAAAAGTAATCTATGACTCTGATCATTACAATTATTTATTAATTGTAAACCTGCCACGTTTTCTTCCAAAATTGCCATTTTACGGAAGGATTATTATTTATTTATTTATTTTACATTTGTTGACCGGGATAGTCTGACTGGATACTTGTCCATTTTCAGCGGAGGACCAGGGAGAAAAGCTTCAAACTTACAAACAGATAAAGACAAGCAAGTTACAGTATATGCACAAAACATATTGTATTAACATACAAGTTACAGTCTCACATTTCAAGCTTATGAAGAATACAGTTTATATACAGACATATATACAAATATGTTACAGTTTCTCTTATCAAACCCATAGGTGCAGCTTATATACAGAGTATCTGCAAAGATGTTACAGTTTCTCTTTTCAAACCTTTTAGTGTAAGAGGTTAGTTGCTATGAATAAGAAATTGCAGGGATATGGAGGTAGATGAGGCTTTAGTCATGGTTAGAGTAAGGACATAACCAGTGAGTTTTAAAATACTGGGTTCATTTTTTTAACTGATTAAGGGAGGGGTTCAGATTAAGGTCAGATGGGAGCGAATTCCAGGTTTTGCCTACTGAATTTGCAAACAAAGATTCTCCAGATAGGTTGTTAGCTTTAAAAGATTGAACCAAAAGTTTTGTAGTGGAACGAAGAGGCCTAGCGTTTTTGTAGGGATGGGTAATATTTTTAAGGGAGGGCGTTTTTTCTGGATGGTTAATAACCTTGAATGCTACAGTAAGTTGATTAAATTGAATTAGCCTGGGGAGTTCTAGCCAACCTAAGAGATGTAGGTTTTGACAATGGTGTGTCCTTTAGGGAGTTCCTGTGGCAAACCTGGCAATTTGATTGTAGCAGCTAGAGGGTTTGCAGAGATCAGTTTTGTTCAAGTTACTGAGTATTGGTGAGGCAAAGAGTAGAGTTGAAAGCTGATGGGTACAGGCAATGGCAGTCCTAGCTAGAGGGGTGAGAAAAGATTTGTTTTTGTATAGGGAGACAAGTTTTTTATTAACGGTTTTAATAGTTTGGTTTAAGTGCATATCATATTTGAGGTTGTTGTCTATTATAACACCCAAGAGTTTGGTATACATATCTGGTGTGATTATGGTCCCATTGTTAGATGTTATAGTAAATGAAGGTTGAGAGGATTTGCAAGTAGGAGAGAAGAGTGAAAGCTTTGTTTATTAGGGTTTAATATCAGATGTTGATTAGAGATCCAGTTTTCCACTGTATTAAAGGTTTTCTGGGTTAAACTAAGGAGATCTGTAGGGGTAGAGGCTGAGCAGATCAGGATGGAGTCATCGGCATATTGTATACAGGTTGCATCTGGGATTACAGTGTGCAGGTCATTGATAAAGAGGGAGAAAAGAAGGGGACCTAATATGGAGCCTTGAGGGACATTAGGGGTAAGGGGGAGAACGGTAGAGAGTTTGCCCTGCCAAAGGACAGCCTGCTGTCTTCCACTAAGATAAGATTGAAACCATTGTATAACATGGTTGTTTAGGGATATTTTACTTAGGGTAAGTAAGAGTAGCTGGTGGTTAACTATGTCAAAGGCCTTGGAAAGATCAAGAAACAGGGCAGAAGATAGTTTGTTGTTATTACGGTTGGAATTTATGACATTAAAAAAGGACAGGAGGGCTGAGGTGGTACTGTGCTGTGGTTTAAATCCATGTTGGGAGTTGTCCAAAAGATTATTTTGAATAAGATAGTGTAAGAGTTGTTTATGGATACACTTTTCCATAATTTTTAGCCAGAGGGGAAAGGATAGCTATTGGTCTATAGTTTGACAGTTCAATGGAGCTGCCACCTTTATGGAGTGGTATGACATGGGATATTTTCCAGCTAGAGGGAATATAGGCTTCAGTTATGGTTCTGTTTATCAAAATAGTGACAGGGTATGCCATGACATCAGTAGCTTTTTGCAGGTAGTCTGCAGGGAGGAGGTCAGCTGAAAGGGTGGTTGGTTTCAGTTTTTTAATTAGGGCTCTAATGAGTGAAGTCGGAACCTTTTGGCAGCTAAAGGAGAGATTATCACTGGGTTTATGGGTTTCAGCTTTAGGACAAGTGGGTTTAAGTTTGCTAGCAAGGGCCTGGATGGTTTCTGTGAAGAAACTGTTGAAGGTGTTGATAATGGACTCTGGCAATTCTTGGGTAGGAGCTGAGGGGGTTGGAGTAGTGGATCGCCCTGGGTGGAGAAGTTTGTTAATACCTGCCCAGGACCTTTGTGGCTTGTTGTTGTGTTTCTGCTGCAGATGGCAGAAATAGTTTTTTTGTCTAGTAATATGGATTTGTTTTGTATCATTCCTATATTGTCAAAATTTTAGTTGATCTTGTGGCGCTTTAGAGGTGTGCCAGGTGGTCCAGGCATTATTTATTTGGATGATCTTTAGTTTGGTTTCTTTAGTGAGCCAGGGGGCAACTTTTGTTTTTCTAATAGAGCGTGCAGGTGCATGGTTGTCAAGGATGGCAAGGAATATGTTATTAAAGTGTGTGACTGCCTCATCTAGTGGTATTTGTTTTAGAACTGGCCAATTGCATAATTTAAGTTCTAGGAATTTACTAAGGTTGAAGTTTTTGTTATTTCTTATTGTTTTATATGTGGGTAGATGTGGACATTCAAATTTATGCCTAATAGTATATGTTAAGAAATGGTAACTTAGATGTTCAGGGAAAGTACCTGATTTGTACATGTGGTGGGGGCTATTAATTAGTATCCAGTCCAGGATACTTTCTTTATTGTTAGGCTTTCTGATCCTAGCACTGGGGGTTATAGTTTGTGTAAAACTATGTATGTTTACGTGGGTGGTTGGGGTGTCTGCAGTGTACGTATTTCAATCTATACTGAGGTCCCCTAGAACAATGGTCTCTTGGGGGTAGACATTGGATAGCCAGTAGAGGATGTCTTCTAGGGTCCCTGAGTTATTACCTAGGGGAATATAGAAACATACTATGTTTATACATTTGTTTTTATTTATTTGTAGTTTGAAAATCATAATTTCTGCTTTGTTAAATATAGGTGGTTGAAGGTTGTTTAGAATAACATTTAGGGTAGTTTTATAGAGAACAGCAACTCCTCCCCCTTTCCTGGTAGTACGATCTAGCCTGAGTATATTATACCCTGGAGGTAGAATTTCATTATCTGGCGTAGTTGGTTTTAACCATGTTTCGGTGAGACAAAGTATGTTGGGGGAGTAGGTTGTCAGGAGGGCATGAAGGTTGTGGACCTTATTGTTGACACTTCTAATGTTTATGTGGCAGGTCAATAGTGAGTTTGTGGTCTATTTAGGCTTTGTCTTATCTTTAGGCTGTTATGATTAGAGTTGGTGTTTTCTAGGGATGGTGGCCCAGGGTTGGGGTGGATATCCCTATCAATAGTAAGGGTGTGGGGAAAACTAACTATGAGGTTTAGAAATTTATTTATCAGTTTTTAGTAGTATTTAGTGTTGGTGTTAACATATCTGGGTATAACAGGGTGGGTGTTAGCAGGGGTAAAGGAGTTGGTGTTGATGGACATGAATGAATGGGCAGAATGGTTTGAGAAGGCTGGGATGGTAACAAGGATTTGTGATGGCTGAATCCTATAAGGGATTGGTTTTCATGGATGGTGAGAGAATAAAAGGTAACAAGTAAAGGTAGGGTGTAGAGTAGAGATGGTATTTTAAAAGACTTGGTAAGTATTAGAGACATAATGGGAGGAATATACTCCTGGTAGGTTGGCAACCTAGGTGTAATAGTAGGTGTGGAGATAGTGGCAGGTATTAGGAGGAAAGCAACATTTTGAGCCAAAATTGGAGACTGTTTAGAGTTCTGGATATACCTAATTATATAAAGCAATTTATTTGCCCGTACCTCTCAACCTCTTAATGCAGGAAATCTGGACAAGGCCAAATATATTGGGGAAACATACAAGCAGTACTAAAATGGGTCTTGTATAAACTTAGACAGTTGATAGAATAATATGTCTTGCTTTTGCATGCATTTTTCTGAAGGGTATGAAGTCCGAGACTCAATGTCTGTCATTATTTAGTGACTTAATTCCTAAATGATTTGCCAGAAAACCACAAATTTTATTTTATGAGGAACAAACCAAAAATAAGAAGCAAAAATCTATTCATTCTGCAAAAATCTGGACAGTTGAGAGGTATAGTTCAGTCGGGGCTGTCTTGGAGTTTGCCACCCCCCCTCACAAAATCATGGTTGAATGGGGCCTACCCCTATAGCCATTCCAATGTCCCATTGTTGGATTATTTCACCCCATTTGCCATAAACACTGTAATGTGCATACTGCTTTACTTCTACAATGATCTGGATTTCATTTAAAAGTTCTATTTTACATTTTACAGCAGAAACACTAATAGATATCTGCTAAACAAAGCAATGCAGTCTCACAATGAAAACAGACTTAGCATTAAAACTTCTCTGCTCTTGAAACTCACATTCATTGAAACAGCATTGAAACTCACATTCAAAGAAAATGCATCTGGCCAGTGGCAGACAAAGATTAACTTTGAGCTGTTTTCAAATCATAGGCCCCTTGCACACCAAACATACATGTGTTGTTTGATACACCTTCCTAATTGTTGTTGTTTGTCTTTCGGTTTTCTCCCGGTAAGGGGTTGCCACAGCGGAACTCTGGTCTGCTAATGATTGGCAGTGGATTTTTACGAAATGTTGAGGTGCCATCTTGACGCCCAACCTTCAACGAAGGTACACCCATTTACGCACACATGTCTTTTGAATGCTACCCAACCGCGGGAAGGACATGCAGACTCCACACAGAAGGCACTCCCAAGCCAAGCCGAGAATCGAACGGGAGAACCTCTTACCATGAGGTAACAACACTACCGCTGTATTAAATTATATTCCTTGTATAATGCAGTGCAGTTGTTAGAGGCCATTTTACATTTATTGTTTTGAATATTTTTCCTGTAAGCAACGAAACAAAATGCATGCACCAATAATGACAAAACTGCCCAATTCAAAACATTTCCATCATAAAAGTCTCTACAAACTTCTACAACCCACCAGTATCAGTAAATATGCACAATCTCTGCAGAAGTAAAAGTCATCTAAATAATTCCACATTAAAGAGATCTGTAAATAATGAAGAGGGTGCTGCTAGCAAACAACTTTATATTTCATTATTTCATCTACAAATAAAGTGCCTGTTGCCCTTGAGGAATAAATTGCCTATGTTACATTAAAAAATGATAAGCTACTAATATTGCAATAGGAGAATGGATGGCAAACTGATAACAGGTTCATAGTTACTAGGTATCTCTGCCAAAGAGGATATTCTCAGGACTGCAGCATCCATCCCCTTTAAAAGTACAACACAGTACAGTATCAGCAATGCATCTACATACTGTGGGAGCAGAACCCACAGCCTTCTGCATCAAAAGCAAGCCTATTATCTGTTTTGCTATTAACAATGCAAGCAAATACAGCATAAGCAGCACTAAACTTCTCTTCCCCTGAAGCTCTCAGCTCCTTGTAAAACCCACTTGATACTCAACTGTATCTCTCAACTTTGCAACAGAAATCTGGAAAAAAGCCAAAATTTATGGGGGGGGGGGACAAAAGCCCATTGCTAGAATAAAATGCTGCATTACCACCATGCATTTTATTGCCAAGTCTTGAACCTAGTACCCTGTACACTACAGTCAAAGCAACATACCACTATGCGAAATCAGCTGTTGTGTGAAAGACAGGAAGACTGAATCTAAAATGCTATCATTTAGTGAATTCAGTTCTCACCAGAGCTCTCAACCTCTTAGCACAAAACACCTGGACAAAGCCAGTAATGGGGGAATACAGCCCACAAACATATTCAGTGAATTCAGTTCTCACCATAGCTCTCAACCTCTTAGCAGAAAAAACCTGGACAAAGCCAATAATAGGGGAACACAGTCCCAAAAATAGGGACACATTCCAAATATTGATCTTATTAACTTAGACAATTGCTAGAATAAAAAGGTTTTTTGTTACCATGTACTCTCTGAAGAATATCAAGTCTGTAATTCAAATGTCTGTCATTAATTAGTGAATTCAAAATCCAGAAAACCACAGATTTTATGAGGAACAGAATAGAACAAAAATATGTGGCATAAATCTGAATAGCTTTCACAAGTGGTGGTGGGTAGGGAATTCAGACTCTTTCTACCTGTGTAACATAAAACTGGATACGCTGACTGTTGGATTAACTGCTCGTACACAAGGATGCGAGAATTAGTTTATTATATTCCACACGAACACATATAAATAAATGGTTTAGCGCTTTCAACTGTAAATCACAGTCTTCATCAGAACAATTCCTGTATAGTCCTCTTCCTTTTTATACACATCTAAATTGAATAATTAATTAAAAATTGATTAAAAAAACGCCAAAAACTTTAAAGGTACACGTTTCATCACATACTGCTTATCTGACATAAAATCCTTTAAGTGATATACGCAGAGAACAATCTGTATAAAAACATATATTATTTATACATATACATAATGTACTAAATTATTATATCAAAGTTATTGATACAACAATTACTTATGTAAAATACATAATATAAAATTCTTGTGCAAAAGCTTATGACAGTAAGTAGAATAATATATTTTTTCTACTACTATGCAGCACGCATAAGTATTATACTCATAAGCTTTTGCACAAGAATTTTATATTATGTATTTTACATAAGTAATTGTTGTATCAATAACTTTGATATAATAATTTAGTACATTATGTATATGTATAAATAATATATGTTTTTATACAGATTGTTCTCTGCTTATATCACTTAAAGGATTTTATGTCAGATAAGCAGTATGTAATGAAACGTGTACCTTTAAAGTTTTTGGCGTTTTAATCAATTTTTAATTAATTATTCAATTTAGATGTGTATAAAAAGGAAGAGGACTATACAGGAATTGTTCTGATGAAGACTGTGATTTACAGTTGAAAGCGCTAAACCATTTACTTATATGTGTTCGTGTGGAATATAATAAACTAATTCTCGCATCCTTGTGTACGAGCAGTTAATCCAACAGTCAGCGTATCCAGTTTTATGTTACCCAGTTTGATTCTATCTACTTCGTATTAAGTGAGTTTTGGATGGCGGAATTGTTGGATCAACCTACTGCTTCATTGTCTAAGGATGAATTTGCTCTATTGAGAGCTGATGTTACTTCATTGCAAAGTGAAGTACATAGACTTCTGGATCTAGTCACCAATTTGGTATCCACAAAGGAAGAGAAAAGAGAGACTCGCAAGGTATCTGAAGCGTCAGATTCCTATGACGCTGTTACACGCATATCAGGTGAAGCGTTAGAAACTAACAAGCGCATGGAGGGACGTGCCCACGCGCTTGCTTCTTCCCCAGGACAGTACGGGTTAGACATTTTACATACCCCGGACTGTCATTTTCCAAAGGATTTAAGAGATACGGATGGTGTGTTTGAAACAAACTGTGTTTCACATCCTAATTTCAACATTGACTTACCAGATATGCGGAAAGGGATCATAACAGACGGATTGGATTTATCGAACAATGGGGAAGGACATTCTAGAAGTGAACGCCCGTGTAACACTTTGGAACATGATTTTACTTTTGATTTCAGCTTTAGTAGGGCACGACAAGAGAAACAGCAAACCGGAGCACGTCCGAAGGTTTTGCAACCGGTGAAGAAATATGGTAATGGGAAACCGAAGGCCATGTTGGCCTCCAAATGTACTGTTGTTCAGACTGTTACACATGCCATATCCAGCCCTTATAAACCTAAACAAGGGAAAGTTGATTTCGAATACAAAATAATTAATAACAAAAGTAATGAAAAAGTTTGTAATGATGAATGTCTGATAGAACAGTTTTTAGGTGACAGTTTTGATTTTTTTGATGTAGATGCTGGGATGTTTAATGATAAACACAAAAGTACAGAACTGATATATACTTCTGTGAAGGATTTAATTTATGACTTTGGTAGAAAATTAGTAACATATAAAAACACCAAAATTGATTGTAGTTATCTGTCCAAGTGCCTTAAACTAAAAACTGTACCCAAAGGTTTAAGATTTTTCAAACTACCTCTAGGTATAGTATATGGGCCAGACACTATTAAAGATTTTAATGAATTATTTGATGGCTTTGGATTTGCATTTATTAAAATGTTGATTAAATATCTGGATGAAAAATTAATTAAGTTGGCTAATGAGTTAGAAAACATGAATAATATCATTGCAAGCCATAAGGATTTTAACTTATGGAAGGAGCTATACACGAAACAATTTACCGTTGCTGATAATAAAATACATACTATAGCGGAGAGAAAAAATAGGAAAATACTACGGGATACAGAATTATATAAGAATAACAGAGCATATGTTTGGCCATCTAACAGAGCATTTGAAAATAATAAGGCCAATTATTCCATGAGAAAACCATCCAAAGGATCCATTAGAGAGGAAAATTTTCAGGGGGGGAGATTTTTTCCCGCACGAAACCCCAACAAGCAATGGCAAAGGATATGAATAAAAATGTATGCGAAGAATTACCAATACTATTGTCCCGTGAAAACCCTATCAAATGTATTGTCAAACCCGCCTCAGTTGATAGATCATATGGACAGTAGAACCCACATTTTGGATAATAATACCATGTACATTGAAGATATAGTACCTCAAGACACTTGTCCTAATAATCAACGACCCAATATAATTGTACATGATGGATTTAAAGTATTTAATTATACAGAGGTAGAGGTAGATACTGATTTTGTTATACTTTTGAGTAAGGGAATGAAATTCATCCCCATGAGAGGACTAAACTTAGTTGATAACATCAAGGAAGTCAAGATGTTTTGCAGAAAACTCAATTTAGCATTACAGTTTGATAAAAATGGCTCTAAAGAAGTGAGAAATATTGGTGTAGCAGGCACGGATTTAATGAAGAAAAGTACTTACATACCAGTTGCAAACCCATATATATCGAACTATGAAAAAATGGTTTGCAACGACATATATCGAATGCAGAACGACTTAAGGAAAGACAGGAATCATCCATTCAGGGTTAATGATAATCTCCCATCAAAAGAGAGAGAATGTTTGTTGAAATACATGTGCAATAAAGACATAAGAATTATGAAGCCCGATAAAGGTGGAGGGGCAGTAATTTTTTACACCAATGAGTACAATGAAGGCATTCATAACCTCCTTCACGAGTCAGGCAACTATGAGAACATATCTATTAATCAAATTAATATTGGTCACAAGAGAATAGATTTAAGTATAGAAGAATACTTGATAGACAACAGAATATCTAATGATACGTATTCCTTTCTTAAAACAGATTATCCAGCATTGGTGAAAATGGTGGGCATTCCCAAGATACACAAATCTATGGAGAACCCACCTTTTCGACCAATTGTTTCTGGTTCTAGATCAAAAACTTTTAATATAGGGAAATTGATAGATAGATGGTTGAAAAAACATATATTGTAACATTCCTCATATCATGAAAGACTCTTGGAAATTTTTGGGGGAAATGACTAGGGACAAATGGCACTCAAATGTAATATATCTCACCATAGATGTCAAGGACTTGTTTTCAAGTATCCCAAAAGATGTTGGTCTGGAATTTTTTGCTAGTAGCTTGAGAAAACATTCAGGTTTTTCTTGGGATAAGATAAATCTTATATGTGATATGATGGGTCTGGTTTTGGACCATAATTATTTAGTATTCCAGGGGGAGTACTTTAGGCAAACCAAGGGAGTGGCAATGGGAACAGCTTGTGCTCCCATTTTCGCGAACTTGGTTATGCTCGAATGGGAGTCAGAACACATATTCAAAAGTGAATATTTTGCAAACATAGCATACTACGCCAGATATCTGGACGACATATTCATATTATGGAATGCATCTGTGGACAGATTAAATGAATTTATGAATTTTTTGAATAACACTACTGAATTTTTGGAATTTACACATAATTATAGCCACAGAGAAATCCCTTATTTGGATGTATTACTCAGCCACAACGAAGATGGTTTTATATCAAAAGTGTATAGAAAGCCTACATTTTCGAATGATTACATACACTACACCAGTAACCATCCTCCATATGTTTTTAAAAATGTGGTTAAAGGGCAATGCATCCGAGCGGCCAGGATGTCATCTACCAAGGATATTATGGAGACGGAGCTTAGGGTCATAAAAAGTTTATTTTTAAGTCGCGACTATCCAGATAACATGGTCCAAGATGTGATTAAGAATGTCCAGAGGGAGTGGGGTCATAAATACTTACCACTATTAGGTCGTTACAGTATGGACAAAAAGATAGAGAAGGAAAAGGAATTCTGTGGACGAGTATGTGTATTGATGTATACACCCCAAACCCATCTCATCAGAGACATTCTGGAAAGACATTGGGAATTAATAGCATCAATGGATACAGAACAAATATTAGGTAAATTTCCTAAATGTGTATATAAGACAGCTCCTAATCTGAAGCAAATGCTCGAGAGAGCCAGCTACATAAAGGAAAAAGGTGATGGATATAATGGAACCACAAAATGTGGAAGATGCAAACAGTGTAGGTATATTAATACAGCCAAGACAATTAGATTAGGTGATATTAACAGCACCATTATTAAGTGTAGGACAGGTAATTGCAATACCAAACAGATAGTATATGTAGCTGTATGTATAAAATGTAATGCACACTACATTGGAAAAACGGAAAGGCAGTTGAGAAAACGGATGTATGAACACAATTACAAAATACAAAAATGTGATACAAAAAATGCATTATATAGACACAAGGTAGAGAAAGGGAATGACCACAGTTTCACATTTGCAATTGTAGATCAGATTTTCAACACACCGTATGGAGGGAATTGGAAAATGATGCTGGCACAAAGTGAAAGTATATGGCAGATTTTGACAGACTCCACCAGAAGACCAGGTTTAAATGATTTTATTAGCATCAAACCTTTTTTAGTTCTTTTATAATGTGTTTTTAATGGTGCTAATAATGTGCATTAGTATATGTATATTGTCACTTGTTATATTATCTATTTATTAATTATATACCATTCATGCATTAGGCTTACAGCTCATTATCAGTAGGTATATATTTACATTTAAACCCATTTTTATTTTTTATTTTTATTTTTATTTTTATTTTCATTTAGTGTAGTGCATTTAGACAATAGTAAGTAGAATAATATTATTTTTTCTACTACTATGCAGCACGCATAAGTATTATACTCATAAGCTTTTGCACAAGAATTTTATATTATGTATTTTACATAAGTAATTGTTGTATCAATAACTTTGATATAATAATTTAGTACATTATGTATATGTATAAATAATATATGTTTTTATACAGATTGTTCTCTGCTTATATCACTTAAAGGATTTTATGTCAGATAAGCAGTATGTAATGAAACGTGTACCTTTAAAGTTTTTGGCGTTTTTTTAATCAATTTTTAATTAATTATTCAATTTAGATGTGTATAAAAAGGAAGAGGACTATACAGGAATTGTTCTGATGAAGACTGTGATTTACAGTTGAAAGCGCTAAACCATTTATTTATATGTGTTCGTGTGGAATATAATAAACTAATTCTCGCATCCTTGTGTACGAGCAGTTAATCCAACAGTCAGCGTATCCAGTTTTATGTTACCCAGTTTGATTCTATCTCTTTCTACCTGTGCCCAAGGTACAGGGTTTGACCCTGAGTTATTCTCTGTAGCCACCAGGTATATTTTCTGAGTTTTTCTCTTGCCACCAGTTATATTTAACTGGGGCATTTTACTTACACACACACACACACACACACACACACACACACACACACACACACACACACACACACACACACACACACACACACACACACACACACACACACACACACACACAGTACTTGTTTGGAGTCTGTCCCAGCTTCATCTGAAATCCCTCTTCCTGCAGCAACTTCAAAGTCCCACTCCCAGCCATTTGCAATACAAGTCCCAGCTCCATTGAAATACAAAAGTGCTTCCCATGAGAGCAGCTATCTAGCCTGCAGACATTGCAGTCCAATTCCCTTCCAGTCTATGCAGTTGTAACCACACAGACTTCTGGGGTGTCTGTCGTCTGATGCCTTCTTTCCTAATCCAGACTGGTTAAACAGCAGTCCGGATTCCTACATGCATATGTGGAGTTCTGGGAATGCCGAGCACACGTGCGGGGTTCTGGAACTTGCTAATTATTTTTTTATTTTGTTTTTCTTTACTTTTTACAACTGGGGGACTGTAGTCCAATAGCACGAGCCGCCCCTGGATAACACTCTGACTTACTTTCTTCCCAGGAAAAAAAAAACACATTTGTTTAACTACAATCACATCCAAAACTTCAATAGTTCCAATTTTTGCAAAAATATAACAATCACTTCCTAGTAAGC
Organism: Protopterus annectens; assembly: GCF_019279795.1. NCBI lineage: Eukaryota > Metazoa > Chordata > Ceratodontiformes > Protopteridae > Protopterus > Protopterus annectens. The sequence continues at coordinate 1,710,295,572 of NC_056735.1, read as the reverse complement.
CTATAACCATCTATTTTTTCAAAAGTGGTATGCCCCTTTTGGCAAAAATGCAACACTAATTCTACTAATGTTCCTTATTATCCATTCATTTAATATCCTGTTAAACATGTGACATAAAACAGCATTCTGCTCTTCAAAACATAAATTATAAACTTTATCTGCATCACACCCAGTCCGTTAGCTTTCTTACTAAAGCCTTTTAATTTGTTTTCTTATTCCATTCAAAGCAAACCTTCTCTCTCTTTTATCATCTCCATTCTTTCTTCCTGCCTCCCATGATGCACACAAATATTCCTTCGACAACATTTTTCTCTCTTGATTTTGACATAAGATTCTATTCTTCACATAAAATAGCATTTCTGGTATCATTTTTGGCCTTTTTACCTGATAACCATCAAGTTGTCACCACTGCTCATTCATTCATTCTTGATCACCAGAGTGTTAGACATCTTTGGTGCAGCCATCATACAGGTAGCTATGAGGAATACTATCTTGAGAAACCTAATCCCACCCCTTGAGCAGGGGATGCATGACAAACATCACCATGGGGACCATCATACCTTCTGTTGCATGTGCACTCTTTCATGCACCAGCCAGTGACCACTGCTATGTTTGTGGCTTACAAGATGAACACACATCCTAGTACAGCCCTTAGAACTGCTCTCTCTCCTCTTAAAGGGGTTGTGGTATAAAGCAGCCCTACTCCTCCCTTCCTTACGATGAAAAGGCCGTTCTCTCTACACAGGCTCCAAAAGGCACCCATGCACTAATCGAACATTGTTTGGGTTGTATTTATGGCTTTATCCCTCTATGCTAATAGATCTGGCTGGCATACTATTTTTGTTTCTTCTTAAATGCATACTCAGTCTTTAACAGACACTTTCTTATCAAGAGTTTTTATTTGGCATCCACAACCATTACCCTTAATTATTTTTTATAAATCTTAAAGCATTTAGCAATCTGTCAAATAGTCATAATTTTCTCTTTTACATTTGTTAGCACTTACAAACTGACTCATCATGCAATTTACCTTCCCCGCCAAGCTGAAACAAACACTCCTTGTAAAGTCTCAAAGCCTATAACTAGTTTATTCAATGCATTTATAAACTTTAGTTTTTTCAACAATCTCCGAGGAAAACTTATTGATCATTTAATGTCCTTTTGTTTTCTTCATACATGCTTTAGCTCACAGTATTTTCCACATAAAGTTTCAAACTGTGACACAAAATTAAAACAACTGCCAAGAAGAAAAATGTAACTGTTCCATATTTATTACATGTTTAAGTTAAATAATTTCAAGGCCAACTGTCTTCTACTACCTGCTATACCTTTATAAAAATATTTCTCATAAATTACTTATCTGTTACAAAAAAAGTCCTATTTCTGCCTGCTCTCTTTCCCTTAATCATTTGTTTTGTTTTCCACCTACACAAAAATTAACTTCATACACTTCCCTCAGGCATTAACACCCCAAGCTTCACAAACATGCCTGCTACATTAAACTACACTAGTTTTATCTGGCAAACATATACCCACAGATCTAGCTATTTCTGATCTCCTGGCAGTAAAACACTTTGGCTGGGATTCACAAGCAAACAGAGCAACGTGTAAGGAAAAACTGTTGAGATGAGGATAACACACAGTGAGGGGGCAATTTATAGACATTGTTAGTGAGGTAGTAGAAATTTATAAAAACTGCATGGTGATCCATGACTGCCAGTTTAACTGTATCCTAGTGATGAGAGGCAGTTATAGGTAGCAGCAGGATCAGTCATAATCCATATGTTTTCTCAGCCATCAGCCACAACGGTATTTCCCTTTTACACCACAGAAGCATCTTACTATGCCTAAAATTCCATCTTCTCTAAGACATGGATATAGTGCACCACTACTATTTGGATAGAGACACCATACAGAAGCTGGTACACATGAGCCAGCCTCAAATGCAGGCTTTTGGGATACATAGAATGCCCATTCCTGTGACACCAAAGTATCTGTAGCAATGACAATTCTTGATACATGGATCTTCCGGTGACCTACTAGGGGACACAGTTGGTGTATCTCTGACATCTGCCTCACAGATACTATGCCATATTCTTGATGCCATACTACACTAAGTGAAGGCACATACACACAGTTGCCACATACCACAGAGAAGAGAAATAATGCCATGTGGATGTTGTGTGAAATAGCCTGTTTCCAGAGGAGTTGGTGCCATCAACTGCACCTCCATTGCCAGCAGACCCTCACCTGGGATACAAGGACAATGATATATCAAGACATAAGGGAATCAACTGCATTAACCACCAGAAGGTCTGCAATGTACAGGATGTAATATTCATTGTGTTAGTGCACCACCCAAGCAGTACCCACGATTCTCAGACAGGGCTCAGGTGCCACATAGCACTGATTTGTGCTTATTGCTTTTTCACAGGGACATCTTATTGGTGATTAAATATATGCCCTAGAGTTATGACTCACAGATAATGGCAGAAAAGTCATCTCTGCACCATCATGGAATGTGTCTTTGAAATGATGAAGATTACATACCTAACAGCATTTTGCCCCCCAGGCCACTGTTTAGTTGGCCAGGTCTGCTTAGATGTCTTGGCAGCATGCTACAAATCCTCAAGGAAATATGTAGCAAGATAACTGCTGTGTACTCAATATCACACAACATGGAGGATACTGCCACTGGAGGAGCTGATATGCTGCAGTGTGTGTGTGTGTGTGTGTGTGTGTGTGTGTGTGTGTGTGTGTGTGTGTGTGTGTGTGTGTGTGTGTGTGTGTGTGTGCGTGTCATAACCTGGAAAGTGTGGTGAGCTTGGAAGACTCTGCAGTGCGGGAGTGATGACTGCAGTATGGGGTATGTGTACAGAGATGGAGATCGATGGTCAGTGTGTGTGCAAGTGGACACAGCCCCTAGTGATGTTGCTGCACTGTGTACATGTCTCTGTGACACATTCAGGACACCCTCAGTAGGTATGTTCATTAACCATCTATGTCCCCATGACTGCCTGCCCAGCAATATGCATGCACTGTCCTCTTCTACACCCTTCCACTGACAGTTATACCTGACACATCACAAACACATGAGAGAGAGAGAGAGAGAGTGACAGTGACAGAGAACATAATATGTCATTTACTGATGGCTGGCATATTTCATACTGCATGAATGACACGTACTATCTGTGGCCCATGTTTATGGCACTGTTTTGTCATCTGTTTCTGTGTCCCATAGCATGGTCAGCATGTTGCCCTTCAGGACATTGTCTAGCAAGCCATATCTGCCACCTTCTTGTACATCCCTTCAGCCCATGCCGTGGCAATGAAGGTGTCTCAGTCCAGATTCCTTGACCTGTGATGTCACTTCTTGTACTACATGCACTGTTCTCTTGACATACACACAGGGGGACTGCTTAGAAACCATGTCTCCCTGCATCTTGTGTTGCAATGCCTGCAAAGGTACCCTTTAGTTTGGCAGGTGCAATGTATTTACTGGCATTACGGCACAGTGGTGCGGCGATAGCATTATCGCCTCACCGCAAGAGGTTCTCTGGTTCGATTCTCTGCTGGGGTGCCTTCTGTGTGGAGTCTGCATGTCCTCCTTGCATTTGTGTGGGTTTCCTCCTGGTGCTCTGGTTTCCTCCCGCATTAGAAAAACATACATCGGGAGCGTTTCTCCACGGGCTTCTGCTGACAATTGGCTTAGTTCCAAGTTGGACTTTCCCGGTTAACAAATGTTAAATAAAAATAAATAAATTTCATTCCTAGCAATGCTTACTTCTCTAGTTACTTCTATGCCAAGCAGAGGTACACAGCATTGAAAATGTTTTCCTTGTTTTGTGCTTTCCTTATTCTCATCCTTTTTATATATTCATTTGCTGCATTTGTTTTGTTTCAATTCATTTATGCCCCTGTTTTATGCAGTGTAAGCTACAGCTGTTGTGAAGTAGAGGTCACATAACCACAATCTGACTACAGGCAGGGTGCTGTAATTCATCCAGACAAGGTGACCTGGTGGGTTCCCTAGTGACATCTGGTGGTCTGTGGTCAGTCACAAGTAGGGGAGTGTGGGCTCTACATTAGGGGACACCACCAGCGATTCACAGTATGTAACGAGCAAAAGCTGGAGGATGTGGCAATGGCTTTACAGTACTGCCACTATGACACTTGATTTGGCCAGAGGGAGCACATTCTTCTGCAAGTGGTACAGTCACATTGAGGTCTGGTCCTGCCCACTAGGCCCAGCAAGGAAGGCAATCACAGAAGTGACTGACTACTGGTTGGGTACAGCACTGAGCATTGTGATAGTCACATGATACCCTACCCTATCTCTTCCTGGTGTTTCACTTTCTGCCATAGTTTATAGTCCAGTCCTCTCAAATACCAATTGTTATCCTTCTGTCTGTCTACCCCTGTTACCATATCTATAAGCTACTTCCCACCCACATGCTTTCCTTGCTACCTTCTTCCTTTACCATTTTTTGGAAAAAAAGGAAAGTGGGCACCTATCCCATATATGACAAATATATCAATATATATATATATATATATATATATATATACATACATACATATATATACATAATGAGCATACGACAATCAAACTACTGGGCTCATTAGGTAACATGACCGTTGTTACAAAGTCCCAGTTTTTATACGATTTGTGGGTTTTTTGTTAGTGTGCTCCCTAATTATGTTATCTCTATCATGCAGTGTATCTCCTGTTTCATTGCTAATCAGGTTTTGGCTGCATTGCAGTTCTTCACTCACACTATTTTCCCATCACGCACCCATATAAGTGATGTTTCTGAATCGGTCTTTCTCTTCCCACATTACTTTTCAACTTTACTCATTGCTGTTATCCCAGAAACCATTGCTATTCTGGGCTGTATGTCAGTGTTTATCTTTTATATAGTCCTTATTTGTCAAATCATTCTAAATAATTTCTGATTCTGCCCCTGGATTAGGTCATGGCAAAATAGTGTCCTTGGAATTTTTAGCAAACAGTCTAATTTGCACTTTAAAATACTACATCAATGCAAAATAGTGAAGAAAGACTGGATAAAATAATTCAAAAGTAGGTATTATGGATGCACTTGCCATTGCTGGACTATAATTTGGACCAGATAATCAATCTACCTATTTTATTTATTTTTATGGGCATGGCATCATGCTGCTAAATACTTACTGATCTTACATAACAAATCCTTATTAGAAACAAAAACCACAGAATTATGGGAATTGTTCTAATCTCTCTATTTAAAGCTAGTTTGACTTCTAATCCAGTGAATCACACCAACAGTTCTGATTTGCATTCTGTGTCATATTATGTACAAAATGGTGTAAGGCAGATTAATGCTGAAAATGGACCCAGAGGTACTGGAACAACAATATCGGTCTGCTTCTTTCTTAATCTGATAATTTTTGAGATTAGGTGTCTTTCATATATTAGGATTTAGGTGTTCATCTGGATTTGACTGACGGAGATATTCCATAACATCCTGCATGCAGAAAATTTTAACGCTTGATTTAGCTGAATATTAATTACAAAGTAATGAAGAAGGGTTTCCAGATGACTATGGTAAGATGGGCAGCCTAACATTTGCTAAGAGTAAGCTACCGGTGGTATCACGCAGAGATTGCTGATGAAACCCTTACTGTTTAGTTTGCTTTTTAATGAATTTGAAAATGAATCATCCACTCTAGTTTATCAGTGTTTCGACAAATAATGAGATAAACAAACTTCAAGAATGTTTAAATAACTTGCAAGTCTGGTGGTCTAGAAAATGCTTATCATTCACTGTAAAACTGCGCTCTTGCTTAGTTGGAATTTTATAGTACTGAATACTATATCATGAATCCAAACGTTATAAAAACTAAAGTATTGTTAACAATCTTGGTAGTATAATTAACAAGGATCTAAATCATATTATGCTGATATTGTAAGAAATCATATTGAAGGACTTATTTTAAAGGCCTCTCCATACAAATCTGGGACATTTTAAAGGCCTCTGTAAATGCATCTTAGATAGTACTAACTTCATTTTATGAAGTCACTTGTGATATTGTTTATTGAGTAAAATGTTGCATTTAATTATATTTACAAAACAACTGACACAGCTAGGGAAGGTATACCAGAAAGAGAACTGAAACACAAAAAGCAGAAATGTTAACTTATGGAACTAAATTAAATGCCATGTTTGTTTCTCTCTCTCTCTCTCTCTCTCTCTCTCTTTCTCTCTCTCACTTTTTTCTTATGTTTTGTAGGGATTACTAACAGGCGGTTTGCATTGATGCATAAAGCATTATCTGTTCCTGTTGCTCTTGAATCTGTGTCTATTTATGAGGCACATAAGGCTAACGCAAAATATGCAGATTTAATGCTGGAATTAATGAATAAAAAATCCCCAGTTTATGGGTGATGGAATTTAAAACAGAATGGGATAAAAATATGGCAGATAACATAGAGCAGGTGTTATATATTTAAGGTTTTATACGACCTGTAGGGCATAAACATAGTATCTATTTACAAGCCTAAAATTTAAAAATAAGGATTCAATATTGTCAGTGACTTGGCAAGCAGCATACTCACCTTTGATACCGGAATGCTCAGAAGGCAGTGGATTCCATTTCTATACTAGATGCATGGATTCAAGTTCCATTTCTAACACTGAACTGCAGCATTGGGGATGCTGTTCTTGATGTCCATCGTGTTACCCTGCTGCAGTCATCACACTTGGGTTATCCTGTCGTCAGGCGGTCCCGCAGTCGGCCGGAATTCCAAAGTCTTGGTCCGGCGTCGGTTGCTGTCGCTTCTTCCCTGACGTCAGTGCGCCAGGGGTATATATAATGCATCCGATGCCATTTTCTTCAGTCTTTCTTGCCGCGCGGTGCCCGAAGCAGAAGCAGTTCGCAAGTGCCGGTCGGCCGACTCCTGAGATTTTCAAACTCAAATTTCAGACCGAAGTCTTCAATAAAGCTAAGTACCCCGTTGGGGAAACTTTACTTGCCTCAGACCGATGTCAGAAAAAGTTAACAATTGTATTTCTTGTGGGAAGCAAATACCTCATAAGGATTTTCATTCTTATTGCATACCTTGACTAGGCCCAGACCATGACGTCACTAATTGTCGTTTTTGTGCTAGGTTTAATAAGCGTACTATAAAAAGACGCTTTGATTTCGCACGACACTACTTCGGTAGAAAATTTAACTACACTATGCTGTTGGAGCAACCGACTACCGGCGTGCACAAAAAACGCAATGATAAGGACAGGCAGCCTAGACCCAAGCCAGACTCCGAGGCCTCGGCTGGTCCGGTCTCCGGTTCACCGGTCTTCAGTGAGGCTCCGACGCAGCCCCTGACTACCGCAGATCTGGAACCCGAGACCGCTTCGGAACTTTTGGTGGAAAGTACCAGGCTGACGCAGCCATTTGTTCAGCCCCTACCGACGACACTGCTGAAAAAGATGTCAGTGCTGCAGAAACACCTTCGGTTTCTGAAGGTGTCTTCAGGCCGACGACGCTCACCATTAAAACCTATCCTAAGACGAAGACTCCTATTAAACCTAAAAGGACTGCACTTCAGTCCCCTGTTCTAGGCCCCATGCCTAAGAAACAGATGTTCAAAATGGCTGAAGATTTGATCTCTTTAATCAGGGGTTCCCAACCCCCTCCTGACAAAAGGCCTAGACAAGAGGAAGATTATGCATCCTCTGAACAAGTGTCCATTTCCTCAGGCTCCTCAGATGACCAAGATTACTCCTTCTCCCCTTATGAAGATTCTGATGCTGAGGATTCCATTCCCTCAGCTTCTCCTCACGAAGACTACTCCTTTGGGGAAACTTTACACACTATGAGGGAACATTTTCACTGGGAAGGTCAGGACTACTCTGACTCAAAGAAAAGGCTCAGAGAGTTTCTTTTACTCCCCCAGCACAGACCACTTGCCATCCCCCCAGTTTTAGACATTGTGGATGATGTTTACTTAGAATCCAGTTTGAACCCAGACTCTCTACCTCCTGCTCCGGCCAAACCTGACAGATACTATAGAGTGCCTGATTCCCACAAATTTCTTTATAAAAGCCCTGTTGCTGATCCAGACACTATCTTCCAGGGCCCCAAAGGGGCTAAGGCTTCTATGGCAAAAAATCCTGTACCCTCTGAAAGGGACTCCAGAGCACTAGACAGGTGGGGGGAAAAGGTTTACACCTCAGCCACTCTAGCTATGAGGGCACTAAATTGCCAATTTCACATGCTAAAGTATCAGCAATTTCTTATCTCTCAGTTAAAACAAAGAATGAGCACACTCCCTCAACAGTCTGAATTGAAAGAAATGCAGGATCTGTTGCATGTAACTGAACAGGTGGGCAAACATACTTTACAATGTGTTTGTTTCTTTGGAGACTTCCTGCAGAGCAGCTGTCACTGAGTCTGTTATACGTAGGCATGCTTGGTTAAAGGAACAAACTCTGCTTGATCATGTTAAAGCAAAGCTTCTAGATGCTCCCTTACAGCAGGATGTTCTTTTTGGAGTTAAAGCAGAAGAAGTCTTAAAGAAAATGGAGGATAAGGCAAAATCTATGCAGACAAAGATTTCCTACAGGTACAGCCCCCTCGCTTCAGCAGAAATTGGCCAACAAAAAATTGGTCCTTTCCAGCTACTGACAGACCACAGAGGGGTAAATACAGATGTCCAAGAGGCAGAGGACAACCACAAGCCCAGTACAAACCTCGCCAATAGGGCACTGCAACACAGATGGGAGGAGAAGACAGGTCCCAAACTACCAGAAGGCAAACTCAATGACTTGCACCTCATCTGGCCAAGCAACACTCTCTTGGCAGCCCCCTTGGGAGGAAAACTCGCACTTTTTTCAGACAACTGGCACATTGTCACAAAGGACAAATGGGTCCTACACATAATTTCACGAGGATACAGATTCTATTTTTACACCTTGCCAATGAAAAGAGGAATGCCAAACCTGCCACAAAATCAATGGGCAGAGGCACAAAAACAAATTACAGCTCTCATGGACATGAGAGCCATTCAACTGGTACCTACTCGAGAGCAAGGCCAAGGATTTTACTCAAGACTCTTTCTAGTTCCCAGAAAGGACAATGCCTGGAGACCAATTCTGGACCTTTCAATTCTAAACACCTTCTTACAAGTACCCAAATTCAAGATGCTAACACTACAGCAGCTTCTTCCCATGTTGGGCAAGGAAGCATGGCTAGTAACGTTGGACCTCAAGGAGGCATACCTGCATGTCCCTATCAGACAAAGTTGCAGAAGATACCTCCGTTTCATTGCAGGTTCAACCCATTACCAATTCTCTGCACTGCCCTTTGGCTTATCTACTGCACCCAGGGTCTTCACAAAATGCCTGGCACCAGTAATTGCATACTGCAGACAAAGAGGAATTCAAATATACCCATACCTGGACGACTGCCTCATCCAAGCAGAAAGCAAGGACATCCTCTTACAACATCTGGCTTTTGTAAAACATCTTCTAAGTTGCCTGGGGTACACAGTAAACGAAAAGAAATCAAAACTAGTACCCTCACAAAATATGACATTCCTGGGTGTCAGCTTGAATACAACGGCCCAGAAGGCTTATCTGACACCAGACAAACAACTACAACTGACTCAATATTTCAAAACAATGGCAACAAAGACCCAACTACCTGCAAGAAAAATTCTGCAGGCCTTGGGCTTCATGGCATCTTGCATACTACTAATACCATTTGCAAAGCTGCATATGAGGAAATTACAGTGGTACCTAAAAAGCGTATGGTCTCAACACAGCCACAGCTTGGACACAATGATATCTCTCATTCCCTGCTTACAACAGGAGTTTCTATGGTGGTCACAGGCATGTCACCTCAACAAGGGTCAGCCTTTCACCTTGCCCCAGCCAGGCAAACTATGACAACAGATGCATCAGACTACGCCTGGGGGGCACACATGGCAGGACAGTGCGTTCAAGGCGTATGGATTGCAGATCAAAGGAATCTGCACATCAATCAAAGAGAGATGCTAGCTGTACAGAATGCTCTGACAGCCTTCAAGAATCTATTACATCCAGGACAACTTACAATAAGGACGGACAACACCACAGTAATGTGGTACATAAACAAACAAGGGGGTACACACTCCTATCCTCTATGCAGGCAAGCAATGACCTTGTGGAACACAGCTCTGGCTTACCAAGTTCAGTTACAAGCTCAATTCCTGCCAGGAAAGAAGAACACATTGACAGACGACCTCAGCAGAAACATAATGGATCCCCACGAGTGGAAACTGGATCCACAAGTATTTGTAATGATAACTCAAAAATGGGGCCTTCCAGACATAGACCTGTTTGCCAGTCCTCAAAACTATCAACTAACAAAATTTTGTAGAAGGACGCTTCACCATCGAGCTTGGAAAGTGGACGCACTCTCATTCAGTTGGAGAAACCTGACAGTATATGCCTTCCCTCTATTGCCTATCCTCACAAAGGTGCTTCTGAAAGTCAGAAAGGAGAGACCATGACTGATACTCATAGCCCCAGACTGGCCACGCCAGCACTGGTACCCACTATTGAGGAATATGGCCCAGGGCCCACCTTGGATTTTACCACAAATTACCCATTTGCTCACACAGCAAAACAATCAGATTCTTCACAGCCAGCTCAAAACCTTAAATCTGGCTGCATGGCAAATCACCTAAGCATCCAGCCAGCTCCTCTTTCCCAAGCAGTTATGGATATTATTCTGGAAGCTAGGAGGCCAAGCACCAGGAAGGCTTATTCGGACAAATGGAAAAGGTTTTGTGCCTGGAACCAAGCTAAAGGCCAAAACACAATTCAGCCTCACATGCCTCACATTCTACAGTATTTAACTGAGATGTTGCACAAAGGACTTTCTTTTTCTTCCATTAAAATCCATGCATCAGCTATTTCAGCCCACTACAACACGGATCCACCCTTATTTTCGCATCCACTTCTAAGGCAGTTCCTCAGAGGGGCAAAAAACATTAGGCCCCCCAGGAGAGCACCTACAACAACATGGGACCTCAATTTTGTTCTGGAAAAACTTACGCTACCTCCTTTTGAACCAGTTTTCTCTGCAGATCTACAGTTCCTATCATGGAAGACTGCCCTGCTGCTAGCAATAACTTCAGCTAGAAGAGTCTCAGAGATGCAGGCACTAATGGCAGTGGAACCTTTCCTCATTTTCCATCAAGACAGAGTTTTTCTACGAACTAATCCTTCCTTCATGCCTAAGGTGGTTTCCAGTGTGGCTTTAAATCAAACCATCCACTTACCCACCTTCTTCCCAAATCCACAGAACAAAGGAGAAAGACTCCTGCATTCCTTGGACATTCACAGGCAACTTCGTTACTACTTGGATAAAACTAAGGCTTTCAGAAAATCTGACCAGCTCTTTGTATCCTATGCTACAGCTTCACAAGGGAAGGCTATATCAAAACAGACCATTTCCAAATGGATAGGACATTGCATTCATTTTTGCTATACCCATCATGGAAAACCAGTTCCTGCTACCATTAGGCCCCACTCTACCAGAGCAACAGCTACATCTACAGCCTTCCTCAGGGGGGTTCCAACCAAGGAGATTTTGGAAGCTGCAACTTGGAGTTCAGTACACACCTTTACCAAACACTATCACTTACCACTTTACTCTAAGACTAGGGCGGGCTTCACCACTGCAGTTCTGCAGGGCCTTCTAGCCTCCTCTAACCCTATGTGACTCCTCCACCCATCCTTAGCTTTGGGATTCTACCCAAGTGTGATGACTGCAGCAGGGTAACACGATGAACATAGTACAGTTTTGTACCTACCATAAATGTAGATGTTCGAGTGTACACTCTGCTGCAGTCCAGGTTACCCACCCTCCATCCCCTCTGATCTAACTGGCTAAATCTCTACAATACCTTCCTGATGTATTTGCTTATAGCTGGAGGGATTTTGTGTTTGTGCAAAATTTACTCAATTTGGTACTAATTACTGACCACCTTTATGGGGGCACCTGACATCTCGGGCAAGAAAAACTGAAGAAAATGGCATAGAATGCATTATATATATACCCCTGGCACACTGACGTCAGGGAAGAAGCAACAGCAACCGACGCCGGACCAAGACTTTGGAATTCCGGCCAACTGCGGGACCACCTGATGACAGGATAACCCAAGTGTGATGACTGCAGCAGGGTGTACACTCGAACATCTACATTTATGGTAGGTACAAAACTGCACTTTGTGTGATGTCTCTTGGAAGAGATATTAAACTGAGGTCCCATCTGCCTAAACTGATGATAGCGCAAGTATATGTAAAAAGAAACTGTGTTACTTACAGGAAAAAAAGTAGACTATTTCCCTTATACTCTATGCAAACTACTCTTACTCAGTATGAATACCACCTCAGGTTTCCCATGGAAACAGAATACAAACCTAGTGGGAAAAAGTCAACAAATCTACGTAAATAAATAAAATAAATAATTATTGTACATATACATTTCCAGAATGCATTCCAACAAAAGAAAATATATTTTTCCTTATAACCAGATTAATAATATGGTATTCTGCTAGCATTCAGACTGATACTGGTAACACTCTAAAACACTGTCATTCAAAAGAATGTAGGGTTATATGTGAAGTGGATGACATTTTAAGGCTGCTGTTTTGTAATGGTTGAATGAATTAAGGTTTTGTTCTCACAATACTCTAAAATGCTTTCACAGTGTACTGCTGATGTTTGTTGTTTGACAGATATGTACATTTCTTTTACTGTAATTTCTTTTCTGATGTATAATGTAATATAATTGCTTGTATTATTACGTGCATTTCTTATTATATTTTGTTAGGCTGTTGTAGGTGACTCTTGGCCTAGGTCATAGCACATGATCAATTAATTTACCTGACAAAAACAAGTAGTAAATAAATAAACTTACAGTTATACCAACAGACATAAAAGACATGACTAATTCTGGGCTTAAAACAATGCAAAATCTGCAGTTGAAGACTGATTTAACATACATAATTAATTTATATATATATATATATATATATATATATATATATATATATATATATATATAAATCAGCTGAAACATTTTATGATAGCTTGCTTTACTGCTGTAGAAAATATTTTTGTGCATACATGGTTTGTGAGATGCAGATTTGTGTACATTAACATTATCTGCTAACACATTTCACAGCAGTCTTGATCCATGTGCATGACTGCAGAATGTTTTGTGGTTGCAAAAAAAAAAAAAAAAAAAATATATATATATATATATATATATATATATATATATATATATATATATATGTTTATACATATTAATGGTGTAATCAATGCCAGCAAAGAGGTGTTTGCACCTCCAAACTTACCTGGGGAGAACAGTGAGATGGCTTGCATGAGTACATACTCTTCATCGTGTAACTCCAAATCCCTCAGCATGTAGTGAAATTTTAACAAAGGGTCAAGAAGTATACGTTGAAATCCAGCTACAGAGGTACAGTGAAGTAAAGAGAAAAATCCCAGTTATTCATGTGTCATTAATAAAAGTTTCCTTTAGTTCTTACCAGCCCTCTGCACCCGCAGTTAGGGTCATTCCCACATTATGAAGGGTTCCAGTTAAAAGACTGAATGATTAATCATAAGACTCCATTTGTCTGCATCAGAAAGCAATGTAATTTAGATATAACAAGACCTCAAATGGCTTCAGTGTGCTTCATTCTCTGCAAGGAACAGGTTTATTTTCTATTAATTTATTTGCATTTTGTTGACTGGGTTAGTCCCACTAGGCCAATTGCTTTTTAAATTTCCAAGAAGCCACTTTGCTATTTCAAAAGCAAAGCAAAATTATATAATTTCAATCCTTCTAATCTAAGAATTCTCACAAATAAAACCCAGAAAATAGTGGACTGATACTGTGACACCAGAACCAACCCAGTAAGTACAAACCCTTTTTACAGTGGTACAATCAGACAATTTAAAAGTTGCATTTTAAAGTCACTTCTGTATTACTGTCCTCCGCTCCACCTTGCATTTAGAAAACAATATGCATCTCTCCAAATGTTGTCCCTCACACAAATAATAAATGTATGTAACAGTTTTAGCTTTGCTCCCTACAAAACTAGGAAGCATTCTTCACTATAGGTAGCCATATCTCTGTCTATGTTATGAGCAGGTACATGTTATAGGCATTACGTAGACAGCCATGGCCATATTTTGGCCACAGTAAGTTATAATGTTTCTGAGGAATGCTTACAATTGAACACAGAGTATGTCTGACTATGACCTCTCTTTTTTACAGACATTTTTGGGAGAATGAATGTATTTACAGCTATGTACTTATGTAGTACTGAGACGTGTACTTCAGTAGAAGTTATTTTATTTCTGTTCAATTAAGATGTAGACAATTTAGGCGCAGAACACAAATTAAACACATATATGACATCTGGGGCTGGAATGTACTGCTCAAGTGTTCTTTAAAATGTTAAAACATCCAGCTTCACTGTCCATTACACTTCCAAATTGCAGTTTGAATGTTAAATTAGAAAATACCTGTGTTTGTGTATCATATGTTCATACAATGATCTACACACAACTGCCTTGGAGTGTTGGCAGCTCCAGGAAAGGATCAATCATTCTACTCTATTTGTGGGGGTGGGGAGCGATGTTATCCTAGCCACATACACCGGGCCACCAGGGAAGGAGTAATATGTGGTGAAGGACACCATCAGTCAGTTTATTCATCAGGAATATAAAGGAGGTCATTTGGGAAGAGCAGATATGAGGTGAGATTTGGGAATCGGAGAACCCTTCCATTCCCCTGCCAGGCCTAGGGTGATCAGATGACTCCATCTCTTTCCTCCCCTTTTCAATGCATGAAGTGGTCAGCACTTCTTCTCTGCACTGCCTAATACTTTTTATGTTGAAAGATGCTTGCCTGGCTTATCCATGAGGGTACACTCACAGTCCACCAAAAAGAACAGGAGACAGAACAGAATCATGGGAACATGATTACAAAAGAACCTGTGAGGTTACATCAATAACATTTTTGTTTATCCAGGTGTGAGCTTTCACATAAGGCTTAGCAGTTCTGCCGGTAGATTGTAGTTGTTCAGAGATTTGCAGAAATATGTAAATTTTGACAAAATACCTACTCAGTTTATGAATAACTTTTAATACCTCTCTAGTTGTACTAAGCAGAGGTCTAGTATCAGTTAATATGTCAACTATTCCTCTAAGACCCAGTTCATGAAGAGACACTCTGCCCCAGCTCCCCATGCCAGGACAAGAAAGGGCACTAGGAAACAGCAGACCCCTTCTAAACCTGCTCAAACTCCTGCACAGACACCTCCCTTTCAGGACAGGGCAGGTAGCCTGTGACTACCTGCCTTCACTGCCCCCCCAGAATCCATTCCTCTGTCTCTAAGGCTCTCTCACTGTCTTCCAGTTTGGTTTGGCAAATCATCACCTCACACAGATGGGTCCTTTCCATCACAGAAAAAGATTATTTTATGACCTGGATCAATTTCCCTTCTCCCAGGGGGATTCTCCAGCCACCCAAAGATCAACTTCCACCTTTCCAGCCAGACATAAGGCAGCCTCCTTTCACAAGGAACCATACAACCAGTTCCTCTAGCAGAAAAAGGAAAGGGATTCCAGACTCTTTTTAGTTCCCAGGAAGGATGGACTTGGAGACCTATCCTGGATCTCTCTCACCTCGGTCTTTTCTTACAGGTACCCACCTTTCATATGCTTATCCTTCAGACCCTTTTTCCTTTACTGATACCTCAGGGATTTCTAGCCACCTTGGACATAAAGGATAACTACCTCCATATCCCTATAAGGTCCAACTACAGGAAATATTTATGCTTTGCTGTTGGTTCCTTACATTTTCAGTTCTCGGCCTTGCCCTTTGGACTTTCTATGGCTCCAAGGGTCTTCACCAAGTGTCTGGCTCCAGTCGTTGTCTTTCGCAGGGTTCAAGGGATTCATGTTTTCCCACACCTGGAAGACCTACCGAGTCAGGAAGAATGCTCCAGATCCTTGCAGACCCAACTCCACCAAGTCATCTCAGTCCTGCAGGCATTGGGATTCAATATAAACTTCCCCAAGTCCAACCTGAGTCCTTCCCAGAGCCAAGTTTTCCTAGGCTGCAGGATAAGGACAGATGCCATGAGGGCATTCCTTCCACCCCAAAAAGTGGAAACCCTGATGCAATATCTGGCCTCCATTCTCAAAGCCACTGCTTTCATAGCCAGACAATATTTCAGACTATTGAGACCACTATACCTATGTTGCCTCTGGCAAGACTCCACATGAGGAAATAGCAATTGTACCTGAATTTCACATGGACCCAACACTCACACCCCTTGGACTACAGCATCCCCTTCATTTCTTGCCCAAGGAAAGAGATTCTGTGGTGGTTGAACCAAGTCACACTCAACCCAGGACTTCCATTACAACCCCTTGCACCAATCCAGAAAATGTACACAGATGCCTTAGATCTGGGCTGGGGGAATATTTTGGCCGGACTGAAAGTGCAGGGTACCTGGTCACACATCTTCAGGTGGGAACACATCAACAGCCTGAGACCTTGCAGCCTAACATGGAGTTTCCCCTGCAGGCAGTTTACATCCCTTCAGCTCAGAACATTCAGGAAAACACCTTGAGCAGGTCCATGTCACAATCCCATGAATGGATGCTTCACAGGGATGTGTTTCTGGACATTTTGCACAGGTGGGATACATCACAAATGGATTTGTTTGCCTCCCCTCTGAACAGACAGTTGCCACTGTTTTGCACCAGGCTTTCCAGTCCATTAGCAAGGTCAACAGACGCTTTTGCAATCTCATGGAAGGGGATGTTTCTATATGCATTCACCCCCCCTTTCCCATTACTTCAAAAAGTCCTGCTGAAGATACAGCAGGACAAACCACAAATCTTGATGATGACTCCCTTTTGGACAAGACAGCATTGATCCCCCCCTCCTGAATTTAGCCAGGGGCAATCATCACAAGTTACCTCACAGAGTGGATCTACTCACACAGGACAAGGGATCCCTAATCCATGCCCATCTGGAAGCTTTGAATCTAACCCTGTGGGTGATAGAATTTTGATCCCTTCTAGACACCTTTACACTGAGGACATGCTAACAGTCCTGCAGGAGGCCAGGAAATCTAACACTAGGACAATAGGAGATCTTATTTCATAGGTTCATAGGTAGGTACTAGGCTATTGGCCCTAGGGCCTATATAAGCCTAGCCAAAAACTTACCCTGGCTTTCGCCACCCAAGAAAATTATTTTCCTGTGCCCTTGTCGAGCAGAGCCACAGAAGTGATCTCCAGGGTGAATTTCCTATTTCCTATCCAATCATCAAGATTTTTTTGAAGAGTGCTAATGAGGAGCTTTGTTTGATATAGATAGGTAGTTTGTTCCAGAGTATGGGGAAGTCTCTGGGACAGGAATCTATCCTTAAAGCCTGTTCTGTTTATTGTGGGGGCAAGGTTTAGGTCCCTAGAGCATGTAGCTTGGAGGGATTGGGATTTCTTTAAGTGGAGCATGTCCAACAGCTCTGGGTTTCACATAGCTTTGTATGTTAGGCAGAGATCACCTCTGAGCAGGCGATATGCGATGGAGTAAAGCTGATGTTTTTGAGACGGTCTGCGTAGAGCATCTGTTTGAGGCCAGTAATCCTCTTTGTGAAGTATTTCTGTGGCCTTCCCAGTTGTTGTAGATGTCTTGTGAGGTACATACCAAAAGGGGCATTGTACTCTATAACGGGTCTAATGAGTGACGAGTAGAGGGGAACAATGACCTCTTTTTCCTGGATGAGAAACCTTTTGTGATGAGGTGTGCCACGTAGAAGGATTTCCTGACTACTGTGGCAATGTGATTATCAAAGGAGAGACTACTGTCCACCTGTGTCTCAAGGTCTCATCACACTTTCAGTGTTAAGTAGACTACCGCCTATGTGGTAGTTCATGGGTACAGAGTTTTTACCAAAAGAAATGACAATGCACTTTTTGGCATTGAGCTTGAAGCCATGGCTTTGACACCAGGCATCTGTCTCAGTGAGGCCCTTTTGTAGGATGTCCACATTGTTAGGAGTTTTGATTATGGCTCCTAGTTTGCAGTCATCTGCGAACTTCATTAGCCAAAGATCTTCTGTGTTAGCCTGTACTTCAGAGAAATAGATACCAAACAGGAGAGGACCCAGGACTGAACCCTGTGGTACTCCACTTGCCACTGGTCTGAAGTCGGATTTGGAGTTTGCTACTTTCACAGTGTGGGCTCTGTCAGTGAGCTAGTTGGCAACCCATCTTGTGACATACGGATTTATATTAAGTTTAGTGCGTTTATCTATAATTCCAGAATGGGGGATGGTGTTGAAACCCTTGGCGAGATCTAGATAGGCTATGTGAACCACCTTACCCTCATCTACTGCTTTGGTGACTGCTTCAAAGAAGTCTGTTAGGCTTGGGAGACATGATCTTTTACAAACCCAAACTGGGTGATGTCCAGAGTTTGGAGATTACCAATGTCTTTGTTTATAAGTTCCATGATGATACATTCCATGGCCTTGCAGACCAGGCTCTTCAGGCTAATAGGGCGGTAGTTTCCAGGGTCCGTGGTGGATCCCCCTTTGTGGAGTGGGATAACCGTTGCTGTGCACCATTCAGTGGGCACAAAGCCTGAGGTGAGGCTATGAATGAACGTGTTACTTAGTTAGGGTGCGAGTTCGTTCTGTAGTTCATGTAGAACGCAGCCTGGGATGTTGTTAGGTCCCATGGATGCTGTCTTCTTGGCTTTGGAGAGTGTGTTTTTTACCTGTGCAGCCATGATTACAGGAACTTTGCATTCTTCTGGTATAGAGATGGGTCTTTTGGGGGTGAGAGGGGGTAAAATTATCACTGTACCTATCTGCCAGGATGTTGCTAATATCAGTTGGTTCTGTATATTTAGTGCCATTGTGCTGTAACTCAGAGCAGATCTGAGTGTTGCCATTGAGATTCTTGACATAGCTATAGAATTGTTTGTGGTTGTCTTTAGAAACAGTGGCGATTTTGTTTTTGTAACTAGCTTTGGAGGACTTTATGAGGGATCTCAGCTTCTTACTGAGGCTGACCAGGGAGTTCCTCCAATCATGGGATTTTACTCTTTTTTGCAGCAGTTTCTTTCTTATGTTGTACAGTTTGTTTATGGCAGGGGACCACCAGATTGGCTTCCTTTTTTTGGAGGATAGCATCTTGGTTCTGTTAGGGATAGCATGATCCATGCACTCATGTAAGTGCTTATAAAGTGCATTTGTGTAGGATTCAGCAGTCGTACCTCTATTGTCCGTCTGGATGGATGTTGTGAGGTTTGCCACTTCTGTCTTAAGAAGCATGAAGTTAGCTTTGGAGAAATTTTTTACGGTGGTTTCCCTAATGGGGGGTGGGAGTGGGATGTGGATGTCTAGAGTGATTAGCTTGTGGTTGGATCTGACCAACGACGAATTGACCGCTGGTGTGGAACACTGGTTGCCCATGTTGGTAATGACCAGGTCTAGGATATTGCTGCCCCTGGTGGAGGTGTGGATAAGTTGATCCAAGGCACTGGAATTTATGAATTTCAGAAAACGTTGAGCAAAAAGAGTTGGTACATGAGTAGTTTTCCCAGTTAGTGGTGGGGTAGTTGAAATCACCCATTATTAGGGGGTTGGGTTGTACCCTAATATTTTCCAGTGTATCAAGAAATGAGGAGTGGGACTCATGGGGCATGGTGGGGGATCTGTAACAAGCTACAATTTGGATTGCAGTCTTGCCCAGAGTCAGTTGCACCTGGAGAATTTCAGATGCATTATGCTGAGCAGCTATCCTGGAGGTGTGAATATCCTTGGTGAATATGGACACTCCTCCACCTTTAGTGTTTCAGTCTTGGTTTTGTGGCCGAAAAGTGTGGTAAGAATTGTAGCCTGGTATTGCAGGGGTGCTCTCTGGAGCCTTGAACCAGGTCTCAGTCACTGCACAGATATCGATGTTCTCCATTTTCAGGAGTGCCTCGAGAGAGTGCATTTTGAGGTTTAGACTTCTAGCATTGAGTAGCATTACCTTCAGATTTTGCATGCTTGTATCTGTTCTGTTAATATTGTCAAATGTTTACCTCCCCTCCACAAAACCACCTTGATCCATATCTACTAATTGTGGCATCACTTTTGCCATTCTTTTAGCCATTATAGACATAAACACTTTATAATAATGGTTTAGGATTGAATGGGCCTGTATGAAGCTGGATCTGATGGATCTTCACCTTCTTTAGGTATTACAACTACCACCACTTTCTTTCAGGATGTTGGTACTTGTCCTCTTCTTAAAATACTGTTAAAACATTCTAGATTTTTATCAGTTTTTTTTCTTTCCTAGCTTCCAAACTTCCACAAAGTTTGGTTATACAATACCATTTTTATCTCATGTCCTCTTATCCTGTTAGTAATTGAGCCTTCTCTACTGCTAACTTTGTCACATTTAATTCTTCCACAAACATTTCCATTTGTACCTTTTCTTGATTTCCATATTTCTCTGCTTTATACAGACATTTATAGAATTTCCAAAATATTTCTAATACATCTACAGGATCCCTTGTTATCTTCCCTGTTATAGGCTCTCTAAGCTTAGTGACAGCCCTTTCTTCTTTCTGTTGCAGAAGTCATTGTGCTAAACATTTTTCTGCTCTAGAGTTATCAAGAAATAGTTGTTTAACAGCAATCTTTCTAAACGCAAGTATATTATTGAGATCATCCCTTATTTCCTGTTTAGCGTTCTGCACTTGCTCCTCTTGCTCTGTGAAATTCCCCCTATTTTGCAACACCTTAACATTTGTCAGTCCCTCTAAGTAATTCTTGTTACTTCTTAACTATATCTCCCTTTCTTCTATTTCCCCCCATTTTTAAACTTTTCTTTAATTTTATTCCATGCCCTAGCTATATTTTCAGAAAAAAATTCTATCTTCTCTAATACCTCCTGAATAATTTCCACTACCCATTCCTTACAGGAAAACAATGGGATATGATTCAGAAATGCTCAACATTTCTGCACTTTTCCTCCCTATTTCATGATCTCACTACAAACCACAAACATTGCAGTGTTAAAAAAATGTTAACTCAATTGTTTTCCTGAAATAGTACAGTGCCTTACCATACTCTATTGCTTTCACTTTTGAAAACCATTTCTGACAGCATGGAAATGCTTGCTGCTATTGGTAAAATGTTGACATCAGGATGGCTATATATTAACAGTAGTTTTTTGGCAATTTCCATCCCCCATTGATGTCAGCACGATGGTATTTGCATTCTATTGAAAAATGATAAAGACCCACCCATTATGTGATGTCACAACTCCATAGTCCTTCCCATGCAGTAATTGGTTTAAAAGCAGTTGCATTAAGTCTGGAACTCCCTTTCTTACTTAGTGTTGTATTTTGCTGTTGTACCATATCAAAGTTTCTCTTCATCAGCCAGTATTTCTTACTACATTCCTGTATCATTTGCTAAAAGGTGAGATTTTAAACTTTTACTGTCCACATCATAATTTCTACAGTGGATTTTTCATTGCAGCTTATATTTTGGCTTTCTAAAAACAGTTTCCCTACCATGTGCAGAAGAAGGTAATGTGTTTGAAATGCACTCTACTGTATGACCTAATGCAAAGCATGCTTAAGCCATTTGTGTAGTTTTCTAATTTCCCTTATTAGTGTGTAACTTTGGTGGAGTTAAATGCAAAGCATGTGGCACAACTCGTTCATTCGTTTAATGGGTCACTATTGTTCCTGCACAAACAGTGAGCATGTGTAGCCTTACATTGAGCAAAAGCAATATACAGTCTAAAGCTGTTTTTTTTTGCTTACCCTTGAGAACTGTTGTGGCAGTGCAGGAACTTTAAAAATTTCATTCTTTTGAGAAGAGTTTGTTTTTTTACTGGACCACCTGAAACTTACAGGTCAACGATCAAGGAGTGGAAAGCATTTGCTTTTTCTAACAGTAACCTACTTTTTTTCCGTTCGCATGTGTTTTGCAACTGGGCTATATTTGAAGTACCATTTTTTTTCTTTAACTTTAATTTACTCCCCCAGAAACTCTTCTGCTTATAATTTTAGATGAAGCCAAGGATAAAGGAGAAGCACCAGCATTTGTGCACATATTAGTGTTTGTTGCATTTTTTCTCTTTCCTTACTTTGTGATCGCATTTTAAATTGTATAGCTGTGGGCCAAACATAAAGGGACAGCAGTTAAAAAGTATGTGAATATGGCAACAGCATTTATGCAGATATTAGTTGTAGTCTCTGTATTTGTGGAAATTATTCATCTTGGTGGCAGTGAAATGACTGTACATACGTGGACATACTACTGAAATCATCGGGGGAAATTTTTCATGTTAGTGTCATTTGAGTGCTTGAACATATGTGGAAAAACTACCGGAAGAGTCATTGGGAGAAGTTTTAATTTTGATGTCAATTGAGTGACTGTACTCACATGGACAAACTGGAGAAAGGTTTAATATCGGTGTCATTTGAGTGCTTGTGCATCCGTGGGAAAACTATCAGAAAGGTCGCTGGGGGATATTTTTCATTTTGCTGTCAATTAAGTAATTATGCATACAAGGGCTAACTACTGGAGGGATCGCTGGGAAAAATTTTCATTTCGGTGTCATTTGAGTGCAGGTGCATCCATGGGAAAACTATTGGAAAGGTCATTGGAGGATAGTTTTAATTTTGTTGTTAACTGAGTGCACACATGGGCTAACTATTGGAGGGGTCTTTTGGGGGAATGTTTCATTTTGGTGTCAGTGAAGTGCTTGTGTATATATGGACAAACTACTGGAGGGGGTCATTGGAGGAAAATTTTCCTTCTGATGTCAGGGTAAGTGCATTTGCATACATGGACATACTAATGAAGGGTAGATGGGGGGGTGTTTCTTTTTTGCGTTTGTGCATACATGGACATACCACTGAAGAAATCACTGGGGGAAGTGATTCATTTTCATGTCAGTGAAGTGCTTGTGCAAACATGGACATACTAAAGAAGGGGTTCTTGGGGGAAGTGTTTCATTTAGGTATCAGTGAATTGCATTTGCATACATGGACATAATAAGGACAGATGGGGTGAAGTGTTTCTTTTTGGTGTTTGTGCATACATGGAGATACCATTAAAGAGATCACTGAGGGAAATGATTCATTTTAATGTCAGTGAACTGCTTGTACATGCATGGGCAAACTGCTGAATGGGTCATTGGGGGAAATGTTTCATTTTGATGTCATTTAAGTATCTGTGTAATTTGACAAACTACCAAATGGGTCGTTGAGGGAAGAGTTTTATTTTCATGTCAGCAAAGTACTTTTGCATACATGTTCACACTAATGAAGGGGTCATTGTGGGAAGTGTTTTTTTTTTTTTTTTTTTGCTGTTTGTGCATACTTGGACATACCACTGAAGAGATCACTGGAATCACTGGAAGAAATAATTAATTTTAATGTCGGTGAAGTACTTGTACATATATGTGCAAACTACTAAATGGCTCATTGGTGTAAGCTGCTCATTTTTTGTCAGTGAAGTGTTTTTGCACACATGGCAAAACTGCTGACAGGACCATTTGGAGGAAATGTTGCATTTCAGTGTCAGTGAAGTGCTTTTGCATGCAAGTGCATACTAATGAAGATGGCTTTGGGGGAAATGTTCCTTTTGGTGTTTGTGCATACATGGACCTACTATTGAAGAGATGACTGAGGGAATGATTCATTTTTTATGTCAGTGAAGTTCTTGTGCATACATAGACATACTACCGAAGGGGTTGTTAGGAGAAATGCATTAATTCAATGCCATTTATGTATCTGTGTAAATGGACAAACTACCAAATTGGTCATAGAGGGAAATGTTTCATTTTCGAGGTAAGTGAAGTGCTTCTACATACAAGGATAAACTACTGAAGGGACCATTGGAGTAATTCTTTCATTTTGGTGTCAGTGAACTGCTTTTTGCATATGTGTTCATACTAATGAAGGGGTCATGAGGTAAATGTTTCTTTTTGGTGTTTGTGCACACATGGAGATACCGCTGAAGAGATCAATGGAGGAAATTACTTAATTTTGTGTCTGTGAAGTGCATGTTTATTTACTTATTTGTTTATTTATTTGACATTTGTTAACTGGGTTAGTCTAACTGGGTAGAGACCCTTTTCAGTGGAGACCCGAGGTAAAAAGCTCCACAACAAAACAACAGATAGTAAACATTAGTAGGTAACAATTATAAAATTGCTTAACAGGATTTAAAAAATGACATTTATAAAATTACTAACAGGATAATCAAAAATATGTACATGAGAATACCAAGATATATGTATTTTTTATGCAAGAGAGACAAATAAATAATTAGAAAAACAACAAAATGTGTAGTGCATAATACATTTTTGCCAAATGTACGACAGATGGAAAACTGCCTAAATAAGGTGTATAATAATGCAGGAAGGTTATATAAAAGTAGGCAACAGGAAGAAAAAAAGTCACAGGCATTAAGTAGGGGAATAAGCACCTATGTAGGTGGTATGCAAAAGAGTAGGATAGTAGAAGCAGGTTGGACAACAGTTTGCATTATTATAGTCTAATTAGATTTTACAGATGTTGCAGTTAAGAGAGGATGAGAAGTAGGTAGAATCCATAGCAAGTAGGAAAAATAATTTATGTTGGGTTATTGCAAGGACATATCCATGAATTGTGGTATGTATCTTTAAGTGCTACTTTGAAGGAGCTGAAATTAGTGATAGATCTGACATGTAGTGGTAGTCTGTTCTAAGCATTTGAGACGGAGTAGCTGTAGAGTAGTTTGCCAGTATTTTCATTAGGCTTATAAACTTGCAATAGATTCTGTTGAGAAATACGGAAAGCACGGATGGGAGTATAAGGCTGGATAAGAGTATAGAGAGAGAGGCAGAATTGACTGGTTATGTAAGACTGAGTGAGCTGTGAGAATCTGGCGTAATAGAATTTGGTATCAAAATTCAAGCCAGTGCAGGTTTTTAGGGTTATACAGTGATGAGTGTGATATGGCAGATTGGTAGCAAATCTAGCAATTTTCTTATAGTTAAGTTCTAGTTTAGTTAGGAGATTAAATTGAAGATTTATAAGTATGGGGGCTGCATAGAGTGGGGCATAGGAAGGCTTGGGCAGGGGAGAGTCTGGAGGACTGAGTGAGATATTTTCTATGTCTTTATAGGAGTCCAAGTTTTTGATGAGTCTTTTTTATGCATTGCTGAGTATGCAGATCAAACTTTAGCTGGTCATTGATAATGATACCAAGGAGTTTGGTGTGAGGTTTAATGGAGATAGTAGTGTTGTTCAGTGAGGAGACAGAGAAGGTAGTCGTGTGATGTTGGAGGGTAGTAGGGAGAAATAAGAGAAGTTTAGTCTTTTAGGATTCAATGCTAGCTGGTTAGAATTAAGCTATCTTTCAACTGAGTGAATAGACTGTTGGGTAAGGGTATGAAGGTGAGTAATGTCAGAACAGGAAATTATTGCGCTCATCTGCATATTGAATAATGGTAGAGAGCTGGCAGGAGGAGTAAATGTCATTAATAAAGATATTGAAAATTAGTTGTCCAAGGATGGAGTCTTTGGGAACCCCAGTTTGGAGAGGGAGGGAGGAAGGAAGGGAGAGTTGCTGGGTTGTCATTTAACAGTCTGTGTAAATGAACACCTACTGAATGGGTTGATGAGGCAAATGTTTCATTTTGGTGTTAGTGAAGTACTTTTGCAGACATGGGCAAACTACTGAAGAGATTATTGGGATAAATCTGTCATTTTGTTGTCAGTGAAGTGCTGTTGTATACATGGCCAAATTACTGACAAGGTCTTTTGGGGGAAATGTTTCATTTTGGTGTCAGTGAAGTACTTTTGCATACATGTTCATACGAATAAAGAGGTCACTGGGGAAAATGCTCCTTTTTGGTGTTTATGCATACATGCTAATACTAATGAAGGTGTCATTGGGGGAAATGATTAATTATTATTAATACAATCTTTATGCCAATTCCATTGGAAAACTATGGAATTCCCTTCCCAATAACCTAAGACTAACTACCTCTCTCAGCCAGTTCAAAAGTAATCTTAAATTATTCTTAAAAGCTCATTGGCTATGTCCTTGTACTAAACCGGGCTAGTCCTAAAAGTCCCCTATCACCCTCATGCCATTTCCCAATGCCCTCTCTCTCTTCTCTTTTTCTACTAGACCCCTACAATAGTACGTTTATAATGTCTCTAGTTCCTCTTGGACTGCCTTCTCCTCATAACTACTTTGAGTGATTTATGGGATAAAAACTTCATCCTTCTCCTCTGAGCTTATAATTTAAATCCTCAATATTGTCTAGAGTATCCCTATTTCACTTACCTACATATCACTTGAATACTTAATTTATGGCTATGTTTAAATTGTGTCTCTTCCTACCATGTTATCAAGAACTTATGTTAAGTCATGTATGTAATGTCAAAGTCTTGTTTTTTACTGTGGAGCTTTTCTCCCCAGGTCTCTGCTGAAAATGGATATGTATCCAGTTGGACTAACCCGGTAAACAAATGTAAAATAAAATAATAAATAAAAATTATGTCACTGAAGTTCTTGTGCTTACATGGACATACTACTGAATGGGTCATTTGGGTAAACCTTACATTTTCTGTGTCCGTAAAGTGCTTGTGCGTACATGGATAAACTACTGACATGGTCACTTGGGGGAAATGTTCCATTTATTGTCATGAACATTCTTTTGCTTACATGTTCACACTAATGAAGGGGTTGTTAGGGGAAATGTTTCATTTTGGTGTTTGGCCATACATGGACCTACCACTGAAGAGATCACTGGGGAAATGATCCATTTTAATGTCAGTGAAGGGCTTGTGCATACATGGACAAACTACTGAATGAATTGTTGAAGGCAGAGTGTCATTCTGGTGTCAGTCAGTGAAGTGCTTTTGCATACATGAACAAAGTACTGAAGAGGTCATTGGGGTAAATCTTTCATTTTGGTGTTACAGGAGTGTTTTTACATACATGGACAAACCACTAAAGGGGTCATTGGGGGAAATGTTTCATTTTGGAATCAGTGAAGTGCTTTTGCATATATGGACAAACTACAGAATGAGTTGTTTGTATAAACCTTTAGTTATTTGTGTCAGTTAAGTGCTTTCGCATACATGGTCAAACTACTGATATGGTCATTGGGATGATGTTTTATTTTGGTGTCAGTGAAGTGATTTTGCATACATGTTTATACTAATGAAGGGGTCATTGCAGGAAATGTTTCTTTTTGGTGTTTGTGCATACATGGATGGACATCCAACTGAAGAGATCACTAGGTGCAATGATTCATTTTCATGTCAGTGAGGTGCTTGTGCATACAAGAAAATACTACTGAAGGGGCTCTTGGGGATCAGTTTCATTTTGATGTCATTTAAGTATCTGTGTAAATGGACAAACTACCAAATCGGTTGTAGAGGGAAATGTTCCATTTTCATGTCAGTGAAGTGCTTGTGTATACATGGATAAACTACTGAAGGGGTAATTGGAGTAATTCTATCATTCCAGTGTCAGTGAAGTGCTTTTTGCATACATGTTCATACTAATGAAGAGGTCAGTGGGGTAAATGTTTATTTTTAGTGTTTTTGCATACATGGAGATACCATTGAAGAGAACACTGGGGGAAATTATTTATTTTCGCGTCTGTGAAGTGCTTGTACATATATAGACAAACTACTAAATGGGTTGTTGGTGAAATTTTTCATTTTGATATCATTTTAAATGCCTGTGTAAATGGACATCTACTGAATGGGTTAATGAGGCAAATATTTAATTTTGGTGTCAGTGAAGTGCTTTGGGCGGCCACAGTGGTGCAGTGGTTAGCATTGTCGCCTCACAGCAAGAGGTTCTCTGGTTCGATCCTCAGCTGGGGTGTCTTCTGTGTGGAGTCTGCATGTCCTCCCTGTGGTCACGTGGGTTTCCTCCGAGTGCTCCGGTTTCCTCCCACATCCCAAAGACATGCTGCAGGTGGATTGGACACTCTAAATTGGCAGTAGCTCTGAGTGTGTGTGTGTGTGTGTGTGTGTGTGCCTTCTGTGGAAGGTTGGGTGCTGGGCTGGCAACTCGACACTGTAAAACTCCACTGCCAATCATGAGTGGACAGGTGATCCACTGTGGCGACCCCTAACCAGGAAAAGCCGAAAGAAGAAGAAGGTGTCAGTGAAGTGCTTTGGCATACATGGACAAACTACTGATGTGGTTGTTTGGGTACATATTTAATTTTGGTGTCAGTGAAATGCTTTTTCATACATGGACAAACTACTGAATGGGTTGTTGGTGTAAACCACTCATTTTTTTGTGTCATTGAAGTGCTTTTGCACACATGGCTAAACTACTGGCAAGGTCATAAAAGAGTGACTTTATTCCACATAACACAAAGCAAATCTGACACTCCTTTTTATTCATAGCTTCATAGATTGTTACAAGGCTAATGACCCGGGGGGACCTTTCTAGGCCTACCCAGGTTCCCAAAAGAATAATGATCTCCTGTATTCAAATAGTACATCGAGGGCCAGGCATTTATAAGCTTTCTATGTTCACAGGGGACATGGGAGCCAAGCCTAGTGTAAATTTCCTATTCACCATCCATTGGTCTACATTGCACTTCACATGGATGGGAAGCTTGTTCCATAGGAGGGGCAGTCTTTGGGACACATATCTGTCTCTTCAGCATATTCTGTTTAAGTCACAGACACAATTCAGGTCCCTAGACCTTGTATTTCTGGTAGTCTTTGACTTACAAATATGTAGGAGATACATAAGTGTGAGTTATATGGATGCCTTGTAAGCCAGGCATAGATCACCCCTCAGCAATCTATAGAAGACTGAGTAGAGGGAAAGAGCTTTAAGGAGCTCTGCATAAGACAGGTTTGTTACACCTTGTATTCTTTTTGAAAGGAACCTCTGAGGTCACTCTAGTTGCTGCATATGACTAGTTAAGTATATACCAAAGGGAGCACTGTACTCCATGATGGGTCTGATAAAGGCAAAGTACAGTGTGATAATGCCCTCTTTTGACCCAGATGCTATGCCCTTATTTATAAGTTGTACAACAAAAGGATTCCCTCACCACTGTAGCCATGTGTTGGTCGAAGGTAAGGCTACTGTCTACATATGTATCCAGATCCCTGACCACTGGGTCGACTATTAGGGGTGTATTGTAAACTGTGGGTGAGGGAGGTAAAATGGAGTTTCACATGGTCGACTGCCCTAAGCCAAGTACTTTTATGGGTAAAGGTGTAAAGTCATGTGAGAGCTGTGACCATAGCACTGTCATTGTACTTTAGAATAGTGGACATTTGTGAGTGCAGCATCTAATACTGCTATTTATTTCAGGTAGGGTCTGTCTCATACTAGAAATATTGATGGGAAATAAGTAATGCATTCCATCCAGGCAAGGCACTATTTGCCTAGTCGTTGCATGTGCTTGCATATGTTGTTTAATTCAAGTATAAGAACCCTGTCTTTTCAATAAATAAGCTTACTTTCATTGTAATAAGTAATATGGAAGCTTTAAAAATGCCCATACTGGTGTCTGGGAATAGAAAAGGGAAGGTAATATTACAAATATAATTAGAACAACACTTTAACTACACCCCAAATATGACTGTTACTGAAAAGGAATGCATGCTATGTGTATAGCAAGTCTTCGAACAACTAAAATGACTGGAATCTGAAACCAGAGTGAATGGACCTCTGCATATTGACTTTAATGTGTGAAAAGTCTGAGCTGATGCATTAGCAATGGTTTTCTGCAATAAAATTCTTGGATCAGTAAACTCTGACAGGTCCTACGGTCACAAGAAAAATTAGTGGGAGCAAGTACTGACAATACTATGGTAAGAGGTAAATGGCTTATGACCATACAGCTGAAATGTCCTTGACTTTACATAATGATCACTATTGTATAATCACACTTTGGACATGTCCCTCACTATTTTTTATCAGGTAAAGTAATGGTGATTTCTGTAAGTCTGTGATACATTACTCTTAAATGACATGTTGATGCAAAAATGTAAGTGTATTGAAATAACAAAAAACATTGTTCTGGGTTTACAGCCTATTTGTCAGAATTTATTAGGGGTCTGGCTTTATAATTCCCAACTGCTATGGTGGATGTGTATCTATTATCATTTCCTGGCATAGTAGACTATACTTTTCATATTTTTGTATATATAGTCATATTTATTTTTCTTATTTCTTATTACATCACTGGTGTCTCTCATGCTTTATTGTACCCTAGGTATTCCACTAGCAAAAATATTTATGCTTTTTGCAATTTCATTTGTACTAATGTTTTATTTGATGTTTAACTCTCTGAAGTTTTTCGCCCCAGGCCTTTACTGAAAATGGGTATTTATTACCCAACTGGACTTTCCCGGTTAATACATATCATTACATAAATAAATCAGAAATCCCTGAGAAATGGAGTTGGAAGGATTGCCAAACTATGTGTTGGTGATTACTAGGGAGTATGAATTAAATTTCAGGGCAAAACAAACCTATAATGGTGTAGCAAACATAACTGTCCCACTGTCAGTAGGAAAAGGCAAGTCACCTGCTTTGGACTGTCAATCACAGTGAGTGGGTGAGTGTGGGTGAGTGGGTGAGTGAGTGTGGGTGAATGAGTGAGTGTGGGTGAGTCTCATTTATGGATGAAATATCTAAATTTTGTAAACTTTGTTTTTGTTTTGTCATATTGCTTTACATTGCCCTACCGATATGTGACAAAGTACAAGCAGAAGCACAGTAACAGCTGCAAAAACTAAGAGCATAAATTTGCAATAACCATGCGTATGCATTAATTGCATGTTTTTACATAAGAAGCAGATGTCTGTTACAATTAATTGACAACACTACATCAGATTACAAGAAGTATGCAATACTGTAATTTTTTAAATTATGTCTTAAAAAAGCATGTTGGTGCTGTCGTGCAAGTCTGTGAAATATTTCATGTTTATAGTGTGTCATTTGTTAGCTATTTAACCAAACGGGAAGGAAAAATAAGTGGGAGTTTGATGCTTTGCAAAACAGTGATTATTCCCAGTGCTATGTAGCTTGGTTCTAAATTTGACAGGAGGAGTGCAACAAAAAAAGTGTCTCACTGTAAGGAGGGAAAGGCTGACAAGAAAACAGTACATTACTCTGGTCATCTGCTGTGAGCTGTCAATCACATGCAGATAATGGGTCAAGTTACCCTTAGCTCTTTGACAGCTAGGGAAGGTAGGTGTGAAGTGGGAGGGGAGATGCCTTGAAGAACTAGATTTCAGCCTTCACAAAAGAAAGCAAGTTAGCATTTCTAAGAAACAAAAGCGATAAAATGCACTTTTCAGTTCTGTTCTGTAGCATTTTTCACTGCTTATGTTTGAAGTAGTCATTGAAAAAGGATAACATTTTAACCAAAAGTAGGGGACTTTAAGACAGCAGTGAATGCCTGTTAAGTCAATGAAGTGACAGCAGCTTAAGGAAAAACATGGTAGATCTGATGCAATTTTTTGGAGACAAACATTGCATTCTGGGATACTTAGAGGCAGAGTAAACAGTCTGAATTATTTCAAAATGCCAGCCCCCATGTAGTCAGAGTCAGAAATTGCATATAAAAACATCTAAAAAGCTCTAAATAGTCCCAGAGTGCTGTTAAAATGTAGGAAACACCAAACCATGATGAAATAAATATGTTTTTTAAGTCTGACGGTGCGGTTGTCCTTCAATAGCTCAAATTACCTTTAGCACTTTGACAGCTTCAGAGGTGAGGTGTGAAGGGGTAGGGAGGGCTACAACTCAGGCATCACAAAAGACTGAAAATTAACATCTCTAAAAAGAAGCAGTAGTAAAAAGCTCCTAGAAAGGGTGTTCTCTGGGATTATCTCTATTTGTCTTTTAAGGAGTCATTGAACAGCAACAAATGTTAATTAAATTTGACTGACTGAGACAAAGCAGGGAATGCATATAAAGTCAATGCAGTGAAAGGAGCTTTGGAGAAAAGACGCCTGTGTGATGCACTATTTTAAAGCTGAACACTGCATTGTGGGATGCCAAGAGGTACAGTAAAAAATCAAATTTCCTTCAAGATGCTGGACCCCATGTGGAAAGACTCTGAAATTACATATAAAAATATTTTAAAAACTGTAAATTGTCCCAGAATGGTGTTAAAATGTAGGAAACATCAAAACATGATGAAATATTGTGTGTTTTTTTTCAGTCTGCAGGTGCAATTCTCCTTTAACTTCCTCTCTTTTCAACAGATAGGTGGGAAAACATCAGTGTCTCATTTTTATTTCATTACCCTGTGTTTTTATTTTACTTATTATTGGCAATGATCTGAAATAGTTATTGTGTGCAAATCAAGACCTTCAATTAAATGCACATGTTCCTGTAAAATGTAGATTCTGTCTAGCCTAGCCCAGTTTTTGTATCATGGGGAATACTATGTAAATTCACTCTGAACTCCTAGTATTGAATTCACAACTGGAAAGGCCTCAGAAATACCTCACTAAAAGAATCACAGGCCTAAAGCAGATGCCCTACGCTGACCGCCTTAAAAAACTCCAGCTATACTCTGTTGCATATCGTCTACTCAGAGGCAATCTCTGCTTAACATACAAGGCCATGTCAAACCCAGAGCTGTTGGACATGCTACACTTAAAGAAATCCCAATCCCTCAGAGCTACACGCTCCAGGGATCTAAACCTTGTCATCACAATAAACAAAACATGCTGGAGGGATAGGTTCCTGACCCAGAGACTCCCCAGTCACAGGAATAGATTGCCCATACATGTCAAGCAGAGTGCCTCTTTGGACCTCTTCAAGAGAAACCTTGACGATTGGATGGGAGAAAGGAAATTCACCCCAGGGATCATGTCAGTCGCCCTGCTAGACAGGGGTCCAGGAAAGTAAATAATGTGGGAAGAAATAGCCAGGGAATTGTTATGGCTAGGCTTGTATAGGCCCTAGGGCTGATAGCCTAGTACCAACCTATGAACCTATGAACATCTTCTATGCCAAATATTTTCATAAATTTCTTTAAAAATCTACCCTCTTTATTATATTTTCCCTTCTGGGCCCCCCAGACACATCTTCACTATTGCAAATCAAATTCTCATCCCCACCTATAAGTAATATTCCTTGCTGAAAGCTGATTATTTCTCCTGGAATTTTCTTAAGCTCCATTACAGCAGTCTTAGGTGGAATATAAATACATGGTAGCATAATCCACTTCCCTTGCCAGTAGCCCCTTAGTACTACAAATCTACCATTATTGTCTTTTTTATCCTCTTCTATTACTATTAGAGCTCCTCTTGAAATTAATATAAGTACTCCTCTCTTACTTTACCACAGGTATTCCACTGAATAACCATCCAGAAAACCTTTCTTCATCAAATTCACACGTTCAGTTCTTTCCAAGTGTGTCTCCTGTAACATAGCTAGTCGCAGTCTACATATTTTAATATAGTTCACTACTCTTTCTTTTTATATTTACCTGTGAGTCCATTAACATTTAAAGACATTATAGAAAGCATCATATTATTGAGAGATTATTCCCACCTTTTATGTATAACAACTTATTTGTTAAATGTCTAGTTTCAGCTTTTGTGTTACATACATGTACTGTTTAGCAGGTTAATCTTTTATACAGTTGTTTTTGTCATCTCCATTTGAGCCTAAGTCACATCTTACAGAATTTTTTGTTTTATTGAAAACCCTCAAACAAAAAAACACACACACACACACATGCACACACACAATAGCCCCCTAAAACATATTAACTTAATAATAACACACAAAACCATATACATCTTCAAATATTGAAGTTTTACCCTCCTAATAGGAACAAATGTTCCAAACTAATAGCTGCACACACAGACTTGAGCGAACCTAAAATAAGTTATCCATGCTAAGATGCATGGTATAGCCTGTGATTCTATTAAGTGCTATCTTGTTTTGTTTTATCTTTACAACTCTCTCAGCTTGGAAAATACTTGAATGCTTTCAGAAAACATTTTCTCCAAGCCATTTCTCTTTATCAGATTGTTTGCTAGAAACATAAGAACCAGACACAAAACTGTTTACTAGGAAAAAAAGCCTTATAATATTCAATATTATTTTCCATTTACTTGCTTTCTCTTAAAACATGTCACTAGATTAAGCTGATGGATTTAATCTAAGTCATTCCCCTGTGCAAGAATGAGAAAAAAAACACTATTTTTTCTATTGTCATGCTCCTTTAATCAGATATTTTTTTACATTGCAGTGCCTACATTTTTAAACAAGGTGAGAGAAGAAGGGAGAAAGAAACAAAAAGAAAAAAAAAGTCAGGAGCATCTATTTACATTAGTGTCTCCATTACACTTAAAAATAATTAAAACAAACTTTATAACATGCAAAGAAAATCATACAGTATTTAAATAATACTAATAAGAAAAACATGTTTTACTTACAATTAACCATCTCCTGAGTATTCTTACGAACATTAATGACATGAAGTAGGGTATATGCTTTGTAGTCCCCTACAAGTATAACAATGTCCAAAAAAGTCCTATATTTCCAGATATTTTTGTTCTGTCATGTTTCACAAATATAATTATTGCTTTGTAATCACACATTTGTCAGTTTCCAAGTTATTGATTTTATTCTCCAAATGTTAATGACATGAAGTAGGGAATATGCCTTAAAGTCCCCTGCAAGTTTAACAAAGTCCAAGAAAGTTCAATATATCCAGATTTTCTTGTTCTATTCCTGTGCATCTCCATCTCTGATATCCTGTCTCTGTTTCATTTCCAACATACTGCCGATTCCTCTAGTCAACTCTTATGCTTTTTTCTCCCCTCTCTCAAGCATTTTCCATTAAAATACTGGAAAAGGTTTCACTGACATAGTCTTTTTGTGGTCTTTATTACCAGAAGAACAAAAATCAAAATCTCCTTCTGTTTCACAACTCACTTTTTTGTTGGACAAACTTTTGTATTTTCTTTCTTAGCATGTACTTCATCAAAAATGATTTTGTTCCTCTAGGGAAAAATATTTTGAAGACAGCTGGGTACAGCAGTTTGAAACTCACACTTGCTTCTTGACATTCCCTGAATAATAGGATAAATGTACTCCTCTTTTGCCTGGTGTAGAATGAGCAGTCATTCTCCAGGAACACTCTGCTATCTCCCACTTTTAGTACTTTGTCCTTTTGCCACAGTTTTGTCAGAATCAGCTCATTCTGTTGGTAAGATTGTATCTTTTCTACTAAAGTTCTAGGTTGTTTGCTCATAGTCAGGTTTAGAGCATACACACAATGTGCTATTTCAAGTAACAATTCCTGTTGTGAAATACCATTCCAGTTGCTTATCTGTGCTTTCATAAAATTAATACAGTCTGCTCCTTCCAGCTTTTTGGGTACAGCAGCAAATCTCAGGTTTTCCCTACATGCTCTGTCCTTTAATTCTATTATTTTTGAAACATCTGTTCTTGTGCAGTCTTATATTCAGCCATCCATTTCTTCATTTCAAACTCTGAGTTTTGCAGTTTTATTACCTTATCTGAATATCTGTTTAAAGCGTCTTTCATTTTTTCCAACCTTTTATTGTTTGAGTTGAAATACTCCATCAACGTTTCATTTATTTTAGTCAGGCCTGTGTGCATTTGCCTTATACTTTCATCTAGGTTACTGGAAGTCATGTCTGGAGCTTGCACTGCTTTTTGCTGAACAGCTATACTACTTTTCCCAGTCAGTGTTTTTGTTGCCTCTTGTAGCTGATTTTTCTACAGGTCCTCTGTATTTCTTTTTTCCTGGCATCCAGGCAGTGCACTTACCAGCCATTTATTGAAATTTACCCAGAAATGTAGGTCCACTGACTTTGTCTGCTAAGTTTCTGTTTTCATACTGGGAGAGCTGCAGTTAAGGTGTTACTCTTTATCCAAGATTTTAACCTTTGTCAGTTCCTCTAAATAATTCTTGTTACTTCTTAACAATACCTTTTTTTATTTTTTTTCTCCCCAGTTTATTAAATGCCACTTTCATTTTATCCCACTCATTAGCTGCAACCTCTGAAGAAATTTCTACCTTTCCTAATACTTCCTGAATAATTTCCAATACCCACTCCTTAAATTCCTCTATTTGTAACAGGTAGGTAAAGAAGCTCTGGTGTCTCATTTTTACTTCATTACCCTGCATTGTTATCTTAGTTGTTACTGGTGCATGATCTGAAATAGTTATTGGATGTATGTTGATGCTTTCAATTAAATGCACATGTTTCTGTGAAATATAATTCCTGTCAAGTCTAGCACAGTTATTGATCCTTATATAAATTCTCTCAGAGTTCCTACCATTGAATTTACGTCTTCCATACTAAGTATTTTCATAAATTTCTTCAGAAATCCACCCTTTCTTGTTATATTTTCCATCCTAGGACCCCCAGATACATCCTCACTGTTGCAGATCAAGTTCCAGTCCCCATCTATAAGTAATATTTCCTGCTGAAACCTGATTATTTCTCCTAAAATTTTCATATGCTCCATAACAGCAGTTTTTGGTGAAATACAGATACATGCCATTG
This sequence comes from Protopterus annectens, assembly GCF_019279795.1. Taxonomy (NCBI): domain Eukaryota; kingdom Metazoa; phylum Chordata; order Ceratodontiformes; family Protopteridae; genus Protopterus; species Protopterus annectens. Next base: position 1,710,258,912 of record NC_056735.1, on the reverse strand, counting down.
TAATCCTCCTCCTTTGCCAGTAGCCCCTTACTACCACAAATTTACCATTACTATTTTTCCCCTCATCTGTCACTATTGGAACTCTGCTTGTAATTAGTATAAGTGCTCCTCTTTTCCTTTGTCCCTGATATTCTGTTGAATATCCATCCTGAAATCCTTTCTTTATTAAATTCACATGCTAACTTCTTTCCAAATGTGTCTCCTGTAGCATTGCTATTTGCACTCTATTTTTCTTAATATAATTGAATACACTTACCTTTTCATCTATACATGTGAGGCCATTCACATTTCAAAATAATATGTTTAGTATAGCCATTATGAGAAGAAGTTATTATTCCACCTATTATATATGACAGTTGTTTTAAATATCTATTTCCAGCTTTTGTGCTACATGCACCAGCTAATGTTTGGCAGGTTGATCTTTTATACAGTTGTTTCTTGTCATCTCCATTTGAACCTATGTCACATTTCACAAGACTTTTTCTTTTACTGAAAACCCTGAAAAAGAACTAACCCTCAGAATGCTTCCATAAACTATTAACTTAAAAAAACACACAAAACTATGTATGTCTTTAAATAATGAAGCTTATCCCTCCTGATAGGAACAATTATTTACCTATTTAACTGTTTGTCAACTCTGTGGCTATGTTAGAGCACTGATTCCAATGGATTTGGTTTCCAGATTTAACATTGTTTGTAAAACAAACACAAATAACAAACAAAAAGCAAACAAACTCAATTTAATCCACTTAGTAAACCCTTACACCTCTGAGACTTCATCTGACTGAGTTAGTAACACAAGAAACATACTTAGCATGGTACTGAAACTTTAGACAAGAAAAATGCATTGTCTAAGTATGCCCAGATATGTAGTAAGGGCAACAGTTTATTTTTTATGTGTAGTAACTGATTTTGTAGTTACTTGTGAAAATAAGGTTGATGCAGATTGCACATTAGACTGGAAAGAGTACAGTTGGCAGGTAAAATCAGATGTATGCACCTCTCCTTGTTTAAAAGATTTTGAAAATGTTAAGTCTTTTCTAAAAAGGAAAAAGTTGAAACATTAAGCATGTGACTTGTCATGTGATTGTTTCAAGTGTTGTATAAGTGTGCTTATTTGCTGAGCTGGGAGCCATTTAATTTTTAAATGGATAGAGAAATGGTGTGCCATCTGAGGTATTACTGTATTAAAACAGCAGATGAAAAAACAGTGGTTTGAAAGAAGGACCAACTCTTTTGGGAAACAGATGCCATAAGGGGAAATCCATATTATAGTTGGAGGAGTAGTATGCCTTTTCCTGAAGCTCTCCTGCCTACAGGAGCTAGGAGGTAAGAGATTTTCTTTGCCCAAAATAGTGTTTTATTAATACTGGTTTTGATTTTTTGTAAGAAATTTGTAAGTTGTGTTTGTTCTTTCCTTGAACCTAAGTATCAAAACCAAATAAATGTTTCAGACTGCTGTTGTTATGTGCTACTTGGAGATTATGGACGTTAGCTTGTGTGAGGTGCTAAAGATTATTTCTTTACTTTCTGTCATGTTAAGTAACAGGTGATTATTTTGTAGCTATGAGGATATAATGGCAAGGTCTTATTCCAAGGTTTAATAATATTATGTTTTGGATGGGACCTATAGATATCTTTGACCTCAACATAGAGTAATGATCTATTTTGCATTCTTTTGGAGGGATGTTGATTTACAAATAGTGAAAAAAGAAAAGGGGCAAGAATTAACAGGTTTACTATGAAATCAGAAAATGAAGAACCAAGTTTGACTCTTAATAGTCTGATGTCAAGGTATATTTGTTAAACTGGTCTGTAGCACTGGAACCAAAAACTAACTATAGCAGTACATGCTGTGATAAAGTCAACCGAGCTGAAAACTTTTGTTAAGTCTAGAACTGTGGCTGCAGTAAGGATGCCTTTAACCAAGTTTAGAATTAGGTGATCCGTAAAGGCTTCAGACTGCAGTGAAGCTGCTTCTTTCTGACCTGAATCCATGTTGGTGGGGAGAGAGAGAATGACACGCACTCTTAAGTAATATGATAGTTGTATGTTGACAAGCTTCTCAAACACTTTACCCAGTGTTGAAAGTACAAGGATGAGTCTGAAGTCTTCAGAAGCAGGTTAGATTTTTTAGGTATGGGGTGAAAGTGGCTTTCTTACAGATGGAGGAAAAATATTTTGGCTGAGAGATAAGCTATAGATATACAGTAGGGTAAAGTATAACAAAAAAGTAAAGTATAACAAAAAATATAAAATTGAACACAGTAAATGGCATTGACAATGTGGGGCATTTACATATGAATGGTAATTCATCCACTAGTGCTCAACCCATTGCAGAAAAATCTATTTGTTATACCAACAATACAGTGGGGAATAATGAATTGCTACCACCTTCTTCTTCAGAAGCTGTTAACATTACAGCTTCCATTGAGGTCGACACGCCCCCTCCTAATCAGCAAGCGCTGAAATATTCTTCTGGTAATTTAGGAGCCAGACCAAAAGATTTACGTACTGACAATTCTTCTTGTTCTTTTTTACCTTACCCTGTAAAACAACAGTTTTACAACAGGGGCCGATCACAAAGCCGAGGCCCAAGGAAAAGGACACTTTCAAGAGAAAGCTACAATCCCACAAGAAGAACAAGAATGTGACTGATTTACTGTACAATTACTCTGGCTTTTCTCTTTCTGATTCTGACATTTCATTATTGAACAGAGGACTCAATTTTATTCCAGCCTGTCCTGATACCATTAGCCAGGTTCTTATTGATCTTAGATTATTTTGCAGACAGGTTGCATTAAAATTGTTTTTTAAAGATAAATGTAATTTTACTGATGTTACTGAGAAGACTATTTTTAAACGTAAAAGCACTTTTACACCTTCCTTTCCACATCACATTGAATGTTTTTTAAAACTATGTGAGCAGGATTTTTATAATTTATTCTCCAGCAAAGTCAAACCATGTTTTTATAATTTAACCTCAGAAGAGTTTACTTCACTACAACATTTAAGGAATTGTAATGAAATAACCATAAAACCAGCTGATAAAGGTGGAGGGGTAGTCATATTAGATACCATTGATTACAATATGAATATGTCCTTGATGCTTGAAGATGATGCAACTTATATTAAATTGATGCCTCATGACATTAAAAGAATAATTAAAAATGTGCATGATATTTTATATGACCTTTTAATGTGTAGACAAGTCAGTGAACAGATGTATAACTACCTTCTTATTGATAACCCTACCATACCTATAATCAAGGGGTTACCCAAAATACATAAGAACCAGTTCCCCATACCATTAAGACCAGTTCCCCATACCATTAAGACCAATTGTATCAGGAGATAAATGGGTAACTGCTAACATATCGTCTTTCATCGAATTTCTACTTAGACCAGTAGTTGATTCTTATTCTTCTATTTTGAAAGACACATATCAGTTTTTAGATTACTTGTCAGATATACATCTAACTCCTAATTAACATGAGTATCTTTTAGTTACTTTAGATGTAAAAAACCTTTTCACTTCTATACCTAATGACCTAGGTATTGAAGCCATAAGAGAATTACTATCAAAAGAGTCTTCTTTCACTAACAATAGACAATTATTAATAGACCAACTATTAGAGTTAGTATTAAGTAACAATGCCTTCATGTTTTTAAACAGCTATTATTTACAACAATGGGGGGTGGCAATGGGCACTCCGTGTGCGAACACGTATGCCAATCTGGTTGTTTTCAGTTGGGAACAAAATTGTTTATTTAGCCACCCTTCTTTTGCTAAAATAAAAGTCTACAAATGTTTTGTAGATGATATTTTTATCATCTGGGAGGGCACGGAAACTGAATTTGAAAATTTTTTAATTTACTTAGAAACTACTTCTACATTTCTTAGATTCACTATGGAATGCTCCCATAAGAAGGTACATTTTCTGGATACAACACTCAGTATCACTGATAGTGGCTCTATTGTATCTACACTTTATAGAAAACCTACTTGGAAAAATATTTTATTAACCTTTGAAAGTATGCATCCTAGGTATATCTTCCCAGGTATAATTAAAAGTCAATTCATTAGGTTAACGAGACTTTGTAAAGATAGCAATGATTTGCACTCTGAAGCTGATCATCTGGAAGAACTCTTTATTGAGAGAGGTTATCATCCAAATTTAGTTAGTAGCATCAAAAATAGCATCATCAAAAGCATACATCAGGATAGAATTGGTCAGATAGATAATAAGATCTCTACATTTGTGAATAAAGAAGATTCAGTTATTCAAGCAAATTGTGTTGCTATAACTCTGAATTACACTAGCAACATAAATAGCTTGAAGAAAGTTTTTCTTAATAACTGGAAGATCTTAATCATGGACCCAGATACCAAACTTATTGTAGGAATCAAACCTTATTTTATGTATAGGAACAGCCCAAATCTTAAACGATTATTATGTAATGACTCTCATTTTACACAACCATCATCAATTCCTGTTAAGAAAAGAACAGGTACCTTCCCTTGTCATAGTTGTAATAGATGCAACTTTATTTCTGAAATACAAGGATTTCAACACCCTAGTTTGAATTATATTTTTCTACCCAGATTTTTTGCAACTTGTACTACTAAAAATCTAATTTATCTTGCAACATGTAAAAAATGTCAGGCTTTTTATGTTGGGCTAACAAAAAGATGTCTGAAGGATAGAATATATGGTCATCTTTATGATATACAGAGAAAAAAATGACCTAAATGCTCTAGCAAAACACATAATAGAGTATCCTTCACACAAGTTTTGTTTCAGAGTTTTAGAAATAGTTGCAATCAACAAGAGAGGTGGTAATAATGCCACACATTTGAGTAACAAAGAATTAAAATGGATTCTGAGACTAGGTGCCCATATACCCCCTGGTATAAACAGTTGCATTTCCATTAAACCTGTTCTAGATACTAGATGATGTTTTTATATATGTCATATTCTATGCCTCATATTTTAGATATTTTAGGTATTTAAGATACATTTTATATGTGTTATGACATATATTTTTAAAAAAACGCATATTTGATACATTTTTAAAAAAACATATATTTGATATATTTTATTATGGTTATATTTTTGTACTCTTGGATTTATTTCTACATGTCTTTCATATGTTCCAAATCCTTTATCTACAGTTATATATACATATTTGATCATATTTGCATTCATATACTTGTGTCATTTACATTAAGACCATATATATATGGTTATACCTTAGCTATATCTTTATACTTACATAGTTACTAAATAACATATGATATTTGGTCACTGTATCTCATTATTATACACAAGCCAAAATCATGTATTTTGTATATTTATTTATTCATTTTAATTGATAAATTGATATAGATAAAATAATTGCTCTTATTAAAAATTTGAACATATATTTATTTATTTATTCATTTATTTATTCATGAATGAATATTAATTATTGATAATTTAATCAATTTATTCAAATTATTTATTTAGATATATATACATCCTTATTTATAACATCCAAATTAATATGAATGTGTTTCTTAATGATTTTAAAACGATGACTGTTCCTGCACATTTTATGCATACATTATATTATATTATATTTCATGCATCTAATTTATTATTTGATATTTATAATTGGTAAAAAATGTTCCGTGCACCTCTTCCTCTTTTTATATTCATTTCATGGTTTACTCGCTGATGAGAATTTCATTATATTACAGTCTTTTACTCACAAAGATACATTCTTATGATTTATGGAATTTTGGATAATAGTATCTTTTGAATGAAATACATAGTGTTAGTTAGTTGACATTTACTGTTGTCCATGTGAATTCAAAACATGATGTCTCAGCTTGACTTTAACTGAATGTGAACTAAACCTAATTGAGTTCAATTGAGTGTATTTTATTTAATTGATTAATTGCAAATACTAATTTTGGCGCCCTTTTTTGGTATATAAATGAAAGTTTTAAGTAATTTTATATTGTCTGATGAAGCGTAGTAGGTACTACGCGAAAGAGCTCACATCTCAATAAAACCGCTTTTTTGGATTATTGCTGGTCTATCTTTGGATTATTACCAGATCTTTTTTATGCAGATTTCGTTTGGATTTGTTATTGAGACTCTGACTTTATTCGTGGTGAGTGGACCTGGTATTTATTGCATATATAGTAGGGTAGTAGGGATTGTATTAAGAATTATCTGCAGTGGTAGCTTAACCTACTGTCTTGTCCTAGAGGAATACCTTAAAAGATTTCCTTCAATTGGTATTTAATTTGTTTGGCTTTTATTTACTGGAAATAGAAAGGGAGATAAAGAGGACTGGATAGTCTGTGGGATGACTGTAATTGGTGTTATTGGATTCTGGATTAGAAGAAAAAGGAAATTATTTTAATAAATCGGTACTTTTCCGTTAATGCAGCAACAGCTTATTTGGCCACATTAATGGTTTTGTCATAATGACAGTTTTCATTCACTTTCAATATTTGCATGAATATCCAGTATCCAAAAAAGCAACATAAGTGCAAGTTAAAGAGCATACAATAACTGGGAATTCTTGCTTCTAAATTTTGTTGGGCACTGATGAAAACTGCATTTCTACTTCGGGTCCAGAATACGTGAGGTACCTCCTAATGCGTAAATTGTTACAGGTATGCCTCTGCAGTTTGCACAAAATAAGAATGTTTACATATGTGTACACATTACTTCAGTTATAAGACAACATTCTCTGCATGTATGTTACTGATATCAAAAACACTTAATAATATAAAAGAATGAACTGTGGTATAATGTGTAAATGCTTTTTCTTTGAAACGTGATTGCTTTTTATGACTGCATGAAGCAATTGTATTATAACTCTGATTTTACACCCTGATCAAGGATCCTATGATCAGTCCAGAAGTCCTAACTAAATAAAAATACATAGGTGTGTGTGGGTGTGTGTGTGTGTGTGTGTGTGTGTGTGTGTGTGTGTGTGTGTGTGTGTGTGTGTGTGTGTGTGTGTGTGTGTGTGTGTGTGTGTGTGTGTGTGTGTGTGTGTGTGTGTGTGTGTGAGTGTGTGTGTACCTGTGCATGTGCTTGCATTTGGAGTCTCTCAAATGTCCGTAATTTTTGCAGCAAATGTAAAAAAAATGCTCTGACCATCATAATCCATCATAAAACTGGCGATTTGGGGAAGAAAAACTACTGGATTATGTGTAATAAATAATGACAATAATTAAAGTTATAGACATCTTTTACTTCAGAAAATGGCCATTAAGCCACATTCTGTGATTCAGCTAACTTCTGAAGTTATTGTCCCTGCATGCTCTGGATTACTTTCGGTTTTGTCTCTGATTCTGGAGTTAACAGAATGAGAGCTGCTATGTGTGTGTGTTTGTACATAAGACATACACACATATTTTATATATTTATGCAAACACATATTGACAGAAATGTGTGTGTGTGTGTGTGTGTGTGTGTGTGTGTGTATATATATATATATATATATATATATATATATATATATATATATATATATACATATATAGGTTTATTATTAAAAATCTCAAAAGTGAAAATAAAAAAGGTACTTATGAGCGAAGTGTTTCGCCAAAAGTACACATCACCTAATGGCCCTAATGGCGAAAAACAGCTGTTAATGCCGAAAATGTCGAACACGACATTTTCGGCACTTAACAGCAATCCCACCCTTCCCATACCTCCCTAACCAGGAAACCTAACATCCCGTTTATGCAGGGGGGCAAGCCCCCCTGCACCCCCCCACACCCCTATAACTATATATTCCAACTCTGAGATCACACTACAGTGAAGAAAGGGATGTATTTCCCTTACTGCACTGTACCGCGATCCCTGTACATAAGCGAACGTTATATTTGCAAATGCACAGACCATTCGCAAATATTCCATTCGATTACATGGCTGGCACACATATGAACTATTCAAACATCTGTAGTTTGGATAGTTCATAGGCGTGCAATGCTACACCGACTTTTTAATATTAAACCATATATATATATATATATATATATATATATATATATATATGTGTGTGTGTGTGTGTGTGTATATATATATATATATATATATATATATATATATATGTGTATATATACACACTTTTCTTATGACAAAACCGTTAACAAGGCCAAAAAAGCTGTTTCCCCATTAACAGAAAAGTACCAATAAATCTTATGGGGTATGAGCCATCTGTTGTATGAATACAATCGGGGAAGGCTGTGTTGCTTCCAGTTTTATGGCACAGGAGGTTATTCACAACTCAAAAAATCTTTAGAAGAGAGGACTGCTCTTGTACTGAGTAGTTTGACTTTTTTATGACTGATAGTTTCTAAGTTAAACTACAGAAGTTAACAAATCTTGGTAAGTACCCTAGGTTTTAGGTACTTTTGAAAGAGTTGCAAACTTGTTCTTTCAATATCAGAAGGCATTTTAGTTTCTGTGTAGATCAAAAGTTTCTTGACAGTTTTAGAACTTTTGTTATTAGGGTAAAGAGAGTGTTTTTAGTGTTGCAACATTTATCTTCTGAGTTTATTAATGGCTTCTCCTGGGTTTTGACAATTTAGAATTGGACTCCAGTTTAACATGTCACAGGATGTTTTAGTTTAGTTTAGTGATACTTTAAGCAGAATGAGCTCTAAAAAAGACTATTTACAGGATTTAGTGATTTTTTTGGAAACAAAGGGAAAATGTTACAAGGCAATGACTGCTAAAGCTTGATGGAAGAATTGATAATTTTTTTATTATTTCTTTTCTGCTTTCCAGCACTGTACAGCCCTCCAATTGTTGCTGTGGCTTCTGTGCCTGACAAATCCCTGGATCCAAGACCAAGAACCACACACGATACCAAATGATGCAAGGTAATAGTAGAACCAGTCAAGAAACAGTCCACGCCAAACTAGTATCCAAACCGTTTATTGAGCGCTTTCGTTAGCAACATCACCTGACTTCTTCAGAATAAGCGCAACACATAACATCATAGTATTTATATTAAAATTCAAACACATGTTGTTATTCGGACTTTTGACAAACAAACAAGTACCTAAAAATAATTACCTAGAATACAATCTTACCCTACCATCTTCATTAAAACAATAAATGTTCCCTAACACATATTACAAATACTTGAACAACTTACTTTAAAACCATCGCTTATAAAAATATAAAGGTTAAAATGCAATAGACTTTCCCACATTTAACAAACCCAGTACAGATAGTATATTACCCTAGGTTATCCAAAATATGAACGCAATTTCAAAAAATTACTAATGCTGATACTATCATTGAGGCCAGGCAGACTAGTGGCATTAAGTTTGAGCTGCCACCATAATTTCCTAAAGTTGAGAACTTCCTCCCAGGGACCTCCCCGTGGGTCTGATGTCACTTTCTCAACAACTAAAAACTTGAAAGTGTGACCAGGAAACTGAGATACGTGTTTAAATAAGGCACTATTTGGACTAGCAATTCTGATGCCCCGTATATGTTCATATATCCTATCTTTAAGACTCCTGTTTGTCTTACCAATATAAAACCCAGTACAATGGCAACAGATGGCAGCATATACTACTCCCTTCGTAATACAGGAGTAATTCCCCTGTGCCCTAACGCTTATACTGTTGATAACTATTTTATGAACTGTGATACCAGCAAGGGAATCCATCTTTGACCAGATCAAGGCAGTACAACAGATGGAATTATTTAAAATAATTGGAACTTCATCTGGTGAGTTACAGAACATTGAAAATTGTGTTGAGCTACGTACTCATCCTACTATTAACTATAATTTACATGTTTCAGATGTTTGTGGTTACAATGCATATGCGAATACAAAAGGTGATTTTGTTGTACATAATTATTCTTTACAACCGCTGGATTTGGGATTACCCGATGTACCTAGCAAAGGTTTTAATTTTGTTCCCACTGCAAGGGTAAATTTGATGGAATTGATTTTAGATTTGAAGGTCTTTGTCAGAAAATTAAATTTGCGTTTACTATTTGGGTCTGAAATGTTGTGTGACAATATGCTACATAGAAGTAGTACGTTTAATCCTCCCTTACCCAGTGTGTTGCTTATGTTTAAAGCATTGTGTGAATTTGACTTTACGACTCTTATGAGTAATAACAATGTTGACACTAGTATGTGGAATTTGAATGTCAGTGAAAGACTTTTAATAAACAAGTTGGTGTCTGACAAAACATTGCGAGTTAGGAGTTATAAAGGAGGCGTGGTGGTCATAATGATGAAAACTGATCATAACAACAAAATGAACACATTGTTATGGGATGGTGTGCTTTATGAGGAAGTTTCATGCAATTTTGTTAATATATCACATTACAAAATAGATTTGGCCTTGAAAGATTTGTTGGACCAATGCCAAATCAATATAGATTTGTATAATTTCCTCAGTGTTAACCATCCTAGGGTACCGAATATTTTCAGTATCCCTAAGATTCATAAGAATTTGTATGACCCCCGGATGAGACCCATAGTTAGTGTAGCAGGCTCCAAAATCTTTTTTATTGGTAAATATATTGATCATAAATTGAAGAATGTTTTGAAAGACGAGCAGCATATTTGTATCGATTCATGACATTTTTTGAAAAAACTGAATGGATTGGTTGGTATGGAAGACGTTTCATTTTTGACAGTGGGCATTGTTATTCCACACACTCTTGGGATGGAATGGTTTGAGGAATATCTTTTTGATTCAAACAGATTTAGTAATAATGATGTTTCAGTTTTGGTGACCCTCATGGAACTAGTTTTGAAGTACAACTTCGTCTTTTTTGAAGGCCAGTTTTTTATGCAAAGAACAGGGGTCGCCATGGGGGCATGTTGTGCCCCCATTTTTGCGAATATCATTATGTTAATGTGGAAATGAAAATTTTTATTCAATTCCTTTTTCATTGGATCATGGGCTTTGTATTTGCGATATATTGATAATTTGTTTTTTATATGGAAGGGGGATAAGAATGATGTGAAACATTTTGTGCATTTCATGAATAGTACTACAGGTTTTCTTACGTTCATATATGAGTATAACAAGAATGTCATGAATTATCAGGACGTCCTAGTTAGTAAAGACTTTGGCAACAATTGCCTGGTTAGCAACCTATATAGAAAGCTGATATACAGCAACAGTTTACTGCTTTATCATAGTTGTCACCCAGACCATTTAAAGAAGGGTCTTGTGAAAGGGCAATATGTCCGTATTTCACGTATGGTCAGTAAGGACATGGATTTTCATGTACAGTGCAAAGTCATGGAAGACATGTTGCTAGCGAGAGGGTATCCTAGTTAATTGAGAGGGTCTTGGATGAAGTTAGTGTTAAAAGGACAGCAGGGTATTTAGTCCATTGCTTAGTAAGGTACTGGAATGCCCGCAGATGAATCATGGGACTATAGGTGTGCACAATGATTCTGAAGGACATACATCTTCAGACCCCCTCCTGTCCTCCTTTGTTACCAGGTTTTCTGCTGATTATGGTGCTATTATGGACGTATTGAAGAAGAACTGGATTATGTTTAACAGTCAGGCAGACATCATAGACAAGTTAATAACCCTTCCCTGCAAAATTTTTAGAAGGGGAAAGTCCTTTAAAGATTTATTGCAAGGGATGAACTATTCTGATTTTAGGCAGGGAAGGGGGACCCAGGCCTGTGGTTTCTGTGCCCAGTGTACCCATATTGTCACAGATGATAAAATAGTTATCAACGGTATAAGGGTTAGGGCACAGGAGAATTACTCCTGTATTATGAAGGGAGTAGTATATGCTGCCATCTGTTGCCATTGTACTGGGTTTTATATTGGTTAGACAAACAGGAGTCTTAAAGATAGGATATATGAACATATACGGGACATCAGAATTGCTAGTCCAAATAGTGTCTTATTTAAACACATATCTCAGTTTCCTGGTCACACTTTCAAGTTTTTAGTTGTTGAGAAAGTGACATCAGACCCACGGGGAGGTCCCTGGGAGGAAGTTCTCAACTTTAGGGAATTATGGTGGCAACTCAAACTTAATGCCACTAGTCTGCCTGGCATCAATGATAGTATCAGCATTAGTAGTTTTTTGAAATTGCGTACTTATTTTGGATAACCTAGGGTAATATACTATCTGTACTGGGTTTGTTAAATGTGGGAAAGTCTATTGCATTTTAACCTTTATATTTTTATAAGTGCTGGTTTAAAGTAAGTTGTTCAAGTATTTGTAATATGTGTTAGGGAACATTTATTGTTATAATGAAGATGGTAGGGTAACATTGTATTCTAGGTAATTATTTTTAGGTACTGTTTGTTTACGTCAAAAGTCTGAATAACAACATGTGTTTGAATTTTAGTATAAATACTATGATGCTATGTGTTGCGTTTATTCTGAAGAAGTCAGGTGATGTTGCTGCTGAAAGCGCTCAGTAAACGGTTTGGATACTAGTTTGGCGTGGGCTGTTTCTTGACTGGTTCTACAATTACCTTAAATCCCTGTATCCCCTGAATGTTCCATTCATGTACCCCTGGTATAACCCATTAATGGGTGATGGATCCTTGGCTCCTAGGGGAAGTTGACCTTGATTGTAACTCACTTACAATCCTTGGCAGCAAGGGGATCCATTGGGAAGTTGTACACAATGAACTGCAAGCCATCTTCCACATGGCAGCTGGTCAAAGTCCCTACCTTAAGGAATGAATTGTGCAATGATATCAGAGATGTCATTGTCACCCTTTGTAATCTAAGTAGATAACCTGTGAGGCTACTGGTCTCTAATAGAGGTTGCACAGGCACTGAACTTTTCCAATCCTCGCCTGGGATAGGAGAGTTAAACAATGATCATTTCATTCTATCCCCAGACTCAGTCATGCTGGAGGCTGGAGTTTGCTCCCAAACCCAGTATGCCTGCAGCACAAATGGATGCCCCACGTGTCCCACTGGACCAGAGAAGCATACAGATTTCTGTATGAGGTTGGGTATGTTTGTGATTAACAGGTAAGTCAAAGAGTAGATCTTTTATTTAAAATTGGGTCTTGTTTTTTGCACTAGATGAGTTAGTCCATGGTCTGCTATAATGTTTTTGTGTTTACTAAACACACTTAACATCACCTAGGTGAAGCTTTGCATACCTCACATCCAGTCTAATGCTAGAATGCTCTCTCACATAACTTAAGCTAAATCAGAAATTCAAAACTTTTCAAAGCAAACTTTAGACCCACCTCTTTAGTTTTAAGCTAAGTTCCTGTCATTCTCCTTCTATTTAAAGCTGATCTGAGTATTATTTCTCTGTAACTCTCCTTTCCCATTCCCTCACCCTAATGAAAAACATATCCAATTCCATTATCACTATACCCATAAACACAGTACCTGGGTCTTATAATCAGATACGTAACTGCTTATCCACTAATCTATCAAGCCACTGCCACTCTACTAATACACTTAATAAATCTTTTATTGGACATAGAAAAGCCTGAAAATATAGCAGTTACTCAGACAAAATGCAGTAAAGTGGAATGTGGTAAAATGCAACATATATGCCCTAGTAGATAACCAATCTAGAACACAGAACATACTACGATTCTAGAATTGTCTCTATTCGCAAACTAATTATGTGCATTTTGTTTTTGTATGCCATATTTATTTGTAAGAAATTATGTTCCAGTATGTTCAACCTGTTTCTTACAACTGTGCAAACTTGTGGAGTTTTTCTCCCTGGGCCTCTGCTGAAAAGAGGTCTCTTGTGGCACAGTCTGATTTTCCTAATAATCATGTGCTAGTAAACAATAAACAAATAAATACATTTCGGAATAGGGAGACTGCTTTAAGCATTTGAAGTAGCAAGGTTTGAAACTGGTTTATGTTATAGTGGAGGCATATGCTACAACTATGTGAAGCGAGTTATGTGCATCAAAAGGGATTTTGACTGTGAGACATTTAGGATCTGTTGGATTAATGTTTGTAAGCTGAGTGAATTTAGAAAATAGTCTAGACATTTTGTGTAGGATCATTGTACCACCAGCTACGTGTCTAGTAGATCTACAGCTGCAGACATAACTGTAACCTGAAAGCAATGCTGTAGGCTGTCCCTGTAATCTTTAATCCAGGAGTCATTAATACCAACAAGAGCAGGTCAGTAATCGTTCATAGGCTCATAGGTTGGTACTAGGCTATTGGCCCTTGGGCCTATACAAGCCTAACCATAACAATTTCCTGGCTATTTCTTCCCACACTATTTACTTCCCTGGATCGCTGTCTAGCAGGGTGACTGATGTGATCCCCGGGGTGAATTTCCTTTCTTCCATCCGATCGTCAAGGTTCCTTTAGAAGATGGCCAAAGAGGCACTCTGCTTGACATGTATGGGCAGTCTATTCCAGAGTCTGGGGAGTCCCTGGATCAGGAACCTATCCCTCCAGCATGTTTTGTTTATTGTGATGACAAGGTTTAGATCCCTGGAGTGTGTGGCTCTGAGGGATTGGGATTTCTTTAACTGTAGCATGTCCAACAGCTCTGGGTTTGACATGGCCTTGTATGTTAAGCAGAGATTGCCTCTGAGCAGATGATTTGCAACAGAGTATAGCTAGAGTTTTTTAAGGCGGTCAGTGTAGGGCATCTGCTTTAGGCCTGTGATTCTTTTAGTGAGGTATTCCTGCGGCCTTTCCAGTTGTTGCAGATGTCTTGAGAGGTACATACCAAACGGAGCATTGTATTCTATAATGGGTTGAATGAGGGATGAGTACAGTGGGACAATGACCTCCTTTTTTCTGGATGAAAAGCCCTTAGTGATGAGGTGTGCCACTTAGAAGGATTTCCTGACTGTTGTGGCAATGTGGTTATCGAAGGTGACACCACTGTCCACCTGTGTCACTAAGTCTCTTATCACACTTTCGGTGTTTAGTGTACTGCCACCTATGTGGTAATTCATGGGTACATGTTTTTTCCCAAAGGGGATAACTATACATTTCTTGGCACTGAGCTTGAGTCCATGGCTCTGGCACCAAGCATCTGTTTCTGTAAGGCCCTTTTGTAGAGTATCCACATCATTTGGGGATTCAATAATGGCTCCCAGTTTGCAGTCATCTGTGAACTTTGTCAGCCAGTGTCCCTTAGTGTTGGCCTGTACTTCAGAGAAGTAGATGCCAAACAAGAGCAGTCCCAGGACTGAACCCTGAGGTACTCCAATTGTCACTTGTCTGGAGATGGATTTGGAGTCAGCTACTTTTACAGTGTGGGTTCTGTCAGTAAGCCAGTTGGCAACCCATCGAGTGACATAGGGATTAATGCCCAGCTTAGTAAGTCTATCTATGATTCCAGAGTGGGAGATGGTGTCAAAGGCCTTGGCGAGGTCCAGATAAGCTGTTTGGACTGCCTTACCCTTGTCCACAGCTCTGAAGACTGATTCAAAGAAGTCAATCAGGTTCAAGAGACAAGATCGGCCCTTCATGAACCCAAACTGGGTGGGGTTCAGTGTTTGAAGGTTGCCGAGGTCTTTGTTTATAAGTTCCATGATAATATGTTTCATGGCCTTGCAGATCAGGCTCGTCAGACTGATGGGGCGGTAGTTCCTGGGATCCAAGGTGGATTCCCCCTTGTGGAGTGGGATAACTGTAGCTGTGCGCCACTCAGTGGGTATAAAGCCTGAGGTGAGGCTATGATTAAACATGGCACTTAGGTGAGGTGCCAGTTCATTTTGTAATTCATGTAGTACACAGCCTGGGATGTCATCTGGTCCCATGGATGCTGTATTCTTAGCTTTGGAGAGTGCGTTTTTTACCTGTGTGGCCATTATTACTGGAATTTGGCAATCTTCCAGTATTGAGATGGGCCATTTAGGGGGCAAGAGGGGGGTGAAGTTGGCACCAAATTGATTTGCCAGGATATTGGCAATATCCTTGGGATCAGTATATTTAATGCCATTCTGTTGTAGCTCAGAGTAGATCTGAACATTGTCATTTAGATTCTTGACATAGTTATAGAATGCCTTGTGGTTGTCATTGAAATCTTTGGCAATTTTATTTACGTAATTAGCTTTGGAGGATTTTATGAGGGATCTCAGCTTCTTACTGAGGCTGGTAAGGGAGTTTTTTGCATCCTGGGATTTTCCTCTTTTCTGCAACAGTTTCTTCCTTTTGTTGTAAAGTTTGTTTATGGCAGGGGACCACCATATTGGCTTTCTTTTTTTGGAGGAGAGAATCTTGGTTCTATTTGGGATGGCATGATTCATGCATGAGTGGATGTGCTCGTGCAGTGCCTTAGTGTAGGATTCAGCAGTCGAACTTTCAGTTCCCATCTTCATCGGTGTCGTGAAGTTTGTAACTTCTGACTTAAGCAGCATGAAGTTGGCTTTAGAGAAGTTTTTTATGGAGGTTTCCTTACTAGGGGGGTGGGGGTGGGATGTAGATGTTAAGGGTGATTAGCTTATGGTCAGACCTGACCAACAAGGGAGTGACCATAGGTGTGGAACATCGATTTCCCATGTTGGTAATGACCAGGTCTATGATATTGGAGCCCCTGATGGGACTATGGATTAGTTGATCCACGGCGTTGGAATTTATGAATTCCAAGAACCGTTGGGCAAAGGTGTTGGTACATGACTAGTTTTCCCAGTTAATGGTAGGGTAGTTGAAATCACCCAGTATTAGTATTGTTTAGAAAAGGGGCTATTTGTTCTATTTTATTCTTAATACCATTGCATTGATAAAGGCTATCAAGATGGGTGATGTGGTAATATGCACTCTACAAATAACTGGCACAGGTTCATAGGTTGATAGGATGTTACCAGGCTAAGGGCTCAACAGTCCTTGCATGTCTAGCCATATTTATCTTGAGCTCCCCAGATGTCAGTAGTTAAATGAGAAAAGTTTGCAGAAGTATGAGTCTATGGTAATTAATACTGACTGCCTCTGTCTATGAGGGACATGGGTGCCACTGCAGGAGTGAATTTACGGTCACTCATCCATTGATCTAAGTTGCATTTGAAAAGGGTCAGTGAGGGGCTCTGCTTCACGTGAATGGGAAGCTTGTTCCAGAGAAGGGGGTAGTTTCTGGGAGATGTATCCATCTCTACAGCATGATTTTTCATGTCAGTGGCTAGGTTAAGATCCCTGGAGCAAGTGACTCATATGCAGTTTGATTTACAGATGTGTAGCATTTCCATCAGGGCCAGATCAGGTGTCTATATCACGTTATCAAAATCTTACTACATCGAATCACTAAAGCTCGACCTGTAGTGATTGATGTAGTAAAACATCGAATAATGTTTAAAAAAACAAAAAAAAAACAAACAAAAATAAAAACTAACTAGCGTAGGCAGGGGGGCAAGCCACCCTGCACCCCCCACCTCCCCTACTTAAATATTCCAACTCTGAGACCGCACTACATTGAAGTAAACGGAAATCTCCCCCTACGAAGATTTCCATTTACCTGCATGATGTTCTGCCCTTTCGATGTTGTTGTGATGACAATATCAGCTTCAATATTGTCGGCTTTCGACATCATGAAGTAGACCCCCAGATCAGAGACTACCTTGTAAGCCATGGATAAGTCACCACTCAGCAGCCTGTAGGAGAAAAAATACAGTGACAGGGCATCCAGTCTTTCTAAGTAGGACTTGTTTTACGTACCATGAATTTTCTTGGTGAGAAACCTCTGTGGTCTGTGCAGCTGTTGCAGGTATCTGGTGAGATACATGCAAAAGGAGCATTGTACTCAATTACTAGTCTGGCAAGGGCTGAGTATAATGGAATCATAACATGTTTTGATCTAGATGTGATGCCTTTACTTATGAGATGTGCCACACAGAAGGATTTCTTTAACACTGTGGACATGCAGTGGTCAAAGTTCAGATTGCTATCAACCTAAATACCCAGATCATACACCACTGAGTCTACACTTAGGGAGGTGCTGTCTACATAGTAATTAGCAGGGATGTTAGCTATCCCAAAGGGAATAATAATGCAATTGTTTGCATTTAGCTTCAATCTGTGGCTTTGGCACCAATCATTTGTCTGCATTAAGGATGGTGCAGTGGCATAGTGGTTAGAGTTGCCACCTTACAGCAAGAGGTTCTCCAGATCAATTCTCAGATGGGGTGCCTTCTGTGTGGAATCTGTATGCCCTCCCTGCATTCATGGGGGTTTCCTCCGGGTGCTCCGGTTCCCTCTCATTTTACAAAGGCATGCATCTAGAGCATTTCTCCCTGGGCATCCTTTGAAAATTGGCTCGTTCCAAGTTGGACTTTCCCGGTAAACAAATGTAAAATAAATAAATAAAGTTAATCCTTTCTGTAGTATATTAGCATTGTTGAGGGACTCAGTGATTGCTCCCAATTTGCAATCCTTAATAAGTTTGGTCAGCCACAGGTCATCCACGTTTGCCTGGACTTCTGAGAAATAAATTCTAAACAGTAAAGGGCCCAGCACAGAACCCTGTGGCATGCCAGTGGTGACTGGTCTTTTGTTAGAAGTGAAGCCATCCACTTTGACACCATGTGCCCTGTTGGTGAGCCAACTGGCTACCCACTTGGTGATGTAGGGGTTAATTCCCAATTGGGAGAGCTTCTCTATAATACCTGAGCAGGGGATTGTGTCAATTGCCTTGACTACGTCAAGGTAGGTAGTATACACCGTCTTTCCCTCATCCAGGCTCTTGGTGACTTTCTCAAAGAAGTCAACCAGGTTTAACAGACATGCGCTACCCTTAACAAATCTGAACTGGGTTGGGTCCAGAGTTTGAAGATTACATATATCCTTGTTGATAAGGTCCATAATGATTCTTTCCATGGCCTTGAAGATGAGGCTAGTCAAGCTTATGGGTTTATAATTTCAAGGGTCGGTTGATGGTCCCCGTTTGCACACAGAGATTACTGTTGCTGTCCTCTGCTCTGCTGGAATACAGCCAGTCTGCAGGATGTGGTTAAACAGGGATCCAAGTGGGTCTGCTAGGTGATGTTTTAAGTTGTTTAAAAGGCAACCTGGGATGTTGTCTCATCCCATTGATGCTGTGATTTTGGCCTTGGAGAGCACAGAGATGACCTTCTCTCTTGAGATAACAGGTTGAGGAATGGTGGCAAGTATACTTTGGTGTTTGACCAGTTGGGAAGGGGGGGGGGTGAAGTTTGCTTCAAATCTGTCAGCTATCATGTTGGCTATTACCTCCAGTTGAATATGGATGGTGCTATCCACAACCACTTCAGCACATAGCTGGGTATTCCCCCTTTATATTCAGATGTAGTTAAAGAATGCCTTGTGATTATCCTTTGCTAGGGAGGCTATTTTTGCTTTGTAATTAGCTTTAGAGGACTTTGCAAGATCTTTAATTTGTTTGTTTAGGCTAGAGATGGATTTCTTCCTCTGCTGAGCCAGTTTCCTCTTGTTTTTGGACATTAGTTTCTTTCTTTTGTTGTATAGCCTGTTTATACTAGGGCTCCACCAGGGTGGCTTGATTTTCTTGCAAGACCTGGTTTTAATCTGGTTGGGAACACTCAATTCTGTACAACTACTTAAGTGGTTATACAGGATGTTGGTGTACACCTCTGCATAGGAGTTCATGTTATCTGTGTTTGAGGGGGCTTTGAAACTTCTTTTACCATCACTTAGTAGAAGGTAATTTGTTTTGGAAAGAATTCTTATGCATTTTTGAGACTGATGGGGTTTCTGGCCTTAAAATTACATAGAGAGGGACTGACTTATGGTTAGAAAATACCAGGAAGAAAATCACATGGGGGTGCAACACTCTCCCATGTTAGTGAGTACTATGTCCAGGACATTTGAGCCCCTCATGGGTGTCCTGAGTAGCTGCTCCAGAGCATTTCCATTGACAAAGTCCAAGAACCTCTGTGTCAGCAAGTTTGTGGTCATACATGTTTCCCAGTTGATGGTAGGATAATTAAAATCATGCATGAGTAAGGTGTCGGGTTGTATGGTGACTCCAGTAAGTCTAGGTATGCAGTATGCTTTTCCTGGGTCATGGTAGGAAACCTATAGCTAGCTATGATGTGGTAGGGGAATTTGCCTATGGTTAATTGGACAGTGAGTAGCTCAAGAGAGTCATATAATTGTTTGACCAGTCATGAGGTGTACTTACCCTTAATGAAGATGAATACACTTCATCCTTTGGTTCTTTCATGCTCAGTTTGTGGACTGAATATATTGAAGGTGTTGTAGCCTCACACAGCTGGGGTACTTTCCGTGGCTTTGAACCATGTCTCAGTGACTGCACAAACATCAGCCAAGGTGAGAAGTGCTTCTACAGAGTGCAGTTTCTTGTTTAGACTTCTAGCATTAAGCAGCAGTACCTTGAGTTTATCTAGAGAGGATTATATTATATTCAGAGGTTGGTTATTTTGATACTGCATAAAAAGGCATGTTAGGGGTGGCTAATGCCTTTGTCAGTTTTGAAAATATAGAGGTGACAGGTACAGACCATCTCTGGCAAAGCAGCATGGCCTGTTGACCATATCTTCCCAAGATGACAGAAATTGGATCCCCCTGGACTGACACCAGCAGCTAAGCCAATTATTCAAGTCAATCATTTTTTATTTGTTTTGTGGCATCATCCTTGGAGAAGGAAGAATGCTGCTTAACTCAGTCATGTCTCTCTTCATATAGCCCAAAGATGTACATTTAAAGTCATTCACCTCAGCATGGACTATGACAGAGTCATACTGATACTTGTGGTTGAGTGACGTGATGGAACCTGACACCTGACAGGAAGCTAACTGTAACTCACTCCTTATCCAGCGTGGTGAGGAGAACATCCACATGTCTCACTATGGAGTCTCCTATGACCAATGGGTTTTATCGTGTTGCACCTTATGGGCTTATTTATTGAGACACTGATGTTTCTTATTATGGGTTGTGTTTGTTTTTTGCATTGCTGTGTGTGTAAATGGTTTCTGAAGGCACCGTTTGGGAGGCCTCTGGTCTTTGATAAGTTACTAGTGAGTACCTCTGCATATGTAGGTTTATGTGTCGTGTCCTTATTTAGTGTGGGAAGTGATGTGTGTGTGTGTGTGTGTGTGTGTGTGTGTGTGTGTGTGTGTGTGTGTGTGTGTGTGTGTGTGTGTGTGTGTGTCTGTGTGTGTGTGGTGACTACCTGTTGGGCATTAGATTTGTCCATATGTGAGACGCTTGCCTCCAATTTCATAATGTAACTACATCTTTCACATAAAGTATTTGTTTGTTTCAGGAGTAAGTTGTTGTCAGTATACATGTGACAATTGCTACATTATCTCAGGATGCCCATGTCCATCAGGCTGACCAGAGAGATGATGGGAAACTGTCTGTCCATGATAGCAGGTTTTTACTGTATGTTTTATTAGGGAAGGGAATGGGTGAATTTAACAGGATTGTGCTGGTAGCTCAGAGATTATAAGAGGGGCCTATTCTTTGTGTAGGCTAAAATTGACCAATAAAACAATGCTACCCAGAATGCAACTGAGTTGCTCCTAGAACAGCTGAAAAACTTGGAAGGGTTTCACTGACAGTTGTTTAGGGAGAAAGTAATCTTCAAGGCTTTTGTGTCTGTACGGGGCACTGACAACCACCTCTACACAGAGAGCAGCACTGCACAAACTCGAGACTTAAATAGCAGCAAAGAGGAACAAGTTTTAAGTTAACACGCAATCAGGAAAGCACACAGTAAGCCTTCCATCAGCAATCCCCAACTCAGACAGGTTAGATCACCATACTTCTGCCACAAGAGTGCAGAAAAGAACTTTCTAATGTAGACTAGCTGGTTTGGAGCCCAAGTGTAAGAAGACCATATAAATTAGTGACAAGAGACCTAGAACTATCAAATACAATATAATACAGTGTGATTAACTACTTAAAGCAGCAGTTGCATACCTCTCACCTGTACAGATTTTCCCAGAATATCCAGATTTTTGTGTCATACTTTTGGTCTATTTCTTATAAAATTGTGTTTTTCTGGTAAATCATTGGCAAATCATTGAAGACTGAAGTTAGAAAAAATGACAGGCATTTGAGTTTCAGATTTTATACCCTTCATAAAATTTATATCAGTGCTAAACCTGTTATTCTATCAACTTGTTTGTAAGAGCAATTGTCCCCCGATTATTTATGGCTTTGCACAGATGTCTTGCTGTAAGAGGTTTAGAGGTATGGATAGTAGACACTACAGGTTTTTTATGTAAAGTGCAGAAAAAAACAGCAAAAAAAATACAGTCACAATTAACAAGAGAAGTGCAACAAAATGCTTACTTTCATCTTTTGAGTAATGGATTGCTCCAGGTGAAAGCAGATTCTCAGCTCTCTCTAGCGAAGTTGGCAAATGATGTGCACCTCTGTGTAGTAGCACGTAGGGCCCATTTTTTATGTTGCCAAACAGAGTTAGATGGGTTACTGTGGAAGAGGGCTTTTAAGGGCTTTACTATATAAGGGTGTTTGTTGCTATTTGGGTTTAAGAAGTAACTGCGCAGAAATGTCATTCTGAGAAGGAGTACAGGAAATAATTAGGAGAAATGCAGAATAAAGGAGACTGTGGGCTTGGTTGGCATGGATGAGAGGAAATGGGATAAATACATTTGGTAATTTGTCTCAATACAGCTCTGCATCAATACAACGGTTTAGATGGGAGTAGAAATCAGAGACATACCTAATAACATTGGCTTTGGTGTCACGGGGGAAAGAGTTCCATTAGAACTTCCTACGTGCTGTCAGTAAATGATAAGAGACTGCCCTTATAATAACCACTAAATATAGTAAGGTTTATGGGGTCTGTTGTACAGGTTCTAAGAGAGAAAGCAACAGTCTGATGGCTGAACCTTACCAAGGAGGAAGAGATGCATGGAGAGATACAGTCTGAGGAAGTAAATACTTCTAAGGACAAGATCAAGAAAATAGGCACCTATTTTGAAGAGGAGGAGGATAATATAGTCTAGGGATTTAGCATTAGAAATCTGTGTGTGTGGTTACTGGCTGTATAAGTATTCCATTTGATGGGTAGGTATTAAATGTTTTTTTTTAATAGTTATATGTCCATCAGGTAAAGTACATTTTATGCTCAGTAGGGACATGGTAGGCTGTAGTTAGGAATATTGTGATAGTTGTTCTTGAGTGCCACCAGGACCTCTAGTAGTTTCAGGTTAGTAACATGTGGGATCCAATGAGAGATGATGGGATTACAGACAAATACGAATATGTCTCTTGGCTCCAGGAGGCCTGAATGTGTAATAAGCACAAAACCGAAGTAAATAATGTGAGGTATCAATACAATGAAACCATATTTTTATAATTTCACAGATTCATGTATCGGGCATTTTATATAGACTTTTTGAGTTAACTATTGGTACCTTAATGTTGACCAAATTGTAGGTAGTTAAGTAAGATGCCCAGAAGTTGAACTATGTCTAACAAAATGCTGTGGGGTCAGCAAATTCTATAACCATCATGTATGCTATGCTTCTCTGCAAATGATGCTAAGATCTGCAACAGCAAAAAGCTGCTTGAGGAAGTGGAAGAAAGATGACAATGTAGGAGTGGTTTAATGTTTGATGCTTCCTTCCACAATAGTTGGTGGAGTTAGCAGTACTGTGGTATAAGATAGATATAAAGCTATACTGGGGAGGAGGACAAGCAGGAGGAGGAGGATGGTAAGAAGTATATCAGAGTGTACGGGCAACTTTCTCTGTGAATAAATAGTGGGTACAGCAGGTGGGGTCAACTGATCCCACCATGCTGAAACTCTCTAAGCTTTTTAAGTGGTTTTCATTCTGTCTGCTGCTTAGCAATGCCACTATTTTGCTGAAAATATTTCAAGCTTGCAGAAACTAAAGCACTGCTGTGGATTCCCTACTGGGTGAGGAAAGTAAACCTATATTTTTGTCTGTGATAGACCTACTTTTTGTTTTACTTCCTCCATTTTGTTTTCTGCTTTAAGAAATCTGCTTCATCAGGTGTTTTTGTTCTATGTGGAAGATAGACACTTAAATTATCTGGGCTGCACATTTCACAGATTTTTTCATTGGTTAATTGTCTCTTGACTGATACTTAAATACACAGTGAATTTTTGGTCCTTTGTCTTTTGCTGAAAAGATTTCAAGTCTGCAGAAACTAAACTACTGCTGGGGATTCCCTGCTGGGTGAGGAAAGTAAACCTATATTTTTTGTCTCTGATAGAACTGCTTTCTGTTTTACCTCTGTTTTGTTTTCTGTTTTAAAAAATCTTCTTGGCCTGGTGTTTTTTTTTTCTGTGTGGTAGATAGATAGTTAAATTGTCTGGGGTGGGCATTTCACGTTTTTTTCATTGGTTAATTGTCTCTTGACTGATATTTAAATACACAGTGAATTTCTAGCCCTTTGTCTTTTGCTGAAAAGATTTCAAGCTTGCAGAAATTAAAGCACCAATGGGGATTCCCAGCTTGTGTTTTACCACCCACCCTGCACTTTTTGATGTGCCTTTTAAACCTGGTGATTTTTAAGCTGTCCACCCCTACTGCAAATTCAGCTTCTTCCTTTCTACACTGCTGTTGATGTATTAAATTATTTGTCTTTATTTTGCTTGTGTTGAAAAAGTGCATTTTGCCTCTCATTGTCTGTTCTACTGATTTACTTGATCTGAATTATCTACCTACCTGTTGGATAAAGTAGTGTATGTTTACACTCTAGCAAGAAATTGTTTTTACATCAAGAGGTCAGTGGATTTTCCATGTTGTACACTGGGAGGTAGCCTGGTCTATTTAGGTTGGTGAAACACTTGAGATTACTGCATGTAGTTTTATTGGTTGAAGGGCTTATTAATCAGCTTATCTTGTTTTTACTGCCTTTACGAATTCTGTACAATTGAGTGGCTCTTGGGTTATTTATACAAAGCAATGCACTTTTATTGAATAATCACATTTTTTATAAGCTGTTTAAATTAAACTTCTGTATCTGTATCTTTACATTTGTTTGTGGTAGCATTTAGTATCTTCTAAGTTTGTTTGTGGTAGCATTTCACTCCAGACACTCCTTTACTGTGCTTTTGCATTGGGATTACTGGGATTGTTCATCTCATGGCAGTAGGTGTTTTGCTGATCTGTCTGTGTTTTGAAAGACACAAAAGGGCTCTAAGTACTTTTACACTTCTCTTATATACTATGAATGTACTTCATCAGTTTAAGGAAAAAAAACTGTAACGTCTGCTGCTGCTTTAAGTAGTTAATTGTACTGTATTACATTGTATCTGTTAGTTGTAGGATTGCTGTAGGCAATTTGTGTGGTTTTGTTACACTTGGGCTCCAAACTAGCTACTCTACATTAAGAAGGTGTTTTTCTTGTGGCAGAAGTGTGCAGATCTACTGCATTTAACTGTTTTACTGCATTAAGTGGTGCCTTTTTGACTTTCTGTCTGAGCTTGCTTCGTTATCTGCACTTGTTTTGCACTGTAATATTGTTTAGATAGCACAGACTTGCAGAATCTATCCTGCTTTTGATACACTTGAACTCAAATCCAGGCATTTTACATTAAGAAGGGCTCTCCTGCACCCTTGTGGCAGAAGAGTGTGGATATAGCCTTATCTGAGCTGGGGATTGCTGGAGGAAGAATCATTATGTGATTTCCTATTGGCAGACTAGTTTAAAACTGTTTAATTTTGCCTGTATATAAGCCTCACATTTGTGCAGATTTTTGCTCAGTTAACCGGAGCTGCTCTGTGTTTGTCATCCTTTGCCAAAGGTCTAGAGTGTTTCTGCTTGAAACCAAACCATCCAAAGCTAAGAACAAGACATTATGTTTATTTTGAGCTTTATCTGCACTTTTTCAACCACATTCAGCTGTTTTACTGCATTAATTGGTGCCTTTTTGCTGTTTTTTTCTGTCTGTGCATGCTTAATTATATGCACTTGTTTTGCACTGTAATATTGTTCAGATAGCATAGACTAGATCCAGACTTGCTGAATCTAGCCTGATTTTTTACACTTGAACTCAAATCCAGACATTTTACATTAAGATAGGCTCCCATGCACTCTTGTGGCAGAAGAGTGTGGATATAGCCTTGTCTGAGCTGGGGATTGCTGAAGGAAGGATCATTGTGTGATTTTCTACTGGCAGACTATTTTAAAATGTTTTAATTGTGCCTGTATATAAGCCTCACATTTGTGCAGATTTTGACTCAATTAACAGGAGTTGTTCTGTGTTTGACATCCTTTGCCAGAGGTCTAGAGTGTTTCTGCTTGAATCCAAGCCATCCAAATCTAAGAACAAGAAATTAAGTTTATCTTGAGCTTTATCTCACTTTTTTGTCAACTGCATTAATTGGTGCCTTTTTGACTGTTTTTTTCTGTCTGTGCCTGCTTCATTATCTGCACTTGTTTTGCACTTTAATATTGCTTAGATAGCATAGACTAGATCAAGACTTGCTGAATCTAGCCTGCTTTTTTACATTTGAACTCAAATCCATCCACTTTACATTAAGAAGGGCTCCCCTGCACCCTTGTGGCAGAAGAATGTGGATACAGCTATGTCTGAGCTGGGGGTTGCTGGAGGAAGGATCATTGTGTGATTTCCTATTGGCAGGCTAGTTTAAAACTGTTTAATTTTGTATATAAGTCTCACATTTGTGTGTAGCTGCACACTGCCTCTACATAGGAGTCATTATTGGCTGTGTTAGTGGTGCCCTGTACAGTAGCAAACTCCTACAAACTATTTTTCCCTAGACGTTTGTCAGATGAACCCAGCCAAGCTTACCTGCTGTACTATGGGCAACTCAGCTATGCACTGCTGCACTGTTGGCAACTCAGCTGAGCACTGAGCACGTCACCATACTCCTTCACCCCTATTCCCCAACAGAATAAGGCCCTTGTTTAGTTAGTCAAGTCAGTCCTAGAGCAAAAGCTAATCCAACTTGCCCACTCCCCAACTAGTACTTACAGTTTAACCTGCTACAATGGACAGCCAGTTTCCAACATTTCACCAGCTAGCCTGACTGACACCGGCATTCTAGGGCAACGTAGTCATTGCCTCATGTAAAATGACAGCAACTTGTTCCTAAAGCAAACAAATATAGTATGGGAGAGATGTAACTATAACATGAAGCAGAAATAACTCCTCACATAGACCCACCTATGCAGAGGTACTCACTAAGAGCCTACCAAAGGAATAGAAACCACCCAATAGCAAACAGATCACACATACTCAAACACGAACAGACTCACTTCACATAGCAACACATATACAAGTGTCTCAACAAATAAGCCCCAACGCAAAACACCTCAAAACCTAATGTCCTGGTCATAGACGATTCCATAGTGAGACACACTGATGTCCCCCTCTCCAGGCTGGACAAGGAAAAAGTCATGGTTAGCTGCCTGTCAGGTGTCAGGATCCATCAAATCATGCACTCACTCAAGTCACTCAACAACAAGCACTGCTATGACTCTGTCATAGTACATCTTGGAATGAATGACTTGAGATGCACCTCTCTGGACTATATGAAGACAGACATGACTGAACGCTAAGCTTATATATCCCAGGCAGTTATATCCCTAGCTCTAAGTAGTATTTTACCTTCACCCAGGATGATTCCACAATACAGACAAAAAAAAGATTGACTTCAACGATTGGCTTAGCTTCTGGTGTCAGTCCATGGGCATCCAGTATCTGTCAGCCTGGGAAGACATGGACAACAGACCACACCTCTTTGCCAGAGATGGACTTCACCTGTCTCCTCTAGGCTTTCATTTACAGGCAAAGATGCTTGTCTTCCCCATAGTATCTTTTTTTAGGCAATGTCAAAACAAAAAAATTCCTGACATAAAAAAAATCCACTCGAGACAAACTCAAGGTTATGCTGCTTAATGCTAGGAGCCTCAACAGAAAACTGTACTCCCTGGAACACTCCTCACCTTGGAAGATGCTGACATCTGTACAGTCACTGAGACTTGGTTCAAGGCTGCAGAGAGCACCCTGGCCATGCAAGGCTACAATGCTTTCCACACATTCAGACCCCAAAAAGAGAATGAAAGAACCAAAAGTGAAGGTGTATCTATCTTCATTAAATCCAAATATACCTCAAGACTGGTTAAACAGTGCGATTGTCCAGAGCTACTCCAGGTACAATATATGTACAACATCCTACCACATCATTGCTAGCTACAGGTTCCCCACCATGAACCAAGAGAAACACACTGACTACCTGGACTTGCTAGAATCACTCCATATGCACTTTGGTCATGGGAGATTTCAACTATCCTTCCATAGACTGGACAACATACACAAGCAGAAATGCAATTGCCCTGAGATTCCTGGACTTTGTTAATTCAAATGCTCTGGAACAGCTAATCTGCACCTCTACAAGGGGCTTGAATGTCCTGGACCACGTACTCACCAACATGGGGGTCACTGCACTACCCCCCCCCCCCCACGTGTATTGTCCTCCCTGATGAGATCAGGCCATAAATCTGTCTTGTTTGAAGTAAAGATCAGACTGGATACCCATAGAGGAGCAAACAAATTGAAACGTTCCTCCAAAGAAAACTTTAGCCTACTAAGCAAGGGTATAAAAAGTTTCAAACTCCCTGCCAACACAGCCAACAATGACTTCTATGCAGGGGAGTACACAAATGCCCTGTATAGAAATGTAAGCAACTGTATAGACTTAGTTGTACACAAATGCCCTGTATAGACATTTAAACAAATGTATAGACTTGGCTGTACCTGTCAGGATCAAAACCAGGTCCTCCCAAAGAAACAGGCCACCCTGGTGAAGAGCAAGTATAAATAGGTTATATAACAAAAGGAAGAAACTGTTATTCAAGAACAAGAGGGAACTTAGTCACCAGAGGAAGAATAACCTCCACAGCTTGAACAAGCAAATCAGATATCTTGTAAAGTCCTCTAAAGTCAATTACAAGGCTAAATTAGCATCTCTAGCTAAAGACAATCATAAATCTTTCTTTAGCTATGTCTGAAATCTTAAAGGGAATGCACAGCTTGTGCAAAACTAATTGTGGATGGTACAACTCATATTGAAACTGAAGAAATTGCCAATGTGCTAGCAGAAAGATTTGGTGCAAATTTCACTCCCCTGTCCCCACCAGACACACCCCAAATCATCCCTGTCTCCAGTCCACTACCTAGCATCTCCAAACAGCAGGTCATATCTGCCCTCTCCAAGACCAAAAACACAGCCTCCATAGGACCAAATAACATACCAGGCTGCTTACTAAATGATCTAGAACAAGACCCAGCAGAACCGCTTGGCACTCTCTTCAACCACAGTCTGAGCGCTGGCTTTGTTCCAGCAGAGTGGAGAACCGCAACAGCAATCCCCTTACAGAAAGGGGGTTCATCAACTGACCCTGGGAACTATAGACCCATAAGCCTAACCAGTCTTATCTGCAAGATCACAGAAAGAATCATCATGGACCTTATCAGCAAGGACATAGACAACCTCCAAACACTTGACCTGACATAGTTTGGCTTTGTTAAGGGTATTAAACCTGGTGGACTTCTTTGAGAATGTCACCAAAGCCATGGATGAGGGCAAAGCAGTATATATTCCACCTTGACTTAGCCAAGGACTTCAACACAATCTCCCACTCAGGTATCATTGAGAAACTCTCCCAGCCGAGGGCCTCCAAATATGACCTAAATTAATAACAGATAAAATTCTACCACAAGAACACAGGGTAGTAAGGGAAAGGAAGGGGAGAAATCAAATACCATCATGGAAGTACTGAACAGACAAAACTATAAAGCGATTAAGACAAGAGATGTCACTGTTAGAAGAATATAGAAGAGGGAACGGATCAACAAAAATACTCAGAAAGATAGACGTGATGCAATGCACAGTATTATAATGGATCAGGATCCATCTTGCACTATTGCAAATAATAAACTAAAAATCTCAGTACAGGCAGAAAAACTTAGAAGATACACAGATAAATATAAAGGAAAGGT
Organism: Protopterus annectens; assembly: GCF_019279795.1. Classification (NCBI taxonomy): domain Eukaryota; kingdom Metazoa; phylum Chordata; order Ceratodontiformes; family Protopteridae; genus Protopterus; species Protopterus annectens. The sequence goes on along the minus strand of NC_056735.1, from coordinate 1,710,228,987 downwards.
ACAAAATAAGCATTTTATTGATGACCCCAAAATGTTCTACAGAGAATTGGGAAACAAGGCAAAAGAAATTGAAAGACCACCCAAAAAGAAGAAATAGATACGTTTTAGAGAAATATCTATGAAGATCCTGTGGAACATAACAGAGATGCTAAATGGATAGAAGAAGTAAAAGAAAGAATAAGAAGTTCAAAGGTACAGGATATGAAATGGGATGAAGTAACAGCCAGAGAGAGATTGAGATAAAGTTAAGAAAAGCCTCCAAATGGAAAACCCCAGGCCCAGATGTAGTACCTAACTTCTGGCTAAAAGTATTAACATCTTTGCACGAAGATTAGCCATGAGTAAGAACTATTTATATGCACACCCTGAACAGACACCAACCTAGTTAACAACAGGAAAAACAATGCTCCTAGTTAAGAGTGAACCTGCAAGTTTGCAAGTTATCCTAAAAATTATAGACTGATAACTTGCCTTCCAATGACATATAAACTATACATTGGAATTGATGCCAAAAGAGTTTACAGTCATTTAGAAGAAAATTCAATCATGGCAATAGAAGAAAAGGGTAATAAAAGAAAGTGATATGGAACAAAGGATCATCTATTGCTAATTAAAATCATAATGGAGAACTGTAAAAAGGGGAAGAATCTAAGTATGGCATGGATTGACTACAAAAAAGCATTTGATAGTATCCCACACTCGTGGACAAAAGAGTGCTTAAAAATGTATAAGATACACCCTACACTGGCAGACCACTTTGCAATTAGGACATGATAAAGGACAAATTATTATTCCAGGAATAAAAATTCAAAGGGGGATATTCCAGTGTGACTCCCTGTCACTGCTGCTAGCCTGTCTTGCCCTTAACCCATTAAGCAGTCTCCTTAACAGATTAGGCCATGGCTATAATTTGGCTCCTAGAAAACAACAAAGTGTAAAGACTTCTCATCTTCTCTTTGCTGATGATTTAAAACTGTATAGCTCATCAGATGAGGAACTGAAAGCACAACTGCAAGTAGTCAAAACTTTTTCAGATGATATAAGGATGTCATTTAGTCTTGATAAATGTGCAAAATCAACCTTTGAATCAGAAAAACTGCAGCACCAAGAAAACATCAGTTTGGGGCAAACGTGATATAAAAGAACTTGAACAAGAGGGGGTGTATAAATATAATGGGACTTGATGAAGGGTCAACAGTAAAACATGAACAAATGTAAAATAAAACTTAGTAAGGAATATTTTAGAAGACTACAATTAATCCTGAAAACAACATTGACATCTGGGAACAAGCTATAAACCAATTTCCTCTTCCTGACCTAACTTACAATTTTGAAGTGATTGACTGGCCCCAAAATGTGTTGGACAGATTACACAGGAAAACAAGAAGGATGCTTCATGCTCATCAAATGACTTATAAAAATCAGTGCATACCAAGATTATATATTCCTCATACTGAAGGAGGTATGGGCCTCCTTGAAATTGATTACATGTACTGTATAAATCTGCAATCGTGGGGCTGCACACATATGTGCTGACCTCACAAGACCCAAACGTAGTGAAAGTTTGAAACATGAGGAAAATAAATTTAAGATGACTTCACTCTTTAGTCTAGCAGAAGCATATCGACTACAAGCAGGAATTGAAATCAAACAAGAAATAGATAAAAATCAGGCAGCAACTGAATGTGCCAAAAATCCAAAGGATATAAGGTGAAGGATCAGATGAGAAGGCAAGAAATGTGGAAAATACACAAATATAGTTGCAAATATAGAAAACCTCTGGAAGAACCTCATGTTGATCAGGATCGAATGATGCAGGAATGGTTAAGAAGAGGTGAATTCAAACCAAAAAATGAAAGGTTAATATTGGCGTTCCAAGATAGTGGGCAACATACATGTTAGTTTACAAAGTCCATTGAAGATGTGGGAGAAACAAAGAAATGTAGGTTTTGTAAAACTGAATTGGAAACAGTCGGACACCTTGTTGCTGGTTGTAACATACTAATGGCAGAAGGATTGCTTACTGAAAGGCATAATAATGTGGCAAGACTGTTGCACTGGGGATTGTGCAAACATTATAATATTGAAGTAGTTGACAAATACTGGAAATATGAGCCACAAAGCATCATAGAAAATGATGAAGTCTACATCACATCACCCCTTACCAACAGTTCAAAAGATAGATGAGAGAAAACCAGATATAGTGGGTCATGAAAAGAAGACAAAAGTAGCATCGATCATTGAAATCGCTACACCCAGTGACTACAGTGTATTGCATACTGAGAGAGACACAAAGTCATAAAATATCAATATTTGCAGGCAGAAACAAGAGCAATGTGGAAGAAAGATACCCAGATAGTGAGAGCAACAGGTCTTATAAAAAAGAATATACAATCATATATAGATATGTTACCAATACATGTAATTCCATATGAATTGCAGAAGGAGCAATTACTGGGCACATTGCGGATGCTGCAAAGAACACTTTTGGCTGACATCATGAACTTTAATTGTACTTTGACTTAGGAATGTGGTCCATTCTCATCATGGTATCAGAAAACCAAAAGACTTGGAGAAATTAAAAAAAAAACTGAGGATTAACCCATGGGTAGCAAACTGGTTCACTGACAGAATGCATACTGTCAAAGTTGGACATTCCACTTCCACCAGTAGTCCAGTTACCAGTGGTGTACCACCAGGATCTGTGCTGGGCCCTCTACTATTTGAATCTACTTCTCAGACTTTCAGGTGAAAAATAGATGGCCTGTGGCTTACCAAGTTCACAGATGACTGCAAACTAGGTGCAATCACTGAGTCCCCCAATGATGTTAATACATTACAAAAAGGGATAACGCAGACTAATGACTGGTGCCAGAGTCACAGTCTAAAACTAAATGCAAAAAGTGTGTCATTATCCCCTTTGGCAAAGAAGTAGCCCCTGCAAGTTATATTATTATTATAGCTACAACCCCCCCTCCCTAAGCTCAAACACAGTGGTAAGAGACTTGGGAACACAGGTTGACAGCAATTTAAATTTTGATCACCATGTCTCCAAAGAAGTAAGGAAAGCCTTCTGTGTTGTGCATCTCATAAATAAGGGCATAGCATCCAGGACTAAGAATGTTATAACTCTATACTTGACCCTCATCAGACCACTAATCGAGTACAATGCTCCCTTTTGCATGTACCTCACCAGAACCCGGCAACAACTGGAGGGACCACAGAGGTTTCTAACCAAGAAAATTGAAGGCCACCAAACATGACCTACACAAAGACTGAAGGCCCTGTATCCTACAGACTGCTGAGAGTTGACCTGTGCCTGGCCTACAGAGCAATCTCTGGCCCTGCCCTAATTAAAATGCTGCATGTCTGCAAACCAAACGGGGCAAGAGTCACTCACTCTAGGTATCTCAACTTAGCCTGTGACATAAACATGTTGGAGAGACAGATATGTCTCCCAGAGATTCCACTCCTCTGGAATAAACTCCCACTTCATGTGAAGCAGAGCTCCTCAATTACCCTATTTAAGCACAATCTTGACAATTGGATGGGAGACCATAAATTCACCCTGGGGGTGGCACTTATGTCCTTCATGGACAGAGGCAGTCGGTCTCTGCTAACAATGACCATCTAACCACCATGGTCAACTAGGGAACAAAGGTATTACATGGCTAGGCTTGTTAAGGCCCTCGAGCCATTAGCCTAGTAACTTCCTATAAACAAGGATTAGTAGATAATGAAATGATTTGTTTTGGCACTACAGAATGGTTAAACACATTCTAGTCATACATTAGTCACTTGTCCCATAAAGCAGTAATCTTTTCAGCATCTTCCCTACAGTCTGTGAGACCTAGGATTATAAACTTACCATGTAAAAGCAGTAGCCAAGTCCAAAACATACACATGTATGCTTGTGCACAAATATAAATGTTATTATTACTACAGTACATTAACATCTGATTAGGCATATCAACTGACATAGCTGTGCATTTAGTGCCATAAAGCTGACAGTTGTTTGGCAAGCATTAAATATAATTAAGGTGGACACACATGAACTTACCACCTGCAGCATCATCCATGCTATATGTCAGATGCCCACATTCCCAAATTCCTGTAGTCTTGTTGAACACTGTATTAAAGCGGATCTGGCACAGCTCAAATGTTGCCCCCTTCAGCAGGGCAATCTGATCTTCTATTGTTAATGACCTTCATAAAAAGAGCAAATAAACAATAGTTAAAGATAGTAGCTTAAGGGGTGTAGTACTGCTCAATGCAGCAATTAGTGCCTTCTTCTTCAGGATTAAAATGAACTTTGACACATAAGTTGATATCCATGGACTATTTCCTCCATGATGTATTATAAATAATTTTGTGCATTAGTTCTTCCATCACAGTTTTTTGCAGTTGCTATGCAAGCAGTAAAAGATAAAAAAAATTTGGTTTAGTCGAAATATAACTATCAACAAGTGACCAAAGGTGTTCAGATATAGGTTCATAGGTTGCTACTAGGCTAACTACCACTAGGGCCCTTACAAGCCTAGCTGCACACCCTAAACCATTTGGGTTCTTGAGTACTGTGGGCATCTATACAGGGGGATGTTAGTAGGGAGCTAACTAAGGAATTGCGTGTAGTGGGGGTGTTAGGATAGATCTTTTCTTATTGATAGCCTTTCTCCATAAGGCACATGTGGGTCACATCAGCGCAGATTTATGATTTCCCATCCAATTGTCAAGGTTTCATTTGAAAAGGGCCAGGAATTAAATCTGTTTTACATGGATGGGAAGCCTATTCTACAGTATGGGAAGCCTTTGGACACATACTTGTCCATCCAGCACATTCTGTTTATGTCACAAGCATAGTGCAGATCACTGGATCTAATGTTTCTGATGTTGTTTGTTTTGTGCATGTGGAACTGATCCATCAGGGCTGTGTCTGAGGAAGCCCTATAAGCCAGACAAAGATCTCAGCAGCCTGTAGGAGACTGAATACACTGACAGAGCCTTTAGACGATCAGTATAGGACCAGGTGTTCATGTCCTGAATTCTCCAGGTGAGAAACATTCCAACTGTTGCATGCATCTGGTTAGATACATGCCAAATGGCATTGTATTCAATGATAGTTCTGATAAGGGCTGAATAGAGTGGTACTGTAACTTCCTTGGACCCGAATGCCATACCCTTACCTATAAGCTGAGTGACATAGAATGATTTTATTACTATCTTAGCTAAATGTTGACCAATGGCCATATCACTGTCTACATATTTTCCCAGGTCCCCTACTACTGGGTTGACTTTTAAGGGTGTTTTATCGATGGAGTAGTTAACTTGGGTTGACAGTTTCCCAAAGGACATTATAATGCATTTTTAACACTGAGTTTTAGGGTCTATATTATATCATCGAATGCTTAAAAAAGCGAACACTGATTGATCGACCTAATTTAAGCGAAAGCTTACAAGCTCGAACTGTCAGATCAGCGATTTTTTTCCAGGGAAAAAAATTGCTGATCCAAAACACATACACACAACACAAGCACACCAAACAAACAGAAATCCACACACATACACCTAAAATCTGATACCTAACCCTACACTAAACTATGCACACACCACTAACTACCCACTTACCTTAACCCAAACCCTAACCCTAAGGTCCGTCACTATCGCACACTCACCTCACCCGCTCCCTAACCCTAACTCACTTAAATCCGCCCTAACCCTCATGTCCACTCAATCACACACACACCTAACCCGAGCCCTATCCCTAACTCACCTAAATCACCCTAACACTCACATCCACACAATCGCACACTTACCTGAATCCGACCGGTAACTTTCCACCATAACACTGAAAATACTGAAGCAACAGAAACGAACAACCAAATTCTTTCCCTAGGAAAAAATTTGAGTTTCTGCTGCTTCGATATTTTGCAGTTTTGCGAAAATAAGTTCGATTAATCAGCGTTCGCTTTTTTAGACCCGAATTTTAGACCTTGCTTTGGCACGGATCATTCATCTGTGTTAAACTCTCTAGCAAGATGTTGGTGTCTTGGGGGGAGTCTGTAATAGATCCTAATTTACAGTCATCTGCAAACCTGGAGAGTCAGAGGGCTTGAAAATTAGCCTTGACTTCTGAGAAGAAGAAGATGCCAAACAGGAATGGGCCCAGCACAGAGCCCTGTAGGTACTCCGCTGGTGGCTGGTCTCTTGGTGGAGGTGGTCAGGAACCGTGTTCTTGACTTTACTATGTGCTGCTGGCACCTGGTCCCTACTAATAGTTTGAGAGGGAGTATGTTGAAGGGGATTTCACCTGCTGGAGTTGGGGGGGGGTGAGCTAAATTTATCAGCCAGTAGATTTGCTATGTCATCTTGATTGGTGATGGTGGTACCATTCACCATCTGTTCAGTACACTACTGTGTGCTGCCTTTAAGATTCTAAACATAATTGAAGAAGGCCTTGTGATTGTCCTAGTCTGAAAGGATATCCTGACCTCATAGTAGACCTTGCTGTACTTAATTAGATCTCTTATTTTCTTGTTTAGCTGTATAAGAGAGCAGTTGTCTTTTAAGAGAATCGCTCTTCCTGATTTTGTCCATGAGTTATATATACGCTGTTTAGGTGTGGATTCCAGTGGGTTTTTTTGGGGATTATTTCTGTTAGGTACGGCAGCCTCTATGCAGCCATTCACGTATTTGTATAAGGAATTTGTGAGTAATTCTGCATAGGTAGTTTTGGTCTCGGGGTTAGACGGAGTCTTGAATTTCGACAAGCTGTCACTTAATAATATGTAGTTCTCCTTATAATAGTTCCTAACTGTTGCTGGTTTAGCTGAGTTTTCTGGGTTGATTTTTACTTCAAAGGAGACAGCTTTGTGATCTGACCTCAAGTGTTACAACGTGACGGGGGGGTGCAACACCCTCCCATGTTGATGAGTACTAGATCCTGTATGTTTGTTCCCCTGATAGGAGTGTATAGCATCTGTTCCTGGGTGCTTGTGTTAATAAAGACCAGGAAGTGTGTCTGTGAGTTTGTGGTAATGTACATTTTCCCAGTCTATATGAAATTTTTCTGGTGAATTTGCTTTTTTAAATGTCATTTTTTATTAGTGTATATTTCACATTGTGTATTTGTTGGAAGTATGTTGTAATGTGTGTGAATATAAGAATAACACAACACCATAGAAAAGGGGAGTCAGAGTCTTGGCTACCATGTTAAACCAAGGACTCATCTCTTCCCTAGAGGCTATAGTAAGATAGTGGATGCAGTGTGATCCCCTGTAAAAACAAGAGGGAATGCATGGAGATGATTTTTTTGTGGAAATGTTGCAATTAGAAAATGTTGATTTTAACACGTTTGTCAAGTTGCAGTGAGGAATATGGTTTCTGATAGTATAAGTTCATTTAATCCTATTAACTCTAACAGTGTTGCACTTTATCCTACATTATAAGAATATTTTGATAAAAGACAGCATATTTAAAAGAGTAGCATTTGCAGGTGTCAGAGTGTAGAATAGTTTAGCAAGGCACAATTTACCGATACCAACTGAAGAACTTTATATTTTTCTGTATTCACCACATCATGGAACTAACCCTGTTCTGTGTGATTCAACAGCCTCAAAGGCCGTTGCCCTGAGAGAGTGAAGAAAGGTATCCATCTACATGGGGTTGTGGGGTGTTGTGCCTCTCAAAGAAATTAATCTATTTCAATATATTCTGTTGTATGGTGAGGTAAAAGAGCAATTAACCGTATTTGTTGAAATGGCAATTGCTGAACTTTGACTTAGTATATTGACCATAAACCAACTAAAACATGCATTCTAAATGAATAGTAGTTATAAATTCTGAGACTTTTAAATGTGAGTCCTGGAAGAGCGAAACTGAATATGTGAAAACGGAGACTTGTATACTAAGTTTCTGATAGATATGTCGCTGTGTATTCCCTGTTCTCTAATGTATGGTGATCTTGGAGTTAGGATACATAAACTGTGGGGGAGTATATATAACCCCCCCACACACACACACACACATGCACACTGGAGGAGCTTGCCCCTTGTAAAAAATTACTTTAAACATAATCATTGATTGCTGACATTCAGTGTTCTTGTTTAATTTTGCAATCTTTTCATAATTACAGGGCTCACAATTACAGGTCATAGAATTACAACAGGGATCCATTCTAAATGTATGAAAGGTAGAAAGCAACTACACTTCATTTCCCAGCATTTTTTACAAATTCACTGCAGAAAGATGGAAAGGAAAAGTGTGAATTTGCAAGTATAGCAAGAAAACATGAAACAGAGCAGATATTATGGATGAAATGGAAAACGTTTTAAGGACCAAGATAAACTAGAGTAATGGAGCAGAATGCTGTGGTTAAGGGTCAGTGCAAAAAATATAAACTGTGATTAACTGTCAACAGCCCAGGATAAGATTAGACAGGTTTGAGCAGTTTACTTTCCTTACCCAAAACACTCCAACATTAGCCACATCCTAGAGCCTCATGGGCTATGTTTCAGAAGCTGATGAATCATGTCAACTTTGTTTCACAGTAGTGAAGGAAAAGTCACATGCAATTTTGCATACCACGGCTATTTTTGCTTTTCTGCTCCAACCATGGCAGCTAGATGATTTTTCTGGTAGCCATCCTATGACCATGGCCTCATCTTCTATTAACTGTGTACTGACCCTTAGGAAATCAGACCACCTCAACTTTTACTGAACTTGAGAGAATGACCAGTATATGTGTGTGAGTGTGTGTGTGTGTGTGTGTGTGTGTGTGTGTGTATATATATATATATATATATATATATATATATATATATATATATATATATATTATTTCTCAGTAACCTGGATCAGCTCTTATATAAAAAAGAAAAACAAGAAAGAAAAAATAATTAAAGATATAACCCCCAACAGCTTTAACAGGGGTATCTCTTATTAAATAACTACCAAGCAACTCCATGTTGTCAGCAAGGGACTAAATCAACCATGGATCATTAGCAATACCTAACCCACTTTAGATGAACACATCTAACACTGGAACTATAAGCTGTAGGAATCAACACATGAATGTAGACCCAGCTTCCGTAGGCAAATCTGATGAATGTACATGACAGAGCAGCATAATCGGCTCCTGAAAGTTGAGACTCTCTTTTTGTCTTTGTATTTATTATTAAGTAAACATACCCAGCATTTTTAATCCTTTTTGTTATATCAGTTTATAATGGTTTAAACTGGGAATGTAATTTGCTAGAAGGTGGTACCCATGTCAAAGAAAAATAACTGTAGTATAAAAAGTGATAGATTAAGGCAAGAGTTTTTTTTTTAATGGACTTGATTTTGCTTTTTCAGTACAGTTTACTGCACTTCTGTTTAAGATTTTTTGAGTATATTTGGTATTTTTCATTAGATGCAGTTAAAACATACCTGTAAAATCTTTGGAACCAAGTAAAACTTGTTTGGCAAGGCAGTGTTCTAGACTGCACCCAGTGGTGATCCATCCACCACCAATGGAACCACACCTGAATGCGGACATATTTCAAAGACCTCCCCCCCCCTGAGCTATTGAAATAAGTGCATGTTGTTACAAGCTTCAACACATTATCTGAGCATCGTTCATCTGCCTGTAAAGTAATATTTCAAATAAAGAGATATCTTCAGACAAGAAGCAGCTTTGAGATTTCTGCTTTCATTTTTAACCATCTTTCTGTTGCGTGATACTGCCCCACCACTATATTCTTTTGGAGACTGTGGTACTGCCACAGGGACAATGCTAGTTTTTTTCCTGTAAGCCATGAGTTTTTAGACTGATGAGATTTTTCACAGATATTTCTTATGTTGGTTCCCCAACCATGGGAAGGGGAGTTACCTCCAGGATTTGGTTTGGAAGGCACTATTTTCTTCAGAATGTGCTTTTAAGCTATAAGCATTTTCAAGAGCAGCATTTATGCAATAACTAATACAGAATATCTACTACAGCAAATGCAGAGGCTTACTTAGAGTATACAAATAAGCTCCAGTCTTTATCAACTTTTCACAGTTGTTAGCTAATTTCCACAAAGTACAAACTGCTTCTTTGTGCATTTTCTTGTTACAAGACAGATCTAACTATTCATTATGAGCTGCTCCTTTCATGTCAGCAGGCAGATAGCCTGCTGTTACTCATCTGAAACAAGCATATTTTGCATTCTTCATGACTTAATAACAATCTACTGTAGTTTTTGTGAAATGTACAGTGTTATGTTTATACAAAAATAATTTTGAAACTGCAATAAATTCTTAATTCATGCCAACTTTCCAATTTGTAAGAATCATTTAAATGTCAGCTTCATTTAAAAGACTGCTGCATACATCCTCATAGAAAAGATTGACACAATTGTAAATATCCTATCACTTCCCCTTGAAATGTTTTAATTCTAAGCAGATTCGCACAGTAGGTGCCACACCATGAGTAAGGTCTTCTGCAAACTGCTTGCAGATGCTTGGGCACTGGTGTTCACAGTGGCACTATTCTGCCCTCCTTGCAATTTAGAATTCAAATTTCCTGCATGAAACACAAACTCTATCATGTTTTACAGGACATTTGTGGTGAGGATACCAATACTACTGCCTGTAAGAGAATGCCTGACGACAGGAGTTTTAAAAGTGCTGCAAATCAGAACTGTACAGAGCTTATGGACAGTCTGCATCACCACATTTAGTCACACACTAACAGCTGCCTTCATGTATCTTGACATTCTTGCTAGCTGGTTCATGGCCACTCCATTGCTCTACAACTTACTGCTTGCCCTGCTTTGCTTTGGTTGGCATGTAAATTTTAATCTTGCTCCCATTTTCAACATTGGAGCACAACTAGCTGCTCAGCCTTGCAGACTATCACAGTTTGTTTACTCAAGTTTTTACATTGCTGTGTATCACTGCTAAGTGGCATGAGCCTTGCTCAGGTGTGCTGCACATCTCTTGTGAATTCTAGCCATGGTGTATCTTACCTTCTAAAATATTTTCAGTTCTGCTGCTTGTACACATTTAACGTATAAATTAACCACTTCTGTTTTGTACCACACTAGCAAGTGCAGCATAAGTGAAGACATTACATTAGCATTGTTACGTAGCAGGTGCAACACATGAGGAAGAGTTTCGTTTTACTCTCTGAACACACTTGTAACCAGCTAAGATAAATGTCTGTTATGGCAACGTCTAACACACAGATAAACACAGAAGTGTAGCAAGCTAATTCCATTTTGTACTCACAAGCCTTTAGTGCTACACCCTCTTGGACACCTATCACTTAAAACTGGACACAGCTCTCAAAAATGCTGCCCCTTCAAAAACTAAATAAATGCAAGTACCATTTTCAGTGGTTCCCCTTAAAACTATTAAAATATTTTTGTAGATTAGCAATATTGCAACTGTTGTTAAAGGCATTAATTTAGACATCTGTAGATATAATATGACCTGATAAAAGCCACGTTGATATGATGTTCAGGAAAAATTGTATACAAAGAGTATACCTGGCTATACCCTTAGATACACACACTAAATATTCACTTGTTACATTCCCTCAAAAAGGCAAAAGCAAAACATTATGTTATCTACAATTATTACCTTTTCATGCTGCATTAGATAACTATAATGGTAATTGTTTTATTTTCCTTTGAAATTCTGTATTTACCTTTTTATTTTCTAAGAATTAATACCACTATACCTTTTTTGTTATAACAGCCTTAGTGTCACTTGTGGTATCTATAGAATTAAAGAAACCAATCCTACAGTATGCCTAAACTCTTTTTATTCTGATCCAAAAGCCATATAATATACCTCAAGTTGTGGAATAAGATTTCATTTCAGGAACTTTTCTGGGTCATTTCTGGAACAACACAGTTGGAACACTGTCATTATTAGCACTATCAACAGTATGAGCCTTAAGTAAAATGGATGAGTTAGAGCTGAAGTAATCACAGAAGGAATAATACTGCATTTTTCAAATGTACAGTTGTTAAGTGAGTACCACTGTTTTCTTACAGCAAGAGGTTCTCTGGTTGGATTCTCAGCTGGTGTATCTTCTTTGTGGACTCTGCATGTTCTCCCTGTGTCCACATTTTTGTTTTCTGCATAATCTGCTTTCCTCCTACCTGCCAAAGACATGCAGTAGACTGACTGGAGAATGAAAACTGGACCCATGTCAGTATGCATTGTATGAGTGATATAGAAAAATGGGCTGGCAATCTATTTCCATTCCCTACCCACCTAGCAAACTCCATGGATGGAAGTGGCCATTTACAGGACCAAGATAAGACCTAGATGCAACTCATAAGCATAAATAGATGGAGATGTCTTTTAGATGTCCACTTTAAAGGCTGATCAGATGTTATTACCTCTCACACCATATAACAGACTTGTTTAGATATGTTTACTAAACTCTAGTCCAATTACTTTATGCGGCTGGTGGTATGTTTTAAATAATCTTTACCCTGTTACTCACTGATCTCCTCAGTTTTGTATTCATTACTCCTAGAAACACAATTTACCCTATTTATTACAGAGGCACACCCCTATTCAATCTCCCATACACATGTACTCATTCAAGGCCACAAACACACACACACACACACACACACACACACACACACACACACACACACACACACACACAGAACTACTTCTTATCTCTCCCTTGGTTTACGGAATGGCCATACAGTATCTTCTTAAATTTTGTCCCTACCCTCATAAATCATGCAGCCTTACAGTTGGTCAATAATGCTAGACATTACAATTTCATTCTCCGTAATGTTCGTAAAGTGCATTGTGAAACTAAATCTGTTGCCCTATTAATGTCTTAAGTGAGTAAATTAGAATTCTCCTTGTTGTCATCTAGTGTTCCTTCCAGCTTTGTCTCAAAGCCCCCCCACCACAATGAACACCCCTCCATTGCACTCAAGTATCCCTGATTTTACATACCACTCCCGCTGTTACCTCCTATATATGCCCTGTTCCTTGTAACTCATGGATACTTGCAGTCAGTGAATAATGCCAAACATTACAGTTTCATACTTGTTACATAAAAATACCCTCTTACACTAACATCATTTAGCATACAGAGTTAATGCTCCTGCTTCTTGTGTCAAGGGTGCAGAGTTTGAAGATTGCCTCCCTCTATTACTTTAAACTTTTTTATTTTCAAAGACATAGGTTATATGTAAGGACTATCCCTGGCATATAGTGGTTTGCAGAGAGCTAACTCTCTGCTAAAAAAGCTGTGAGTGCTGAGCATAGACATTTTGAAATTTAAGTGCCTTTAAGGCATGATATAGACTGAGTATCTCTGGTGTCTAGTGTTCTTTCATGCTGCAAAATGTCATTCTATTATTTGTTTAAGTGCCTTTATTGTACAATGTAAATAGTTATCCCTGGTTGCTACTGTTCACCCTCCCTACATCTTTCATTCTGCAAAATGTGGTTCTACTGTCTTTTTAAGAGCCTTTACGGCACAAGATGAAGAGGATAGTTTTGTTGTGATGTCCAGTTTAGTAAAGCTGGATTAGCTGAAAAGCTAGACATTTGAAATTAATCAGCAGGACTAAGAGAAAACTTACCGGAATAAATGTATTTGTTTGGCAAAGTTTATTATTCCTTTGATCATGTAAGTAGACAGGTCTGCCACATGAGGTAGCATGGAGAAAACAGAATCTGTGTGATTATGTTGACAGTCCTGGCCTGCACTGTTCTTCGTCTTGTCTTTTTCTCTAGCATTGTTGTTGTGGTGGCAGGTAAGACTTAACTTTTCAAGGTTTGTCCTCTGCACAAGGGTATCACTTTTGTCACAGTTGTCGCTGACACTGCCATAAGCCTCTGTACTAAGACTCAAAGAGGGTTCATTGGTTTCCATTGAAAGCGAAGATGATCTGTTTATTGGCTGTAGAATACAAAAATGCATTAGTTAACACTGCCTTTCTGACCAGAAAATCATAAACAAAGTTTACCTTCTTCAAAATAGTACACTTAACTGTAATGCTTACACAACATGACACAGTGGAGGAAAAGCATAAAGAACACAGTGGCGGCTGGTGACTTTAAATTAAAGGGTGGCTGCAGAAGACAGCTGAATGGGTGGGGCCAACGAGAAGAGGCGGGGCCAACTAGAAAGGGGTGGAGCTATGCTCAAAACCACAACTGGAACTTTAAATATGCTGCTCTAGGTGCCAAACCGTCATTACAAGAGTCCAATCAAGACAAAATGAAGTGTAGAAGAAAAAAATATTTTAATGCATTGGCTAAATGACAGCTTATTTAATATCTAGATGGAAACACAAAGGTTGTGAGGCATGAAAAAATAAATTACTTTTTAAATAAATTACTGGAATGCCAGTCAAAATCAAGTATAAAAAAACAAGCAGCACTCAAGTCAAACCACTTCTCCTTGCAGTGCAGTTCCAATTATAATTTATATTCAGCTTTATAAAATTACCAACTAACATGCTAAAAGTAGCAATCTGTGATACACCCACTTGTAAAAATGTTTGTTATCCAAAAAAGACCTGCTGCCTGACAACAACTATCTACTTGTTTCATGGGAAAGACATGATCAGAGTAAAAAATGAACAGCAAATAAGAAACAAGCTCAAAATAAATTGCTTAAAGGATCACTGCACAAGTTATGGACCACCCATACTAGATTTAGCATTCTGTTTAGTTTATGGGTAAAGCCTGCAAAGAAGACTGCAAGTCTCCAACAAAATGTAACAAGCTTCTGAAAATACTGTAATCCTGTCCTTTATTACAAATACTGTCATATGCATTTCATTACCCAAGGCTTATACTTTATCTAGTTATGTAAATATTCTCTGCATGGCAAGAAAAAAGGCTTTCAATATTGGTAATTCTTTAACAGTATGCTTATTAAAACTTACTTGCATCTTACAATATCCGACAAGCTTACCTGATGGTTATTACAGCATTGCTACCTAAACACAGAGCAACAGGGCACTGCGACAGCATGCCTTTTCTGAATAATAAAAAGCATAAATCAACAGTATAAAAATATGGCAGAAAACCAGAACATTCTGCAAAATCAAGGACAGATAAAAATCCACTGCCATACTTGTGTTCCCCTTGGATGGGGGAACACTCTGCACACTTACACTGCATAACTGCTCCTTGCCTTGCTTGGACACATCAAGAGTCACTACATAGGACAGTGGGGTGCAACAAGTATGTCACAATTTGAAAAGTTTCTGGCTGACGGTGATGGCTCTGACACTCATACCTCTCAACCTCAGAGCAAGAAATCTGGACAAAGCCATACACAGAAGTGGGACATAGGCCCAAAAATGAGGACAATTTTTAAATATTGCTCTTATAAACTTAGAAAGATAATAGAATAGTAGTAGGCCTTGCATTAGTATGAATTTTCTGAAGGGTATGAAATCTGAAACTCAAATGTCTGCCATTATTTTCTAACTTCAGTCTTTAATGATTTGCCATAATTTGACAGAAAACCACAATTTTATGAAAAACGGACCAAAAATATGATGCAAAAATATAAAATTGCCACACAATACAGCTGGGAATCTGTCAAAGAAGGGATACCTTTTTAGTATTAGTACTGTTAACTTGAGCAGCTGACAAAATTAGAGAATCTACATGCATTTCTGAAATAAAAGTAATCTATAACTCTGATCATTTACAATTATTTATATTTGTAAACCCTCCACATTTTCTTCCAAAATTGCTATTTTGCAGAGGGATTATTAGGGGAGAGCAACATTTTGAGCAAAAAGTGGGGACAGTTGAGAGGTTTGGATATTCCTAATTCTATAAAGCAATTTATTTGCACATACCTCTCAACCTCTTAATGCAGGAAATCTGGACAAGGCCATATAAACAGTACTAAAATTGCTCTTGTATAAACTTAAGACAGGTGACAGAATAACAGACAGTTGATAGAATAACAGGTCTTGCTTTAGCATGCATTTTCTGAAGGCTATGACGTCTGAAACTTAATGTCTGTCATTATTTAGTGACTTCATTCCTAAATGATTTGCGAAAAAAACACAAATCAAAAATAAGAAGCAAAAATCTATTCATTCTGCAAAAATCTGGACAGTTGAAAAGTATAGTTTAGCCAGGGCTGTCTTGAGTTTGCTGCCCTTCCCCCCTCACAAAATCATGGTCGAATGGAGCCTCTCCCCTGCAGCCATTCCAATGCCCCATTCCTTGGTTATTTCGCCCCATTTACCATAAACACTAATGTGCATACAGCTTTATTTCCGCAATGATTTGGATTTTATTTGAAAGTTTTATTTTGCATTTTATAGCACAAACACTAATAAATATCTGCTAAACAAAGCAATGCAGTCTCACAATGAAAACAGACTTGGCATTAAAACTTCTCTGCACTTGAAACTTGCATTCATTGAAACAGCATTGAAATCCACATTCGAAGAAAATACATTTTGTCAGTGGCAGATAAAAATTAACTTTGTTTTCAAATCATAGGCCCCATGCACATGAAACATACATGTGCTCTTTGATACACCTTCCTGATTGTATTAAATTACATTCCTTGTACAATACAGTACAGTTGTTAGTGGGCATTTTAAATTTATTGTTTTGAACATTTTTCCAGTAAACAATGAAACAAAATGCATGCACCAATAATGACAAAACTGCCCAATTCAGAACATTTCCATCACAAAAGTCTACTCAGACTTCTACAGTCCACCAATATCAGTAAATATGCACAATCTCTGAAGTAGTAAAAGTCATCTAACTAATTCTACATTAAAGAAATCTGTAACTAATGAAGAGGTTGCTGTTAGCAAACAACTTTATATTTCATTGTTTCATCTACACATAAAGTGCATTAAAAATGATAAGCTAGTAATACTGAAATAGGGAATGGATGGCAAACTGATAACAGGTTGATAGTTACTAGGTATCTTCACAAAAAAGGACAGCAGCATCCACCCCCCTTTGCAACATAGTACAGTATCAGCAATGCATCTACCTACTGTGGGAGTAGAACCCACAGCATTCTGCATCAAAAGCAAGTACTATTAACAATACAAGCAGAGTCAGCATAAGCAGCACTAATCCACTCGACACTCAGCTGTATCTCTGAACTTTGCAGCACAAGAAATCTGGAAAAAGCCAACATTTATTGGGGGGGGGAACAAAAGCCCCAAAACCAGGGACACATTTTAAACATTGCTTGTATAATGTTGGAAAGTTGCTAGAATAAAATGCCATATTACCACCAGACATATCACTGCCAAGTCTGGAACCCATGACCCTGTGCAAAACAGTCAGAGCAACATTCCACTATGCCAAATCAGCTGTTTTGTGAAAAAGAGGAAGACTGAAACTTAAATGGCTACCATTTGGTGAATTCAGTTCTCACCATAGCTCTCAATCTTAGCACAAAAAACTTGGACGAAGCCAATAATGGGGGAATACAGTCAAACAAATAGGGACAAATTTCAAATATCCATTTTATAAACTTAGAAAATTTCTAGAATAAAAGGTTTTGTGTTACCATGTACTTTCTGAAGAATATGATGTCTGAAATTCAAATGCCTGTAATTTTTATTTAACATTTGTTAACCAGGAAAGTCCGACTTGGAACAAAAGCCAATTTTCAGCACATGCCCAGGGAGAAACACTCCAGACACATGTCTTTGTAAGATGAGAGGACATGCCGACTCCACACAAAAGGTATTCCAACCAAGAATCAAACCAAAGAAGCTGTAGCTGTCAGGCAACACTGCTACCACTGCACCACTGCCACTGACTGTGTAAGGACACAAGAATATAGAAATCACAGATTTTAAGAGGAACAGAACAGAACAAATATGAGGTAAAAATCTGTACTAAAATGTGAGGACATGCAGACTCCACACAGAAAGCACCCCAGCCAAGAATCAAACCAGAGAAGCTGTAACTATCAGGCAACAATGCTACCCTGCACCACTGACTGACTAACAAAAATATAGAAACCACAGATTTTATGAGGAACAAATTTTTTACAAATGGTGGTGGGTAGGGAATTCAGGCCCTTGCCACCTGCATACAAGGTACAGGGTTCAAGCCTAAGGTATTCCCTACCACACCACCATGAGTTCTCTCTAGCCAGCAGTATATAGCAACTGGGCATTACACACACACACTAGAAGCTCACCTTCACTTCATCTCTGCCAATGAGCATTGGTATCCATTGAGCCATGTAATCCTCTCTGCCGATGAGCAACTGCACTTTAGCTTAGATATCCATTGAGCGATTGGTCCAGCCTACTACTGCAGTCTGTGATGTCACCACCGCACAGACTGCTGGGCATCTCAGGACAGAGATGCCTTTCCCCTTATCTAGACTGCTGAGAAAGCAGTCTGAGAGCATGCGCGGAGTACTTCCGGGAACGTGTTGTTGTTTACTGTTAGTGTTTCTTTACTTATTTTTGTTTTGTTTTCTAGATGGGAGGGCTGCAGTCCTATAGCACGAACCGCCCCTGAAAGAACACGGTTTGTATAAAAGGCAGTTTTCAATGTTAAGGTATTTAGGTCAAACTTTTTCACACTGATAAGAGTATGTCATGCATTCATTTTTTTTTAAACAAGAAACATCTTTGTTAAATTATTATGTATGACAGGCAATCTTATTTATTTATTTAATTATTTATTATAGTTTGATGACCAGGATAGTCCATTTATATAAATGAAAATAAACTATAGTGAAATAATCTCAGTTTCAAACATTATACATTACAAACCATGCTGACACAACTGTAGTGGCAAACATTATAACAGATCCAGCTATTGTCAGTCAGCCATTAAATAGCTAATTCAATTCCTGCCTTCTTTTACAACTTGTTCCTCCTCTGTATATATCGATCCCATACTTTCCATTTTTTCCTATGTAATTTGCTCCCACCCTTTTCTAAAGATCCCAGTACCAGTTATTTTATCTCTGCTACTATCTTTGATACTTGTTGGTTTAGACTTTGATTTCCATTTTCTAGTAATTGCTTTTTAGGTAGCCATCATAATTAGACTCAGCATGGCTTTACTATGTCTAGGCAATTCAGTTTCTGCATCATAGCTCAAAAAAAATGTTCTTACTTACACCAATTTGCTCACCTATCATTTCCGACAGAGCAGTCTGCAGGGAATCTTTATTTATTTATTTTATTTTACATTTGTTGACCAGGCTAGTCTAACTGGATACATGTCCATTTTCAATAGAGGCTCGGGGAGATAAGCTCCAAGACAGACATGAACAGACAAGATCAATAATGTTACAAAAAACAGACAGATGAAATATTTCTACACATTTCATAAAATCTATTTACAATATTTAGAGCTAATTATTTACATATACTAGTAGCTAATACAGCTTCAAATTTCTACATATGTACTTTCATGTTGCACTAAAGCACAGTAATTAGAAGAGTGAGTGGAGTTAGTAAAGATACTAGAAGCAATAATGACTGTTTAGTCAGGGTTACTACAAGGACAATGCCAGTGTGTTTTCAGAAAGATTTTAATTTTTTGTTTGAAGAGTGATAAGGAAGGAAGGGAAGCAAGTTCACTAGGTAGAAGGTTCCACTTTTTCCCAACTGTATTTGAGAACAGAGAGTCTCCTGCTATGTTGTTAGCCTTACTGATGTTAATTAGTAGTTTATTTGATGAACGCAAGGCGTTAACATTTCTATAAGGGGTTATGAGGTCTAGGAGTATTGTTAAGTTGGTAAAGGATCTTATGGGCAGTAGTAAGTTGGTTGATTTGAAGCTGATTTTGTAGTTCAAGCTACCTGAGCTGTTTGAGATTATGACAGTGATGGGTTCTGAAAGGATTACCAGTGGCAAATCTGGCTATGCTGTTATAGGAGGTAGCTAGTTTGAGAAGATTATTTTTGGAAAGGTTGGTATATATTGGTGAGGCATAGAGAAGAGTAGAGATTAGATGGGAGTGGGCAATGGTAGTTCTTGCTGTTGGTGTTAAGAAGGGTTTAATTTTATACAGGGAGCTCATTTTTCTGTTAACTGATTTTATAATTTTGTTAATATGGGTATCAAAGTTAAGGTTGTTGTCTATTGCAATCCCTAGGAGGTTGGCAGTAGAGTCTGGTGATATGAAGGTGCCGTTATTAGAGATTACTGAGAAATCTATTGGTATTGACCTGCGAGTACGAGTGAAGAGCAGGAGTTTCGTTTTTTTGGTATTCAAAAGGAGGCACTGCTTCAAAAACCATGTCTCAACTATGTTAAATACCTTCTGGGTTTGGGATTGTAGTTCAGGTGCAGATTTGGCTGTACAGATTAATGTCAAATCATCTGCATATTGAATGCAAGCTGCATTGGGAATAGCTAAGTAGAGATCATTAAGGAAAATTGAAAATAAGAGAGGACCTAGAATGGAGCCCTGGGGTACACCCAGTGTAACTGACAGGTGAGATGATAGGTTATTCTCCCAGAGCACTGCCTGTTGCCTGTTTCTCAGGTAGGAAGTGAACCATTTTACAGATAGAGAATGTAGGGAAAGTGATTTGAGAAGATAAATAAACAATGAGTGGTTTACCATATCAACAGCCTTTGAAAGATCAATGAAAAGAGCTGAAGAGAGTTTGTTGTTGTTGCGGAATCTATTAATGGTGTCAGTAAAGGATAAGAGGGCAGTAGTGGTACTATGACATGGCCTAAAGCCATGTTGGCATTTGGCTAGTATGTTGTGTTGAGTGAGATGGCCTATGAGTTGATGATGAATGCATTTTTCCATTATTTTTGCTAGGGGGGATAGAAGGGCTATGGGCCGATAGTTTGAATAGTCATTGGAGTTACCACCTTTGTGTAGGGGGATGATGTGTGAGATTTTCCAGATGGCAGTGATGGAACCTTCCTTAATGGTTCTATTTATAAGGATGGCAATAGAATAAGCTACTGCTTTAGCTGCTTTTTGCAGATATTCAGCAGGTATCTGGTCAGCAGAAGGGGTACAAGGCTTAAGTTTAGCTAGGAGTTTGAAAATGAAATTAGGGATGGGTTGTCGTAGGAAGGTAGGAAGTGTGCTAGTCATAGGGGTTTGTAGGCTGGAAGTGTCAGGGGGTAGCTGACTGGCTAGAGATTGGATGGTTTCTGTGAAGAAGGAGTTAAAGTTATTTGCAGTTTGGAAGGGATTGTCATAATTAGCTCCTATAGGGGTTGGTGTACTGGAGTGTCCTGGGTAAAGGAGTTATTAATACTTGCCCAGAATCGTTGAGGGTTATTTTGGTGTGTTTTCTGTATTTTACAGTAAAAGATTTTTTTTGTCTAAAAGTATAGATTTTTAGCTGTGTTTCTCAATTGTTTAAATGTTTGTTGATCAGATGTGCTTTTAGTAGTTCGCCACTTAGTCCAGGCTTTATTTCGGAGTAGGATTTTTTGCCTGGTATCTTTGGAGAGCGATGGGGCTGGTTTTGCCCTGATTCTTATTTTACGTTTGGGTGCATGCTAGTCTAGGATAGTTAAGAATTTAGAGTTAAAGTATTGGACATCCTCTTCTAATGGGAGAGTTTTTAGATTAGTCTAATCCCAGGCACTAATTTCGCTTTGGAATAGAGTTTGGTTAAATTGTTTGTTGGAACGTATAGTCCTGCATGCTGTTGGGTGAGAGATATCTACTCTTTGCCTGATTATATAGGTCAAGCAGTGGTCACTCATATCGTTAGGGAAAATACCTATTCTATAAGTTTGGTGATGATTATTAATGAGTATCCAATCTAAGGTGCTCTCTTTTTGGTTTGGTTTGTTAATTCTGGTTGGGGAGGTGATGGTCTGAGAGAAGCCATGAAGGTTAAAGCGTGAAGTGGGATGCTCAGTATTGATACATTTCCAGTCAATATTGACATCACCAAGGATTATAGTTTCCTGTGAGAAAGTTACTGAGACCCAGCTAAGAATATCTTCCAAGGAGTTAATGTTATTTCCAGGTGGTAGACAGATACATATGATATTTATGGACTTACTAGAATTTAGCTGAATCTTTGAAATGAGGATTTCTGCATTACTATCTTTAGGTGGGTTATAGGGTGAGGTGGTAACTTGTAGCCCATCCTTGAAAAGAACAGCTACTCCCCCTCCTTTTTTTGTTTTTATGATCGTGTCTCAATATATTACATCCTGGTGGGATAATTTCATTATCTTGAGTTTGTGGCTTTAACCAAGTCTATGTGAGGCATAAAATGTCAAACGAGTATATGTGTAAGAGAGAATGGAGATGAGGAATTTTATTATTGAAGCTTTGGATATTGAGATGTGCTATCAGGAGTGAGTTGGGGAGTTTATTAGGGCTGAGTGTGACAGCGGGATTGGTGATAGGAAGATCAGAAGGTAGGACATTGGCTGGGCCTGGATTAGGATGGATGTCACCATTTTGTACGGAATGTATTTTTAGAATGTGTAATTTGTAATGTAGATTACTTAGTAGAAACTGAGCTTTCTTAGTTGAGGGATTATAGTACTTGATGTGGGACAGCCTGTGGAACTTTGCAAGTATGTAAGTAGGTGCAGATATTACATTTATGTTATTGTGGGAGATAGTGAGGGTTTGTGTAGATGT
The DNA here is from genome assembly GCF_019279795.1 of Protopterus annectens. Classification (NCBI taxonomy): domain Eukaryota; kingdom Metazoa; phylum Chordata; order Ceratodontiformes; family Protopteridae; genus Protopterus; species Protopterus annectens. The sequence continues at coordinate 1,710,206,402 of NC_056735.1, read as the reverse complement.
TTGTTTAGGTGGGTAGTGGAACTGGGGGCAGCATAGGTGTTCAAAGGAGGTTAATTGGTAGGCTGAGGTTATAACAGATATTATTGTGGTAGTGAGTAGTACTTTAGTTAGTGTTGAGGTAGTTGTGGAAGGCATGGTGAATACAATTGTTGAAAGGTACTATCTAGTGGTAGGTAGGAGGGCCTAAGGAGATACAATACTAGGTAGCGAGAGCTGTGATTGGTTAAGTGGAGTAAGGGGTGTGGTATTGCTTATGCAGGGTGGTGGGATTATCTGATTCATTGGATGTAGAGGAAGGTGTGGCCAAGATGTATAGGTTTAGGACCTCTGGGGTGGGTGAGATTTGGGTCTAGGGTAGGGGAGCGGAGTGAGCCCGCAGGGTGAATGGAGCGGGATGAGCCAGCCAGCAAGAAAATGAAACACCAAATAGAACCAATCAGTAAATCATACTGGGACAGTTCTTTTCAGGTGAGTTTTAGCTTAACTGGCAAAAACCAAATATTATTAAGTGGGAGAACAAAATAGTCACTTAGGTTCATAGGTTCATACTAGGCTATCTGCCCTTGGGCAATTATAAGCCTAGCCCGATTCTGTATGGCTTACGCCACCCCTTGATTTGAGTATAATGTGCCCTTTTTAAGGTTTAGTTTACTGTGCCTCTGTCTAATAGTGACACGGGAGTAATCCCTGGGACAAACCTACGATCCCCCATCCACTTATCGAGATTCTTCTTGAAGAGATTCAGTGAGGTGCTCTGCCTCACATGAACTGGAATTCTATTCCAGAGCGAAGGGAGCCTCTGGGTTATGAACCTGTCCCTCCAGCAAGTTCTATTTATTTCTGTGCTGAAGTTCAAGTCCCTCGAGCATGTGGCTCTAAGGGATTTAGATTTACTGAGGTGGAGCATGTCCATTAATTCTGGATTTGACATATCTTTGTATGTCAGGCATAGATCGCCTTGAAGTAGGTGGTATGCAACTGAGTAGAGCTGGAGTTTTTTTAACCGAGCAGTATATGGCATCTGTTTGAGACCCTTGATCCTCTTGGTGAGATACTTTTGGGGTCTTTCTAATTGCTGCAGGTGTCGGGTAAGGTACATCCCAAAAGGGGCATTGTATTCTATGATGGGCCTGATGAGGGATGAATAAAGGGGCACGATTACCTCTCTTGATTTAGATGTGAAACCCTTCGTGATGAGGTGGGCTATGTAGAAGGTCTTTCTAACCACTTTGGCAATGTGGTTTTCAAAGGAGAGATTGCTATCAACTTGGGTCCCCAGGTCCCTAATAACTTTCTCTGTACTTAATGGGTTTCCGCCTATGTGGTAATTTGTGGGCACATTATTTTTGCCAAAGGGTATGACTATACATTTTTTGGCATTTAGCTTTAAACCATGGCGCTGTCACCAGTTATCTGTCCCTGTGAGACCTTTTTGAAGGATGTTTGTGTCAGCTGGAGAGTTGATTATGGCACCCAGTTTGCAGTCGTCTGTGAACTTGGTGAGCCATAGTCCTCCCACATTTGCCTGTACCTCGGAAAAGTATATACCGAACAAGAGTGGTCCCAGGACAGAACCCTGTGGGAAGCCGCTTGTGACCGGTTTCGAGTCTGACATGGCTCCAGCAACTCTCACTCAGTGGGTTCTGTCTTTGAGCCAGTTTGCGACCCATCTTGTGACATAGGGGTTTATATTTAAGCTGGATAGCTTATCTATGATGCCCGAGTGGGGTATTGTGTCAAATGCCTTTGCAAGGTCCAGATAGGCTGTGTGGACTACCTTCCCTTCATCTATGGCTTTGGTGACTGTTTCAAAGAAGTCAACCAGGTTCAAAAGGCAGGATCTGTCCTTGACAAAGCCGAACTGGGTAGGATCTAGTGTCTGCAGGTCCCCAATGTCTTTGTTTATGAGCTCCATGATGACCCTCTCCATAGCCTTGCAGACTAAGCTAGTCAGGCTTATGGGGCGATAGTTTCCAGGGTCCGTAGAGGCTCCACCTTTGTGGAGTGGGACCACTGTTGCTGTACGCCATTCTGTGGGCACATATCCTGTAGTGAGGCTGAGATTGTATAGCTGTTTTATTTGAGGGATTAGTTCCTCTTGTAGTTCATGTAGGACACAACTTCGGACGCCATCTGGTCCCATGGAAGCAGTGTTTTTTTGCTTTGGAGAGGGCAGCCTTCACCTGAGCATCTGAGATGTTTGGGAGGCAGCCCTCTGCCGGGATAGATACTTGCTCTTTTGGGGGAGGGGGTGGAGAAGTTTGCACTAAACCTGTCTGCCAGGATATTGGCGATGTCTGTGGGTTCAGTGTATTTTTTGTTGTTTAGAATCAACTCAGAACAAGTCTGGGAGTTGCATCCCAGGTTTCTAACATAACTGAAAAAAGCCTTATGATTGTCTTTGGTGTCCTGTGCAATTTTTCTCTCGAAGCTGGGCTTGGAGGATTTTATGAGGGATCGTACTTTTTTGCTAGTACTGATCAGAGATGCCTTCCCTATTAGGGATTTTGCTCTATCATGTAGTAGCTTCCTCCTTCTGTTGTACAGTTTATTTATGGCAGGGGTCCACCAGACTAGATGCCTGCCTTTGGATGATTGGGTCTTGGTTTTGTTTGGGATAGCATGATCCATGCATTCCTGGAGATGTCCGTAGAATGCATTTATATAGGGTTCTGCAGTTTGGGCTGTAGTTTCCACTGGCCCTGGGGCCTTGAAGGATTCCACTTCGGTTTTGAGAAGTGAGAAGTTTGCTTTGAGAAGTTTTTCACTGTGGTTTTCTGGGCTGGGGTGGGGTCGGGATGTGGACATCCAGTGAAATTAATTTATGGTCTGATCTTACCAATGAGGGATATACTTCTGGTGTGGAGCATAGAGTCCCCATGTTGGTAATGATCAGGTCTAGTATGTTGTCCCCTCTTGTGGGAGTGGTGACTAGTTGTTCCATAGCATTTGAGTTTATAATTTCCAGGAATCTTTGGGCTAAGGTGCTGGGGCTTGAGTAGTGCTTCCAGTCAATGTTTGGGTAGTTGAAGTCACCCAATATAATGGTGTTCGGAGAGATCTTCATGTTCTCCAATGTTTTCAGGAAAGCCGAATGGGATTCCTGACTTTGAGAGGGTGGTCTGTAGGATGCTATAAACTGAAAAGCAGTCTTGCCCACTGTTAGTTGCACATGGATGGTCTCCGATACTTCGCGCAATGCCACTAACCTGGAGGTGTGGATATCCTTGATAAATATGGAAACTCCCCCTCCTTTTATGGTTCGGTCCTGGTTTTGGGGCCGAAAAGCATGATATGAGGTATAGCCTGGTAGTGCTGGGGTGCTCTCTGGACCCTTGAACCAGGTTTCTGTCACTGCACAGATATCGATGTTCTCCATACTGAGGAGAGCTTCGAGTGCATGCATCTTGAGGTTAAGACTTCTGGCATTTAGCAGCATTACCCTTAGTTTCTTGTTCCTTGTGCTGTCTATGGGGGTGGGTTTGACTTTTGAGCCTTGCCTAAAAAAGGCACTATGGGGGTGCCAAGAGCCTTTGCCAATATCTGAAAGCCCAGTGGTGACAGGTGCAAGCCGTCCCTAGCAAAGCAACGTGGCTTGTCGAGCATGTCATCCCAGGCTGACAGACACTGGATCCCCTTTGAATGACACCAAAATTTTAGCCAATTGTTAAAATCGATCATTTTGTCTTTGTACTGTGGCATCATTCTAGGTGATGGTAAGATGCTGCTCAAGGTCAGGGTCATACCAGCCTGGGCTACATGATCAGAGAGCTCCTCTATGTCTCTTTTCATGTAGTCCAGGGAGGTACATCTCAGGTCATTCACACCAGCATGTACAATGACTGAGTCATATTTGTATTTGCTTTGGAGTGACCTGAGTGCTTGCGTTATGTGTCGGATCCTAGCACCTGACAGGCAGCTCACTGTGACCTTCTCTTTATTCAGCCTGGTGAGCGGGACGTCAGTGTGTCTGACAATAGAGTCACCTATAACAAGAGTATCAGGTGTGTTATTCAGCCTTAAGGGCTGTGGCTGCTTGGCACACTGACTTTGTGGGTTATGTGTTGTGTGTGTTTTGTTTTGAGGTAGCGTTTGCTTGGATGTCTGCTTTGGAGGTCTCTGTTGCTTAGGTAGATTTTTATTTAGAGCCTCCGAGTATGTTTTTGTGTATTTATGTGTTTGGTTCGCTGATGTGGTGGGACTATGTGATACTGGAATTGTGTTGTGTGAGGTTACCTTCTCCTCCTGACTGGTTACACCAGTTTTGAGATGAGAGAGCTCAGGCTCCAGTTTGGCTAAATAGTTGCATCTCTCACATATATTTGAACCTGTTTGGAGGAGGAGAGTGTTGAGAGTGACTTCTGCTCCCGTAATGCTCAGGGAGGTTATGCTGTTCTTGTATGGCAGAAAGGGTGGACTGTTACCTGGTTAAAATATGTTATCAGCCGTATCAAAACCTTAGCTGTGAGCCAGAAACCGTGGTTGGTACTCTACTGCCATCTAGTGGCATATGTAGGTAACGCCAATTAAGGTAACCGAACAGGCTTGTAAGTTAGATAGAGAAGCCAATAAATGGGGTTGGGGGTTAACAGCCTCAGGGTATATCCGCGAGTGTGCTGGCACTACTGATGCAAAGTAGCAATTGCTTATTTTAAACAGCAAAGTAGTCAAAATTAGAAACTGCAGGTTTCCACCTACACTGTGAGGCTTTAGAGGGCCCGTCCGCTTGTTCACAGAGTTATGGAAGTGGACAGGATAATTCCAGAGTAGGATGGTAAAACAAATGGGGAGACTGCCTGAGTATCAGTGCTTTTGTGTCCAAGCTGTAAAAGAACAGAAGGGGGAAAATAGGTTAAAATCACTGGAATACGGTGTGGAAATAAGAGGAGAGAAAGCAGGAGGGACAAGGATGCGGAAGAGGAGCTGTGTATAGGTGGGGACTAGGGGAGGAAAATAAAGAACAGTTGGGGAAGAGAGCAGACTAGGCCAGGAGAAGTAGGACTTCTTTGGGAGAAAGGGAAACAGGAGTGATAGAGGGTGCAGTTGTAACAGTTCAGAGTGTAGCAGGCATATAAGAAAAACAACTATAACAACTTAATGCTAGCATGCACAGAGTAAATCATGCACTTGCCCATATAACAGTCAGGTATAGATAAAATAACTGTATTACTCTTAAAAAAATCTATTCTATTAAGCATGGAAAACAGCACTACAGTGTTCTAAAGCACAATAATGGTATGAAGCAGTTTAGGTTACATATAGTTCAGCACTAAAGTTTTCCGTAACAGGCAGAAACAGCGTTACTATACTCTTGATTCTACAAGACAGCAAAGGAGTTAAAACAGTTTCTTAGCTGTGAGCAGTTCAATGTACGACTAATTCATTTTGCAGGGTTAGATGCAAATTGGCTAACATACCCTTAACACATACGGAAAACAGTAGTACATGAAGGTCAGGACCTCCACTAAAATAGCGTCTAAAGACTAAATAGTACAAACAACAGATATCTATGCTACTAGTACAAATAACAGATATCTACGCTACAGTTTATGTAGTCAGTAGTATTCTCTGAGCTAAGATAAGTTAAACATTTCTGTGCTACAAGTAAAATACAGAAGGTAGCAGAAATTACACTTACTAGCAAGCACACCACGCTGACGACAGGAGACATCCTAGTTAGGGAAATGGGATTTTAAAAATGGCGCCTCGAGTGCAGCCAAACATTTAAAGAGTTTGTATGGGTAAAAAAGGGTCTGGGGAGGACACAGCATGTGTTTCAGGGGGTGGAGGAGACACTCTCTTTGCCCATTCGCTAGTAGAAATATTCCGCCTCGCCAAGGAGCCAGCCAGTAAGAAAGTGAAACACCAAATAGAACCAATCAGTAAATCATACTGGGACAGTTCTTTTCAGGTGAGCTTTAGCTTAACTGGCAGAAATCAAATATTGTTAAGCGGGAGAACAAAATAGTCACTTTGTTGAGAGTGACTTCTGCTCCCATAATGCTCCGAGAGGTTATGCTGTTCTTGTACGGCAGAAAGGGTGGACTGTTACCTGGCTAAAATATGTTATCAGCCATATCAAAACCTTAGCTGTGAGCCAGAAACCGTGTTTGGTACTCTACTGCCATCTAGTGGAATATGTAAGTAACACCAATTAAGGTAACCGAACAGGCTTATAAATTAGATAGAGAAGCCAATAAATGGGGTGGGGGATAATGGCCTCAGGGTATATCCACCAGTGTGCTGGCACTACTGATGCAAAGTAGCAATCGCTTATTTTAATCATGTATGCCAACTGATTACACACCCAGAAAATATGTTCCCAGTCATCTCTTTCTTCCACATCACACCTCCAACATTTGTTGTCTACCTGAGGAAAAATTCTTTGGAGTCTACTTGGGGTATAAACATGTTTAGGAGACATGCATATATTCATCCCAATGTTTCTTTGTGAATTGCTTATCCAATCTCTCTTACCAATCCTTTCTAGCCTCCTCTGATTGATTTTTATAGTTATAATGCAATTTTTTATATGGCCTACCCATTATCCCTTTCTTAATGGCAACTTCTGTTCTAGATTCTACTAAAAACTCTACCAGTGCTGGTGTTTCATTTAGGACCCCCTATCCCTTTCTCTTTCCCTATACTTTGATATTAATCCTTGATAGGGAAGGCAATCTCTAATTTGCAGTACAAATAAGTTTGTGGAATCTTCCCATTCTATTACCTTTCCCTCTCTAGTTATTTGCTCCCAATACCCTGGTTCTTTTGCCAGTTTTCTCCAATAAATTCCAGACCCCTCTTGCCTATTGTCTTTATCCCAAATTGCAGTCATCCCTAGCGGCAGAATCTCCTTTCTCTATTCCCATGTTGGCTTAGTTCTTAGAATACTTTCTGCTACTTTACAACTATAATATTCTGTATAATTATTGTTATTCTCCTTAAAGGTCTGCATCCAATCCCAGTCTCTCTTTGTTTCTTGAGCTTTCTCCCTATTTCATCATCATCTTTTTCCACTTTGAATTATATTTTTCTGTTTCTGCTATGTATAGGAGCCTTAAATGTATTGCTGTGAAAACCCCCTTCAAATCAGGTAATCCCAATCCACCCTGTTCTATTGGAAAAATAAACTTATCCCAATTGACTCTTGCTGTCTTTCCCTCCCAGAAAAAAATCTTTCAGCTTTTTATTAATTGCTATCCACAACTTCTCCTCTGGTTAATAAAAATATGCCTGACCTGTGAATAAGACTAAAGGGACTAAAAACATTTTAACTGCTTGTATCTTACCATTGATATCCATATACCAGAGCTTCCATTATCTCAGTTTTTGTATTATCTTTTGTTTAGTCTCTTCCCACATATCCTTAGCTACCACACCAGAATTATTTATAATCCGTACGCTTAAATACTTCATTTTATCATGCCCCCATAAGTATAGATGTTGTCGAACCAGTTCTTATGTAGGTACATAATTTACCACTATTACCCTTGTTTTTAGCTTCATTAATTTCATATCCTGTAAAGATTTGTAACTTTCTCACTATGTTCCACAGCACTGTAATGACCATTTTTGGTTTTGTCAGGTATAAAATAATGTAATCTGCAAATAGAGCCAGCTTTTTTTGACTACCATACCAATTATATCCTTGAATTTCTCAGTCTCTTATTTTTTTTGCCAGTGGTCCTAAATATAATGCCAATAACAAAGGGGAGAGAGGACATCCCTGCTTGGTTCTTCTTCTCAAGCACAGATTATCAGAGGGGATCCCATCCACTTTAATTTCACCTCCAATCCCTCATATATCCTCCTAATCAACTTTATAATTTTATCAGGTAATGCAAATGTTTCCATTGTTCTTCTCATAAAGTCCCAAATTACTCTGTCAAATGCTTTCTCTGCATCAAGACCCACAAACAAAATGGTACTTTTTTACATTCTGCTTCCCTCTGGATGATCAGTGTTTTGTCACTGTTGTCAAATGTTTGCCTCCCTTCCACAATACCACATTGATCCATATCTGTATATTTTGGCATCACTTTTGCCATTCTTTTAGCCATTATAGACATAAACACTTTATAATAATGGTTTCATATTGAAATGGGCCTGTATGAAGTTGGATCTGATAGATATTTACCCTCCTTTGGTATTACAGCTACCAGCTCTTTCTTCGAGGATGTTGGTACTTCTCCTCCTCTTAAAATACTTTTAAACAAAACCTTTCAGATCTTTATCAGTTTTTCCCCATTTAGCTTCCAAATTTCCATAAGAATACCATCTATTCCTGGGGAATTTCGTGTAGATTGGTTATATATTACTATTTTTACCTCATCTCCTCTTATCCTGTTAGTAATTGAGCTTGCTCTACCTCTAAACTTGGCATATTTAATTTTTCCATAAACATTTCCATTTGTACCTTTAATTGATTTCCACATTTCTCTGCTTTATACAGACTTTTATAGAATTTCTGAAATATTTCTAATACTTCTACAGGATCCTTTGTTATCTTTCTTGTTATAGGCTCCCTAAGCTTGGTGACAGCACTTTCTACTTTCTGTTGTCTGATTTGTTGTGCTAAAAGTTTTTGTGCTTAACAGCAATCTTTCTAAGCTTGCGCATATTATCAAGATAATCCCTTATTTTCTGTTTAGCATTCTGCAGTTGCTCCTCTTCTTGTTCTGTGAGATTCCCCCTATTTTGTAATACTTTACCAGTTGTCAGTCCCTTTAAATAATTTTTGTTACTTCTTAACCATACCAACCTTTTTTTTTATTTCAACCCTACTTTTAAACTCCACTTTAATTTTATCCCATTCCCTAGCCATATTTTCAGAAAAAAATTCTATCTTTTCTAATAGCTCCTGAAAAATTTCCACTACCCATTCCTTAAATTCCTCTCTTTTCAACAGATATGTGGGAAAGCACCAGTCTCTCATTTTTATTTCATTACCCTGTGTTTTTATTTTACTTATTACTGGTGCCGGATATGAAACTGTGGGGTGGCCGTGGTGGTGCAGCGGTTAGCGTTGTCACCTCACAGCAAGAGATACCCCGGTTTGATCCTCAGCCGGGGTGCCTTCTGTGAGGAGTCTGCATGTCCTCCCTGTGGTCGTGTGGGTTTCCTCTGGGTGCTCCAGTTTTCTCCCACATCCCAAAGACATGCTGTAGGTGGATTGGACACTCTAAATTGGCCCTAGGCATGAGTGTGTGTGTGTGTGTGTGTGTGTGTGTGTGTGTGTGTGTGTGTGTGTGTGTGTGTGTGTGTGTGTGTGTGTGTATATGTGTGTGTCTTCTGTGGAAGGTTGGGCGCCGGGCTGGCAACTCGACACTGTAAAACTCCACTGCCAATCATGAGTGGATAGGGGATCCACTGTGGCGACCCCTAACTGGGAAAAGCCGAAAGAAGAAGAAGATTGGGTGCGTACCAAGACTGTCAATTAAATATACATGTTTCTGTGAAATGTAGCTTCTGTCTGGCCTAGACCAGTTTTTGTATCTTGGGGAATAATATGTAAGTTCACTCTGAACTCCTAGTACTGAATTCACATATTCCATGCCAAATATTTATTTAAAAATCTACCCTACTTTGTTATATTTCCCTTCTAAGCCCTCCAGACACATCTTCATTATTGCAAGCCAAATTCTAGTCCACACCTATAAGTAATATTCCTTGCTGAAAGCTGATTATTTCTCTCAGAAATTTCTTAAGCTCAATTATAGCAGTTTTTGGTGGAATATAACTACACGCTAGTGTAATCCTCCTTCCTTGCCATTAACCCCTTAGTACTACAAATCTACCATTATTGTCTTTTTATCCTGTTCTATTACTATTAAAGCTTTTCTTGCAATTAATATAAGTTCTCCACTTTTCCTTTGCCCCAGGTATTCCACTGAATAACCACCTGAAAACCTTTCTTTATCAAACTCGCATGTTCAGTTCTCTTCAAGTGTGTCTCCTGTAGCATAGCTATTTACACTCTACATTTTTTAATATGGTTCACTACTCTTTCTTTTTTGTATTTATTCATGATACCATTGCCATTTAAAGACATTATAGAAAGCATCATATTCTTGAGAGATTATTATTCCCACCTTTTATGTATAACAGTTTTTTTGTTAAATGTCTAGTTTCTGCTTTTGTGTTACATGCATGTAGTGTTTAGCAGGTTAATATTTTATACAGTTGTTTCTTGTCATCTCCATTTAAGCCTACATCACATCTTACAGAATTTCTTTATTGAAAACCTTCAAACATAAATACATACACACATACAATAACCTCTTAAAACCTATTAACTTAATAATAGCACATAAAACTATGTAAATATTCAAATATTGAAGATTTACCCTCCTAATAGGAGCAAATGTTCCAAACTGACAGCCACATATACAGACTCAAGCTAACCTAAAAGAAATGTTACCCATACTAAGACACATGGTATAGCCTGAGTTTCTATTAACTGCTGTCTGGTCTGGTTTTGCCTTCTCTTTATAGCTCTCTCAGCTGGGAAAACACTGAATGATTTTAGAAAACATTTTCTCCAAGCCAATTCTCTTTATCAGATTGTTTTCTACAGACATAAGAACCAGACATAAAACTGTGAAAAAAAGCCTGATAATATTCAATATTATTTTTCCTTTACTTGATTTCTCTTAAAATTTGTTACTAGATTAAGCTAATGGCCTTAACCCAATCATTCCCCTATGCAAGAAGGAGAAAAAGCACACTCATTTTTCCTTTGTCATGTTATTTTAACAAGATCTTTTTTTTTACATTGTAGAGAGAAGATGGGAGAAAGAAGCAAAAAGAAAAAAAAGCAGGAACACCTATTTACATTAGTATTCCCATTACTTAACAATAACTGAGAATACCTTACTTTATAACATGCAAAGAAAATTAAATAGTACTATTAAGAAAAAATGTTTTGCTTACAGTTAATGTTCTTCCTCTCTTCCCCTTTCCTGAGTATTTTTCTGGACATTAATGACATAAAATACGGCATATGCTTTAGCGTCTCCTACAAGTTTAACAAAGAACAAAAAAGTCCAATATTTCCAGATTTTCTTGCTCTGTCAAGTTTCATAAATATAATTATTGCTTTGTAATCCTGCATTTGTCAGTTTCCAAGTTACTGATTTTATTCTCCAAATGTGAATGACATGAAGTACGGCATATGCTTTAGAGTCCCCTGCAAGTTTAATAAAATCCAAGAAAGTCTAATATTTTCAGATATTCTTGTTCTATTCCTGCTCATCTCCTTCTACCAAACAATGTCTCTGATCCATTTCCAACATACTCTCGATTGTTCTAGTCAACTATTTTACTTTTTTCCCTCTCTCAAATGTTTTCTGTTGAAACACTGGAAAAGGTTTCACTGGCACAGTGTCTCTGAGGTCTTTATTATCAGAAGAACAAGAAGAGCCTCCTTCTATTTTGCAGCTCACTTTTTTGGACACATTTTTGTATTTCTTCCTTAGCACGTACTTCATCAGAAAACTATTTTGTTCTTCCAGGGAAAAATATTTTGAAGATAGTTGGGTACAGTAGTTTAAATCTCAAGCCTGCTTCTTGACATTCCCTTAAAAACAGGACAAATTTACTCCTGTTCTGCCTGGTGTACAATGAGTAGTCATTCTCCACAATCACTCTGCTGTATCCCACTTTTAGTATTTTGCCCTTCTGCCACAGTTTTGCCAGAATCAACTCATTCTGCTGGTAAGATTGCATCTTTACTATTAAAGCTCTAGTTTGTTTCTCATAACCAGGCTTGTACATACATAGGATGTTCCCTTTCAATTAACAATTCCTGTTGGGAATACCAGTCCAGTTGCTTATTTGTGCTTTCATAAAATTAAAACAGTCTGTTCCTTCCAGCTTCTCAGGAACAGACAAAAATCTCACATTTTCCCTATGTGCTCTGTCCTCTAACTCTGTTTGCAGTTTTGTCACCTTATCTGAATATATGTTTAAAGTATCTACCATTTTTCCAGCCTTTAATTGTTTGACTTGATATATTCCATCAGTGTTTCATTTATTTTAGGCAGGTCTGTGTGCAGTTGCCTTATACTTTCCTCTAGGTTACTGGAAGCCATGTCTGGAGCTTGCACTGCTTTTGGCTAAACACCTACAACACTTTTCCCAGTCAGTGCTTTTTTGTCACATTTGTTGCTGATTTTTCCTCAGGTCCTCTGTATTTCTTTTTTCCTGGCATCCAGGCAGTGCACTTACTAGCCAGGTACTGAAATTTACTTAGAAATCTAGGTCCACTGGCTGTCTCTGCTAAGTTTCTGTTTTCACAATAGGAGAGTTAGAATTAAGCTGTCACTCAATGTGCAGCCATCTTTGAAGTCCCCCTGCATTAATTTGTTTTAATCTGACTTTCATACCATTGTCTTCTAATGTGATCCCTCAACTATGCTGTTCTGCCATCTAACTTTGAAAGGGCACCATCATTTATAGGTCTGCTCCACTTATGGGAATACCCGAGGCTGTTGTAAAGCTCTGGAAACTGTTCTTGCATTATTCCATTCTCATACGCAGCTAAATATTTCCCCATGTACATCAAGATGCCTGTTGTTTAAGCAGAATCTGTGTAACTGAAAACAATTAAATTCTTATCACACTGCATATAAAATGACACATACAAAAATTATTCATCACCCTTTAGAAATGGCATCATGGAGATAGATTATTATTGTAAACTAAGACACATCAATATTAATGAAGGTGATTTGTCTTGTCAGTCTATCTAGCTTTCTATTTATCTATCTATTTATCTATAGATCTGGCTGCATGGTGCAAATATGCAGTCCTTCTCCAGAAAGTGTTGTTGAATCACTAACTGGTATTCATCATCAGGTGAACAAAAATACATTTATTTATTTGCATTTATATGCCAATAAAGTCCAACTGGGCAAAATCCCTTTCTCCATTGAAGGCCAGAGGAAAAAATGTCTAGAAATACATATTGCAAAATTATAAGACAAATCAATATACAATGGAATATTCACATATTACTGCACAACTCATACACATGAAAATATAAAATAAGTCAATATATAATGCAAATTCAACAAAAACAGTGTATAATGCAGATACATAAAACACATATCCAGTGATAACAGGAAGGCAAATATGCAAGATATGTAGAACAGTAACACAATTAATTAAGTGTATAATATGAGTCCAAGAAAATCAGTGTGCAATGCAAATCCATGAAGTATAGTTCTCAGGTTTAAGATGCAAAAGCATAAAAGGTCACTAATGCAAATGTGATACAAGGATAACAAAAGTAGAAAAAGACAAGTGGAAAAGAAGAAGAAGAGTTTGCAAAGAGCTAAAGGGAACAGCATATATGAATCATTAGTGTCATGGAGTGGAGAAGGAAGAAGCTTAAGGGCAGACATAATTGACTGTAGTGCCCATCAGTAAGGCAGCCTTGTTTGCATTGCAGATTATGGGCATAGATTGAGTCATATTCAGTCTTGTATAGCTAGGTGAGTAAGGCATTAAGAATGTGAAATTATCTAGGCAGCAGAGAGCAGTGGCTAAGCCAAGATGGTTTTAGGTAGAGCTAGAGGTGAGTTTTAAATTGTTGACTGTTTTCATTGAGTCTCAATGAAAGGGGTAAATTATTCATATTCTGGAGAGATAACAAGAGCATACAGCATCACCAGCTATACTGTGAGATTTTGTAGTCTGATGCAGGATTTAGATTAAAGAACTTTTATCTGGTTAGTATTTCTGTACTGGAGTTTACAAAGTTAGGCATTTTTTAGGCTGGTATATAATGCTATGAGCCAATTTTAATCGTGAGCATGAAAGGTAATTGGGTAGTTTCAGCAAGAGTATTGTTTTGGGGTCAAGCAGTGATGGACTCTGGATGAAAGGTTAGCAGTAAATGTTCGAGTTTAACTATCAAAGTAAACTGTAGATTGTAGAATATAGAAGAAACATACAAAACAGCTGTGAGTAAATAAGACTAAAGCTAAGGTTTTCCCCTGAACTCTGCAAGGAATCATTTCATTCTGTATAAGAGTCCCGTTTTTTTTATGTTTGTTTAGTCATTTGAAGCCTTGGGTCAATACAGTACTACCTGATCTGTGTCCATTTGTGCAGATTGGGATTTCCAGGATAGCTCTGCTGAGAGAAAACTGGATATAAAATCAATCAAACTGCCAAAAGCGAACAAAGGATTGCTACACTCATTATAGGTTCACTGACAGGTTGCAGCTTGGAAGTAGATGACATGATGGTGAGGAGGAGGTAAATATTCAGGAGATAAGATGGAAGGGGAAGTACAGGAAAGCTACTCGGCTTGGAATCCAGAGTTTGCTTCTCGGGGAGGAGAAATTAGTAATGATGTGGGAATTGTGGTGAGGAAGAGACTTCAGAAGACAGTGAGGGATGTTATAAGAATTAGTGACAGGCTTATGGCAATGAGACTCTAGTGTAAGGATAAGGCATCATTCATAATTTCAGCCTATGCTCCACAGCAACAAGGAAAAGACTGCATTCAGACAACAGTAGCAGGACATGTTACATAAAGCAGAGCAACATGAATTGGTGTTGCTAATGGGGACCTCAATGCACATATTAGGACAGACAAAACAGGACATAAGAACTGCCTAGGTCCCAGTGGGTGGGGCAACAGGAATAAAGCAAGAGATGCCATTCTAAACTGCTGTCCTGTAAATGGGTTTGATGGTGGCCAACACACAGACATAGACAGTTATAAAATCACATACAACAGTAGCCAACAGGCAATTCAGGTAGACTTCCACCTAATTAGAGAAAGGCAGTGGACAGAATCAGTGATTGCAAAGTAATCTCCAGTGGAACAGTCAGCCCACAGCAGAAACCACTGTTTGCCACAATCAGCTGTTAGCATTGGTTAGAGAAGGCTCTAAGTTCAACAGACACTAGGCTGAAAATGTGGAAGTTGACTAGATAGAAAGCACAAGAGTTATTATTTATTTACATTTGTTTACCGGCAAATTCTGATTGGACACAGGTCCGTTTTCAGCGGAGGCCCCGGGAGAAAATCTCCACATAAGCAAAAACAAGAAACAAGTACAATGCAAGTAAAATCAGTAGCAAGTAAGAGTGTATGAAGAATCAATTAGATACAAAGAAGATGCAATACCTATGACAAAGTAAAAATACATTTAGAAAATGACAATGCAAGTATAAATTGACATAGAATGCTCAGAATTATAATGAGTAGTTAAGTTTAGACAAAAAAAATGACATCTGCAAACTGTTTGATGTGTCAGTTGTAGCCGAATACACTAACAAATGTATAGTTGATAAACATCATATGGTAATGTAAGCAGGAGGGATGGAGGAAAAATGGAGAAGGGGGAAGATATGACAGTTATGTAAAAGGCAGGTAGGGTGGCTAAAGAAGGGAAAGGAAAGAGGGAAGATAATAGAGGAGAAGTGAATTTTAGTCAGGATTGGAACAAGGACATAACCAGTGGCTTTTTAAGTGGGATTTTAGTTTGGCTTTGAAATTATGGGATGAGGGTAAGGTGGTAATTGGGGGTGGAAGAGTATTCCATAATTTGGATATTGTGCAGGAGAAAAGAGCTTCTCCGGCTGAGTTCTTAGCTTTGGTAACTTGGAGTAGGTTTTTGTTGCTGGAGCATAGTGATCTAGTAGTATAGTAGAGTTAGAGAAGGTTTTGAAGGGAAGGGACATTTTGAGGATGGTTTACTAATTTATGGGCAAGGAAAAGTTGATTGTGTCAGAGAAGTTGTGGGAGTTCGAGCCAGTCGAGTTCCATAAGAGAGTTACAGTGATGGCTGTGGTAGGAAGATCCAGTGGGAAATTTGGCTATTTTGTTGTAGCAGGCCTATAGCTTGTTTAGGTCAGTTTGTCTAAGATTGGTAAACATAGAAGAGGCATAGAGTAAGGTTGATATGAGGTGGGAGTTAGCTACTGAGATTCTAGCTGCTTTGGTGAGTAATTGGTTATTTCTATACAATGAACCTATTTCTTTGTGAACTTTTTTATGGTTATTTTTTTTATGGTTAGAGAGATGTGAGTGTCAAATTTGAGCTGTTCAAAGAAATACTCAAGGCTTTTGCACCTCAGAAAGAACAGCAAATAGGTTGAGTTGAAAAAGAAGCATGGCATCACCTCAAAACAGAATGTGCTAGGACTGTAAAACAGATATGTCACCGAGTCAGGTATGGAAGTTAGGTACATACGAAAAGCAGGTGGTGGAATGCAGAAGTTTAGATGTTGTTTATTAAGAGTTTATCATGTGAAATGGCACTGACAGCTTTTGAAAGATCCAAGAATACCAAGGAGACCAGTTTGCCTTAATTTCTGTTGTGGTTTACCATATTTAGCAAGTTGTGCTTCTGCTTTGAATGGGTCAGAAGCCATGCTGGATGGGGGGGGGGGGGTTAGGGGAGATTATGGTTTAATAAGTGTTAAAATAATTCTGTTGAAGGTACCTTTTCTAAAATTCTTGACAAAGGAGGAATGATGGGGATGGTCAGTAATGAGACAATTCAATGTCGTTACCTCCATTGTCTAATGGAAAAATGTAAGATTTTTAGATATCTCTAAGTAGATGGACCACGGGATTCCAGGACAGATATATTAATAGCAATGGATACCGGATAAGCTAATGCACCAGCAGTGACCTTGATGTATTCTGCTGGAAGGTTGTCTACTGCTATTGTAGTAGGTTAGAGATGAAGATGTTTTCAGATTGTAGCAACTGGAACTGTGTTTAGGGAGAAGGTGGAACTGGCATCTTCTTCACGCCACCATAGGTGTTGTAGAAGATTTAATTGCTTTGGTGTCCTTAACTGAAATCACAGTTTGTATAAAATAAAAGTTAAATTTATATGCAGTATTTTGAACTGATTCAGAGGGTGAAAGGTTAGGCTGGGATTTTCTGCTGAGATATGGGGAATCATTTAGAGTCTTCTAGAAAAAAAATAGGATTGTTTTGGTGAGTTTTATGTAGGTTCAGATGGTGGGTTTTCTTGTCAGAGATAAACATGGGTTTACTGCGATTTCTTGGGTGCCAAAAATATTGAACGTTTTGATGAATTGTATGCCTGTACCCTGCTTTATCTCTTTCTCTCATTAGATGGTTTGTATGTAGTGCTAACCAAGAGTCAGGACTGACCTTAGCTCTATTGCTTCTAACTGAAGCTTGGCTTTCTAGAATACTAATAAAAATCTTATAGAATTGCAGGGCAGCTTCATGCAGAGGAAAACTTTTTAGAAATGTTCCAGTTGCAAAGTTTCATAGGTTCATAGGTTCATAGGTTTATACTAGGCTATCTGCCCTAAGGCATTTATAAGCCTAGCCCAAAGTTTTGTGGCTTACGCCACCCCTTATATGAAAAAATACTGTACCCATTAGTTTGTTGTGCCTATGTCCAGCAGTGACACAGAGATGATTCCTGGGGTAAACCTACGATCTCCCATCCACAGGTCAAGATTTCTCTTGAACAGAGCCAGCGAGATGCTCTGCCTCACATGGGCCGGGATTTTATTCCACAGCATAGGGAGTCTCTGAATGATAAATCTATCCCTCCAGCACATCCTATTTATATCCGTGCTAAGGTTTAAGTTGCTTGCTCTAGTGGTTTTGTTGGATTTGGATTTTTTGAGGTGGACCATGTCCATTAATTCCGGGTTGGACATGGCCTTGTATGTCAGGCACATGTCACCTCTGAGCAGACGGTATGCGACTGAATAGAGCTGGAGTTTCTTCAATCTGGCAGCATATGACAGATTTTGGAGTCCCTTTATCCTTTTGGTGAGGAACTTTTGGGGTCTCTCCAATTGCTGCAGATGTCGGGTGAGATACATCCCGAATGGGGCATTGTACTCGATCATTGGTCTGATAAGTGAAGAGTACAGGGGAACAATGACCTCACTAGATCTGGATGTGAATCCCTTCATGATCAGGTGGGCAATGTAGAAGGTGTTTCTAACCACTTTAGCAATGTGAGTGTCAAAAGAAAGGCCACTGTCAACCTGGGTCCCCAGGTCCCTGATAACCTCTTCTGTGCTTAGTGGATTGCCACTTATATGGTAGCTTGTGGTTACCTTGTTTTTCCCGAAGGGTATGACTATACATTTTTTGGCGTTTAACTTCAGGCCATGGCTCTGGCACCAGCTATCTGTTTCCGTGAGTCCCTTCTGAAGGATATCCGTGTCCGATGCACTTTCCACTATGGCGCCCAGTTTGCAGTCGTCTGCAAACTTTGTCAGCCCAAGTCCTCCCATGTTGGCCTGTACTTCTGAGAAGTAGATGCCGAACAATAGGGGGCCAAGGACCGAGCCCTGTGGGACACCACTTGTGACCGGCTTGGAGTCTGACATAGCGCCAGCAAATCTAACCCTGTGGGTTCTGTCCTTAAGCCAGTTTGCAACCCATCTTGTGACATATGGGTTTACATTTAAGCTGGTAAGTTTTTCTACAATACTCGAGTGGGGTATTGTGTCGAAAGCCTTTGCAAGGTCAAGGTAGGCTGTATGGACTGCCTTTCCCTCATCAATGGCCTTGGTGACTGTTTCGAAGAAGTCGACCAAGTTCAAAAGGCATGATCTGCCCTTGACGAAGCCAAACTGGGTCGGGTCCAATGTCTGCAAGTCCCCTATATCTTTGTTTATGAGCTCCATTATGATCCTCTCCATAGCTTTGCAGACTAGACTTGTTAAGCTTATGGGGCTGTAATTACCAGGGTCCGTAGAGGCACCGCCTTTGTGGAGTGGGACCACAGTTGCCATACGCCACTCCTTGGGCACGTATCCTGTGGTAAGGCTGAGATTAAACAGTTGCCTTATGTGCAGGTTTAATTCCTCATTTAGCTCATGTAGCACACAGCCGGGGACACCATCCGGTCCCACTGATGCTGTGTTTTTAGCTTTAGAGAGAGCAGCTTTCACCTGCGCATTTGAGATGTCTGGGAGGCTACACTCTGCTGGGATAGTTATCTCTCCTTTAGGGGAGAGGGGTGAAGTTTGCACTGAACCTGTCTGCCAGTATGTTGGCAATGTCTGTGGGTTCAGTGATTTTTGTATCATTTTGGACTAATTCTTGAGCATATCTGGGAGTTTCCACCCAGGTTCCTAACATAGCTGAAAAAGGCCGTATGATTGTCCTTTGAATCCATGGCAATTTTTCTCTCAAAATTGGCCTTAGTTGATTTTATGAGTGCTCATATTTTTTACTAATAATGATCAGGGTGACTTCCCTTTTATGGATTTTGTTCTATCATGTAATAGCTTTCTCCTCTTATTGTAAAGTTTGTTAATGGCTGGGGTCCACCAGACTGGACGTTTGCCCTTTGTGGAAAGAGTCTTGGTTTTATTTGGGATTGCCTGATCCATGCAGTCCTGGAGGTGTTCATAGAAGGCATTTGTATGGGCTTCCGCAGCTTGGGTTGTGGTTTCCACTGGCTCAGGGGCCTTGAAGGATACCACACCAGTCTTGAGTAGTGTGAAGTTTGCTTTAGAGAAGTTCTTCACTGTGGTCTTTTTTGTTTGGGGTGATGGGCGGGATGTGGATTTCCAGTGAGATTAGTTTATGATCAGATCTCACCAATGAGGGATATACTTCGGTGTGGAGCATTTTGTCCCCATGTTTGTGATAATGAGATCTAGTATATTTTCTCCTCTCGTGGGAACAGTGACTAGCTGTTCCATGGCATTTGAATTTATGAACTCCAGGAACTGTTGGGCTAGAAAGTTAGGGCTTGAGTAATGTTCCCAGTCTATATTCGGGTAGTTGAAGTCACCCAATATGATGGTGTTTGGAGATACATTTATACCCTCCAGTGTCTTCAGGAAGGCTGTGTGGGGTTCCTGAGTTTGAGAGGGTGGCCTGTAGCATGCTACAATTTGTAGACCAGTTTTGCCTATGGTTAGTTACACCTGGATGGTTTCCGAAGCTTCGTGCATTGCCACCAACCTGGAGGTGTGGGTATCCTTTATGAATATGGATACACCCCCTCCTTTTGTGGTGTGGTCCGGGTTTTGGGGCCGGAACGCATGATATGAGGTAAAACCTAATAGTGCCGGGGTGCTCTCAGGAGCCTTGAACCAGGTTTCAGTTACAGCACAGACATCGATGTTCTCCATACTGAGAAGGGCCTCGAGTGCATGCATTTTGAGATTTAGACTTCTGGCATTGAGCTGCATTACCCTCAGTTTCTTCCCATTTTTGTTTTCTAGGGTGGTAGGTTTAGAATTTGAGCCTTGCCTAAAAAGGCACTATGGGGTGGCAAGAGCCTTAGCCAATATCCGGAATCCCAGGGGTGACAGGTGCAAGCCGTCCCTTGCGAAGCAGCGTGGCTTGTCAAGCATGTCATCCCAGGCAGACAGACACTGGATCCCCTTTGAATGACACCAGACATTAAGCCAATTGTTAAAGCTGATCATCTTGTCTCTATATTGTGGCATCATTCTTGGTGAAGGAAGGATACTGCTCAGGGTCAGGGTCATACCTGCCTGGGCTACATAATCAGAGAGCTCCTCTATGTCTCTTTTCATGTAGTCCAGGGAGGTACGTCTCAGGTCGTTCACACCAGCATGGACAATGACTGTGTCACATTTGTACTTGCCGTGGAGTGACCCGAGTGCTTGTGTTATGTGGCGGATTCTAGCGCCCGATAGGCAGCTTACTGTGACCCTCTCCTTGTTCAGCCTGGTGAGTGGGACGTCAGTGTGTCTGACTATGGAGTCACCTATGACAAGTATGTTTGGTGTTGTATTTGGCCTTAAGGGCTGTGACTGCTTTGCACACTGATTTTGTGCATGGTAAAAATTAAAGTATCCTTAATGAAGGTGGATGCATTATGAGATAATTTAAAGTTATTTTTTTGTGTGTGTGGTTTGTAAGTCTGATAGCTTACGTGGGTAGGTGGTCACTCAGTTAATATCATGAAAGGTACACAGTCATTGATATTAACAGGTTCTGAGGTGAGTAGCCAGTCTAGTACAGATTTTTTGTTAAGGTTTTGGTAAAATCTAGTTGTGACTCTAATTAACTCTGTGAAACAATGAGTGAGAAGGTCACTGAAAAACCAATCAGTAAAAACAAAATGAAAACTCCAGCAAAGCTAAAACTTCCACTGAGTGACCTCCCAAACCTCTTGTATCAGAGGCACATGGGATATATGCAAATGATCCTTATGAACATCAGGTGTTTCAGCTAACTGGCAATTCTGAATGCCCATGACTTGTTTTGTCATTTTAATGGACAATTTTAGGCCAATAAAGCCAAATGTTGCTATGGAGTTTAGTTTTAGTCTTAGTTTTTGATGTCCTGTGGATTGGTGTGCAGGTTGTTGCTAGCATCCCTTATGAAATGTGTCTGATAAGTATCTTCTTTGTCTTTGCCTTGCAACCTGTTAAAGTATCTTTATGCCATCTATTGAGTCACTTTTTAGCATACCTCTCAACTTTTCAGATTTATGCAGAATGCCCAGATTTTTGCCTCATGTTTTTGCTCTGTTCCTCATAAAATTTGTGGTTTTCTGTCAAATTAATGAAGACTAAAATCATTAAACAATGACAGAAATGTGGACTTCAGACTTCTTACCCTTCAGAAAATGTATGCTGGTGCAAAACCTGTTATTTTATCATCTTTCTAAGTTAATAAGAACAGCATTTAAAAATTGTCCTTATTTTTGGGCCTTTGCCCCCCCCATTATTTTTGGCTTTATCCAGATTTCGTGTGCTAAGAGGTTGAGAGGCATCCTTTTCTGAAGCTGGCAGATTGCCTCTGATGCTTTGTACTTCACTATTGCAACTTGTTTCTTAGCCTGTTTGTTAGTCAACCAGTATTCCTCCTTAGAGGTTCCTTTTCAGTTAATTTTTTCCTAGTCCCCACTTTTTCTTGGACTCCTTCTTTTTTTGAATCTTCCCAGACTTCTGTATTCTATCATCAGCTTTCCTTATGTACCTTATTTCCATACCCGGCTTGGCAGTGTATCTTTTCTATTGTCCTCACACATGCTGTTTTAGGGCACTGCCATTCTTCAACTCAAACTATTTTCTCTTCTTCCTGAGGTGCTACAGCCCTGAGTATTAACTTGACTTCTTGTGCTTTCTCGTCAACCAACTTCAACATTTTTTTTTGGTATTTTTGCCTCTGCTGTCTGTTGGTCATTAGCCTCCTCCCCATCATCAAGGAGAGGGTCAACTGGGAGGGTACATTCAGAAAGTCATTAGTGGTGGTTTGAGATTTATCTCCTTTTTTCAGCTCTGTCTCTCCACACACACACACACACACACACACACACACACACACACACACACACACACACACACACACACACACACACACACACACACACACTTGTCAAAGCACCAAGGAGGGATGTGCAATGGGCAGTTGATGGGCAACATCCCCTCACTCTTGCAAAGAGCTTTTCCTCTAAGTAGTCAAAATCCTTCCCAAAGCAAGAATTGTGATTTCCCATATGCCCCTTGAGTGTTCACAGCTCTCTCCACCTCCTGATAGAGGTGAACAGGACACAACCCTCCATCCCCCCTTGCCTGTCTCCTTCAGTGCCAGGGCTGTTAACTGAACCCTGTTGGCTGAGTAACAGTCAGGTATCCATCCCTCTGTGCCACAGAGTCAGGCATTGCAATAAAATAATTTTACTTTTGGTTATATTGTTATGTCAGAATATGTTTATACCTCTATACTGTATAAAATTAGATGACTACAACATATTCATATTCTTACACCTCTGAGTTTGTGCTTTGTCAAATTGAATCTGCTTTGCAATTATGTATTTCACCAGAAGGACCATTTTAAGTTTACAGGAACCCTTTACATCATGCAATGTTGGCAATGAAGCAGCTAATTAAAACTACAGCTTAAACGTGAATGCTCTCCTACCCTGAACTGGTTGAAACTTGAGAAGGTAACATCAAATGTCTTCCTGTGAGCCGCTAGGATTTCGCTGATAAGTTCCTCCTGTTCTGGTGTTAGAATAGGCTCCTCTGAAGTTAGCTGTTCTTCTTGACCCTGTTTTTTCTTCTTAATTAGTGATCGCCTGTGTTCCACAGCTTCATCTGACATTATTACTAAAGAAAATTAAAACAAAAATGCAGGAAAGCGATTTAAAACAAACAAACAAACAAACAAACAAACAAACAAAAACAAACAGCCAAATACTGCTTCCGATAGCAATTTCTTCTCAGTTGAAATACTGCTAATTTCAAATAATGTAAATTTCATTCATACATACATATTTAGTGAGTGCAATATCTTAGCTTTTCATGATGAAATGTTTTTTTTTTTTAAATTACTCAACAGAAAACTATACTTCATATAATTTATCTTAGACAGTACAGATTTTTCAGAAAACAAACACTGACTAAAGGCCTGTGACACAGCGAGGTGCATACCACATATTACTATGAGTTTTACATCCGTTCCATGAAAGAAACTTTCATCAGAATTAATATCAACCTGTACTCCTAGGCAGCACATACATTCTGTTCACTTCTAATAAAATTTATTCTAACTCCAAGATTGCTCAGTTGCTGTAAAGAGGAGAAACTTCCTTAACAACACTGTTAATTTCAGAGTAACATACACACGTACATTAATTAGCTGATTTCACACACACACACACACACACACACACACACACACACACACACACACACACACACACGCACAAACATACACAGATACTCTGCTCTCATATTCACATGTGCACAAGCTTCTCTTGGTAAAGATTTGTTATCTGAAAATTCATTACTACCAGTCCTGGGATAAGTGAAAATATGGACTTAAGTATTTTAAGTCCAAGACTGCTGTGTATTGGAGTATTCCATTCTCTTTTCTTTGAGGTGAGGTGATCTCAAAGTTAAACATAGCAGAATTGTGCATCCTGCCACTCCGGGAGTGCAGGAGTGGTGTTGACCCCCTACAAAAACAACATTACAGGAGAAGAGTGATGTTCAACATTTGCTGCTGTCCTGTAGTTTTGCACTGTTTTTGTTTTTTTGTTTTTCTAATTCTGGGACACAGAATTATGAGTCTTGGAATTACAATAGGGAGCTGCTTCACTTGTCCAATCAGCACATATATATATATATATATATATATATACACACACACACACACACACACACACACACACACACACAGTAGTGTCATAAACCTCCACACCAATTAATTACTAGGTCTCCTTTATTTATTTATTTTGTTTTATGCTGTAAATCCCTGAGGATTACAGTTTATCACTGCCAGTCAGAATTTCATAGCTGTGTTATTCAGTGACAGTGGTGCAGCAGGTAGCACACTTGCCTTTGGTGTAAATAGCTTTGGGTTCTTTTCCTCCACCGGGTAGATCAATTACTGATACCACTGTACAGTACAGAGAAAGAGTGTTGCACTCCTGAGTGTGCCCTCTTTTCAATAAAATGTCTACTAAAGATGAACCTGTTTGTTTGCCAGACATCCCCTACTGCATATCAATAGCGCTTGTTTTTTTTTTTTTTCTAGTAACATAGGCAGTTTTACTGTAAAAGGGCAGCAGGCACTAAAATTATAGATGAAGCACTAAAATGCAAAGTTAGTTACAGTTATCTTTAATGTGGAATTATTCAGATGCCTTTTACTTTGGCAGAGATTGAGCATATTCACTGTTATTTGGTGGATTATAATGATAGCAGTGTGAGTGGCCTTTTGTGGCTGAAATGTTCTGAAATGGGTAGCCTTGCCATTATTGGTTCATATGCTTTGTTTCACTGCTTACAGGAAATATTTACAAAACTACAAATTTAGAATGCACTCCAACAAGTGGTAATAAATTAAACAAAGAATATTAATACAATCAGGAAGGTAAGTCAAAAAATACATATATTTATGTATGGTGCTAAAATGTGTGCAGGGGGACCATGGTTTGAAAACAGCCCAACGGTACATTTAATCTGCCACTGGCTAGATGCATTTTCTATGAATGTGGGTTTCAGTGCAATTTCAATGAATGTGAGCTTCAAGGGCAGAGAAGTTTACTGTTGCTTATGCTAAGTCTGTTTTCATTATGAGACTGTATTGTTTTCTTTAGCAAACAGAAAACAGTGTTTGCAGTATAAAATTTTAAATAAAAGCTATAAATTAAATCCAAGTATCTGTAATCATTGTAGAAGTAAAGAAGAAAACAGTATGCATACTGACAGGTTTGAACGGTGTTTTATGGTAACTGAGGAGAGAGAGGCAACTAATGGGACACTGGAATGGCTGCTGCGTGGGGATGCTGGGGGGCAGGGACATGGGGAGCTGGTCCGTTACCCTGCCTAGGACCCCATTTGACTATGATCCGGCTCTGACAGTAATGCAGAATCTTGAGGTGCTATCTTTGTTTAGCCTTCTATGAATGATCCAGTACTCTTTAATCTTCTTTACCTAAATAGAACTAGTGGAAAACCAAATACCTGTTCTAGGGAACTAAACTTATTACTACCACATCAATAACACCAGATGGCATGACAGATACCTAACTCAAAGTATCCCCCATTTCTGGAATAGGCTGCTGTTAGCTACAAAGTGCACTTCACTAGCAATCTTTAAAACCAGTTTGAATGACTGCATGGATGAACACTAATTTTCACTTGGGATATGTGGAGAAAGTCTGCTTAATGGAGGATATTATTCATCTCCCACAGTATTGGCTAATGTGTCTCAGCTTCTTGATAGAGCCCTTTGGCTGTAAGCTTACTAAGAATCTATGAAACTATGAACCTGTGAAATATGATTTATATAAAAGAAACATTCCCAATAAAATTTGTCAGCCTCCTTTTAGAAAGAATATGAAAGCTATGGAAATTTCTTCTGAAAGAATAAAGACTGCTTTTTTGTTTTGCCAGGGTCTTTCTGTTCATGTTCTGAAGGTGTTTGTAATGTGACTTCTACTTTCTTGTTGCCACCAATTTGATAGCAGCCCTAAGGTTAGCATGCAAATAATTCTACAAAATGTAAGTCAGATTTTCCACTTTTGCTATACTAATGAGGTCATAATAAAAATGAAACATGACAATAAATTGTGAATTCCAGTTTGTTGCATGGGGTGTATTAAACACCTGTGTATCACTGTGCATTCTTGTGCCAATGTGCCAAAACATTATTTTTAAGGACAAAATTGTATAACCTCCTTAATACCTTGATACAGGGAGGTTTGCAAATGTGTTTGGATAGGCTTTTTGTCTGGTATGGTTGCACAGCATCTGCTATAAGACTTCTGCATTCCTGTGCCCACCATATTTAATACCCACCCCTTTGGTTGGCAAATCTTGCTTCTTGTTCAGCTAAATGTTTTAAAGCATAATTCAGATTTTCTACGTGTGATATACTGAGAAGGTAATTAACAAGAGATATTCTTAGCTAATGAAGTCTGGCTCGCTTGCCTGAATGGATTATTGAAGATCTGTATGTCACTAATAATCCTGTTGCAACTTTATCTGTACAGAAATGTTAACAGCTTGAGCTAGTATATCAAAACAGTTTTTTCTCCAAGGAAAATTTCATATCTTTCACACTGCATTGGTAAAGAAAGTTCTGTGTATATCTTTAGACATATGTTTTCAATGGCTAAGTCCTATAAGCATCTGTTATGAAAATTTTGCTTTCTTGCTACCACCTTATGTTGTACCCAGACTGGGGATTAATTCAAGAGAGGTTTTTAGTTAAGTTGACTATTTCAGAACATAATTCAAATTTTACACTTATGTTATGATGTTGAGGACATGATAAGGATGTGCCCACAGATAGTGAAGTCTGGCTTGTTGGCCACAGTGCATTATTAAAGACCTATCTGCCACTATACATTCTTTTGCCTGTGGGCATATGTCTCATGGTGTCATGATAAAGGGAGGCTTGTATACAAATATATACCTGTGTGTGTGTGTGTGTGTGTGTGTGTGTGTGTGTGTGTGTGTGTGCGTGTGTGCGTGTGTGTGTGTGTGTGTGTGTGTGTGTGTGTGTGTGTGTGTGTGTGTGTACACACACACACACGTATATATATATATATATATATATATATATATATATATATATATATATATATATATATATATATAGATTGTGTGTGTGTGTATATATATATATATATATATATATATATATATATATATATATATATTCATATTTATATTTATTTATTTAACATTTGTTTACCAGGAAATTCCAACTTGGAACAAAGCCAATTTTCAGCAGAGGTCCGGAGAGAAATGCTCCAGATATATATATATATATATATATATATATATATATATATATATATATATATATAATTCAGCATGCACAAACAGTGCACAAATCGCCACCAGAGTGCAACAGAAAAAACAGAGATAAGGAAACAGTCAAGATATACCCAGCACCTCTGACAAATTTGAAAATATTGCAAATGCAGTAAAATGAAGTATTTATTTACAGTAATAAATAGGCAGCGGCCAAGCTTAAAGCAAAACAAATAAGCAGGTTTCGCCCAATGGCATCATCAGAATAAACCAGGAAATGATTACAAAGTTGCATTTGAAGCCTATATTTAAAGGAACAGTGCATTTGTACAATAAAATCAGATCGGATACAAAGGAGTACATTCACCACAATCATAAAAAAAAAATGTATATTATTTTTAAGCTGAAATAAAAAAAATCACCTAAAATCATTTAAGATTAGTTTAATCACAGGATGACTTAATTTAACATAACCTATAATATACCTAATAAATTATATGGTCAAATAATTATAATCTAATATACCAACAATGTTTATTAAGCCCCTGGTTATATAATGCTCCCAAATTAATAATCCACCTCCTTTCTTTTTGTGATGACAAAATTTTATGTTTAGATATAGTAGACAAACTCTCACTCATTACCAAATCAATGCCTACAAAAATAAATTGGGCTGTAGAATGTTCCAGCTGGTGTTTAGAGTGCTCCTAGAATGTCTACAGTTGATGTCAATTAAATGTACCGCTGTTCTCTGTTTAAAAGGTCTAGCCATCTGACCCATGTAGAATGGTCCACGATGGCAAACTACCATATAAATTACCCACTCAGTGGTACATGTAATCAAATATCTGATGTCATAAACTTTATAAGTATTTACTGACATAAACGATTTTGTTTTCAAAACAATTTTACAGTACATACAATTACCACAAAAGGTACTACCAAATATTCTAAACTTGTTACTTCTGTTTGCAACTGTCACGTCCCTTTTAAAAACAGAAAAATATGCCCCTAAAGTTTTTCCCCTTTGATAACCAAAATGACAATGGGTATCCACACTCTGATCAAAAAATGGATCTGTTTTTCAAAGGTGCCAATGACTACTGATCACTTCTTTAACCTTGAAGGTATTTGTACCAGAAGTGGTTATTAATCTCGGTATAGATATATCCTGATAATCTACAACCAATTTATCATTACTTTCCTACAAAGCCACCCTAGATTGATTAACAACTGAATCAAAAG
Organism: Protopterus annectens; assembly: GCF_019279795.1. Lineage (NCBI taxonomy): Eukaryota > Metazoa > Chordata > Ceratodontiformes > Protopteridae > Protopterus > Protopterus annectens. The sequence continues at coordinate 1,710,177,914 of NC_056735.1, read as the reverse complement.
CCTGTCTAACCAAGCCTTTGTCATATCTTCTTTTAACAAATCATGTTTCTATTTTTGAGGCCTCTAATCTGAACAATTCATCAGAACTACATAGACATCTCAGGCCTTAACAATTGTGCTGTAGGAATATTTTTAGTGACACGACTAGGATGGCAACTCGAGGGATGCAATAAAGAATTCTTAGTAAAAGGCTTACGATGTAAACTTATGGCTATACTTCCATCAATAAGCCCCTTAGTAATATTTACATCTAAAAAGTCTATGGTAAATAAATCCATTTTTCCAACAAAAAACAGTCCAAACTGATTAGCATTAAGATATTAAACAAGCTGTCTCCATGAATCCAAAGTGCCACACCAAATACACCAACAGTCATCAAGGAAACGACGACACATATTAAAATATTTTTTATAGGGATTTTCCTCATTATAAATCAAAATATTCTCAAAATGTCCCATAAATAGATCTGCATAGATGGGAGCAAAATTGGCACCCATCACTGTACCTTTTATTTGCAAGAACTAATCTGCTTTATATCGAAACACATTATGCTCCAATAGTATACCAAGTAACTTTAACAAAAATTCTACCTGACTCTCTGTATACATTTGTGATAGGGGATACTAGTATACAAAGATTGTACATCAAGTGCACACAGGTTAAGAATTTTGTGCAACCTAGATATTGTTCATTAATAAAAGGAACTCTTTAGTATCCTTAATGCATGCTCTCACAAATTATAAAAGTTGTTTCATTTTAGTTTCAAGATAAGATAACAATGGTTCTATCAAGCAGCCCCTCCCAGAGAGAGTAGGTCTATCTGGCGGGTTACTCACTGACTTGTGAATTTTAGGTAGAATGTACAACCACTGTGGCTTGGAATCATCCACCAAAAGTTGTAGTAATAATGTTTCTGAAATAACCCCTTCATTTTAAGCCTCAACCAGAAATCTATCAATATAAGTCTTAAATTCTGAACTAGGGTGATGAGGCAACTTGCAATATGACACAAGATCATTCAAATGTCTAGTCAGCTCTCTATCATAATTAACTGAGTCCCAAATAATGACACCACCACCTTTATCAGCATTAACAATAACAACATTTTAATTATTCTTCAAACTATTTATTGCCATCTTTTGTCCCCTAGGTAAATTATGACTGAAATTTTTAAAAATATAATTTTGACTTATGTGCAAATCTCAAATTACCTGTTGCTCAAAAATTTGACAGTAGGATGATATTGTGGCTGAAAGGTGGATTGTTTAATCCTAAATGAAGTGTCACGAACATTGCTCACTTCTTGCCTTTGACTATAAAAATACTTTTAAGTTCATATTTTGACAAAAGTGTTTTACATCCATAACAATGGAATACTGCGAGGCATAAAAACAATGGAATAAACCCCAAGCCTTTATTTAATAAATCCATTTCATCTTTATAAAAATTAACTTGAGTCAAATTAACCAGCAACTGGTTCTCATTTAGTCTCATTATCCAGCAATACATCAGTCACGTTGTTCTCTGATTTAGCATTCACTTCTTCATTAATCTCTTGAATGCTTCCTCCAGTGTTTCTTTTTCTGTGTTTTCTTCTGCCTCTTCTAAAGGGTCATGCCCTAATTTTGAGCAATATCGTGGGATCAAAGGAACTGGTGGAAAAGTACACAGAAACAAACCTACTCAATTCAGGGAGAAATACATCTAGTTTCCATGATTCTGGAGTTCCTGTCCTGCCACAGAACTTTCTCAGTTGCTTGTTCAGACAGGAAGTAAAGAGGTCTTTTTCTGGACCACCTCACAACCTGGCCATATCTGGAAAGACATCCCTATTTAATATCCAATCCTGGGGGATGGTCTGTTTTGATCTTTTCAGCCTGTCCATTAGCACATTTTTTGAGAGATGATATAGGAGTTAGTCAGAGACAAACCTGCTTCCACTGCAACCTACTAGGTTTGCATGGCCGGCCTGCAAAGGGAATATTAATTTGTTTTCCTTGTTTGTAAATGTACTACATTAAAGTTGCACTGTGTGTCTTCCCTTTAGAACTCCCTGTTGTAGTGTAAGGGTGAAAACTTTCATGGCATGTATGACTGCCAGCATTCCTCTTATGCCTTTTTCTCATATTTTCCTCCCAAACACCATGGATTTGAAATGCTCCCACTTGAGTCCTCCAGGCCAAGTGTGAAGAATCTGTGGTCGGGGTCCTTGTAGGTAGAACTGCCACAATGGGCATATCCTAATTCTGAGCACATTGCTGAATATAGCATGAGATCTCCCTCCTCATGCAAGGAAGAAGAAGGTTTTTGGTTTCTATGGGATGGGCATGAAGATTTAATTTGCTTCTTAGGTACCACTGGAGCTTTCAATTATGCAAATGGGCTACGGGAACCATTATGATGCAAGATGTCATGAAGCCTAGCAATCTAAGAAACTCCCTGACAGTGACTTCTGTCCCCTGCGGGATGTTTTGTCATTTCTGAGTTTGGTGAGCCACTTTGTCCTAGGGGAGGATGAATCTGTGCAGGGTCGCATCCAGGCTTGACCCCAGGAAAACCAAGTTTCTTTGAAGGATCCAAGGAGGGTTCTATTGTTGATTAGAGCCTCAGATTGTTGAGGCAACTCAGAGTGAAGTTCACAGTCCAAACGATGCCCTGTTGGGACTATGCTAGAATCAGGCAGTCATCCAGGTAGGGCTAAATTTGAACACCCTTGTTCTACAATAGGTAATCACTCGAGCCAAATATTTTGTGAACACTATGGGAGTAATAAACAAATGAAATGGTAAGGAAATTAATTGGAAATATTCTCTTCCTGCATCAAATTTTAGTAATTTTCTGTGTTTTCTGGCAATAGGGATATGAAGGTAAACTTCATGCCAGTGACAAGGTTGGGAAAAATTATTGGCAGGCAAGTTACAAATGGAAGCATTTTGAATTTTGGGACACTGAGGAATTTTTTTAAGTAAAACTTTAAGATGGGTCTCCATCGACACTCTTTTCTTGTGAGTAGGAAGAGTCTTGAGTCCCACAGGGATATCTTCTCTATAACCCTGTATGAATATTTTCACGAATGATAACAGAAATAAGTGCCACTTGGTCCTTGGGATGGAAGGAATGCCTCTTGCTTTTCAAACATCCTGAAATTGAAGTTTGTAACTTTTTAAATTAAATTGAACATCCATTTGTCTTGGAAGATTTGTCCCTATTTTTTGTAAAGGACCTGCAGGCCCCAGATACATCAGATATATATATCCATGTTTAGCCTTCTGGCCTTTAAAAGGGACATAAAGTACAGAATCATCTAGGAATAAGATTCAGAAGCCCAGGAAGAGAAATGGGGAAAGACATCAAATAGCTTAGGTTGAGGAAAGCTAGAAGGCACAGGTTTGTGTTTTGGTGTTTTTACCAGCCACCCCGGTGGCCTCAGATCATGGGAGGGGAACTGAAACCTTGATACTGTCATTGTGAACCTCTTTACATACAAGGATAATGGAGATCCTGTCTTTTCCTGATAATATCACAATGTAGATCACTGAAGCTGAAGGGACCTTCAGTCTCAGGAAGCCTTTCAGATATACTGGTTTGCGAGGAAGTACTAAATTTGCAATAAAAGCACAAATTTGAAGGTCAAGGGATTCATGTATTTGCAGATCTCTCTAAAAACAACTGAATAGAGAAAAGAATTTGTAGTAACCTGAAGATAACCAAAGAACATATTCCATTCCTTTCTTTTCCCTGAGAAGTTTAAGTGCATCAACAGCCCATTATTATATATTTTCATATTTCCACTGTACATAAAACAAAACAATATTAGAAGAGAATAACAACAAAGACTACCCCATCTCATTACGTTTATCACCAAGAATAAATGTTAACAGTCTGTCTTACAAAATGACTGTATTGTGCTGATGTCTCTGTGCTTCTGAGTCTAATATTTCATTTCCAGACAGAGTTCAGTTCATGGTAATTATAAGTCCTGTCTAGCAAAGGGGAAAAAAAGAGTAGCCCTATGACTCTTTACTGCAAAAATCGTGTAAGGCCACATGGCCTACTACACTAGGCCAATGCAATTCATTAAGTCCTTTAGTCAATGGGGGAACGTGCTCAAATAAATGCTCTTTCTACCAATATATATCAGTGATATCCAATTCCTTCTCCTTCCCTTAGTCTGCATCATCTAATCTTTGTAAGCAGGGGTGCCATTTATTAACTATACCTGCTGTTTACCTTCTTCCACTATTAATTCCTCAACAGATGCCAAATTTGTGAATACATCATACAGTTCCTCAGTCCCTGGGGTCATGAATCTTCCATTTTCTAGTCATGTTTTACCAGTAGCAGAATGGTTGACTAACTGAGCCCTTTCATGAATTAGCCAACTGTTCTTCTCCAGCATTCCTAATGAAATATAAAGGCTGTGAGCTTAACCTTTCTAGGCCCCTACAGGTGATGCTTAAATATATTCAGTTTATTACAGCATTAAAAGACATGCCATCATGTGTTTGGAAACCATCAACATACCTCTCACAAACATGTTCTGAAGCCTACTTGGAGTGTAAGCATATTTATGGGTGTATATTCATGAAAATACAAACAACGTCCATGACTGAGATGTATGTCTTGAATCTGAATATATCCTGCACCAATACCTTTTTGGCAGCTTCTTCTCCTACATTCATCACCTTATAAAATCAAGCAATTTTGGACCTTCGATTGCTGTAGAACCTTGAAGAGTGTTGTTTGCTACTAGCCAGTGTGCTTGTTTTGACTTTTTTTCACCTTTGTCAATGTTGCTATACATTATCCATGTTTGTGTGGCATAGCACTTACTACCTCTCATAATGTACAAGCTCACAGGATGGTTAACATGTGTCACTTCCTACTTACAAAACATTAATTTGATGAACTAATATGAATTAGTATTATTTACCATGGATAGTCATTGAAACAATTCTTAACAATGAAGTTTTGACAGACCCATTTGATGTAGAATTGTGATGAACATGGACTTTTTAAGACTCAGATGAGGAATGTTCATCATAATGAGGTATACTTGAGGGGTATGGCTTCTACATGCTGAGCTGTTAGCTTGCAATTTGTGACTTTATGCACAGGGTTTGACCTGTTTCTAAATTCAACCAAATATCTAAAACACCACTCCTGCAAGATCTGGGAAAAGTGTTTTTTTTTTCTTGAGTTTTTACTGAGTTTACTCTGATAACTATATACTTTTTGTGCTTGTAGTAATTTGCCAAAGAATTACTTCTGGTTTACTCCAGTGAGGCTAGCGAAGAAAGTAATTTCCAGGCCTCAGACTGTTGCAGGACCTTGAAGAGTGCCATTTGTTATTACTCAGTATACTCATTTATTTTTTTTTACAGCTGTGTCATTGTTGCTATAAATTGTATGCACTTGCTTTGTTCACCAGAGTTGCAACGTGCACTGTATGGACAAAGGCATCTTGGTCCCTACCTGTCTTAATATCCTCCACCTTTCATTAATCCTTTTAATTGTGTGACTAGTGATACTTAGAAGGAAAAACAGTTACCTGCCGTTGTGTGATGAGCCACACTGTATACCATGTATCCTCCAAGTAGCCTGTAGCTACGCACAACTGCTTCATGTTACCCTAAATAGCTTGTAGCTGCTCCATGCTGGCCAAAGCAGACCAGAGTTCCTCTATGCAGCTTACACTAAACAATAGTTTGGTGGCTCTGCACTAACCATTGCCACTGTTGAAACTTACCTAAATTATGTCATTTATTTTATCTAGTTAGGCATTGTACCCCTAACAAACAAATCTAGTTTACCTCATTTAGTTCACAATAATAACAGGCAGTGTACCTCTACCAGATAAACCTCATTTTAGTTCATATAATAACTTGGTGTAAACTCTCCATAGGAAAAAATGTACAGCTGCATCCCTGTACTGTATAGTCCATTAATTATCTCATGAACTGCATAACCATAATTAATTTGCAAACTCTCTGGACCAAGATGGAAGGTCAGCCTGCTTGTTCTTCTTCTTCTGTTGCTAGACTCATTGCAATTGGCATCTTTAAGATGTGTAGTAACTGCCTTATTCTCACATAAAATAAAGTCTTACTCATTACAAGAAATTCTGTTTGTGAGAGATGCAAACATGTAACAGATATGGAGGTCTCACCCACAAAAAAGCTGTAAGCAACACTCAGAAAACGACCACACTTTACATCAAACCACACTAAAATGTCTTATGCATAGGCTGTAAAAAACATTGTCAAAGCTTCCCATGAAGACTAAATGTCAGTGAAAAATCCAACAGCATATCACCTTCTGGCACATTTTCAACAAAGTGTCACCAAGTGTTAATTTATCTCAATTCAAGTACACTAGACCATCCTCCAAACAAAAATGTTAGCATGATCAGTGACTATAGTTAGGCATACTGATTCTCTACTCAATAGACTGGACAAAGACAGGGTGATTGTGAGTTGTATTTCAAGTGCTAGTATCTCTGATATCTCACGCACCCTTAAGACCCTTTCACCTAACAAACATGGCTACAACATGGCGGTAGTCCATATGGGGATGAATGACTTGGGACACAAAACTCTGAGAGCGATGTAGAGGGACACATCAGAACTCTCCATGCATGTCACCAATAGAGGCAAGACTGACCCTGAGTGGAATCATTCCTTCTCCAAGAATGACACCCAGGTATGAAGATAAATGGGTTCAAAAGTTGGCTAAATAGTTGGTGGCATTCAAGGGGTATCCAGTATGTGTTAGCATCACACAGGATGAGCGACAGTTCTGCCTGCTTTGCAAAAGATGGCTTGTGTCTCTCATTCTAGGACTTCCACATATGGGCTAAAGCCTTTGCTGACCCAGTAGTGTACTTTTAGGCAGAGTCCAGCTAATGGAAATTCTAACTTAATTAATATATCAGATCCCAAACTGGATCACATTAAGGTGCTTCTGCTCAATACCAGACATCTCAACAACAAAACACCCTGTAATTGAGGCTCACCTGCATTTTAATGCATTCATATTTATGTAATTACTAAAACTTGCTTTAAATGTTCAGAAAGCAGTCCATCCATACCAGGAGTTTGCATCTACCTTGCCTCCAAGGTAACTTTGGAGGTGTCTCCATGTTTGTTAGGGGCCACCTACAGACGGATTCCCCAGAGACCCACAAAACAGAAACCATTTGGCTCCATGTCACACTAAACAGGACCAGCTATCAGTTTATAGCCTGTCATAGGACACTCTCAATGTCCCTAGAAAATCACATATGGTTCCCAAATGTACTTGATGAACTGTATATAAATAAGAACTCCATTACTTTGGGAGACTTTAACTACTCTTCATTTAACTGAAGCACCTATACCTCCAATGTAGGATATGCTCAAAAGTTCTTAGTTTTAATAAAAAAAGTTTCCCTTGACCACAATATTAATGAACCCACTAAAGGAGATACTATTCTTGACCTAGTCCTTATGTATACAGCGTCTTCATGATGAATGCAGTCTATTTATGTACTAAACACCTGCCTTCTCCTTACCTGGTTAAGTTGGAAACTAGTTACCTTTACCTTCAGCTCTAAATCTGCTGAAACCAATATCCCAAAATGTAAGGATTTAAAACATACTAATCTCTTCAAATTCTATGACAAAGTTCAAAATTAAATTATAGCAGCATCATTTCAGATGTTGCCACAGTAGGTAACTTCATAAAAGAGTTCTATGTCCACTTAGGTAAATGATTAGAACTGGAAGTCACAACAGGATCTAAACTTAAATATTAATTTAAAAACAAATCGTCCTTGTGGTAGATTGACATAAACAACCTCTACAATACAAGAAAAACATTCTTAATTTATACAACAGAATAGATCAAAAGATCATCATATCAAGGATAGTATCAGGAAATTGACTAAAAACTTGAAAAATACTAGTAAGTCTACTAAAGCAGCCCATGAACTTAGGCTAGCATCTGAAGCTAAGGACAATTACAAATCATTCTTTAGCTATGTTAGGAAATTCAGAAATGACACTCAACATTGCAATGAATTTATTCATAATCACACCACCTACTCTGACCCAATAGCCATTATTACCAACATACAAGGAAACAAGTCCAGTGTCAATTTTACCCCTGTGGTTGCCACGGTGGTACGGTGGTAGCGTTGTTAACTCACAGCAAGAGGTTCCCCTGTTCGATTCACGGCTGGGCTTGGGAGTGCCTTCTGTGTGGAGTCTGCATGTTCTCCCCGCGATTGTTAGCATTCGAAAGACATGCGTGCATAAATGGGCGTGCCTTCGTTGAAGGTTGGGCGTCGAGCTGGCACCTTGGCATTTCATAAAAATCAACTGCCACTCATTAGCGGACCGGAGTTCTGCTGTGGCGACCCCTAACCGGGAAAAGCCGAAAGACTAATAACAACAAACATGGCTATCCAAAGCTCACTTATTCCAGAATCTCTAAGAACCCCATCATCACTAAAGAACTTCTACAGAAAGTGTTCTCCAAGACTAAAAATACTTCTTCCATGGGATTTGATAATATACCTGACTGTTTTTTGAACACCTTTATTGAATTATTACTTAAGACACAGGAAGACATAAATTTATATAGACGAAAACAAACCATATTAACATATTCCAAGTTGCAAACATTATACATCACATGTATTCTTTTATATAATTATTAATCCAACATTACTCCTAAAGATCCAGCTTCCTGTTCTTTTATCTCTGTTACAATATTCACTACTTCAAGAATGATTGGTTTAGACTTCGATTTCCATTTTCTAGTAATTGGTATTTCTGAATTCTTGACCAAATATGTATTATTGTAAACACATTTTCTTACATTTCCCTTTTACTGTTACAAACCTACCTTCTCTACCCATAAGCTTGCCCCCAATGTAATATATTTCAAGCTCCCACTCCCTAAAAATTGTAACACTTTTCTTTCTTGGGCTTTGCAAGGAAGCTGAATTCAGTGGGTGACAGCCAAATTTCTTCAGTTTTCTGTGTTCCACTGAGCTCATCCTGAAGCATTACAAGGTGTTTCTGTTTCCAGATAAAGCTCATCATCTTATCTTTCTTTGATGGGTTTCAAAACCCTTTTATATTCCAATAAATTACCCACAATCTTGTTTTCTTTTTATTAAACCTGACCCCAACCTTAACAGAAGGAGCTCAAATTTCTAATCTATCATTCCTTATAATTACAGTCCTGCTATGAAGGAATTTGGTGAAATTCCACAGGAATTTCAAGAGTACATATAGTCATATACTTGTTCTTTCTACTTCATTCCTCCAGAATATAAGCAACATATTTTTCATCCCCTAGTCTCCCAGCAAATCCCACAACATGCCCCCAAACCATTGTGTCTCCCAAAAAACACACCTCATACATCCAGGCTTACTTAAACAAAATTAAAGCTAATTTTTCTCATTTTCACCTTTAGGATAGTATTTGTTTATTTACTTACTTTGTTGACTGGGGTGGTGGGCTGGTCCATAGACCATGTCAACAATGACCCAGACCAGTTTGGCAGTTGAAGATTTCAACACAGGATTACTTTTGTTAGAAATAAAATAATAATAACAAGATTATAGAAATATACAAAAAAAAAAAACGTAATAGATATCAATGGATACAGAAGCAAAGTGAAGAATAATAATTATACTCACAGAATGGCAATAGTAGCATGGTACCAAGATAATGAAAATTAAATTTATATAATTTACAAGTACATGAGAAGTCAAGCTTGACAGAGTATAGGATTTGGCATTTGTGATAGCTGTTTGACTCTGCTTGATGTCAGGTTTTTAGCGAATGTCTAAACTACAGCACATATATTCATTGCTAAGACATTTAATTAGCTGCTCTTTAAATGTGGTTAATTTTTGGATTTTTCAGGTTATGAGTTCCAAGACTTTTTACTGATTGATTTGGAGAAGTGAGGCCTTGATAGTTATGCTGCATTTTCTCAATATTAGCGAAGGGAATAACTGGTGTGTCTGTGATGTAGACTGTATGCTAATGGTAGACAGTATGGACAGTTTAGTAATTTGTACATGAAGCAGTTAAGCAGCAGTGTGGTTCTGGCAATTACTGGCAGCCATTTTGTTTTTGTACTGAGTTGCAGGGATGCTTTCTTGGACCCTCTACGGATTTGAATCTGTGTATCCTGTTTAATCTGATTTGGAGGTTATATGTGTTTTTGGCTGAATACAGAGCAAATTAGGGTAAAAAGTATTCTAATTTTGGAAAAATTATTTGTAATTGTAGGGATTTATTTATTGCATTTGTTAACCGGGAAAGTCCACTGGGCCTAGAAAGAGCCCATTTTCATTGCAGGCCTGGGGAGAAAAAGCTCCACATTAAGGGTCTATATTATATAATCAAACGCTTAAAAAAGCAAATGCTGATTGATCGACCTAATTTAAGCGAAAGCTTACAATCTCGAACTGTCAGATCAGCGAAAAAAATCGCTGATCCAAAACACATACACACAACACAAGCACACCAAACAAACAGAAATCCACACACATACACCTAAAATCTGATACCTAACCCTACACTAAACTATGCACACACCACTAACTACCCACTTACCTTAACCCAAACCCTATGGTCCGTCACTAATGCACACTCACCTCACCCGCTCCCTAACCCTAACTCACTTAAATCTGCCCTAACCCTCATGTCCACTCAGTCGCACACACACCTAACCTGAGCCCTAACCCTAACTCACCTAAATCACCCTAACACTCACATCCACACAATCTCACACTTACCTGAATCCGACCGGTAACTTTCCACCATAACACTGAAAATACCGAAGCAACAGAAAAGGACAACCAAATTCTTTCCCTAGGAAAAAAATTTGCGTTTCTGCTGCTTGATATTTTAGTTTTCGTGAAAAATAAGTTTATCAATCAGCGTCCACTTTTTTAAGCATTTGAGGATATAATATAGACCCCCACATTAATTACATACAGAAGTAAAAACGTTAATACAAAGAACAAAGTATAATGAGCAGTACTTTTACATTCATTAATTACATGTAAATGATGTTTAATTACATACAAAAGTAAAACTGTTACTACGCAGAACAAAGTATTTAGAGCAGTAATGAAAAAATCCAAAGCGTGACAGAGAAACACAAAAAAACAAAAAATAGACCCCCAGGCATGAATGACAACATCAATATCATCAGCGTTCTTAAAAACAAAATGGCACGCCTGTGAGGTTTTTGGGTTGTAGACAGTGTCATTACACATTGTATATATATTTGTAACTGTTTTTTAGATATTTATTATTGTAATTATTTTTTAATAATACAAGAATACATTTATATTTTCTTAAACCATCTAACAAATTGTCTTAGTTTAACATTCTTAAATATTTTCAAAGTTCTTTAATGTAATCTTATTTTTATTGTAGCGACATTCCTTTATTTAACCCTGTTTTTGGTTGTGCCACTGTTTTATTCAATTCAAGTTTTTAACATACTATATTCCAGCGACACCCTTGGCTTGGAGATGTTTTTTAATTGCATTCTCCTTTAATTGTATCATTCAGTTGTTATATTGAATTGAAATGCTTAACTAATTAAGCAATTTAGTGATTTAGAAATGACTATTTAATGTGGCCATTTGGCTTTTTTAAAATTAACTTGAGGAAGCTCAGCATTAAGCTGAGCAAAAGCGCTTGTTATATCATTTTGTCCATTTGATGTGAATAAAGATCTTAACTTGGATTATCTTCGCTCTATTTTCATTTTTTGGCTACCAGGTCACTGCACTTGGACTAGTTGGGTTTGCCACTCTGCCTGGATTTTTGTGTTTATTTAGAGCAGTACTTTCATATTTAAAAAAGTAATATCAATAAGAGTAATAATGTTTCAATGAGATATAGACACGCAAGTAAAAGTGGCCAGCATTTGAACTAACGTGAGTATAAATATTTGCTGAGTTGAGGATTTCCTGGATTCTAGGGAAGTACGCTTGAATATTTATATGCTAAACCTAGGTATCATGGCTGTTGTGATATTTCAAACATTTAAGATGAATGTTAGCCACTGATCAGCTGTTAATCTCAAGCATCCTTGTCTGTAAATGTAGGTATAGGTGAACCATGGAGATCAGTAATACTTACTGAGGGATTTAATTACAGTGATGGTCTGATGCATGCCAAAAATCACAGTCATAGACTTTGTTTTATATAGACTACAAGTTGCATTTCTGATAGCCAGGTGCATAGTAAAGTGGAGGTACTCTGCAGTTGATCCTGCAGTTTTGAAGTGAGATGTCAGAATGCATGACGATGATATTGTCTGCATAAAGGGTGCAGTTTAAGGTCGGTAAGTCCAAAGGTAAGTTAGAAAATGAAGATAGAAAAGAGCACAGGTCCACGGATTGAGAATTACTGTATTCCTGTGGAGACGGTATCATTTAATTTGGGAATGAGACCCATACTGAACAGCAAAGGTTCTGTTGGTTAAGTAAGCACAGAACCACTACTTATATCAAAGTCAGCTAATGATTTTATTACAAGGTCATCACTGACTGATTCAAAAGCTTGTTTTATGTTACTGAAAGGGGCACCTCAAATATGTAGTTAGCAACTGTGCAGTTGTTTGTGAGCAATATTTGGTTTGAAACGGGTGCTGTCTGTCTGAAAGTAGATGGTATGATGATATTTATTTATTAACATTTGTTGACCGGGAAAGTCCACTGGGTCAGAGACCCATTTTCAGTGGAAGCCCGGGGAGAAAAGCTCCACAAGCATTATAGAGAATGACAATGTTTAAAATACAATTAAAAGTACTGCAGATATAACAGGCAGAAAACATATTACAATTTATACTTTTTACGTTTTACATTAAACTGAACAAGAAAAATCCTTACAATATGTTGTAATAGGTTCATAGGTAGGTACTAGGTTATTGGCCCTAGGGGCTATATAAGCCTAGTCAAAAAGGTACCCTGGCTTTTGCCACCCAAGAAAATTATTTTCCTGTGCCCCTGTCGAGCAGAGCCACAGAGGGGACTTTCCTATTTCCCATCCAATCATCAAGATTTTTCTTGAAGAGTGCTAATAAGGAGCTTTGTTTGATATAGACAGGTAGTTTGTTCCCGAGTATGGGAAGTCTCTAGGACAGGAATCTATCCCTCCAGCATGTTCTGTTTATTGTAGTGACAAGGTTTAGGTCCCAAGAGCATGTAGCTTGGAGGGATTTCTTTAAGTGGAGCATGTCCAACAGCTCTGGGTTTGACATAGTTTTGTATGTTAGGCAGAGATCGCCTCTGAATAGGCGATACAGGATGGAGTAAAGCTGGAGTTTTTTGAGACGGTCTGCATAGGGCATCTGTTTGAGGCCAGTAATCCTCTTTGTGAGGTATTTATGTTTATGTGGCCTTTCCAGTTGTTGTAGATGTCTTGTAAGGTACATATCAAAAGGGGCGTTGTACTCTATAATGGGTATAATGAGTGACGTGTAGAGGGGAACAATGACCTCTTTTTTTCCTGGATGAGAAACCTTTTGTGATGAGGTGTGCCACGTAGAAGGATTTCCTGACTACTGTGGCGATGTGATTATCAAAAGATAGACTACTGTCCACCTGAGTCCCAAGGTCTCATATCACACTTTTGATGTTAAGTAGACTACCACCTATGTGATAGCTCATGGGTATAGAGTTTTTACCAAAGGGGATGACAATGCAGTTTTTGGCACTGAGCTTGAGGCCATGGCTTTGACACCAGGCATCTGTTTCTGTGAGGCCCTTTTGTAGGATGTCCACATCGTTAGGAGTTTCGATTATGGCTCCTAGTTTGCAGTCATCTGCAAACTTCATTAGCCAAAGACCTTCTGTGTTAGAGAGGACCCAGGACTGAACCCTGTGGTACTCCACTTGTCACTGGTCTGAAGTCGGATTTAGAGTCTGCTACTTTCACAGTGAGGGTTCTGTCAGTGAGCCAGTTGGCAACCCATCTTGTGACATAGGGATTTATACCTAGTTTAATGAGTTTATCTATAATTCCAGAGTGGGGGATGGTGTCAAAAGCCTTGGCGAGATCTAGATAGCCTGTGTGAACCACCTTACCTTGTCTACTGCTTTGGTGACTGCTTCAAAGAAGTCTATCAGGTTAAGGAGACATGATCTGCCTTTTACAAACCCGAACTGGGTGGGGGTCCAGAGGTTGGAGATTACCAATGTCTTTGTGTATAAGATCCATGATGATACATTCCATGGCCTTGCAGACCATGCTCGTTAGGCTAATGGGGCAGTAGTTCCCGGGGTCTGTGGTGGCTCCCCCCTTGAGAAGTGAGATAACTGTCGCTGTGCGCCATTCAGTGGGCACAAAGCCTGAGGTGAGGCTATGATTGAACATGGTGCTTAGGTGGGGTGCCAGTTCATTCTGCAGTTCATGTAGAACACACCCTGGGATGCTGTCAGGTCCCCTGGATGCTGTGTTCTTGGCTTTGGAGAGTGTGTTTTTTACCTGTGCATCCGTGATTACAGAAGCTTTGCATTCTTTTGGAATAGAGATGGGCCCTTTAGGGGGTGAGTGGGGGGTAAAGTTAGCACTGAACCAATCTGCCAGGATGTTGACAATATCAGTTGGTTCTGTATATTTAGTGCCATTGTGCTGTAACTCAGAGCAGATCTGAGTGTTGCCATTGAGATTCTTGACATAGCTATAGAATGCTTTGTGGTTGTTTTTAGAATCAGTGGCAATTTTGTTTTTGTAACTAGCTTTGGAGGATTTTATGAGGGATCTCAGCTTCTTACTGAGGTTGACCAGGGAGTTCCTCCAATCATGGGATTTTACTCTTTTTTGTAACAGTTTCTTTCTTCTATTGTGCAGTTTGTTTATGGCAGGGGACCACCAGATTGGCTTCCTTTTTTTGGAGGATAGCATCTTGGTTTGGTTAGGGATAGCATGATCCATGCACTCATGTAAGTGCTTATAAAGTGCATTTGTGTAGGATTCAGCAGTCGTACCTCTATTGTTCGTCTGGATGGGTGTTGTGAAGTTTGCCACTTCTGTCTTAAGAAGCATGAAGTTAGCTTTGGAGAAATATTTTACGGTGGTTTCCCTAATGGGGGGTGGGGGCATGATGTGGATGTCTACGGTGATTAGCTTGTGGTCGGATCTGACCAATGATGAACTGACCTCTGGTGTGGAATGCCGGTCACCCATGTTGGTAATGAACAGGTCTAGGATATTGCTGCCATGGTGGGAGTGTGGATAAGTTGATCCAAGGCATTACAATTCATGAATTCCAGAAAACGTTGAGCAAAAGGGTTGGTACATGAGTAGTTTTCCCAGTTAATGGTGGGGTAGTTGAAATCACCCATTATTAGGGGGTTGGGTTGTACCCAAATATTTTCCAGTGTATCAACAAATGAGGAGTGGGAATACTGGGGCATGGTGGGGGATATGTAGCAAGTTACAATTTGGATTGCGGTCTTGCCCAGAGTTAGTTGCACTTGGATAATCTCGGATGCATTATGCTGAGCAACTAGCCTGGAGGTGTGGATATCCTTAATGAATATGGACATGCCTCCAACTTTAGTGTTTCAGTCCAGGTTAGGTGGCCGAAAGGTGTGGTATGAATTATAGCCTGGTAATGCAGGGGTGCTCTCTGGAGCCTTGAACCAGGTCTCTGTCACTGCACAGATGTCGATGTTCTCCATTTTAAGGAGTGTCTCGACTGAATGCATTTTGAAGTTTAGACTTCTGGCATTGAGTAGCATTACCCTCAGATTTTGCTTGCTTGTACTTGTTAATGTTACATCAACAGAAAAAAGCATGGACTATGAAACTGTACTTTCTTGGGTAAGATTATATTCCATAATGTAATGTATTCCATTAATTAGTTTAGTGTAACCTTTCTATTACTTTGGCTAGAGGGCATAGAATACTAATTGGTCTGTAGTCTGATGATGAAAAGACATTTAGTAACTTTAGAAAAAGAAACTGCAATGGGTGGCCACGGTGGTGCAGTGGTTAGCATTGCCGCCTCACAGCAAGAGGTTCTCCGGTTCAATCCTCGGCTGGGGTGCCTTCTGTGCGGAGTCTGCATGTCCTCCTTGTGGTCACATGGGTTTCCTCCGAGTGCTCCAGTTTCCTCCCACATCCCAAAGACATGCTGTAGGTGGATTGGATACACTAAATTGGCCCTAGGTGTGAGTGTGTGTGTGCCTTCTGTGGAAGGTTGGGCGCCGGGCTGGCAACTCGACACTGTAAAACTCCACTGTCAATCATGAGTGGATGGTGATCCACTGTGGCGACCCCTAACCGGGAAAAGCCGAAAGAAGAAGAAGAAGAAAAAGGAACTGCAGTCACATTTCCAGGAGTAAGGAATTGTGCCCATTGAAAATGTTAGTTTGATAAGGTGTTGAAGCAGTTTGAAAATATTTGCAGACATCTGGATGAATTTTGTGTGCAGAGCTGTTTGATTTAGTTGCATTAATATCCTCTATGTGTTCTAATACCTGATTTGAGGAGATGACCCTCAAACAGAATGACTTTCCCTGCTGCTCA